>NC_092088.1:26501472-27168972 GCF_045679555.1 Salvelinus alpinus
ATGTTGGGTCCATATCTTGTGTATGTTTGACAGTGAACAGTAAACCCAATTCACTTTTACAAAGCACAGCTAGCTAGCCAACTAGTAGTTTGACTTGTAATTTGTACTGCCTACCTTTGAAAGACGATTTCATTTCTTTCATCAAAATGGCACAGCTCTCCCAGAAGATGTTATTTTTGGCTGTTATTTTCTGTCTCATATCCCCTGTTACTGCAAATGTGTTGGCGTCTTCGGAGTACAAGACTTTGATGCAGGTGAATGACCACCCTGTTCTGAACAACCCTGATGCTACAAAAGAGACCAATTTCAAGACATTGCCGGAACAACTTGAGAGTTTACGGGTGAAAGACGATTCTTCTCCAGGTAATGTGGGCCAGTTGACGAAAGGATATTCCTCAAAAAATGCCAAAGACCCAACAGACCTTGTAGAGCCTCTGCCCCTGATTTCTGTTCCAGAGCACAAGCCTTTGATGCCAGTGAAGGACCACCCTGCTCAGGACATCCCCAATGTTGCAAAACTGACCAAAATGGTGCAAGTGGACCAGATGCTGGACCAACTTCAGAGGATGAAAGATGATACTTTCCCAGGTAAAGCTAAAGTCCCCCAGAAGATTGTGGAAAAACGTATTCCTTATCTACTGGCTTACAAGCAAACAGCATTACATGGTGACGATGACGTCTTCAAAGAAAATGTTCAGGCTCCAGCTTCAAAAGCTCAGAAGAGAACCCTGAAGATCAAACCCAGAGTCAACATATTGACCGACCCTTCTTACACCGAGCCACTTGTGAAGGTGAACCTGATTTTGGGGCTCTTTTTCTATGGCTTCATCATAATAGTGGTTCTCTATGATGCTGTGAGAATCTCCAAGGAGGCTAGAAGGAGATCTGATGCTATGGCCGCTGCCAGGCTGAAGAAAAGACAACCAGCCACCGATGAACCACAGACACTGGGGTCCAGACTTCGGGAGAGCATATCTTCACGCTTTGGTTTGAAACAGGCATCATCCACACCACAGTGTGCCCACATTTCTGACGATTCGGCAAAAGAGTTGCACAAGTCAAAGGAGTCAATCTCCACCAAGGACAAATCTGAATCGGAAAAGAGACCCGGAAAGAGTGCCGTCAGCCTGAGAGAGTGTGAGCCGCCTCTGCCTAGCATCCCAGAGAACTTTCTTGTGCCTGACTCTGAGCCTGCCATCCAGGTGGCATTGAACCCATTCGACACCAAGCTAGCCGAAGTTGTATCTGACAATGCTGAGGCATCCAACTACGAGGCAACCGAGAAGCCCTGCTACACACATTCTGGGCTCACTGAGGTTTGTGTCGATTAAGACTGAGGACTACTTCTTAAACCAAGCGACATTGAATAAAAGCAGCAGATATTGAATCACGAAATGAGAACACATGGAGACTGCCACCTTTGAAGACTTATTTTTCTGTTTGTAATTGAATTTAATAACTTTAGAATAGTAATAAAAATATATTGCATTTAAAACGTATGTTTAAAGTCATTTTTGGGTATTTTGATTTGTTGTTGTACTGTTGTGTTGTAAATTAATAAGAAACATTATTTAATTGATCAAATAGATTTTTCTGAGAAAAAAATAGTTTAACAAATGATTCTTCTGTACTTTTGTATACTTTTTTTGCCAGTAGTTCTGAAAGTAGCACACACAAGCCAAAAGTGTCCCTGAAAATCTACGTCAGATATGTGCAGATACAGTGCATATACAGTGCCTTCAGAATCATACCACTTGACTTAATTCACATTTTGTTGTGTTACAGACTGAATT
Organism: Salvelinus alpinus; assembly: GCF_045679555.1. Lineage (NCBI taxonomy): Eukaryota > Metazoa > Chordata > Actinopteri > Salmoniformes > Salmonidae > Salvelinus > Salvelinus alpinus. The sequence continues at coordinate 26,503,266 of NC_092088.1, forward strand.
CAAAATTGATTAAATATATATTTTTTCTCACCCATCTACACAAAATACCCTATAATGACAATGTGAAAATAGGTTTTTAGACATTTTAGCACATTTATTGAAAATAAAATAGAGAAATATCTAATTGACAAAGTATTCACACCCCTAAGTCAACACATGTTATAATCCCCTTTGGCAGCAATTACAGATGTGAGTCTTTCTGGGTAAGCCTCTCAGAGTTTTGTACACCTCGATTGTACGATATTTGCCCATTATTATAAAAATAATTATTCAAGCTCTGTCAAATTGATTGTTGATCATTGCTAGACAACCATTGTGAAGTCTTGCCATATATTTTTTTATTTTTTGTTTTATTTTACCCATGTCATAGTGGTTTATAAGTCAGTATTTGTGAATTGGGTTGTGTTTTTCTGTGGATTCATGTTTACTGTATTGCTATTGAACTTTGACCATTGAAATCTGAGAGACCCTCAGATTAAGATAGAGTTGGGTGCATCCTAGTAAACTATAGGCAGGATATATGGCCGATATCTAAGTCTATTGTACTATTGATGTATTTCATTCATATTGAGCTCATTGTACAAATTTCACATATCAATATTTCCTCAAGGTGATTCATTTTTTTGGTCAGTATTTTTATTTACAAAATACAAGCCGGCATTCTTTTTCTAAATTATTCAGTTGTGTGGTTTTCATTTCTCCCTACTGCTCCAGTAGTGAACCTAACTGGTCCAATAAAGTTTGAGCTTAAACATACAGTAGCCCATAGTGTTTAGCAATTGTTACATAAGCAACTCCAGTATAGATTTTGCCTTGTGTTGTAGGTTATTGTCGTGCTGTAAGGTGAATTCATCTCCCAGTGTCTAACGGAACCAGGTTTTCCTCTAGGATTTTGCCTGTGCTTAGCTCCATTCCCTTTCTTTTTTATCCTGAAAACCCCCCCAGTCCTTAACTATTACAAACATACCCATAACATGATGCAGCCACCACTATGCTTGAAAATATGGAGCGTGGTACTCAGTAATGTGCTGTATTGGATTTGCCCCAAATATAACGCTTGTATTGAGGACAAAAAGTGAATTGCTTTGCCACATTTTTTGTAGTATTACTTTCGTGCCTTGTTGCAAACATGATGCATGTTTTGGAATATTTTTTATTCTGTACGGTCTTCCTTCTTTTCACTCTGTCAATTAGGTTAGTATTGTGGAGTAACTACAATGTTGTTGATCCATCCTCCATCACAGCCATTCAACTCTGTAGTATTACTTTAGTGCCTTGTTGCAAACACGACACATGTTTTGGATTTTTTTAAATTCCGTACGGTCTTCCTTCTTTTCACTCTAGTATTGTGGAGTAACTACAATGTTGTTGATCCATCCTCCATCACAGCCATTCAACTCTGTAACTGTTTTAAAGTCACCATTGGCCTCATGGTGAAATCCCTGAGTGGTTTACTTCTTCTCCAGCAGTGGTGTAAAGTAGTTAAGTAAAAATTCTTTAAAGTACTACTTAAGTAGTTTTTGTGGGTATCTGTACTTTACTTTACTACTCATATTGTTGACAACTTTTACTTTACTACATTCCTAAAGAAAATAAAGTACTTTTTACTCCATACATTTTCCCTGACACCCAAAAGTACTTCTTACATTTTGTCAGGAAAATGGTCCAATTCACGCACTTATCAAGAGAACATCCATGGTCATCCCTACTGCCTCTGATCTAGAGTACTCACTAAACACAAATGCTTTGTTTGTAAATTAATGTCAGAGTGTTGTAGTGTGCTCCTGGCTATCCGTAAATAAATAAGAAATATATAAACTGTGCTGTCTGGTTTGCATAATATAAGGAATTTGAAATTATTAATACTTTTACTTTTGATACTTAAGTACATTTGAGCAATTCCATTTACTTTTGATACATAAGTATATTTAAAACCAAATACTTTTAGACTTTTGCTCAAGTAGTATTTTACTGGGTGACTTTCAGTTTAACTTGAGTCATTTTCTATTAAGGTATCTTTACTTTTACTCAAGTATGACTTTTCAGTACTTTTCCCACCACTGCTCTCCAGCAACTGAGTTAGGAAGGACGCCTGTATTTTGTAGTGACGGTGTATTGATACACCATCTAAAGTGTCATGCTCAAAGAGAAATTCATGTCTGCTTTTTCGATTTTTACCCATCTACCAATAGGTGCCCTTCTTTGCAAGGCATTGGAAAACCTCCCTGGTCTTTGTGGTTGAATCTGTGTTTGAAATTCAATGCTCGACAGAGGGACCTTACACTTATCTGTATGTGTGGGGTACAGAGATGAGGTAGTAATTAAAAATCATGTTAAACATTATTATTTCAAACAGAGTCCAATGATCTTATTATATGGCTTGTTAAGCAAACTTGACTCCTGAACTTATTTAGGCTTGCCATAACAAAGGCATGGAATACTTATTGACTGAAGACATTTTAAATTAATTTGTAAAAAAATAAATAAATACAGAATTCCACTTTTGACATTATGAGGTATTGTGTATAGGCCAGTGACACAAAATCTCAATTTAATCTATTTTAAATTCAGGCTGTAACACAACAAAATGTGGCAAAAGTCAAGGGGTGTGAATACTTTCTGAAGGCACTGTATGTGCACCAAGTAATTTCTCTCTCTCGCACTCTCTCTCTCTCTCCTGTGTCCTCTGAGCTGTTAGCCCTGCAACCTCATTGGATAATGTTGGGCACGCCTCTTGCTACCTGTCACTCAAATGTGAGGGGCTGAAGCTCATTGGCTAAAATTCTAATTGCTAGGGAGCTGGCCCACATGGAAGTAAATGTGGAGGTAAATGTAGGGAAAATGGCGTGGCACAGCTTCAAGAAAACAGTCGCTTTCAAACTAGGGATTTCGTGGCTAATTGAGGTAAGATAGTAACTCTTCTCTCGGATTATGCATGTATGAACTAGACATTGATGCATCCAACTAGAGCGAGGAGGTTTAAAAAATACTTTCTTTGTGAGAAAAGTATCAGAGCTTGTTTTTAAACATTTGGTTTCCAAGGGGGGCGGTGCGGGCCATGAGGAAGGCCCAAAAGTGTCTCACTCCCTTGGTCAGAAAGCTCATAATTAGCTGTGTCATCGCAAGCACCAGCGTAGTTATCACGATCTGGTAGTATACGAGGAGCTGTAGGTCACAGGGCATTTGCCAAAGTTGTCGGAGAAAGCCGTTAAGGGACAAGGACTGCACGTCAAACAAATTGCCAAATGTCTCCAAAGAGATGAATTAATTATCTGAATGAATGAATAAAATGAAGAGCAGGTTACAGAGTTGTTGATTGTCCACTGTCAACATTCTGGAACTCGTGATGTCATAATCGACGCTTCTATTACATCATGTTGGGTCCATATCTTATGGATCTTTGACAGTGAACAGTAAACCCAAATCACTTTTACAAAGCACAGCTGACCAGTTAGTAGTTTGACTTGTAATTTGTACTGCCTACTTTTGAAAGACGATTTCTTTCATCAAAATGGCACAGCTCGCCCAGAAAGGTGGGCTGTGCAACATGAAGATGTTATTTTTGGCTGTTATTTTCTGTCTCCTATCGCCTGCTGCTACAAATGTGTTGGCTTCTTCGTCTTCGGACCAGAAGACTTTGATGCCAGTGAAGGACCACTCTGTTCGGAACAACCCTGACGCTACAAAAGAGACCAATTTTAAGACATTGCTGGAACAACTTGAGAGTTTACGGGTGAAAGACGATTCTTCTCCAGGTAATGTGGGCCAGTTGACAAAAGGATATTCCTCCAAAAATGCCAAGGACCCCTCGGAGCTTGTGGAGCCCCTGATTTCTGTTCCAGAGCACAAGCCTTTGATGCCAGTGAAGGACCACCCTGCTCAGGACATCCCCAATGTTGCAAAACTGACCAAAATGGTGCAAGTGGACCAGATGCTGGACCAACTTCAGAGGATGAAAGATGATACTTTCCCAGGTAAAGCTAAAGTCCCCCAGAAGATTGTGGAAAAACGTATTCCTTATCTACTGGCTTACAAGCAAACAGCATTACATGGTGACGATGACGTCTTCAAAGAAAATGTTCAGGCTCCAGCTTCAAAAGCTCAGAAGAGAACCCTGAAGATCAAACCCAGAGTCAACATATTGACCGACCCTTCTTACACCGAGCCACTTGTGAAGGTGAACCTGATTTTGGGGCTCTTTTTCTATGGCTTCATCATAATAGTGGTTCTCTATGATGCTGTGAGAATCTCCAAGGAGGCTAGAAGGAGATCTGATGCCATGGCCGCTGCCAGGCTGAAGAAAAGACAACCAGCCACCGATGAACCACAGACACTGGGGTCCAGACTTCGGGAGAGCATATCTTCACGCTTTGGTTTGAAACAGGCATCATCCACACCACAGTGTGCCCACATTTCTGACGATTCGGCAAAAGAGTTGCACAAGTCAAAGGAGTCAATCTCCACCAAGGACAAATCTGAATCGGAAAAGAGACCCGGAAAGAGTGCCGTCAGCCTGAGAGAGTGTGAGCCGCCTCTGCCTAGCATCCCAGAGAACTTTCTTGTGCCTGACTCTGAGCCTGCCATCCAGGTGGCATTGAACCCATTCGACACCAAGCTAGCCGAAGTTGTATCTGACAATGCTGAGGCATCCAACTACGAGGCAACCGAGAAGCCCTGCTACACACATTCTGGGCTCACTGAGGTTTGTGTCGATTAAGACTGAGGACTACTTCTTAAACCAAGCGACATTGAATAAAAGCAGCAGATATTGAATCACGAAATGAGAACACATGGAGACTGCCACCTTTGAAGACTTATTTTTCTGTTTGTAATTGAATTTAATAACTTTAGAATAGTAATAAAAATATATTGCATTTAAAACGTATGTTTAAAGTCATTTTTGGGTATTTTGATTTGTTGTTGTACTGTTGTGTTGTAAATTAATAAGAAACATTATTTAATTGATCAAATAGATTTTTCTGAGAAAAAAATAGTTTAACAAATGATTCTTCTGTACTTTTGTATACTTTTTTTGCCAGTAGTTCTGAAAGTAGCACACACAAGCCAAAAGTGTCCCTGAAAATCTACGTCAGATATGTGCAGATACAGTGCCTTCAGAACTCATATTCATACCACTTGACTTAATTCACATTTTGTTGTGTTACAGACTGAATTCAAAATTGATTAAATATATATTTTTTCTCACCCATCTACACAAAATACCCTATAATGACAATGTGAAAATAGGTTTTTAGACATTTTAGCACATTTATTGAAAATAAAATAGAGAAATATCTAATTGACAAAGTATTCACACCCCTAAGTCAACACATGTTATAATCCCCTTTGGCAGCAATTACAGATGTGAGTCTTTCTGGGTAAGCCTCTCAGAGTTTTGTACACCTCGATTGTACGATATTTGCCCATTATTATAAAAATAATTATTCAAGCTCTGTCAAATTGATTGTTGATCATTGCTAGACAACCATTGTGAAGTCTTGCCATATATTTTTTTATTTTTTGTTTTATTTTACCCATGTCATAGTGGTTTATAAGTCAGTATTTGTGAATTGGGTTGTGTTTTTCTGTGGATTCATGTTTACTGTATTGCTATTGAACTTTGACCATTGAAATCTGAGAGACCCTCAGATTAAGATAGAGTTGGGTGCATCCTAGTAAACTATAGGCAGGATATATGGCCGATATCTAAGTCTATTGTACTATTGATGTATTTCATTCATATTGAGCTCATTGTACAAATTTCACATATCAATATTTCCTCAAGGTGATTCATTTTTTTGGTCAGTATTTTTATTTACAAAATACAAGCCGGCATTCTTTTTCTAAATTATTCAGTTGTGTGGTTTTCATTTCTCCCTACTGCTCCAGTAGTGAACCTAACTGGTCCAATAAAGTTTGAGCTTAAACATACAGTAGCCCATAGTGTTTAGCAATTGTTACATAAGCAACTCCAGTATAGATTTTGCCTTGTGTTGTAGGTTATTGTCGTGCTGTAAGGTGAATTCATCTCCCAGTGTCTAACGGAACCAGGTTTTCCTCTAGGATTTTGCCTGTGCTTAGCTCCATTCCCTTTCTTTTTTATCCTGAAAACCCCCCCAGTCCTTAACTATTACAAACATACCCATAACATGATGCAGCCACCACTATGCTTGAAAATATGGAGCGTGGTACTCAGTAATGTGCTGTATTGGATTTGCCCCAAATATAACGCTTGTATTGAGGACAAAAAGTGAATTGCTTTGCCACATTTTTTGTAGTATTACTTTCGTGCCTTGTTGCAAACATGATGCATGTTTTGGAATATTTTTTATTCTGTACGGTCTTCCTTCTTTTCACTCTGTCAATTAGGTTAGTATTGTGGAGTAACTACAATGTTGTTGATCCATCCTCCATCACAGCCATTCAACTCTGTAGTATTACTTTAGTGCCTTGTTGCAAACACGACACATGTTTTGGATTTTTTAAAATTCCGTACGGTCTTCCTTCTTTTCACTCTAGTATTGTGGAGTAACTACAATGTTGTTGATCCATCCTCCATCACAGCCATTCAACTCTGTAACTGTTTTAAAGTCACCATTGGCCTCATGGTGAAATCCCTGAGTGGTTTACTTCTTCTCCAGCAGTGGTGTAAAGTAGTTAAGTAAAAATTCTTTAAAGTACTACTTAAGTAGTTTTTGTGGGTATCTGTACTTTACTTTACTACTCATATTGTTGACAACTTTTACTTTACTACATTCCTAAAGAAAATAAAGTACTTTTTACTCCATACATTTTCCCTGACACCCAAAAGTACTTCTTACATTTTGTCAGGAAAATGGTCCAATTCACGCACTTATCAAGAGAACATCCATGGTCATCCCTACTGCCTCTGATCTAGAGTACTCACTAAACACAAATGCTTTGTTTGTAAATTAATGTCAGAGTGTTGTAGTGTGCTCCTGGCTATCCGTAAACAAATAAGAAATATATAAACTGTGCTGTCTGGTTTGCATAATATAAGGAATTTGAAATTATTAATACTTTTACTTTTGATACTTAAGTACATTTGAGCAATTCCATTTACTTTTGATACATAAGTATATTTAAAACCAAATACTTTTAGACTTTTGCTCAAGTAGTATTTTACTGGGTGACTTTCAGTTTAACTTGAGTCATTTTCTATTAAGGTATCTTTACTTTTACTCAAGTATGACTTTTCAGTACTTTTCCCACCACTGCTCTCCAGCAACTGAGTTAGGAAGGACGCCTGTATTTTGTAGTGACGGTGTATTGATACACCATCTAAAGTGTCATGCTCAAAGAGAAATTCATGTCTGCTTTTTTGATTTTTACCCATCTACCAATAGGTGCCCTTCTTTGCAAGGCATTGGAAAACCTCCCTGGTCTTTGTGGTTGAATCTGTGTTTGAAATTCAATGCTCGACAGAGGGACCTTACACTTATCTGTATGTGTGGGGTACAGAGATGAGGTAGTAATTAAAAATCATGTTAAACATTATTATTTCAAACAGAGTCCAATGATCTTATTATATGGCTTGTTAAGCAAACTTGACTCCTGAACTTATTTAGGCTTGCCATAACAAAGGCATGGAATACTTATTGACTGAAGACATTTTAAATTCATTTGTAAAAAAATAAATAAATACAGAATTCCACTTTTGACATTATGAGGTATTGTGTATAGGCCAGTGACACAAAATCTCAATTTAATCTATTTTAAATTCAGGCTGTAACACAACAAAATGTGGCAAAAGTCAAGGGGTGTGAATACTTTCTGAAGGCACTGTATGTGCACCAAGTAATTTCTCTCTCTCGCACTCTCTCTCTCTCTCCTGTGTCCTCTGAGCTGTTAGCCCTGCAACCTCATTGGATAATGTTGGGCACGCCTCTTGCTACCTGTCACTCAAATGTGAGGGGCTGAAGCTCATTGGCTAAAATTCTAATTGCTAGGGAGCTGGCCCACATGGAAGTAAATGTGGAGGTAAATGTAGGGAAAATGGCGTGGCACAGCTTCAAGAAAACAGTCGCTTTCAAACTAGGGATTTCGTGGCTAATTGAGGTAAGATAGTAACTCTTCTCTCGGATTATGCATGTATGAACTAGACATTGATGCATCCAACTAGAGCGAGGAGGTTTAAAAAATACTTTCTTTGTGAGAAAAGTATCAGAGCTTGTTTTTAAACATTTGGTTTCCAAGGGGGGCGGTGCGGGCCATGAGGAAGGCCCAAAAGTGTCTCACTCCCTTGGTCAGAAAGCTCATAATTAGCTGTGTCATCGCAAGCACCAGCGTAGTTATCACGATCTGGTAGTATACGAGGAGCTGTAGGTCACAGGGCATTTGCCAAAGTTGTCGGAGAAAGCCGTTAAGGGACAAGGACTGCACGTCAAACAAATTGCCAAATGTCTCCAAAGAGATGAATTAATTATCTGAATGAATGAATAAAATGAAGAGCAGGTTACAGAGTTGTTGATTGTCCACTGTCAACATTCTGGAACTCGTGATGTCATAATCGACGCTTCTATTACATCATGTTGGGTCCATATCTTATGGATCTTTGACAGTGAACAGTAAACCCAAATCACTTTTACAAAGCACAGCTGACCAGTTAGTAGTTTGACTTGTAATTTGTACTGCCTACTTTTGAAAGACGATTTCTTTCATCAAAATGGCACAGCTCGCCCAGAAAGGTGGGCTGTGCAACATGAAGATGTTATTTTTGGCTGTTATTTTCTGTCTCCTATCGCCTGCTGCTACAAATGTGTTGGCTTCTTCGTCTTCGGACCAGAAGACTTTGATGCCAGTGAAGGACCACTCTGTTCGGAACAACCCTGACGCTACAAAAGAGACCAATTTTAAGACATTGCTGGAACAACTTGAGAGTTTACGGGTGAAAGACGATTCTTCTCCAGGTAATGTGGGCCAGTTGACAAAAGGATATTCCTCCAAAAATGCCAAGGACCCCTCGGAGCTTGTGGAGCCCCTGATTTCTGTTCCAGAGCACAAGCCTTTGATGCCAGTGAAGGACCACCCTGCTCAGGACATCCCCAATGTTGCAAAACTGACCAAAATGGTGCAAGTGGACCAGATGCTGGACCAACTTCAGAGGATGAAAGATGATACTTTCCCAGGTAAAGCTAAAGTCCCCCAGAAGATTGTGGAAAAACGTATTCCTTATCTACTGGCTTACAAGCAAACAGCATTACATGGTGACGATGACGTCTTCAAAGAAAATGTTCAGGCTCCAGCTTCAAAAGCTCAGAAGAGAACCCTGAAGATCAAACCCAGAGTCAACATATTGACCGACCCTTCTTACACCGAGCCACTTGTGAAGGTGAACCTGATTTTGGGGCTCTTTTTCTATGGCTTCATCATAATAGTGGTTCTCTATGATGCTGTGAGAATCTCCAAGGAGGCTAGAAGGAGATCTGATGCCATGGCCGCTGCCAGGCTGAAGAAAAGACAACCAGCCACCGATGAACCACAGACACTGGGGTCCAGACTTCGGGAGAGCATATCTTCACGCTTTGGTTTGAAACAGGCATCATCCACACCACAGTGTGCCCACATTTCTGACGATTCGGCAAAAGAGTTGCACAAGTCAAAGGAGTCAATCTCCACCAAGGACAAATCTGAATCGGAAAAGAGACCCGGAAAGAGTGCCGTCAGCCTGAGAGAGTGTGAGCCGCCTCTGCCTAGCATCCCAGAGAACTTTCTTGTGCCTGACTCTGAGCCTGCCATCCAGGTGGCATTGAACCCATTCGACACCAAGCTAGCCGAAGTTGTATCTGACAATGCTGAGGCATCCAACTACGAGGCAACCGAGAAGCCCTGCTACACACATTCTGGGCTCACTGAGGTTTGTGTCGATTAAGACTGAGGACTACTTCTTAAACCAAGCGACATTGAATAAAAGCAGCAGATATTGAATCACGAAATGAGAACACATGGAGACTGCCACCTTTGAAGACTTATTTTTCTGTTTGTAATTGAATTTAATAACTTTAGAATAGTAATAAAAATATATTGCATTTAAAACGTATGTTTAAAGTCATTTTTGGGTATTTTGATTTGTTGTTGTACTGTTGTGTTGTAAATTAATAAGAAACATTATTTAATTGATCAAATAGATTTTTCTGAGAAAAAAATAGTTTAACAAATGATTCTTCTGTACTTTTGTATACTTTTTTTGCCAGTAGTTCTGAAAGTAGCACACACAAGCCAAAAGTGTCCCTGAAAATCTACGTCAGATATGTGCAGATACAGTGCCTTCAGAATATATTCATACCACTTGACTTAATTCACATTTTGTTGTGTTACAGACTGAATTCAAAATTGATTAAATATATATTTTTTCTCACCCATCTACACAAAATACCCTATAATGACAATGTGAAAATAGGTTTTTAGACATTTTAGCACATTTATTGAAAATAAAATAGAGAAATATCTAATTGACAAAGTATTCACACCCCTAAGTCAACACATGTTATAATCCCCTTTGGCAGCAATTACAGATGTGAGTCTTTCTGGGTAAGCCTCTCAGAGTTTTGTACACCTCGATTGTACGATATTTGCCCATTATTATAAAAATAATTATTCAAGCTCTGTCAAATTGATTGTTGATCATTGCTAGACAACCATTGTGAAGTCTTGCCATATATATTTTTTTTTTTTGTTTTATTTTACCCATGTCATAGTGGTTTATAAGTCAGTATTTGTGAATTGGGTTGTGTTTTTCTGTGGATTCATGTTTACTGTATTGCTATTGAACTTTGACCATTGAAATCTGAGAGACCCTCAGATTAAGATAGAGTTGGGTGCATCCTAGTAAACTATAGGCAGGATATATGGCCGATATCTAAGTCTATTGTACTATTGATGTATTTCATTCATATTGAGCTCATTGTACAAATTTCACATATCAATATTTCCTCAAGGTGATTCATTTTTTTGGTCAGTATTTGTATTTACAAAATACAAGCCGGCATTCTTTTTCTAAATTATTCAGTTGTGTGGTTTTCATTTCTCCCTACTGCTCCAGTAGTGAACCTAACTGGTCCAATAAAGTTTGAGCTTAAACATACAGTAGCCCATAGTGTTTAGCAATTGTTACATAAGCAACTCCAGTATAGATTTTGCCTTGTGTTGTAGGTTATTGTCGTGCTGTAAGGTGAATTCATCTCCCAGTGTCTAACGGAACCAGGTTTTCCTCTAGGATTTTGCCTGTGCTTAGCTCCATTCCCTTTCTTTTTTATCCTGAAAACCCCCCCAGTCCTTAACTATTACAAACATACCCATAACATGATGCAGCCACCACTATGCTTGAAAATATGGAGCGTGGTACTCAGTAATGTGCTGTATTGGATTTGCCCCAAATATAACGCTTGTATTGAGGACAAAAAGTGAATTGCTTTGCCACATTTTTTGTAGTATTACTTTAGTGCCTTGTTGCAAACATGATGCATGTTTTGGAATATTTTTTATTCTGTACGGTCTTCCTTCTTTTCACTCTGTCAATTAGGTTAGTATTGTGGAGTAACTACAATGTTGTTGATCCATCCTCCATCACAGCCATTCAACTCTGTAGTATTACTTTAGTGCCTTGTTGCAAACACGACACATGTTTTGGATTTTTTAAAATTCCGTACGGTCTTCCTTCTTTTCACTCTAGTATTGTGGAGTAACTACAATGTTGTTGATCCATCCTCCATCACAGCCATTCAACTCTGTAACTGTTTTAAAGTCACCATTGGCCTCATGGTGAAATCCCTGAGTGGTTTACTTCTTCTCCAGCAGTGGTGTAAAGTAGTTAAGTAAAAATTCTTTAAAGTACTACTTAAGTAGTTTTTGTGGGTATCTGTACTTTACTTTACTACTCATATTGTTGACAACTTTTACTTTACTACATTCCTAAAGAAAATAAAGTACTTTTTACTCCATACATTTTCCCTGACACCCAAAAGTACTTCTTACATTTTGTCAGGAAAATGGTCCAATTCACGCACTTATCAAGAGAACATCCATGGTCATCCCTACTGCCTCTGATCTAGAGTACTCACTAAACACAAATGCTTTGTTTGTAAATTAATGTCAGAGTGTTGTAGTGTGCTCCTGGCTATCCGTAAATAAATAAGAAATATATAAACTGTGCTGTCTGGTTTGCATAATATAAGGAATTTGAAATTATTAATACTTTTACTTTTGATACTTAAGTACATTTGAGCAATTCCATTTACTTTTGATACATAAGTATATTTAAAACCAAATACTTTTAGACTTTTGCTCAAGTAGTATTTTACTGGGTGACTTTCAGTTTAACTTGAGTCATTTTCTATTAAGGTATCTTTACTTTTACTCAAGTATGACTTTTCAGTACTTTTCCCACCACTGCTCTCCAGCAACTGAGTTAGGAAGGACGCCTGTATTTTGTAGTGACGGTGTATTGATACACCATCTAAAGTGTCATGCTCAAAGAGAAATTCATGTCTGCTTTTTCGATTTTTACCCATCTACCAATAGGTGCCCTTCTTTGCAAGGCATTGGAAAACCTCCCTGGTCTTTGTGGTTGAATCTGTGTTTGAAATTCAATGCTCGACAGAGGGACCTTACACTTATCTGTATGTGTGGGGTACAGAGATGAGGTAGTAATTAAAAATCATGTTAAACATTATTATTTCAAACAGAGTCCAATGATCTTATTATATGGCTTGTTAAGCAAACTTGACTCCTGAACTTATTTAGGCTTGCCATAACAAAGGCATGGAATACTTATTGACTGAAGACATTTTAAATTAATTTGTAAAAAAATAAATAAATACAGAATTCCACTTTTGACATTATGAGGTATTGTGTATAGGCCAGTGACACAAAATCTCAATTTAATCTATTTTAAATTCAGGCTGTAACACAACAAAATGTGGCAAAAGTCAAGGGGTGTGAATACTTTCTGAAGGCACTGTATGTGCACCAAGTAATTTCTCTCTCTCGCACTCTCTCTCTCTCTCCTGTGTCCTCTGAGCTGTTAGCCCTGCAACCTCATTGGATAATGTTGGGCACGCCTCTTGCTACCTGTCACTCAAATGTGAGGGGCTGAAGCTCATTGGCTAAAATTCTAATTGCTAGGGAGCTGGCCCACATGGAAGTAAATGTGGAGGTAAATGTAGGGAAAATGGCGTGGCACAGCTTCAAGAAAACAGTCGCTTTCAAACTAGGGATTTCGTGGCTAATTGAGGTAAGATAGTAACTCTTCTCTCGGATTATGCATGTATGAACTAGACATTGATGCATCCAACTAGAGCGAGGAGGTTTAAAAAATACTTTCTTTGTGAGAAAAGTATCAGAGCTTGTTTTTAAACATTTGGTTTCCAAGGGGGGCGGTGCGGGCCATGAGGAAGGCCCAAAAGTGTCTCACTCCCTTGGTCAGAAAGCTCATAATTAGCTGTGTCATCGCAAGCACCAGCGTAGTTATCACGATCTGGTAGTATACGAGGAGCTGTAGGTCACAGGGCATTTGCCAAAGTTGTCGGAGAAAGCCGTTAAGGGACAAGGACTGCACGTCAAACAAATTGCCAAATGTCTCCAAAGAGATGAATTAATTATCTGAATGAATGAATAAAATGAAGAGCAGGTTACAGAGTTGTTGATTGTCCACTGTCAACATTCTGGAACTCGTGATGTCATAATCGACGCTTCTATTACATCATGTTGGGTCCATATCTTATGGATCTTTGACAGTGAACAGTAAACCCAAATCACTTTTACAAAGCACAGCTGACCAGTTAGTAGTTTGACTTGTAATTTGTACTGCCTACTTTTGAAAGACGATTTCTTTCATCAAAATGGCACAGCTCGCCCAGAAAGGTGGGCTGTGCAACATGAAGATGTTATTTTTGGCTGTTATTTTCTGTCTCCTATCGCCTGCTGCTACAAATGTGTTGGCTTCTTCGTCTTCGGACCAGAAGACTTTGATGCCAGTGAAGGACCACTCTGTTCGGAACAACCCTGACGCTACAAAAGAGACCAATTTTAAGACATTGCTGGAACAACTTGAGAGTTTACGGGTGAAAGACGATTCTTCTCCAGGTAATGTGGGCCAGTTGACAAAAGGATATTCCTCCAAAAATGCCAAGGACCCCTCGGAGCTTGTGGAGCCCCTGATTTCTGTTCCAGAGCACAAGCCTTTGATGCCAGTGAAGGACCACCCTGCTCAGGACATCCCCAATGTTGCAAAACTGACCAAAATGGTGCAAGTGGACCAGATGCTGGACCAACTTCAGAGGATGAAAGATGATACTTTCCCAGGTAAAGCTAAAGTCCCCCAGAAGATTGTGGAAAAACGTATTCCTTATCTACTGGCTTACAAGCAAACAGCATTACATGGTGACGATGACGTCTTCAAAGAAAATGTTCAGGCTCCAGCTTCAAAAGCTCAGAAGAGAACCCTGAAGATCAAACCCAGAGTCAACATATTGACCGACCCTTCTTACACCGAGCCACTTGTGAAGGTGAACCTGATTTTGGGGCTCTTTTTCTATGGCTTCATCATAATAGTGGTTCTCTATGATGCTGTGAGAATCTCCAAGGAGGCTAGAAGGAGATCTGATGCCATGGCCGCTGCCAGGCTGAAGAAAAGACAACCAGCCACCGATGAACCACAGACACTGGGGTCCAGACTTCGGGAGAGCATATCTTCACGCTTTGGTTTGAAACAGGCATCATCCACACCACAGTGTGCCCACATTTCTGACGATTCGGCAAAAGAGTTGCACAAGTCAAAGGAGTCAATCTCCACCAAGGACAAATCTGAATCGGAAAAGAGACCCGGAAAGAGTGCCGTCAGCCTGAGAGAGTGTGAGCCGCCTCTGCCTAGCATCCCAGAGAACTTTCTTGTGCCTGACTCTGAGCCTGCCATCCAGGTGGCATTGAACCCATTCGACACCAAGCTAGCCGAAGTTGTATCTGACAATGCTGAGGCATCCAACTACGAGGCAACCGAGAAGCCCTGCTACACACATTCTGGGCTCACTGAGGTTTGTGTCGATTAAGACTGAGGACTACTTCTTAAACCAAGCGACATTGAATAAAAGCAGCAGATATTGAATCACGAAATGAGAACACATGGAGACTGCCACCTTTGAAGACTTATTTTTCTGTTTGTAATTGAATTTAATAACTTTAGAATAGTAATAAAAATATATTGCATTTAAAACGTATGTTTAAAGTCATTTTTGGGTATTTTGATTTGTTGTTGTACTGTTGTGTTGTAAATTAATAAGAAACATTATTTAATTGATCAAATAGATTTTTCTGAGAAAAAAATAGTTTAACAAATGATTCTTCTGTACTTTTGTATACTTTTTTTGCCAGTAGTTCTGAAAGTAGCACACACAAGCCAAAAGTGTCCCTGAAAATCTACGTCAGATATGTGCAGATACAGTGCCTTCAGAATATATTCATACCACTTGACTTAATTCACATTTTGTTGTGTTACAGACTGAATTCAAAATTGATTAAATATATATTTTTTCTCACCCATCTACACAAAATACCCTATAATGACAATGTGAAAATAGGTTTTTAGACATTTTAGCACATTTATTGAAAATAAAATAGAGAAATATCTAATTGACAAAGTATTCACACCCCTAAGTCAACACATGTTATAATCCCCTTTGGCAGCAATTACAGATGTGAGTCTTTCTGGGTAAGCCTCTCAGAGTTTTGTACACCTCGATTGTACGATATTTGCCCATTATTATAAAAATAATTATTCAAGCTCTGTCAAATTGATTGTTGATCATTGCTAGACAACCATTGTGAAGTCTTGCCATATATATTTTTTTTTTTTGTTTTATTTTACCCATGTCATAGTGGTTTATAAGTCAGTATTTGTGAATTGGGTTGTGTTTTTCTGTGGATTCATGTTTACTGTATTGCTATTGAACTTTGACCATTGAAATCTGAGAGACCCTCAGATTAAGATAGAGTTGGGTGCATCCTAGTAAACTATAGGCAGGATATATGGCCGATATCTAAGTCTATTGTACTATTGATGTATTTCATTCATATTGAGCTCATTGTACAAATTTCACATATCAATATTTCCTCAAGGTGATTCATTTTTTTGGTCAGTATTTGTATTTACAAAATACAAGCCGGCATTCTTTTTCTAAATTATTCAGTTGTGTGGTTTTCATTTCTCCCTACTGCTCCAGTAGTGAACCTAACTGGTCCAATAAAGTTTGAGCTTAAACATACAGTAGCCCATAGTGTTTAGCAATTGTTACATAAGCAACTCCAGTATAGATTTTGCCTTGTGTTGTAGGTTATTGTCGTGCTGTAAGGTGAATTCATCTCCCAGTGTCTAACGGAACCAGGTTTTCCTCTAGGATTTTGCCTGTGCTTAGCTCCATTCCCTTTCTTTTTTATCCTGAAAACCCCCCCAGTCCTTAACTATTACAAACATACCCATAACATGATGCAGCCACCACTATGCTTGAAAATATGGAGCGTGGTACTCAGTAATGTGCTGTATTGGATTTGCCCCAAATATAACGCTTGTATTGAGGACAAAAAGTGAATTGCTTTGCCACATTTTTTGTAGTATTACTTTAGTGCCTTGTTGCAAACATGATGCATGTTTTGGAATATTTTTTATTCTGTACGGTCTTCCTTCTTTTCACTCTGTCAATTAGGTTAGTATTGTGGAGTAACTACAATGTTGTTGATCCATCCTCCATCACAGCCATTCAACTCTGTAGTATTACTTTAGTGCCTTGTTGCAAACACGACACATGTTTTGGATTTTTTAAAATTCCGTACGGTCTTCCTTCTTTTCACTCTAGTATTGTGGAGTAACTACAATGTTGTTGATCCATCCTCCATCACAGCCATTCAACTCTGTAACTGTTTTAAAGTCACCATTGGCCTCATGGTGAAATCCCTGAGTGGTTTACTTCTTCTCCAGCAGTGGTGTAAAGTAGTTAAGTAAAAATTCTTTAAAGTACTACTTAAGTAGTTTTTGTGGGTATCTGTACTTTACTTTACTACTCATATTGTTGACAACTTTTACTTTACTACATTCCTAAAGAAAATAAAGTACTTTTTACTCCATACATTTTCCCTGACACCCAAAAGTACTTCTTACATTTTGTCAGGAAAATGGTCCAATTCACGCACTTATCAAGAGAACATCCATGGTCATCCCTACTGCCTCTGATCTAGAGTACTCACTAAACACAAATGCTTTGTTTGTAAATTAATGTCAGAGTGTTGTAGTGTGCTCCTGGCTATCCGTAAATAAATAAGAAATATATAAACTGTGCTGTCTGGTTTGCATAATATAAGGAATTTGAAATTATTAATACTTTTACTTTTGATACTTAAGTACATTTGAGCAATTCCATTTACTTTTGATACATAAGTATATTTAAAACCAAATACTTTTAGACTTTTGCTCAAGTAGTATTTTACTGGGTGACTTTCAGTTTAACTTGAGTCATTTTCTATTAAGGTATCTTTACTTTTACTCAAGTATGACTTTTCAGTACTTTTCCCACCACTGCTCTCCAGCAACTGAGTTAGGAAGGACGCCTGTATTTTGTAGTGACGGTGTATTGATACACCATCTAAAGTGTCATGCTCAAAGAGAAATTCATGTCTGCTTTTTCGATTTTTACCCATCTACCAATAGGTGCCCTTCTTTGCAAGGCATTGGAAAACCTCCCTGGTCTTTGTGGTTGAATCTGTGTTTGAAATTCAATGCTCGACAGAGGGACCTTACACTTATCTGTATGTGTGGGGTACAGAGATGAGGTAGTAATTAAAAATCATGTTAAACATTATTATTTCAAACAGAGTCCAATGATCTTATTATATGGCTTGTTAAGCAAACTTGACTCCTGAACTTATTTAGGCTTGCCATAACAAAGGCATGGAATACTTATTGACTGAAGACATTTTAAATTAATTTGTAAAAAAATAAATAAATACAGAATTCCACTTTTGACATTATGAGGTATTGTGTATAGGCCAGTGACACAAAATCTCAATTTAATCTATTTTAAATTCAGGCTGTAACACAACAAAATGTGGCAAAAGTCAAGGGGTGTGAATACTTTCTGAAGGCACTGTATGTGCACCAAGTAATTTCTCTCTCTCGCACTCTCTCTCTCTCTCCTGTGTCCTCTGAGCTGTTAGCCCTGCAACCTCATTGGATAATGTTGGGCACGCCTCTTGCTACCTGTCACTCAAATGTGAGGGGCTGAAGCTCATTGGCTAAAATTCTAATTGCTAGGGAGCTGGCCCACATGGAAGTAAATGTGGAGGTAAATGTAGGGAAAATGGCGTGGCACAGCTTCAAGAAAACAGTCGCTTTCAAACTAGGGATTTCGTGGCTAATTGAGGTAAGATAGTAACTCTTCTCTCGGATTATGCATGTATGAACTAGACATTGATGCATCCAACTAGAGCGAGGAGGTTTAAAAAATACTTTCTTTGTGAGAAAAGTATCAGAGCTTGTTTTTAAACATTTGGTTTCCAAGGGGGGCGGTGCGGGCCATGAGGAAGGCCCAAAAGTGTCTCACTCCCTTGGTCAGAAAGCTCATAATTAGCTGTGTCATCGCAAGCACCAGCGTAGTTATCACGATCTGGTAGTATACGAGGAGCTGTAGGTCACAGGGCATTTGCCAAAGTTGTCGGAGAAAGCCGTTAAGGGACAAGGACTGCACGTCAAACAAATTGCCAAATGTCTCCAAAGAGATGAATTAATTATCTGAATGAATGAATAAAATGAAGAGCAGGTTACAGAGTTGTTGATTGTCCACTGTCAACATTCTGGAACTCGTGATGTCATAATCGACGCTTCTATTACATCATGTTGGGTCCATATCTTATGGATCTTTGACAGTGAACAGTAAACCCAAATCACTTTTACAAAGCACAGCTGACCAGTTAGTAGTTTGACTTGTAATTTGTACTGCCTACTTTTGAAAGACGATTTCTTTCATCAAAATGGCACAGCTCGCCCAGAAAGGTGGGCTGTGCAACATGAAGATGTTATTTTTGGCTGTTATTTTCTGTCTCCTATCGCCTGCTGCTACAAATGTGTTGGCTTCTTCGTCTTCGGACCAGAAGACTTTGATGCCAGTGAAGGACCACTCTGTTCGGAACAACCCTGACGCTACAAAAGAGACCAATTTTAAGACATTGCTGGAACAACTTGAGAGTTTACGGGTGAAAGACGATTCTTCTCCAGGTAATGTGGGCCAGTTGACAAAAGGATATTCCTCCAAAAATGCCAAGGACCCCTCGGAGCTTGTGGAGCCCCTGATTTCTGTTCCAGAGCACAAGCCTTTGATGCCAGTGAAGGACCACCCTGTTCAGGACATCCCCAATGTTGCAAAACTGACCAAAATGGTGCAAGTGGACCAGATGCTGGACCAACTTCAGAGGATGAAAGATGATACTTTCCCAGGTAAAGCTAAAGTCCCCCAGAAGATTGTGGAGAAACTTATTCCTTATCTACTGGCTTACAAGCAAACAGCATTACATGGTGACGATGACGTCTTCAAAGAAAATGTTCAGGCTCCAGCTCCAAAAGCTCAGAAGAGCACCCTGAAGATCAAACCCAGAGTCAACATATTGACCGACCCTTCTTACTCCGAGCCACTTGTGAAGGTGAACCTGATTTTGGGGCTCTTTTTCTATGGCTTCATCGTAATAGTGGTTCTCTATGATGCTGTGAGAATCTCCAAGGAGGCTAGAAGGAGATCTGATGCTATGGCCGCTGCCAGGCTGAAGAAAAGACAACCAGCCACCGATGAACCACAGACACTGGGGTCCAGACTTCGGGAGAGCATATCTTCACGCTTTGGTTTGAAACAGGCATCATCCACACCACAGTGTGCCCACATTTCTGACGATTCGGCAAAAGAGTTGCACAAGTCAAAGGAGTCAATCTCCACCAAGGACAAATCTGAATCGGAAAAGAGACCCGGAAAGAGTGCCGTCAGCCTGAGAGAGTGTGAGCCGCCTCTGCCTAGCATCCCAGAGAACTTTCTTGTGCCTGACTCTGAGCCTGCCATCCAGGTGGCATTGAACCCATTGGACACCAAGCTAGCCGAAGTTGTATCTGACAATGCTGAGGCATCCAACTACGAGGCAACCGAGAAGCCCTGCTACACACATTCTGGGCTCACTGAGGTTTGTGTCGATTAAGACTGAGGACTACTTCTTAAACCAAGCGACATTGAATAAAAGCAGCAGATATTGAATCACGAAATGAGAACACATGGAGACTGCCACCTTTGAAGACTTATTTTTCTGTTTGTAATTGAATTTAATAACTTTAGAATAGTAATAAAAATATATTGCATTTAAAACGTATGTTTAAAGTCATTTTTGGGTATTTTGATTTGTTGTTGTACTGTTGTGTTGTAAATTAATAAGAAACATTATTTAATTGATCAAATAGATTTTTCTGAGAAAAAAATAGTTTAACAAATGATTCTTCTGTACTTTTGTATACTTTTTTTGCCAGTAGTTCTGAAAGTAGCACACACAAGCCAAAAGTGTCCCTGAAAATCTACGTCAGATATGTGCAGATACAGTGATATACAGTGCCTTCAGAATATATTCATACCACTTGACTTAATTCACATTTTGTTGTGTTACAGACTGAATTCAAAATTGATTAAATATATATTTTTTCTCACCCATCTACACAAAATACCCTATAATGACAATGTGAAAATAGGTTTTTAGACATTTTAGCACATTTATTGAAAATAAAATAGAGAAATATCTAATTGACAAAGTATTCACACCCCTAAGTCAACACATGTTATAATCCCCTTTGGCAGCAATTACAGATGTGAGTCTTTCTGGGTAAGCCTCTCAGAGTTTTGTACACCTCGATTGTACGATATTTGCCCATTATTATAAAAATAATTATTCAAGCTCTGTCAAATTGATTGTTGATCATTGCTAGACAACCATTGTGAAGTCTTGCCATATATTTTTTTATTTTTTGTTTTATTTTACCCATGTCATAGTGGTTTATAAGTCAGTATTTGTGAATTGGGTTGTGTTTTTCTGTGGATTCATGTTTACTGTATTGCTATTGAACTTTGACCATTGAAATCTGAGAGACCCTCAGATTAAGATAGAGTTGGGTGCATCCTAGTAAACTATAGGCAGGATATATGGCCGATATCTAAGTCTATTGTACTATTGATGTATTTCATTCATATTGAGCTCATTGTACAAATTTCACATATCAATATTTCCTCAAGGTGATTCATTTTTTTGGTCAGTATTTTTATTTACAAAATACAAGCCGGCATTCTTTTTCTAAATTATTCAGTTGTGTGGTTTTCATTTCTCCCTACTGCTCCAGTAGTGAACCTAACTGGTCCAATAAAGTTTGAGCTTAAACATACAGTAGCCCATAGTGTTTAGCAATTGTTACATAAGCAACTCCAGTATAGATTTTGCCTTGTGTTGTAGGTTATTGTCGTGCTGTAAGGTGAATTCATCTCCCAGTGTCTAACGGAACCAGGTTTTCCTCTAGGATTTTGCCTGTGCTTAGCTCCATTCCCTTTCTTTTTTATCCTGAAAACCCCCCCAGTCCTTAACTATTACAAACATACCCATAACATGATGCAGCCACCACTATGCTTGAAAATATGGAGCGTGGTACTCAGTAATGTGCTGTATTGGATTTGCCCCAAATATAACGCTTGTATTGAGGACAAAAAGTGAATTGCTTTGCCACATTTTTTGTAGTATTACTTTCGTGCCTTGTTGCAAACATGATGCATGTTTTGGAATATTTTTTATTCTGTACGGTCTTCCTTCTTTTCACTCTGTCAATTAGGTTAGTATTGTGGAGTAACTACAATGTTGTTGATCCATCCTCCATCACAGCCATTCAACTCTGTAGTATTACTTTAGTGCCTTGTTGCAAACACGACACATGTTTTGGATTTTTTAAAATTCCGTACGGTCTTCCTTCTTTTCACTCTAGTATTGTGGAGTAACTACAATGTTGTTGATCCATCCTCCATCACAGCCATTCAACTCTGTAACTGTTTTAAAGTCACCATTGGCCTCATGGTGAAATCCCTGAGTGGTTTACTTCTTCTCCAGCAGTGGTGTAAAGTAGTTAAGTAAAAATTCTTTAAAGTACTACTTAAGTAGTTTTTGTGGGTATCTGTACTTTACTTTACTACTCATATTGTTGACAACTTTTACTTTACTACATTCCTAAAGAAAATAAAGTACTTTTTACTCCATACATTTTCCCTGACACCCAAAAGTACTTCTTACATTTTGTCAGGAAAATGGTCCAATTCACGCACTTATCAAGAGAACATCCATGGTCATCCCTACTGCCTCTGATCTAGAGTACTCACTAAACACAAATGCTTTGTTTGTAAATTAATGTCAGAGTGTTGTAGTGTGCTCCTGGCTATCCGTAAACAAATAAGAAATATATAAACTGTGCTGTCTGGTTTGCATAATATAAGGAATTTGAAATTATTAATACTTTTACTTTTGATACTTAAGTACATTTGAGCAATTCCATTTACTTTTGATACATAAGTATATTTAAAACCAAATACTTTTAGACTTTTGCTCAAGTAGTATTTTACTGGGTGACTTTCAGTTTAACTTGAGTCATTTTCTATTAAGGTATCTTTACTTTTACTCAAGTATGACTTTTCAGTACTTTTCCCACCACTGCTCTCCAGCAACTGAGTTAGGAAGGACGCCTGTATTTTGTAGTGACGGTGTATTGATACACCATCTAAAGTGTCATGCTCAAAGAGAAATTCATGTCTGCTTTTTCGATTTTTACCCATCTACCAATAGGTGCCCTTCTTTGCAAGGCATTGGAAAACCTCCCTGGTCTTTGTGGTTGAATCTGTGTTTGAAATTCAATGCTCGACAGAGGGACCTTACACTTATCTGTATGTGTGGGGTACAGAGATGAGGTAGTAATTAAAAATCATGTTAAACATTATTATTTCAAACAGAGTCCAATGATCTTATTATATGGCTTGTTAAGCAAACTTGACTCCTGAACTTATTTAGGCTTGCCATAACAAAGGCATGGAATACTTATTGACTGAAGACATTTTAAATTAATTTGTAAAAAAATAAATAAATACAGAATTCCACTTTTGACATTATGAGGTATTGTGTATAGGCCAGTGACACAAAATCTCAATTTAATCTATTTTAAATTCAGGCTGTAACACAACAAAATGTGGCAAAAGTCAAGGGGTGTGAATACTTTCTGAAGGCACTGTATGTGCACCAAGTAATTTCTCTCTCTCGCACTCTCTCTCTCTCTCCTGTGTCCTCTGAGCTGTTAGCCCTGCAACCTCATTGGATAATGTTGGGCACGCCTCTTGCTACCTGTCACTCAAATGTGAGGGGCTGAAGCTCATTGGCTAAAATTCTAATTGCTAGGGAGCTGGCCCACATGGAAGTAAATGTGGAGGTAAATGTAGGGAAAATGGCGTGGCACAGCTTCAAGAAAACAGTCGCTTTCAAACTAGGGATTTCGTGGCTAATTGAGGTAAGATAGTAACTCTTCTCTCGGATTATGCATGTATGAACTAGACATTGATGCATCCAACTAGAGCGAGGAGGTTTAAAAAATACTTTCTTTGTGAGAAAAGTATCAGAGCTTGTTTTTAAACATTTGGTTTCCAAGGGGGGCGGTGCGGGCCATGAGGAAGGCCCAAAAGTGTCTCACTCCCTTGGTCAGAAAGCTCATAATTAGCTGTGTCATCGCAAGCACCAGCGTAGTTATCACGATCTGGTAGTATACGAGGAGCTGTAGGTCACAGGGCATTTGCCAAAGTTGTCGGAGAAAGCCGTTAAGGGACAAGGACTGCACGTCAAACAAATTGCCAAATGTCTCCAAAGAGATGAATTAATTATCTGAATGAATGAATAAAATGAAGAGCAGGTTACAGAGTTGTTGATTGTCCACTGTCAACATTCTGGAACTCGTGATGTCATAATCGACGCTTCTATTACATCATGTTGGGTCCATATCTTATGGATCTTTGACAGTGAACAGTAAACCCAAATCACTTTTACAAAGCACAGCTGACCAGTTAGTAGTTTGACTTGTAATTTGTACTGCCTACTTTTGAAAGACGATTTCTTTCATCAAAATGGCACAGCTCGCCCAGAAAGGTGGGCTGTGCAACATGAAGATGTTATTTTTGGCTGTTATTTTCTGTCTCCTATCGCCTGCTGCTACAAATGTGTTGGCTTCTTCGTCTTCGGACCAGAAGACTTTGATGCCAGTGAAGGACCACTCTGTTCGGAACAACCCTGACGCTACAAAAGAGACCAATTTTAAGACATTGCTGGAACAACTTGAGAGTTTACGGGTGAAAGACGATTCTTCTCCAGGTAATGTGGGCCAGTTGACAAAAGGATATTCCTCCAAAAATGCCAAGGACCCCTCGGAGCTTGTGGAGCCCCTGATTTCTGTTCCAGAGCACAAGCCTTTGATGCCAGTGAAGGACCACCCTGTTCAGGACATCCCCAATGTTGCAAAACTGACCAAAATGGTGCAAGTGGACCAGATGCTGGACCAACTTCAGAGGATGAAAGATGATACTTTCCCAGGTAAAGCTAAAGTCCCCCAGAAGATTGTGGAGAAACTTATTCCTTATCTACTGGCTTACAAGCAAACAGCATTACATGGTGACGATGACGTCTTCAAAGAAAATGTTCAGGCTCCAGCTCCAAAAGCTCAGAAGAGCACCCTGAAGATCAAACCCAGAGTCAACATATTGACCGACCCTTCTTACTCCGAGCCACTTGTGAAGGTGAACCTGATTTTGGGGCTCTTTTTCTATGGCTTCATCGTAATAGTGGTTCTCTATGATGCTGTGAGAATCTCCAAGGAGGCTAGAAGGAGATCTGATGCTATGGCCGCTGCCAGGCTGAAGAAAAGACAACCAGCCACCGATGAACCACAGACACTGGGGTCCAGACTTCGGGAGAGCATATCTTCACGCTTTGGTTTGAAACAGGCATCATCCACACCACAGTGTGCCCACATTTCTGACGATTCGGCAAAAGAGTTGCACAAGTCAAAGGAGTCAATCTCCACCAAGGACAAATCTGAATCGGAAAAGAGACCCGGAAAGAGTGCCGTCAGCCTGAGAGAGTGTGAGCCGCCTCTGCCTAGCATCCCAGAGAACTTTCTTGTGCCTGACTCTGAGCCTGCCATCCAGGTGGCATTGAACCCATTGGACACCAAGCTAGCCGAAGTTGTATCTGACAATGCTGAGGCATCCAACTACGAGGCAACCGAGAAGCCCTGCTACACACATTCTGGGCTCACTGAGGTTTGTGTCGATTAAGACTGAGGACTACTTCTTAAACCAAGCGACATTGAATAAAAGCAGCAGATATTGAATCACGAAATGAGAACACATGGAGACTGCCACCTTTGAAGACTTATTTTTCTGTTTGTAATTGAATTTAATAACTTTAGAATAGTAATAAAAATATATTGCATTTAAAACGTATGTTTAAAGTCATTTTTGGGTATTTTGATTTGTTGTTGTACTGTTGTGTTGTAAATTAATAAGAAACATTATTTAATTGATCAAATAGATTTTTCTGAGAAAAAAATAGTTTAACAAATGATTCTTCTGTACTTTTGTATACTTTTTTTGCCAGTAGTTCTGAAAGTAGCACACACAAGCCAAAAGTGTCCCTGAAAATCTACGTCAGATATGTGCAGATACAGTGATATACAGTGCCTTCAGAATATATTCATACCACTTGACTTAATTCACATTTTGTTGTGTTACAGACTGAATTCAAAATTGATTAAATATATATTTTTTCTCACCCATCTACACAAAATACCCTATAATGACAATGTGAAAATAGGTTTTTAGACATTTTAGCACATTTATTGAAAATAAAATAGAGAAATATCTAATTGACAAAGTATTCACACCCCTAAGTCAACACATGTTATAATCCCCTTTGGCAGCAATTACAGATGTGAGTCTTTCTGGGTAAGCCTCTCAGAGTTTTGTACACCTCGATTGTACGATATTTGCCCATTATTATAAAAATAATTATTCAAGCTCTGTCAAATTGATTGTTGATCATTGCTAGACAACCATTGTGAAGTCTTGCCATATATTTTTTTATTTTTTGTTTTATTTTACCCATGTCATAGTGGTTTATAAGTCAGTATTTGTGAATTGGGTTGTGTTTTTCTGTGGATTCATGTTTACTGTATTGCTATTGAACTTTGACCATTGAAATCTGAGAGACCCTCAGATTAAGATAGAGTTGGGTGCATCCTAGTAAACTATAGGCAGGATATATGGCCGATATCTAAGTCTATTGTACTATTGATGTATTTCATTCATATTGAGCTCATTGTACAAATTTCACATATCAATATTTCCTCAAGGTGATTCATTTTTTTGGTCAGTATTTTTATTTACAAAATACAAGCCGGCATTCTTTTTCTAAATTATTCAGTTGTGTGGTTTTCATTTCTCCCTACTGCTCCAGTAGTGAACCTAACTGGTCCAATAAAGTTTGAGCTTAAACATACAGTAGCCCATAGTGTTTAGCAATTGTTACATAAGCAACTCCAGTATAGATTTTGCCTTGTGTTGTAGGTTATTGTCGTGCTGTAAGGTGAATTCATCTCCCAGTGTCTAACGGAACCAGGTTTTCCTCTAGGATTTTGCCTGTGCTTAGCTCCATTCCCTTTCTTTTTTATCCTGAAAACCCCCCCAGTCCTTAACTATTACAAACATACCCATAACATGATGCAGCCACCACTATGCTTGAAAATATGGAGCGTGGTACTCAGTAATGTGCTGTATTGGATTTGCCCCAAATATAACGCTTGTATTGAGGACAAAAAGTGAATTGCTTTGCCACATTTTTTGTAGTATTACTTTCGTGCCTTGTTGCAAACATGATGCATGTTTTGGAATATTTTTTATTCTGTACGGTCTTCCTTCTTTTCACTCTGTCAATTAGGTTAGTATTGTGGAGTAACTACAATGTTGTTGATCCATCCTCCATCACAGCCATTCAACTCTGTAGTATTACTTTAGTGCCTTGTTGCAAACACGACACATGTTTTGGATTTTTTTAAATTCCGTACGGTCTTCCTTCTTTTCACTCTAGTATTGTGGAGTAACTACAATGTTGTTGATCCATCCTCCATCACAGCCATTCAACTCTGTAACTGTTTTAAAGTCACCATTGGCCTCATGGTGAAATCCCTGAGTGGTTTACTTCTTCTCCAGCAGTGGTGTAAAGTAGTTAAGTAAAAATTCTTTAAAGTACTACTTAAGTAGTTTTTGTGGGTATCTGTACTTTACTTTACTACTCATATTGTTGACAACTTTTACTTTACTACATTCCTAAAGAAAATAAAGTACTTTTTACTCCATACATTTTCCCTGACACCCAAAAGTACTTCTTACATTTTGTCAGGAAAATGGTCCAATTCACGCACTTATCAAGAGAACATCCATGGTCATCCCTACTGCCTCTGATCTAGAGTACTCACTAAACACAAATGCTTTGTTTGTAAATTAATGTCAGAGTGTTGTAGTGTGCTCCTGGCTATCCGTAAACAAATAAGAAATATATAAACTGTGCTGTCTGGTTTGCATAATATAAGGAATTTGAAATTATTAATACTTTTACTTTTGATACTTAAGTACATTTGAGCAATTCCATTTACTTTTGATACATAAGTATATTTAAAACCAAATACTTTTAGACTTTTGCTCAAGTAGTATTTTACTGGGTGACTTTCAGTTTAACTTGAGTCATTTTCTATTAAGGTATCTTTACTTTTACTCAAGTATGACTTTTCAGTACTTTTCCCACCACTGCTCTCCAGCAACTGAGTTAGGAAGGACGCCTGTATTTTGTAGTGACGGTGTATTGATACACCATCTAAAGTGTCATGCTCAAAGAGAAATTCATGTCTGCTTTTTCGATTTTTACCCATCTACCAATAGGTGCCCTTCTTTGCAAGGCATTGGAAAACCTCCCTGGTCTTTGTGGTTGAATCTGTGTTTGAAATTCAATGCTCGACAGAGGGACCTTACACTTATCTGTATGTGTGGGGTACAGAGATGAGGTAGTAATTAAAAATCATGTTAAACATTATTATTTCAAACAGAGTCCAATGATCTTATTATATGGCTTGTTAAGCAAACTTGACTCCTGAACTTATTTAGGCTTGCCATAACAAAGGCATGGAATACTTATTGACTGAAGACATTTTAAATTAATTTGTAAAAAAATAAATAAATACAGAATTCCACTTTTGACATTATGAGGTATTGTGTATAGGCCAGTGACACAAAATCTCAATTTAATCTATTTTAAATTCAGGCTGTAACACAACAAAATGTGGCAAAAGTCAAGGGGTGTGAATACTTTCTGAAGGCACTGTATGTGCACCAAGTAATTTCTCTCTCTCGCACTCTCTCTCTCTCTCCTGTGTCCTCTGAGCTGTTAGCCCTGCAACCTCATTGGATAATGTTGGGCACGCCTCTTGCTACCTGTCACTCAAATGTGAGGGGCTGAAGCTCATTGGCTAAAATTCTAATTGCTAGGGAGCTGGCCCACATGGAAGTAAATGTGGAGGTAAATGTAGGGAAAATGGCGTGGCACAGCTTCAAGAAAACAGTCGCTTTCAAACTAGGGATTTCGTGGCTAATTGAGGTAAGATAGTAACTCTTCTCTCGGATTATGCATGTATGAACTAGACATTGATGCATCCAACTAGAGCGAGGAGGTTTAAAAAATACTTTCTTTGTGAGAAAAGTATCAGAGCTTGTTTTTAAACATTTGGTTTCCAAGGGGGGCGGTGCGGGCCATGAGGAAGGCCCAAAAGTGTCTCACTCCCTTGGTCAGAAAGCTCATAATTAGCTGTGTCATCGCAAGCACCAGCGTAGTTATCACGATCTGGTAGTATACGAGGAGCTGTAGGTCACAGGGCATTTGCCAAAGTTGTCGGAGAAAGCCGTTAAGGGACAAGGACTGCACGTCAAACAAATTGCCAAATGTCTCCAAAGAGATGAATTAATTATCTGAATGAATGAATAAAATGAAGAGCAGGTTACAGAGTTGTTGATTGTCCACTGTCAACATTCTGGAACTCGTGATGTCATAATCGACGCTTCTATTACATCATGTTGGGTCCATATCTTATGGATCTTTGACAGTGAACAGTAAACCCAAATCACTTTTACAAAGCACAGCTGACCAGTTAGTAGTTTGACTTGTAATTTGTACTGCCTACTTTTGAAAGACGATTTCTTTCATCAAAATGGCACAGCTCGCCCAGAAAGGTGGGCTGTGCAACATGAAGATGTTATTTTTGGCTGTTATTTTCTGTCTCCTATCGCCTGCTGCTACAAATGTGTTGGCTTCTTCGTCTTCGGACCAGAAGACTTTGATGCCAGTGAAGGACCACTCTGTTCGGAACAACCCTGACGCTACAAAAGAGACCAATTTTAAGACATTGCTGGAACAACTTGAGAGTTTACGGGTGAAAGACGATTCTTCTCCAGGTAATGTGGGCCAGTTGACAAAAGGATATTCCTCCAAAAATGCCAAGGACCCCTCGGAGCTTGTGGAGCCCCTGATTTCTGTTCCAGAGCACAAGCCTTTGATGCCAGTGAAGGACCACCCTGCTCAGGACATCCCCAATGTTGCAAAACTGACCAAAATGGTGCAAGTGGACCAGATGCTGGACCAACTTCAGAGGATGAAAGATGATACTTTCCCAGGTAAAGCTAAAGTCCCCCAGAAGATTGTGGAAAAACGTATTCCTTATCTACTGGCTTACAAGCAAACAGCATTACATGGTGACGATGACGTCTTCAAAGAAAATGTTCAGGCTCCAGCTTCAAAAGCTCAGAAGAGAACCCTGAAGATCAAACCCAGAGTCAACATATTGACCGACCCTTCTTACACCGAGCCACTTGTGAAGGTGAACCTGATTTTGGGGCTCTTTTTCTATGGCTTCATCATAATAGTGGTTCTCTATGATGCTGTGAGAATCTCCAAGGAGGCTAGAAGGAGATCTGATGCCATGGCCGCTGCCAGGCTGAAGAAAAGACAACCAGCCACCGATGAACCACAGACACTGGGGTCCAGACTTCGGGAGAGCATATCTTCACGCTTTGGTTTGAAACAGGCATCATCCACACCACAGTGTGCCCACATTTCTGACGATTCGGCAAAAGAGTTGCACAAGTCAAAGGAGTCAATCTCCACCAAGGACAAATCTGAATCGGAAAAGAGACCCGGAAAGAGTGCCGTCAGCCTGAGAGAGTGTGAGCCGCCTCTGCCTAGCATCCCAGAGAACTTTCTTGTGCCTTACTCTGAGCCTGCCATCCAGGTGGCATTGAACCCATTCGACACCAAGCTAGCCGAAGTTGTATCTGACAATGCTGAGGCATCCAACTACGAGGCAACCGAGAAGCCCTGCTACACACATTCTGGGCTCACTGAGGTTTGTGTCGATTAAGACTGAGGACTACTTCTTAAACCAAGCGACATTGAATAAAAGCAGCAGATATTGAATCACGAAATGAGAACACATGGAGACTGCCACCTTTGAAGACTTATTTTTCTGTTTGTAATTGAATTTAATAACTTTAGAATAGTAATAAAAATATATTGCATTTAAAACGTATGTTTAAAGTCATTTTTGGGTATTTTGATTTGTTGTTGTACTGTTGTGTTGTAAATTAATAAGAAACATTATTTAATTGATCAAATAGATTTTTCTGAGAAAAAAATAGTTTAACAAATGATTCTTCTGTACTTTTGTATACTTTTTTTGCCAGTAGTTCTGAAAGTAGCACACACAAGCCAAAAGTGTCCCTGAAAATCTACGTCAGATATGTGCAGATACAGTGATATACAGTGCCTTCAGAATATATTCATACCACTTGACTTAATTCACATTTTGTTGTGTTACAGACTGAATTCAAAATTGATTAAATATATTTTTTTTCTCACCCATCTACACCAAATACCCTATAATGACAATGTGAAAATAGGTTTTTAGACATTTTAGCACATTTATTGAAAATAAAATAGAGAAATATCTAATTGACAAAGTATTCACACCCCTAAGTCAACACATGTTATAATCCCCTTTGGCAGCAATTACAGATGTGAGTCTTTCTGGGTAAGCCTCTCAGAGTTTTGTACACCTCGATTGTACGATATTTGCCCATTATTATAAAAATAATTATTCAAGCTCTGTCAAATTGATTGTTGATCATTGCTAGACAACCATTGTGAAGTCTTGCCATATATTTTTTTATTTTTTGTTTTATTTTACCCATGTCATAGTGGTTTATAAGTCAGTATTTGTGAATTGGGTTGTGTTTTTCTGTGGATTCATGTTTACTGTATTGCTATTGAACTTTGACCATTGAAATCTGAGAGACCCTCAGATTAAGATAGAGTTGGGTGCATCCTAGTAAACTATAGGCAGGATATATGGCCGATATCTAAGTCTATTGTACTATTGATGTATTTCATTCATATTGAGCTCATTGTACAAATTTCACATATCAATATTTCCTCAAGGTGATTCATTTTTTTGGTCAGTATTTTTATTTACAAAATACAAGCCGGCATTCTTTTTCTAAATTATTCAGTTGTGTGGTTTTCATTTCTCCCTACTGCTCCAGTAGTGAACCTAACTGGTCCAATAAAGTTTGAGCTTAAACATACAGTAGCCCATAGTGTTTAGCAATTGTTACATAAGCAACTCCAGTATAGATTTTGCCTTGTGTTGTAGGTTATTGTCGTGCTGTAAGGTGAATTCATCTCCCAGTGTCTAACGGAACCAGGTTTTCCTCTAGGATTTTGCCTGTGCTTAGCTCCATTCCCTTTCTTTTTTATCCTGAAAACCCCCCCAGTCCTTAACTATTACAAACATACCCATAACATGATGCAGCCACCACTATGCTTGAAAATATGGAGCGTGGTACTCAGTAATGTGCTGTATTGGATTTGCCCCAAATATAACGCTTGTATTGAGGACAAAAAGTGAATTGCTTTGCCACATTTTTTGTAGTATTACTTTAGTGCCTTGTTGCAAACATGATGCATGTTTTGGAATATTTTTTATTCTGTACGGTCTTCCTTCTTTTCACTCTGTCAATTAGGTTAGTATTGTGGAGTAACTACAATGTTGTTGATCCATCCTCCATCACAGCCATTCAACTCTGTAGTATTACTTTAGTGCCTTGTTGCAAACACGACACATGTTTTGGATTTTTTAAAATTCCGTACGGTCTTCCTTCTTTTCACTCTAGTATTGTGGAGTAACTACAATGTTGTTGATCCATCCTCCATCACAGCCATTCAACTCTGTAACTGTTTTAAAGTCACCATTGGCCTCATGGTGAAATCCCTGAGTGGTTTACTTCTTCTCCAGCAGTGGTGTAAAGTAGTTAAGTAAAAATTCTTTAAAGTACTACTTAAGTAGTTTTTGTGGGTATCTGTACTTTACTTTACTACTCATATTGTTGACAACTTTTACTTTACTACATTCCTAAAGAAAATAAAGTACTTTTTACTCCATACATTTTCCCTGACACCCAAAAGTACTTCTTACATTTTGTCAGGAAAATGGTCCAATTCACGCACTTATCAAGAGAACATCCATGGTCATCCCTACTGCCTCTGATCTAGAGTACTCACTAAACACAAATGCTTTGTTTGTAAATTAATGTCAGAGTGTTGTAGTGTGCTCCTGGCTATCCGTAAATAAATAAGAAATATATAAACTGTGCTGTCTGGTTTGCATAATATAAGGAATTTGAAATTATTAATACTTTTACTTTTGATACTTAAGTACATTTGAGCAATTCCATTTACTTTTGATACATAAGTATATTTAAAACCAAATACTTTTAGACTTTTGCTCAAGTAGTATTTTACTGGGTGACTTTCAGTTTAACTTGAGTCATTTTCTATTAAGGTATCTTTACTTTTACTCAAGTATGACTTTTCAGTACTTTTCCCACCACTGCTCTCCAGCAACTGAGTTAGGAAGGACGCCTGTATTTTGTAGTGACGGTGTATTGATACACCATCTAAAGTGTCATGCTCAAAGAGAAATTCATGTCTGCTTTTTCGATTTTTACCCATCTACCAATAGGTGCCCTTCTTTGCAAGGCATTGGAAAACCTCCCTGGTCTTTGTGGTTGAATCTGTGTTTGAAATTCAATGCTCGACAGAGGGACCTTACACTTATCTGTATGTGTGGGGTACAGAGATGAGGTAGTAATTAAAAATCATGTTAAACATTATTATTTCAAACAGAGTCCAATGATCTTATTATATGGCTTGTTAAGCAAACTTGACTCCTGAACTTATTTAGGCTTGCCATAACAAAGGCATGGAATACTTATTGACTGAAGACATTTTAAATTAATTTGTAAAAAAATAAATAAATACAGAATTCCACTTTTGACATTATGAGGTATTGTGTATAGGCCAGTGACACAAAATCTCAATTTAATCTATTTTAAATTCAGGCTGTAACACAACAAAATGTGGCAAAAGTCAAGGGGTGTGAATACTTTCTGAAGGCACTGTATGTGCACCAAGTAATTTCTCTCTCTCGCACTCTCTCTCTCTCTCCTGTGTCCTCTGAGCTGTTAGCCCTGCAACCTCATTGGATAATGTTGGGCACGCCTCTTGCTACCTGTCACTCAAATGTGAGGGGCTGAAGCTCATTGGCTAAAATTCTAATTGCTAGGGAGCTGGCCCACATGGAAGTAAATGTGGAGGTAAATGTAGGGAAAATGGCGTGGCACAGCTTCAAGAAAACAGTCGCTTTCAAACTAGGGATTTCGTGGCTAATTGAGGTAAGATAGTAACTCTTCTCTCGGATTATGCATGTATGAACTAGACATTGATGCATCCAACTAGAGCGAGGAGGTTTAAAAAATACTTTCTTTGTGAGAAAAGTATCAGAGCTTGTTTTTAAACATTTGGTTTCCAAGGGGGGCGGTGCGGGCCATGAGGAAGGCCCAAAAGTGTCTCACTCCCTTGGTCAGAAAGCTCATAATTAGCTGTGTCATCGCAAGCACCAGCGTAGTTATCACGATCTGGTAGTATACGAGGAGCTGTAGGTCACAGGGCATTTGCCAAAGTTGTCGGAGAAAGCCGTTAAGGGACAAGGACTGCACGTCAAACAAATTGCCAAATGTCTCCAAAGAGATGAATTAATTATCTGAATGAATGAATAAAATGAAGAGCAGGTTACAGAGTTGTTGATTGTCCACTGTCAACATTCTGGAACTCGTGATGTCATAATCGACGCTTCTATTACATCATGTTGGGTCCATATCTTATGGATCTTTGACAGTGAACAGTAAACCCAAATCACTTTTACAAAGCACAGCTGACCAGTTAGTAGTTTGACTTGTAATTTGTACTGCCTACTTTTGAAAGACGATTTCTTTCATCAAAATGGCACAGCTCGCCCAGAAAGGTGGGCTGTGCAACATGAAGATGTTATTTTTGGCTGTTATTTTCTGTCTCCTATCGCCTGCTGCTACAAATGTGTTGGCTTCTTCGTCTTCGGACCAGAAGACTTTGATGCCAGTGAAGGACCACTCTGTTCGGAACAACCCTGACGCTACAAAAGAGACCAATTTTAAGACATTGCTGGAACAACTTGAGAGTTTACGGGTGAAAGACGATTCTTCTCCAGGTAATGTGGGCCAGTTGACAAAAGGATATTCCTCCAAAAATGCCAAGGACCCCTCGGAGCTTGTGGAGCCCCTGATTTCTGTTCCAGAGCACAAGCCTTTGATGCCAGTGAAGGACCACCCTGTTCAGGACATCCCCAATGTTGCAAAACTGACCAAAATGGTGCAAGTGGACCAGATGCTGGACCAACTTCAGAGGATGAAAGATGATACTTTCCCAGGTAAAGCTAAAGTCCCCCAGAAGATTGTGGAGAAACTTATTCCTTATCTACTGGCTTACAAGCAAACAGCATTACATGGTGACGATGACGTCTTCAAAGAAAATGTTCAGGCTCCAGCTCCAAAAGCTCAGAAGAGCACCCTGAAGATCAAACCCAGAGTCAACATATTGACCGACCCTTCTTACTCCGAGCCACTTGTGAAGGTGAACCTGATTTTGGGGCTCTTTTTCTATGGCTTCATCGTAATAGTGGTTCTCTATGATGCTGTGAGAATCTCCAAGGAGGCTAGAAGGAGATCTGATGCTATGGCCGCTGCCAGGCTGAAGAAAAGACAACCAGCCACCGATGAACCACAGACACTGGGGTCCAGACTTCGGGAGAGCATATCTTCACGCTTTGGTTTGAAACAGGCATCATCCACACCACAGTGTGCCCACATTTCTGACGATTCGGCAAAAGAGTTGCACAAGTCAAAGGAGTCAATCTCCACCAAGGACAAATCTGAATCGGAAAAGAGACCCGGAAAGAGTGCCGTCAGCCTGAGAGAGTGTGAGCCGCCTCTGCCTAGCATCCCAGAGAACTTTCTTGTGCCTGACTCTGAGCCTGCCATCCAGGTGGCATTGAACCCATTGGACACCAAGCTAGCCGAAGTTGTATCTGACAATGCTGAGGCATCCAACTACGAGGCAACCGAGAAGCCCTGCTACACACATTCTGGGCTCACTGAGGTTTGTGTCGATTAAGACTGAGGACTACTTCTTAAACCAAGCGACATTGAATAAAAGCAGCAGATATTGAATCACGAAATGAGAACACATGGAGACTGCCACCTTTGAAGACTTATTTTTCTGTTTGTAATTGAATTTAATAACTTTAGAATAGTAATAAAAATATATTGCATTTAAAACGTATGTTTAAAGTCATTTTGGGGTATTTTGATTTGTTGTTGTACTGTTGTGTTGTAAATTAATAAGAAACATTATTTAATTGATCAAATAGATTTTTCTGAGAAAAAAATAGTTTAACAAATGATTCTTCTGTACTTTTGTATACTTTTTTTGCCAGTAGTTCTGAAAGTAGCACACACAAGCCAAAAGTGTCCCTGAAAATCTACGTCAGATATGTGCAGATACAGTGATATACAGTGCCTTCAGAATATATTCATACCACTTGACTTAATTCACATTTTGTTGTGTTACAGACTGAATTCAAAATTGATTAAATATATATTTTTTCTCACCCATCTACACAAAATACCCTATAATGACAATGTGAAAATAGGTTTTTAGACATTTTAGCACATTTATTGAAAATAAAATAGAGAAATATCTAATTGACAAAGTATTCACACCCCTAAGTCAACACATGTTATAATCCCCTTTGGCAGCAATTACAGATGTGAGTCTTTCTGGGTAAGCCTCTCAGAGTTTTGTACACCTCGATTGTACGATATTTGCCCATTATTATAAAAATAATTATTCAAGCTCTGTCAAATTGATTGTTGATCATTGCTAGACAACCATTGTGAAGTCTTGCCATATATTTTTTTATTTTTTGTTTTATTTTACCCATGTCATAGTGGTTTATAAGTCAGTATTTGTGAATTGGGTTGTGTTTTTCTGTGGATTCATGTTTACTGTATTGCTATTGAACTTTGACCATTGAAATCTGAGAGACCCTCAGATTAAGATAGAGTTGGGTGCATCCTAGTAAACTATAGGCAGGATATATGGCCGATATCTAAGTCTATTGTACTATTGATGTATTTCATTCATATTGAGCTCATTGTACAAATTTCACATATCAATATTTCCTCAAGGTGATTCATTTTTTTGGTCAGTATTTTTATTTACAAAATACAAGCCGGCATTCTTTTTCTAAATTATTCAGTTGTGTGGTTTTCATTTCTCCCTACTGCTCCAGTAGTGAACCTAACTGGTCCAATAAAGTTTGAGCTTAAACATACAGTAGCCCATAGTGTTTAGCAATTGTTACATAAGCAACTCCAGTATAGATTTTGCCTTGTGTTGTAGGTTATTGTCGTGCTGTAAGGTGAATTCATCTCCCAGTGTCTAACGGAACCAGGTTTTCCTCTAGGATTTTGCCTGTGCTTAGCTCCATTCCCTTTCTTTTTTATCCTGAAAACCCCCCCAGTCCTTAACTATTACAAACATACCCATAACATGATGCAGCCACCACTATGCTTGAAAATATGGAGCGTGGTACTCAGTAATGTGCTGTATTGGATTTGCCCCAAATATAACGCTTGTATTGAGGACAAAAAGTGAATTGCTTTGCCACATTTTTTGTAGTATTACTTTCGTGCCTTGTTGCAAACATGATGCATGTTTTGGAATATTTTTTATTCTGTACGGTCTTCCTTCTTTTCACTCTGTCAATTAGGTTAGTATTGTGGAGTAACTACAATGTTGTTGATCCATCCTCCATCACAGCCATTCAACTCTGTAACTGTTTTAAAGTCACCATTGGCCTCATGGTGAAATCCCTGAGTGGTTTACTTCTTCTCCAGCAGTGGTGTAAAGTAGTTAAGTAAAAATTCTTTAAAGTACTACTTAAGTAGTTTTTGTGGGTATCTGTACTTTACTTTACTACTCATATTGTTGACAACTTTTACTTTACTACATTCCTAAAGAAAATAAAGTACTTTTTACTCCATACATTTTCCCTGACACCCAAAAGTACTTCTTACATTTTGTCAGGAAAATGGTCCAATTCACGCACTTATCAAGAGAACATCCATGGTCATCCCTACTGCCTCTGATCTAGAGTACTCACTAAACACAAATGCTTTGTTTGTAAATTAATGTCAGAGTGTTGTAGTGTGCTCCTGGCTATCCGTAAACAAATAAGAAATATATAAACTGTGCTGTCTGGTTTGCATAATATAAGGAATTTGAAATTATTAATACTTTTACTTTTGATACTTAAGTACATTTGAGCAATTCCATTTACTTTTGATACATAAGTATATTTAAAACCAAATACTTTTAGACTTTTGCTCAAGTAGTATTTTACTGGGTGACTTTCAGTTTAAC
The DNA here is from genome assembly GCF_045679555.1 of Salvelinus alpinus. NCBI lineage: Eukaryota > Metazoa > Chordata > Actinopteri > Salmoniformes > Salmonidae > Salvelinus > Salvelinus alpinus. Next base: position 26,541,366 of record NC_092088.1, read on the forward strand.
TTGAGTCATTTTCTATTAAGGTATCTTTACTTTTACTCAAGTATGACTTTTCAGTACTTTTCCCACCACTGCTCTCCAGCAACTGAGTTAGGAAGGACGCCTGTATTTTGTAGTGACGGTGTATTGATACACCATCTAAAGTGTCATGCTCAAAGAGAAATTCATGTCTGCTTTTTCGATTTTTACCCATCTACCAATAGGTGCCCTTCTTTGCAAGGCATTGGAAAACCTCCCTGGTCTTTGTGGTTGAATCTGTGTTTGAAATTCAATGCTCGACAGAGGGACCTTACACTTATCTGTATGTGTGGGGTACAGAGATGAGGTAGTAATTAAAAATCATGTTAAACATTATTATTTCAAACAGAGTCCAATGATCTTATTATATGGCTTGTTAAGCAAACTTGACTCCTGAACTTATTTAGGCTTGCCATAACAAAGGCATGGAATACTTATTGACTGAAGACATTTTAAATTAATTTGTAAAAAAATAAATAAATACAGAATTCCACTTTTGACATTATGAGGTATTGTGTATAGGCCAGTGACACAAAATCTCAATTTAATCTATTTTAAATTCAGGCTGTAACACAACAAAATGTGGCAAAAGTCAAGGGGTGTGAATACTTTCTGAAGGCACTGTATGTGCACCAAGTAATTTCTCTCTCTCGCACTCTCTCTCTCTCTCCTGTGTCCTCTGAGCTGTTAGCCCTGCAACCTCATTGGATAATGTTGGGCACGCCTCTTGCTACCTGTCACTCAAATGTGAGGGGCTGAAGCTCATTGGCTAAAATTCTAATTGCTAGGGAGCTGGCCCACATGGAAGTAAATGTGGAGGTAAATGTAGGGAAAATGGCGTGGCACAGCTTCAAGAAAACAGTCGCTTTCAAACTAGGGATTTCGTGGCTAATTGAGGTAAGATAGTAACTCTTCTCTCGGATTATGCATGTATGAACTAGACATTGATGCATCCAACTAGAGCGAGGAGGTTTAAAAAATACTTTCTTTGTGAGAAAAGTATCAGAGCTTGTTTTTAAACATTTGGTTTCCAAGGGGGGCGGTGCGGGCCATGAGGAAGGCCCAAAAGTGTCTCACTCCCTTGGTCAGAAAGCTCATAATTAGCTGTGTCATCGCAAGCACCAGCGTAGTTATCACGATCTGGTAGTATACGAGGAGCTGTAGGTCACAGGGCATTTGCCAAAGTTGTCGGAGAAAGCCGTTAAGGGACAAGGACTGCACGTCAAACAAATTGCCAAATGTCTCCAAAGAGATGAATTAATTATCTGAATGAATGAATAAAATGAAGAGCAGGTTACAGAGTTGTTGATTGTCCACTGTCAACATTCTGGAACTCGTGATGTCATAATCGACGCTTCTATTACATCATGTTGGGTCCATATCTTATGGATCTTTGACAGTGAACAGTAAACCCAAATCACTTTTACAAAGCACAGCTGACCAGTTAGTAGTTTGACTTGTAATTTGTACTGCCTACTTTTGAAAGACGATTTCTTTCATCAAAATGGCACAGCTCGCCCAGAAAGGTGGGCTGTGCAACATGAAGATGTTATTTTTGGCTGTTATTTTCTGTCTCCTATCGCCTGCTGCTACAAATGTGTTGGCTTCTTCGTCTTCGGACCAGAAGACTTTGATGCCAGTGAAGGACCACTCTGTTCGGAACAACCCTGACGCTACAAAAGAGACCAATTTTAAGACATTGCTGGAACAACTTGAGAGTTTACGGGTGAAAGACGATTCTTCTCCAGGTAATGTGGGCCAGTTGACAAAAGGATATTCCTCCAAAAATGCCAAGGACCCCTCGGAGCTTGTGGAGCCCCTGATTTCTGTTCCAGAGCACAAGCCTTTGATGCCAGTGAAGGACCACCCTGCTCAGGACATCCCCAATGTTGCAAAACTGACCAAAATGGTGCAAGTGGACCAGATGCTGGACCAACTTCAGAGGATGAAAGATGATACTTTCCCAGGTAAAGCTAAAGTCCCCCAGAAGATTGTGGAAAAACGTATTCCTTATCTACTGGCTTACAAGCAAACAGCATTACATGGTGACGATGACGTCTTCAAAGAAAATGTTCAGGCTCCAGCTTCAAAAGCTCAGAAGAGAACCCTGAAGATCAAACCCAGAGTCAACATATTGACCGACCCTTCTTACACCGAGCCACTTGTGAAGGTGAACCTGATTTTGGGGCTCTTTTTCTATGGCTTCATCATAATAGTGGTTCTCTATGATGCTGTGAGAATCTCCAAGGAGGCTAGAAGGAGATCTGATGCCATGGCCGCTGCCAGGCTGAAGAAAAGACAACCAGCCACCGATGAACCACAGACACTGGGGTCCAGACTTCGGGAGAGCATATCTTCACGCTTTGGTTTGAAACAGGCATCATCCACACCACAGTGTGCCCACATTTCTGACGATTCGGCAAAAGAGTTGCACAAGTCAAAGGAGTCAATCTCCACCAAGGACAAATCTGAATCGGAAAAGAGACCCGGAAAGAGTGCCGTCAGCCTGAGAGAGTGTGAGCCGCCTCTGCCTAGCATCCCAGAGAACTTTCTTGTGCCTGACTCTGAGCCTGCCATCCAGGTGGCATTGAACCCATTCGACACCAAGCTAGCCGAAGTTGTATCTGACAATGCTGAGGCATCCAACTACGAGGCAACCGAGAAGCCCTGCTACACACATTCTGGGCTCACTGAGGTTTGTGTCGATTAAGACTGAGGACTACTTCTTAAACCAAGCGACATTGAATAAAAGCAGCAGATATTGAATCACGAAATGAGAACACATGGAGACTGCCACCTTTGAAGACTTATTTTTCTGTTTGTAATTGAATTTAATAACTTTAGAATAGTAATAAAAATATATTGCATTTAAAACGTATGTTTAAAGTCATTTTTGGGTATTTTGATTTGTTGTTGTACTGTTGTGTTGTAAATTAATAAGAAACATTATTTAATTGATCAAATAGATTTTTCTGAGAAAAAAATTGTTTAACAAATGATTCTTCTGTACTTTTGTATACTTTTTTTGCCAGTAGTTCTGAAAGTAGCACACACAAGCCAAAAGTGTCCCTGAAAATCTACGTCAGATATGTGCAGATACAGTGATATACAGTGCCTTCAGAATATATTCATACCACTTGACTTAATTCACATTTTGTTGTGTTACAGACTGAATTCAAAATTGATTAAATATATATTTTTTCTCACCCATCTACACAAAATACCCTATAATGACAATGTGAAAATAGGTTTTTAGACATTTTAGCACATTTATTGAAAATAAAATAGAGAAATATCTAATTGACAAAGTATTCACACCCCTAAGTCAACACATGTTATAATCCCCTTTGGCAGCAATTACAGATGTGAGTCTTTCTGGGTAAGCCTCTCAGAGTTTTGTACACCTCGATTGTACGATATTTGCCCATTATTATAAAAATAATTATTCAAGCTCTGTCAAATTGATTGTTGATCATTGCTAGACAACCATTGTGAAGTCTTGCCATATATTTTTTTATTTTTTGTTTTATTTTACCCATGTCATAGTGGTTTATAAGTCAGTATTTGTGAATTGGGTTGTGTTTTTCTGTGGATTCATGTTTACTGTATTGCTATTGAACTTTGACCATTGAAATCTGAGAGACCCTCAGATTAAGATAGAGTTGGGTGCATCCTAGTAAACTATAGGCAGGATATATGGCCGATATCTAAGTCTATTGTACTATTGATGTATTTCATTCATATTGAGCTCATTGTACAAATTTCACATATCAATATTTCCTCAAGGTGATTCATTTTTTTGGTCAGTATTTTTATTTACAAAATACAAGCCGGCATTCTTTTTCTAAATTATTCAGTTGTGTGGTTTTCATTTCTCCCTACTGCTCCAGTAGTGAACCTAACTGGTCCAATAAAGTTTGAGCTTAAACATACAGTAGCCCATAGTGTTTAGCAATTGTTACATAAGCAACTCCAGTATAGATTTTGCCTTGTGTTGTAGGTTATTGTCGTGCTGTAAGGTGAATTCATCTCCCAGTGTCTAACGGAACCAGGTTTTCCTCTAGGATTTTGCCTGTGCTTAGCTCCATTCCCTTTCTTTTTTATCCTGAAAACCCCCCCAGTCCTTAACTATTACAAACATACCCATAACATGATGCAGCCACCACTATGCTTGAAAATATGGAGCGTGGTACTCAGTAATGTGCTGTATTGGATTTGCCCCAAATATAACGCTTGTATTGAGGACAAAAAGTGAATTGCTTTGCCACATTTTTTGTAGTATTACTTTAGTGCCTTGTTGCAAACATGATGCATGTTTTGGAATATTTTTTATTCTGTACGGTCTTCCTTCTTTTCACTCTGTCAATTAGGTTAGTATTGTGGAGTAACTACAATGTTGTTGATCCATCCTCCATCACAGCCATTCAACTCTGTAGTATTACTTTAGTGCCTTGTTGCAAACACGACACATGTTTTGGATTTTTTAAAATTCCGTACGGTCTTCCTTCTTTTCACTCTAGTATTGTGGAGTAACTACAATGTTGTTGATCCATCCTCCATCACAGCCATTCAACTCTGTAACTGTTTTAAAGTCACCATTGGCCTCATGGTGAAATCCCTGAGTGGTTTACTTCTTCTCCAGCAGTGGTGTAAAGTAGTTAAGTAAAAATTCTTTAAAGTACTACTTAAGTAGTTTTTGTGGGTATCTGTACTTTACTTTACTACTCATATTGTTGACAACTTTTACTTTACTACATTCCTAAAGAAAATAAAGTACTTTTTACTCCATACATTTTCCCTGACACCCAAAAGTACTTCTTACATTTTGTCAGGAAAATGGTCCAATTCACGCACTTATCAAGAGAACATCCATGGTCATCCCTACTGCCTCTGATCTAGAGTACTCACTAAACACAAATGCTTTGTTTGTAAATTAATGTCAGAGTGTTGTAGTGTGCTCCTGGCTATCCGTAAATAAATAAGAAATATATAAACTGTGCTGTCTGGTTTGCATAATATAAGGAATTTGAAATTATTAATACTTTTACTTTTGATACTTAAGTACATTTGAGCAATTCCATTTACTTTTGATACATAAGTATATTTAAAACCAAATACTTTTAGACTTTTGCTCAAGTAGTATTTTACTGGGTGACTTTCAGTTTAACTTGAGTCATTTTCTATTAAGGTATCTTTACTTTTACTCAAGTATGACTTTTCAGTACTTTTCCCACCACTGCTCTCCAGCAACTGAGTTAGGAAGGACGCCTGTATTTTGTAGTGACGGTGTATTGATACACCATCTAAAGTGTCATGCTCAAAGAGAAATTCATGTCTGCTTTTTCGATTTTTACCCATCTACCAATAGGTGCCCTTCTTTGCAAGGCATTGGAAAACCTCCCTGGTCTTTGTGGTTGAATCTGTGTTTGAAATTCAATGCTCGACAGAGGGACCTTACACTTATCTGTATGTGTGGGGTACAGAGATGAGGTAGTAATTAAAAATCATGTTAAACATTATTATTTCAAACAGAGTCCAATGATCTTATTATATGGCTTGTTAAGCAAACTTGACTCCTGAACTTATTTAGGCTTGCCATAACAAAGGCATGGAATACTTATTGACTGAAGACATTTTAAATTAATTTGTAAAAAAATAAATAAATACAGAATTCCACTTTTGACATTATGAGGTATTGTGTATAGGCCAGTGACACAAAATCTCAATTTAATCTATTTTAAATTCAGGCTGTAACACAACAAAATGTGGCAAAAGTCAAGGGGTGTGAATACTTTCTGAAGGCACTGTATGTGCACCAAGTAATTTCTCTCTCTCGCACTCTCTCTCTCTCTCCTGTGTCCTCTGAGCTGTTAGCCCTGCAACCTCATTGGATAATGTTGGGCACGCCTCTTGCTACCTGTCACTCAAATGTGAGGGGCTGAAGCTCATTGGCTAAAATTCTAATTGCTAGGGAGCTGGCCCACATGGAAGTAAATGTGGAGGTAAATGTAGGGAAAATGGCGTGGCACAGCTTCAAGAAAACAGTCGCTTTCAAACTAGGGATTTCGTGGCTAATTGAGGTAAGATAGTAACTCTTCTCTCGGATTATGCATGTATGAACTAGACATTGATGCATCCAACTAGAGCGAGGAGGTTTAAAAAATACTTTCTTTGTGAGAAAAGTATCAGAGCTTGTTTTTAAACATTTGGTTTCCAAGGGGGGCGGTGCGGGCCATGAGGAAGGCCCAAAAGTGTCTCACTCCCTTGGTCAGAAAGCTCATAATTAGCTGTGTCATCGCAAGCACCAGCGTAGTTATCACGATCTGGTAGTATACGAGGAGCTGTAGGTCACAGGGCATTTGCCAAAGTTGTCGGAGAAAGCCGTTAAGGGACAAGGACTGCACGTCAAACAAATTGCCAAATGTCTCCAAAGAGATGAATTAATTATCTGAATGAATGAATAAAATGAAGAGCAGGTTACAGAGTTGTTGATTGTCCACTGTCAACATTCTGGAACTCGTGATGTCATAATCGACGCTTCTATTACATCATGTTGGGTCCATATCTTATGGATCTTTGACAGTGAACAGTAAACCCAAATCACTTTTACAAAGCACAGCTGACCAGTTAGTAGTTTGACTTGTAATTTGTACTGCCTACTTTTGAAAGACGATTTCTTTCATCAAAATGGCACAGCTCGCCCAGAAAGGTGGGCTGTGCAACATGAAGATGTTATTTTTGGCTGTTATTTTCTGTCTCCTATCGCCTGCTGCTACAAATGTGTTGGCTTCTTCGTCTTCGGACCAGAAGACTTTGATGCCAGTGAAGGACCACTCTGTTCGGAACAACCCTGACGCTACAAAAGAGACCAATTTTAAGACATTGCTGGAACAACTTGAGAGTTTACGGGTGAAAGACGATTCTTCTCCAGGTAATGTGGGCCAGTTGACAAAAGGATATTCCTCCAAAAATGCCAAGGACCCCTCGGAGCTTGTGGAGCCCCTGATTTCTGTTCCAGAGCACAAGCCTTTGATGCCAGTGAAGGACCACCCTGTTCAGGACATCCCCAATGTTGCAAAACTGACCAAAATGGTGCAAGTGGACCAGATGCTGGACCAACTTCAGAGGATGAAAGATGATACTTTCCCAGGTAAAGCTAAAGTCCCCCAGAAGATTGTGGAGAAACTTATTCCTTATCTACTGGCTTACAAGCAAACAGCATTACATGGTGACGATGACGTCTTCAAAGAAAATGTTCAGGCTCCAGCTCCAAAAGCTCAGAAGAGCACCCTGAAGATCAAACCCAGAGTCAACATATTGACCGACCCTTCTTACTCCGAGCCACTTGTGAAGGTGAACCTGATTTTGGGGCTCTTTTTCTATGGCTTCATCGTAATAGTGGTTCTCTATGATGCTGTGAGAATCTCCAAGGAGGCTAGAAGGAGATCTGATGCTATGGCCGCTGCCAGGCTGAAGAAAAGACAACCAGCCACCGATGAACCACAGACACTGGGGTCCAGACTTCGGGAGAGCATATCTTCACGCTTTGGTTTGAAACAGGCATCATCCACACCACAGTGTGCCCACATTTCTGACGATTCGGCAAAAGAGTTGCACAAGTCAAAGGAGTCAATCTCCACCAAGGACAAATCTGAATCGGAAAAGAGACCCGGAAAGAGTGCCGTCAGCCTGAGAGAGTGTGAGCCGCCTCTGCCTAGCATCCCAGAGAACTTTCTTGTGCCTGACTCTGAGCCTGCCATCCAGGTGGCATTGAACCCATTGGACACCAAGCTAGCCGAAGTTGTATCTGACAATGCTGAGGCATCCAACTACGAGGCAACCGAGAAGCCCTGCTACACACATTCTGGGCTCACTGAGGTTTGTGTCGATTAAGACTGAGGACTACTTCTTAAACCAAGCGACATTGAATAAAAGCAGCAGATATTGAATCACGAAATGAGAACACATGGAGACTGCCACCTTTGAAGACTTATTTTTCTGTTTGTAATTGAATTTAATAACTTTAGAATAGTAATAAAAATATATTGCATTTAAAACGTATGTTTAAAGTCATTTTTGGGTATTTTGATTTGTTGTTGTACTGTTGTGTTGTAAATTAATAAGAAACATTATTTAATTGATCAAATAGATTTTTCTGAGAAAAAAATAGTTTAACAAATGATTCTTCTGTACTTTTGTATACTTTTTTTGCCAGTAGTTCTGAAAGTAGCACACACAAGCCAAAAGTGTCCCTGAAAATCTACGTCAGATATGTGCAGATACAGTGATATACAGTGCCTTCAGAATATATTCATACCACTTGACTTAATTCACATTTTGTTGTGTTACAGACTGAATTCAAAATTGATTAAATATATATTTTTTCTCACCCATCTACACAAAATACCCTATAATGACAATGTGAAAATAGGTTTTTAGACATTTTAGCACATTTATTGAAAATAAAATAGAGAAATATCTAATTGACAAAGTATTCACACCCCTAAGTCAACACATGTTATAATCCCCTTTGGCAGCAATTACAGATGTGAGTCTTTCTGGGTAAGCCTCTCAGAGTTTTGTACACCTCGATTGTACGATATTTGCCCATTATTATAAAAATAATTATTCAAGCTCTGTCAAATTGATTGTTGATCATTGCTAGACAACCATTGTGAAGTCTTGCCATATATTTTTTTATTTTTTGTTTTATTTTACCCATGTCATAGTGGTTTATAAGTCAGTATTTGTGAATTGGGTTGTGTTTTTCTGTGGATTCATGTTTACTGTATTGCTATTGAACTTTGACCATTGAAATCTGAGAGACCCTCAGATTAAGATAGAGTTGGGTGCATCCTAGTAAACTATAGGCAGGATATATGGCCGATATCTAAGTCTATTGTACTATTGATGTATTTCATTCATATTGAGCTCATTGTACAAATTTCACATATCAATATTTCCTCAAGGTGATTCATTTTTTTGGTCAGTATTTTTATTTACAAAATACAAGCCGGCATTCTTTTTCTAAATTATTCAGTTGTGTGGTTTTCATTTCTCCCTACTGCTCCAGTAGTGAACCTAACTGGTCCAATAAAGTTTGAGCTTAAACATACAGTAGCCCATAGTGTTTAGCAATTGTTACATAAGCAACTCCAGTATAGATTTTGCCTTGTGTTGTAGGTTATTGTCGTGCTGTAAGGTGAATTCATCTCCCAGTGTCTAACGGAACCAGGTTTTCCTCTAGGATTTTGCCTGTGCTTAGCTCCATTCCCTTTCTTTTTTATCCTGAAAACCCCCCCAGTCCTTAACTATTACAAACATACCCATAACATGATGCAGCCACCACTATGCTTGAAAATATGGAGCGTGGTACTCAGTAATGTGCTGTATTGGATTTGCCCCAAATATAACGCTTGTATTGAGGACAAAAAGTGAATTGCTTTGCCACATTTTTTGTAGTATTACTTTCGTGCCTTGTTGCAAACATGATGCATGTTTTGGAATATTTTTTATTCTGTACGGTCTTCCTTCTTTTCACTCTGTCAATTAGGTTAGTATTGTGGAGTAACTACAATGTTGTTGATCCATCCTCCATCACAGCCATTCAACTCTGTAGTATTACTTTAGTGCCTTGTTGCAAACACGACACATGTTTTGGATTTTTTTAAATTCCGTACGGTCTTCCTTCTTTTCACTCTAGTATTGTGGAGTAACTACAATGTTGTTGATCCATCCTCCATCACAGCCATTCAACTCTGTAACTGTTTTAAAGTCACCATTGGCCTCATGGTGAAATCCCTGAGTGGTTTACTTCTTCTCCAGCAGTGGTGTAAAGTAGTTAAGTAAAAATTCTTTAAAGTACTACTTAAGTAGTTTTTGTGGGTATCTGTACTTTACTTTACTACTCATATTGTTGACAACTTTTACTTTACTACATTCCTAAAGAAAATAAAGTACTTTTTACTCCATACATTTTCCCTGACACCCAAAAGTACTTCTTACATTTTGTCAGGAAAATGGTCCAATTCACGCACTTATCAAGAGAACATCCATGGTCATCCCTACTGCCTCTGATCTAGAGTACTCACTAAACACAAATGCTTTGTTTGTAAATTAATGTCAGAGTGTTGTAGTGTGCTCCTGGCTATCCGTAAACAAATAAGAAATATATAAACTGTGCTGTCTGGTTTGCATAATATAAGGAATTTGAAATTATTAATACTTTTACTTTTGATACTTAAGTACATTTGAGCAATTCCATTTACTTTTGATACATAAGTATATTTAAAACCAAATACTTTTAGACTTTTGCTCAAGTAGTATTTTACTGGGTGACTTTCAGTTTAACTTGAGTCATTTTCTATTAAGGTATCTTTACTTTTACTCAAGTATGACTTTTCAGTACTTTTCCCACCACTGCTCTCCAGCAACTGAGTTAGGAAGGACGCCTGTATTTTGTAGTGACGGTGTATTGATACACCATCTAAAGTGTCATGCTCAAAGAGAAATTCATGTCTGCTTTTTCGATTTTTACCCATCTACCAATAGGTGCCCTTCTTTGCAAGGCATTGGAAAACCTCCCTGGTCTTTGTGGTTGAATCTGTGTTTGAAATTCAATGCTCGACAGAGGGACCTTACACTTATCTGTATGTGTGGGGTACAGAGATGAGGTAGTAATTAAAAATCATGTTAAACATTATTATTTCAAACAGAGTCCAATGATCTTATTATATGGCTTGTTAAGCAAACTTGACTCCTGAACTTATTTAGGCTTGCCATAACAAAGGCATGGAATACTTATTGACTGAAGACATTTTAAATTAATTTGTAAAAAAATAAATAAATACAGAATTCCACTTTTGACATTATGAGGTATTGTGTATAGGCCAGTGACACAAAATCTCAATTTAATCTATTTTAAATTCAGGCTGTAACACAACAAAATGTGGCAAAAGTCAAGGGGTGTGAATACTTTCTGAAGGCACTGTATGTGCACCAAGTAATTTCTCTCTCTCGCACTCTCTCTCTCTCTCCTGTGTCCTCTGAGCTGTTAGCCCTGCAACCTCATTGGATAATGTTGGGCACGCCTCTTGCTACCTGTCACTCAAATGTGAGGGGCTGAAGCTCATTGGCTAAAATTCTAATTGCTAGGGAGCTGGCCCACATGGAAGTAAATGTGGAGGTAAATGTAGGGAAAATGGCGTGGCACAGCTTCAAGAAAACAGTCGCTTTCAAACTAGGGATTTCGTGGCTAATTGAGGTAAGATAGTAACTCTTCTCTCGGATTATGCATGTATGAACTAGACATTGATGCATCCAACTAGAGCGAGGAGGTTTAAAAAATACTTTCTTTGTGAGAAAAGTATCAGAGCTTGTTTTTAAACATTTGGTTTCCAAGGGGGGCGGTGCGGGCCATGAGGAAGGCCCAAAAGTGTCTCACTCCCTTGGTCAGAAAGCTCATAATTAGCTGTGTCATCGCAAGCACCAGCGTAGTTATCACGATCTGGTAGTATACGAGGAGCTGTAGGTCACAGGGCATTTGCCAAAGTTGTCGGAGAAAGCCGTTAAGGGACAAGGACTGCACGTCAAACAAATTGCCAAATGTCTCCAAAGAGATGAATTAATTATCTGAATGAATGAATAAAATGAAGAGCAGGTTACAGAGTTGTTGATTGTCCACTGTCAACATTCTGGAACTCGTGATGTCATAATCGACGCTTCTATTACATCATGTTGGGTCCATATCTTATGGATCTTTGACAGTGAACAGTAAACCCAAATCACTTTTACAAAGCACAGCTGACCAGTTAGTAGTTTGACTTGTAATTTGTACTGCCTACTTTTGAAAGACGATTTCTTTCATCAAAATGGCACAGCTCGCCCAGAAAGGTGGGCTGTGCAACATGAAGATGTTATTTTTGGCTGTTATTTTCTGTCTCCTATCGCCTGCTGCTACAAATGTGTTGGCTTCTTCGTCTTCGGACCAGAAGACTTTGATGCCAGTGAAGGACCACTCTGTTCGGAACAACCCTGACGCTACAAAAGAGACCAATTTTAAGACATTGCTGGAACAACTTGAGAGTTTACGGGTGAAAGACGATTCTTCTCCAGGTAATGTGGGCCAGTTGACAAAAGGATATTCCTCCAAAAATGCCAAGGACCCCTCGGAGCTTGTGGAGCCCCTGATTTCTGTTCCAGAGCACAAGCCTTTGATGCCAGTGAAGGACCACCCTGCTCAGGACATCCCCAATGTTGCAAAACTGACCAAAATGGTGCAAGTGGACCAGATGCTGGACCAACTTCAGAGGATGAAAGATGATACTTTCCCAGGTAAAGCTAAAGTCCCCCAGAAGATTGTGGAAAAACGTATTCCTTATCTACTGGCTTACAAGCAAACAGCATTACATGGTGACGATGACGTCTTCAAAGAAAATGTTCAGGCTCCAGCTTCAAAAGCTCAGAAGAGAACCCTGAAGATCAAACCCAGAGTCAACATATTGACCGACCCTTCTTACACCGAGCCACTTGTGAAGGTGAACCTGATTTTGGGGCTCTTTTTCTATGGCTTCATCATAATAGTGGTTCTCTATGATGCTGTGAGAATCTCCAAGGAGGCTAGAAGGAGATCTGATGCCATGGCCGCTGCCAGGCTGAAGAAAAGACAACCAGCCACCGATGAACCACAGACACTGGGGTCCAGACTTCGGGAGAGCATATCTTCACGCTTTGGTTTGAAACAGGCATCATCCACACCACAGTGTGCCCACATTTCTGACGATTCGGCAAAAGAGTTGCACAAGTCAAAGGAGTCAATCTCCACCAAGGACAAATCTGAATCGGAAAAGAGACCCGGAAAGAGTGCCGTCAGCCTGAGAGAGTGTGAGCCGCCTCTGCCTAGCATCCCAGAGAACTTTCTTGTGCCTTACTCTGAGCCTGCCATCCAGGTGGCATTGAACCCATTCGACACCAAGCTAGCCGAAGTTGTATCTGACAATGCTGAGGCATCCAACTACGAGGCAACCGAGAAGCCCTGCTACACACATTCTGGGCTCACTGAGGTTTGTGTCGATTAAGACTGAGGACTACTTCTTAAACCAAGCGACATTGAATAAAAGCAGCAGATATTGAATCACGAAATGAGAACACATGGAGACTGCCACCTTTGAAGACTTATTTTTCTGTTTGTAATTGAATTTAATAACTTTAGAATAGTAATAAAAATATATTGCATTTAAAACGTATGTTTAAAGTCATTTTTGGGTATTTTGATTTGTTGTTGTACTGTTGTGTTGTAAATTAATAAGAAACATTATTTAATTGATCAAATAGATTTTTCTGAGAAAAAAATAGTTTAACAAATGATTCTTCTGTACTTTTGTATACTTTTTTTGCCAGTAGTTCTGAAAGTAGCACACACAAGCCAAAAGTGTCCCTGAAAATCTACGTCAGATATGTGCAGATACAGTGATATACAGTGCCTTCAGAATATATTCATACCACTTGACTTAATTCACATTTTGTTGTGTTACAGACTGAATTCAAAATTGATTAAATATATATTTTTTCTCACCCATCTACACCAAATACCCTATAATGACAATGTGAAAATAGGTTTTTAGACATTTTAGCACATTTATTGAAAATAAAATAGAGAAATATCTAATTGACAAAGTATTCACACCCCTAAGTCAACACATGTTATAATCCCCTTTGGCAGCAATTACAGATGTGAGTCTTTCTGGGTAAGCCTCTCAGAGTTTTGTACACCTCGATTGTACGATATTTGCCCATTATTATAAAAATAATTATTCAAGCTCTGTCAAATTGATTGTTGATCATTGCTAGACAACCATTGTGAAGTCTTGCCATATATTTTTTTATTTTTTGTTTTATTTTACCCATGTCATAGTGGTTTATAAGTCAGTATTTGTGAATTGGGTTGTGTTTTTCTGTGGATTCATGTTTACTGTATTGCTATTGAACTTTGACCATTGAAATCTGAGAGACCCTCAGATTAAGATAGAGTTGGGTGCATCCTAGTAAACTATAGGCAGGATATATGGCCGATATCTAAGTCTATTGTACTATTGATGTATTTCATTCATATTGAGCTCATTGTACAAATTTCACATATCAATATTTCCTCAAGGTGATTCATTTTTTTGGTCAGTATTTTTATTTACAAAATACAAGCCGGCATTCTTTTTCTAAATTATTCAGTTGTGTGGTTTTCATTTCTCCCTACTGCTCCAGTAGTGAACCTAACTGGTCCAATAAAGTTTGAGCTTAAACATACAGTAGCCCATAGTGTTTAGCAATTGTTACATAAGCAACTCCAGTATAGATTTTGCCTTGTGTTGTAGGTTATTGTCGTGCTGTAAGGTGAATTCATCTCCCAGTGTCTAACGGAACCAGGTTTTCCTCTAGGATTTTGCCTGTGCTTAGCTCCATTCCCTTTCTTTTTTATCCTGAAAACCCCCCCAGTCCTTAACTATTACAAACATACCCATAACATGATGCAGCCACCACTATGCTTGAAAATATGGAGCGTGGTACTCAGTAATGTGCTGTATTGGATTTGCCCCAAATATAACGCTTGTATTGAGGACAAAAAGTGAATTGCTTTGCCACATTTTTTGTAGTATTACTTTAGTGCCTTGTTGCAAACATGATGCATGTTTTGGAATATTTTTTATTCTGTACGGTCTTCCTTCTTTTCACTCTGTCAATTAGGTTAGTATTGTGGAGTAACTACAATGTTGTTGATCCATCCTCCATCACAGCCATTCAACTCTGTAGTATTACTTTAGTGCCTTGTTGCAAACACGACACATGTTTTGGATTTTTTTAAATTCCGTACGGTCTTCCTTCTTTTCACTCTAGTATTGTGGAGTAACTACAATGTTGTTGATCCATCCTCCATCACAGCCATTCAACTCTGTAACTGTTTTAAAGTCACCATTGGCCTCATGGTGAAATCCCTGAGTGGTTTACTTCTTCTCCAGCAGTGGTGTAAAGTAGTTAAGTAAAAATTCTTTAAAGTACTACTTAAGTAGTTTTTGTGGGTATCTGTACTTTACTTTACTACTCATATTGTTGACAACTTTTACTTTACTACATTCCTAAAGAAAATAAAGTACTTTTTACTCCATACATTTTCCCTGACACCCAAAAGTACTTCTTACATTTTGTCAGGAAAATGGTCCAATTCACGCACTTATCAAGAGAACATCCATGGTCATCCCTACTGCCTCTGATCTAGAGTACTCACTAAACACAAATGCTTTGTTTGTAAATTAATGTCAGAGTGTTGTAGTGTGCTCCTGGCTATCCGTAAATAAATAAGAAATATATAAACTGTGCTGTCTGGTTTGCATAATATAAGGAATTTGAAATTATTAATACTTTTACTTTTGATACTTAAGTACATTTGAGCAATTCCATTTACTTTTGATACATAAGTATATTTAAAACCAAATACTTTTAGACTTTTGCTCAAGTAGTATTTTACTGGGTGACTTTCAGTTTAACTTGAGTCATTTTCTATTAAGGTATCTTTACTTTTACTCAAGTATGACTTTTCAGTACTTTTCCCACCACTGCTCTCCAGCAACTGAGTTAGGAAGGACGCCTGTATTTTGTAGTGACGGTGTATTGATACACCATCTAAAGTGTCATGCTCAAAGAGAAATTCATGTCTGCTTTTTCGATTTTTACCCATCTACCAATAGGTGCCCTTCTTTGCAAGGCATTGGAAAACCTCCCTGGTCTTTGTGGTTGAATCTGTGTTTGAAATTCAATGCTCGACAGAGGGACCTTACACTTATCTGTATGTGTGGGGTACAGAGATGAGGTAGTAATTAAAAATCATGTTAAACATTATTATTTCAAACAGAGTCCAATGATCTTATTATATGGCTTGTTAAGCAAACTTGACTCCTGAACTTATTTAGGCTTGCCATAACAAAGGCATGGAATACTTATTGACTGAAGACATTTTAAATTAATTTGTAAAAAAATAAATAAATACAGAATTCCACTTTTGACATTATGAGGTATTGTGTATAGGCCAGTGACACAAAATCTCAATTTAATCTATTTTAAATTCAGGCTGTAACACAACAAAATGTGGCAAAAGTCAAGGGGTGTGAATACTTTCTGAAGGCACTGTATGTGCACCAAGTAATTTCTCTCTCTCGCACTCTCTCTCTCTCTCCTGTGTCCTCTGAGCTGTTAGCCCTGCAACCTCATTGGATAATGTTGGGCACGCCTCTTGCTACCTGTCACTCAAATGTGAGGGGCTGAAGCTCATTGGCTAAAATTCTAATTGCTAGGGAGCTGGCCCACATGGAAGTAAATGTGGAGGTAAATGTAGGGAAAATGGCGTGGCACAGCTTCAAGAAAACAGTCGCTTTCAAACTAGGGATTTCGTGGCTAATTGAGGTAAGATAGTAACTCTTCTCTCGGATTATGCATGTATGAACTAGACATTGATGCATCCAACTAGAGCGAGGAGGTTTAAAAAATACTTTCTTTGTGAGAAAAGTATCAGAGCTTGTTTTTAAACATTTGGTTTCCAAGGGGGGCGGTGCGGGCCATGAGGAAGGCCCAAAAGTGTCTCACTCCCTTGGTCAGAAAGCTCATAATTAGCTGTGTCATCGCAAGCACCAGCGTAGTTATCACGATCTGGTAGTATACGAGGAGCTGTAGGTCACAGGGCATTTGCCAAAGTTGTCGGAGAAAGCCGTTAAGGGACAAGGACTGCACGTCAAACAAATTGCCAAATGTCTCCAAAGAGATGAATTAATTATCTGAATGAATGAATAAAATGAAGAGCAGGTTACAGAGTTGTTGATTGTCCACTGTCAACATTCTGGAACTCGTGATGTCATAATCGACGCTTCTATTACATCATGTTGGGTCCATATCTTATGGATCTTTGACAGTGAACAGTAAACCCAAATCACTTTTACAAAGCACAGCTGACCAGTTAGTAGTTTGACTTGTAATTTGTACTGCCTACTTTTGAAAGACGATTTCTTTCATCAAAATGGCACAGCTCGCCCAGAAAGGTGGGCTGTGCAACATGAAGATGTTATTTTTGGCTGTTATTTTCTGTCTCCTATCGCCTGCTGCTACAAATGTGTTGGCTTCTTCGTCTTCGGACCAGAAGACTTTGATGCCAGTGAAGGACCACTCTGTTCGGAACAACCCTGACGCTACAAAAGAGACCAATTTTAAGACATTGCTGGAACAACTTGAGAGTTTACGGGTGAAAGACGATTCTTCTCCAGGTAATGTGGGCCAGTTGACAAAAGGATATTCCTCCAAAAATGCCAAGGACCCCTCGGAGCTTGTGGAGCCCCTGATTTCTGTTCCAGAGCACAAGCCTTTGATGCCAGTGAAGGACCACCCTGTTCAGGACATCCCCAATGTTGCAAAACTGACCAAAATGGTGCAAGTGGACCAGATGCTGGACCAACTTCAGAGGATGAAAGATGATACTTTCCCAGGTAAAGCTAAAGTCCCCCAGAAGATTGTGGAGAAACTTATTCCTTATCTACTGGCTTACAAGCAAACAGCATTACATGGTGACGATGACGTCTTCAAAGAAAATGTTCAGGCTCCAGCTCCAAAAGCTCAGAAGAGCACCCTGAAGATCAAACCCAGAGTCAACATATTGACCGACCCTTCTTACTCCGAGCCACTTGTGAAGGTGAACCTGATTTTGGGGCTCTTTTTCTATGGCTTCATCGTAATAGTGGTTCTCTATGATGCTGTGAGAATCTCCAAGGAGGCTAGAAGGAGATCTGATGCTATGGCCGCTGCCAGGCTGAAGAAAAGACAACCAGCCACCGATGAACCACAGACACTGGGGTCCAGACTTCGGGAGAGCATATCTTCACGCTTTGGTTTGAAACAGGCATCATCCACACCACAGTGTGCCCACATTTCTGACGATTCGGCAAAAGAGTTGCACAAGTCAAAGGAGTCAATCTCCACCAAGGACAAATCTGAATCGGAAAAGAGACCCGGAAAGAGTGCCGTCAGCCTGAGAGAGTGTGAGCCGCCTCTGCCTAGCATCCCAGAGAACTTTCTTGTGCCTGACTCTGAGCCTGCCATCCAGGTGGCATTGAACCCATTCGACACCAAGCTAGCCGAAGTTGTATCTGACAATGCTGAGGCATCCAACTACGAGGCAACCGAGAAGCCCTGCTACACACATTCTGGGCTCACTGAGGTTTGTGTCGATTAAGACTGAGGACTACTTCTTAAACCAAGCGACATTGAATAAAAGCAGCAGATATTGAATCACCAAATGAGATCACATGGAGACTGCCACCTTTGATGACTCCCTTTTTCTATTTTGTCATTTAAGACAAATACTTTCGAATATAATAAAAATATCTTGTATTCAAAATGAAAGTTTTTTTTTGGTATATGTGACCAGCCGGCTCGATTTTATGTAGCAAAATTAGATTTTTTAATTTTTATTTTTACATTGGATAAAAATAGACACTCAGAGCTAGAAAATGGTAAATCATACACTGCAGTTGAGGAACAATGGTAAAGTCATTCTCCTTTGAAAGTAATTCTGCTTTGAAAATAAGCTTGTAACCCCACTTTTGAGAAAATAGACCTTTTGGTACACCTACTGGAGAGCTCTTCTTTGTTTCACACCCATTAAGCATCGTTCACACCCTTTTAAGCCTTAGCCCCACCCATCTCTTTAAGGATTCACACGTGAGGCCACGTGCAATACAGAGTGGGTACGGCAGTGTCCTAAACAACCAAAGATTTCAAGACTGAAGGCTGGTTTATACTACGCCCATTGACATTGTCTGTAGACAGTTGTCGCGGTGACGTCATTCTATTGTCGTCCGACATCAAACTTGTCGTTGTCGTTATAAAAAAAGTACAAAAATGAAAGGCTGCATGACATCCGCAGCCTGGTGGTCCAAAATAGCATAAGTGGTGTATTTTAATACCAATAAACCCATCCATTTAAAAATAAATGTAGTATGTGTCAATCTAGGAAACCACGCAACTAAAAGCAGCTTTCTAAACAATGATTTGGTTAGTTTCTAGCTCGTTAGCTAGTTAATGACCATATCAAAATCAAATCCAATTTCATTTGTCACATGCGCCGAATACAACAGGTGTAGGTAGACCTTACAGGTGT
The DNA here is from genome assembly GCF_045679555.1 of Salvelinus alpinus. Lineage (NCBI taxonomy): Eukaryota > Metazoa > Chordata > Actinopteri > Salmoniformes > Salmonidae > Salvelinus > Salvelinus alpinus. Next base: position 26,560,567 of record NC_092088.1, read on the forward strand.
AGACCTTACTTACAAGCCCTTAAACCCTTAAACAATGCAGTTTTAAGAAAATACAACAACAAAAATGTAAGCGATAAGAAAAACAAATAATTAAGGAGCAGTCATTGTGCAGGGCACCGTTGTCAAGGTAATTGAAGTAGTTATGTACATGCAGGTAGGGTTATTAAAGTGTCCATGCGTAGATAATAACAGAGTAGCAGCAACGGGAGGGGGGGGGGGGTGATGGTGCAGCTGTAAAACCTTTTGAGGATCCATGCCAAACCTTTTGAGGACCCATGCCAAATCTTTTCAGTCTCCTTAAGGGGGAATAGGTTTTGTTGTGCATGTATATTGTATAACATGTATATTGTTATTTCGATTAATTGTTGTACTGTTGTGTTGTAAATACAACAGGCAACATTATTTAATTGATAAAATAATCGATTTATGATTAAAACAACTTCACATTTAACATTTGGTTTCCAAATAAAAATGTCTTCTATAACATCATGTTGAGTTTGTGGTTCACAATTCCATTGGTGTACGTTGTGTGTGCTGAACCTAAGGTTACACATCACAAGTTGCTGTTTTTAAAATAAGTAAAAGGATCTGTTCATTCTACAACATTATATTAGCACAAAAACATCAACATTTACAAACCTTGGTGCTAATTTAGCTTGCATAGGGCATATACTGTATCGTGCTTATTGTGCATGGCCGCATTGAAGTAGCATACGCACAACAAGAGAGGGTGGACTGGTGCCATGGGAGATGCCCAGATGCCAGTCTTTGCCCTCTGTCGTTAATCAGAGGAGATTCTGCAGGGGCATTGCTTATGCCAAGAGAAAGTTGTGCTCGTTGGCAGTGCCCTCCCCCTGTGCCCAGGGGTCATTAAGAACGTTCCAATAACGTTCTAAGAACTAAACACTCAGCATTTCTCAAGTAAACAACCAGAGACGTGATTAGTAACTGGAGTGCTTAAAAACTCAAATTGGGAAATTGTCAGTGTTGGCACTTTGTTTTAGGTGTTTAACTCTTAACTTTAATTCGCTTTTTTTGTTTAAACCTTTAATGGTTCATTCTCTCTATTTGGCTACCTGCTTTGTAATTACATGCAGTAACTTAACTAATCCTACTGTACTTCTCGAAAAATAACTACTCCTACCACAGCATATATCATAGGATATCTCACAATATATATAACTGGTATTTGCTCTAGTAAAATGTAAGTTATGCCGATATTTTTCCAAGCAAGTATTATAATCACCACTCAATTAAAATGCCAGGGTTCTGATGATGGTTGTATTATGTGTGTCCATAGTTAATGTTGTGTGAATACTAGATCCACTGACAATTTCATCCTCGCTCGCTCCATGTCATCGCCATGTAGTCCTGTGTGCCTGGAATATAAATCAATAGCCAGAAGGACCTTCAAAGAGTTATATTACCAACACCTCAATGGGATTTTCACATTTTAATCATGCAGGCTACAAATGGAAAATATGAAACAGGAGAGGGAACAAGATATCAGACATGAAACTTTACATATTAAAGGGAGAAAAAAAAAAGAAGAGGACTGAGAATTGGAATTAACTCTGGACCGGGGTCAGGGAGTGTACACGTGTGCATCCTGCTAGTACGTGCCCCACAGGGTGTATGAGAGAGTATTGCCTGCTTTGTGTGAGTGTGGCATACTCTGTGTGTGTGAGTATGCGTGTGAATGTGTGCCTGTGTCCTGTGATAGAACGTGCCCTGCAGGGTGTGTGAGAGAGTGCGTCCTGCTGTGTGTACGTGTCCTGTGTGACTGTGTGTGTATTAACCATTGTATCCTGTGTGTGTGGATCCTTGAGGGTGTGTGTAGCCAGTGAGCGAAACCTATTACAGTATGTTAATCGCGTCTGTGCAATGTGTGAATTAACGCTCGTGTCTCTAGGCAGTATCTCTCTTTGTTGGCCAGGTTCTGCACCCACATCGCCTTTTTGCATTATCTTCTTTTATAGCCGGAGCAAAGGAAAGGGTGTCTAGATCGCTGGAGCCCGGAGGGTGATAGTAATCCGATTAGGAATAATCACTCTAGGTGAAGAAGAAATCCATGGATTAACGGAATAGTTATGTTATCCCCCCCCAAAAAAGTATACAGGAAGACCTGAAGAAAAAAATACAGGCAGCAAGCAAGTAGGGATTAGGCAGAAAGTCATAACGTATAATCCTGACAATATATGTTTTTTTTCTTACATTGACGTGTATGAAATTAAATGTTTGCTTTAATATGTACATCTACCTAAAGGGCTTCGATTGAAATGAAACCACACAAAAATAGACCTGGTCTTCGTAAAGATGAGTGCGAATGTAACATACAAATCGAGGCGAGATTTTAGGGGAATAATTTCTCCCATCACATTAATTCTTCAGAAAAAAGGAAACCACACCTTACTGTGCATATTTACCGCCATTTCATCATTACTGAAGTTCTGTGATAAAATGCTATCAGTATTGATACCATACCTCATACCTTTTTTTCTTTACTTTATTAAGACAGTTTGAAATTAAAGTGGGAGACAGATGGAGAGGATGAACAGTTAAGAAAGTGGTGGCCCGGGGATTTAATCCCATGTCGTTGGGGATTACCATTGCGCGTGGCCCGGAGTCTGCTGTGTTGACCACTTGGCCAAACTCTGGCACTGTCACAGTGAATATCACAGATTATAAAGTGGTATGATAATACATACACGCTACTGTTTTATGGATGTCAATCACATGGGATTATGAGGAGTTCAGTACAGTATGTACTGTTAATCCCTGTTCTCAACTGTCTGTATGGTAAACAGTTGTTATGCCTCGGGCCATAGGCCTAAACCTGACCTCATACCTCACCTGTTAGTTAGCGCCTATGTTCAAACAGCCTTGGGAAAGTTACTACCATGAAAATAATCAGCTGGTTAAAACACGTACAGGAAATACCAGTTGGACGCCGCCAAATATTCACACGGCAAGTTGAATACATACAGATGACTCATTTTTCATATGCCTCAAGTGTAACAATTGTCCCACCCACACAATGTGTAGGCTACATTCAGGCAACATGTCCCCAAAAAATGTATTGTTGCGTCCTCTTTTTGCTGATGGATACTTTATTCAGTACAAGCATGCAGTTTATAGGAGCTCTGCTGTAAAAAATTATCGAATCACTCTCAATTCTACCAAGCCTTATAAGGAAGACAAAGCACCCAATGCGAGACCAAACAAACAAACACTAAATACAGGGCTAGACTCCTCTTGAACACGGCATTAAACGGGATTAAACAAGAAGACACCGGAACACCACATGCTGCAAAAGTGGAGTACAATGCCTGCCAACATTTAGAGGATAAAAAAAAAGCAAGCAAAAAGAAGAAAGAAACCCCTTGTTCGAATCAGACATCAAATGCTTGGCAACCCCATGTGGAGTCACAGCGTGGCATGGCAGTTTCTGCTGCGTTGCACTTTCCCATGTGTTGTTGCGTCAAACTCTATATAATCTACCTGTATGTATGGAGCCCTGCAACAGGCTAGCTAGTTAGCACAAGCAGTTAGGAAGTGCTTACTGTTGTACAATTAAAAAAAAAATAATGCATACAGTACCAGTTAAAAGTTTGGACACAACTACTCATTCCAGGGTTTTTGTTCATGTTTTACTATTTTCCACATTGTAGAATAATATTGAAGACATCAAAACTATGACATAACCAAAAAAAGTGTTAAACAAATTTTCAAAGTAGCCGCACTTTGCCTTGATGACAGCTTTGCACACTCTTGGCATTCTCTCAACCAGCATGCTTTTCAAACAGTCTTGAAGGAGTTCCCACATATGCTGAGCACTTGTTGACTGCTTTTCCTTCACTCTGCGGTACAACTCATCCCAAACCATCTCAATTGGGTTGAAGTTGGGTGAATGTGGAGGCCAGGGATGGCGTATCGCTGCAGAATGCTGTGGTAGCCATGCGGGTTAAGTGTGCCTTGAATTCTAAATAAATCACAGACAGTGTCACCAGCAAAGCACCATCACACCTCCTCCTCCATGCTTCACGGTGGGAACCACACATGCGGAGATCATACGTTCACCTACTCTGCGTCTCACAAAGACACGGCGGTTGGAACCATAAATCTCAAATTTAGACTCATCAGACGAAAGGACAGATTTCCACCGGTCTAATGTCCATTGCTCATGTTTCTTGGCCTAAACAAGTCTGTTATTCTTATTGTTGTTCTTTAGTAGTGGTTTCTTTGCAGCAATTCGACCATGAAGGCCTGATTCCATGCAGTCTCTTCTGAACAATTGATGTTAAGACGCGTCTGTTACTTGAACTCTGTGAAGCATTTATTTGGGCTGCAATCCACGGTGCAGTTAACTGTTATGAACTTATCCTCTGCAGCAGAGGTAACTCTTGATCTTCCTTTCCTGTGGCGGTCCTCCTGAGAGCCAGTTTCATCATAGCGCTTGATGGTTTTTGCAACTGCACTTGAAGCAACTTTCAAAGTACTTGACATTTTCCAGATTGACTGACCTTCATGTCTTAAAGTAATGATGGACGGTCGTTTCTCTGCTTATTTCAGCCGTTCTTTCCATAATATGGACTTTGTCTTTTACCAAATAGGGCTATCTTCTGTATACCACCCCTACCTTGTCACAACTGATTGGCTCAAACGCATTAAGAAGGAAAGAAATTCCACAAATTAACTTTTAACAAGGCACACCTGTTATTAATTGAAATGCATTCCAGTGTGCAAAGCTGTCATCAAGGCAAAGGGTGGCTACTTTGAAGAACTTCAAATATAAAATATTTTTTGATTTGTTTAACACTTTTGGGGGGGGGGGGTTACTACATGATTCCATATGTGTTTTTTCATAATTTTGATGTCTTCACTATTATTCTATAATGTAGAACATAGTAAAAATAAAGAAAAACCCTGGAATGAGTAGGTGTGTTCAAACTTTTGACTGGTACTGTTGATCTGAGCAAGTCTGACAAATTATGAATTCATAATATGGATGCCGTAGATAAGTGCTATGTAATTGCATACTAGCTGATACAAGGTAATGGGATTGATTCTTCCCTGGAATTATGGTGTTGTAATGTAAGTGTGGCCGTACTGTAGCTAGCTAATAGTGAGAATGATGGACCATAGACAGATGGACTGCATTTTCTCCATGATGTGCCTCAACAGCAGGGTTTTTCCCAAGTGGTCCTGGTACTACAGGTCCCTGAGAGGGTCAGAAAGCACAGGGATCAATAAACATTAGCTTCTTCTCTGTTGAGGAACATGGATCAGGTCATGCCATCTAGCGACTGGAGATCGGGTTTCTGATCGGACTGTGTGTGTGTGTGTGTGTGTGTGTGTGCTACGGCAATGTTACAAGACGGCGTTCCCATGACTACACTCCCTCCACTTTTCTCACTCTTAACACTCCTCTATGGAACTGGAAGCGACACTGTGCTAATGTGGAAGAGAGTAGAGCCATGTATACTATCGCTTATAAGAACCTACCTGGCCTTCAATGAAAACATGTAAACACTTGAACTACAGAACCATTTCCCGTTCCTGTCCGTTGAGTTTCCACATAAACTCACGGAACACCAGAAACGCCCTCCTCCGCCCAGCCTGTCCAACTTTCGTGCCCATCTATTCACATTGACACAAAGACACCCATTTTCTAGTTTTCAGGTTGCTACGATACTGCCGACCGAACCTGAAAGTTCTACAGCTCTCAGCAATAAAACACATTGCTGTTAGTAGTAAAATGAATCAAAAGCAGATAAACAGAGACAGATAAATGTCCTTTTCCCAGGATGCCACAGCGGTGAATAAGAATCACACTCAGATTTAACGATTCTGGTAGCTGTTATTTTAGGCTGATTCTCTGCCGTCTTCCTATTGTCCAGAGGCTAATGCGGCCATTTTGTTTAGGCTATCTTGTAAATGTTCTCACTTTAATGGGGGTGGAGGCATCCCTCCATTATTTCTGGTTGGAAACAAACAACAAGATAGAAGGTATAAACTTTTTTCTAACTACAAATGGTATTATGGAATTTCATCAAGTTATGATTCAGCTCTGCTAGTCTTATTTTCTGGAAAAATAGTGCATCCTGGGAAAAGTCAGGGTGAAACTCTTTTTAATTGGCTCTGTCTGAATCATGGCTCTTTCAGAGCACATGAGGCTGCTGAGGGGAGCACAGCTCATAATAATGTCTGGAACGGTACGAATGGAATGGCATCAAACACATGGAAACCATGTGTTTGATACGATTCCACTTATTCCACTCCAGCCATTACCATGAGCCCATGCTCCCCGATTAAGGTGCCACCGACCTCCTGTACTTCAGAGGACCCAGAAAAGTGCTACTCAAAGCAAACCTGGCAGATCATTGCCTACTCGACATCTTATAGAAATCTTTACGTTTACGGCGTAAATTGTTTTTCAGTGGTTTTCTCACAAAATGTTTACCACTCGTTTCGGTAATATTGGCAGTTGGAATGTCGATAATGATTAGAAATGACCTTTTCAGTCTCTGTCTCAATCTATTGAATGGTGGACAACACAGCTTTACACGGTTCTACTGTTTCTCACATCAATTATTTTCTACAGAATCAATTACACATATTGTTCAGTGGAGTATTTTCCTTCTATCTTCCCCCCTAAACCCTGCTCCACCTGCCCATTCAATAATTCACCTTAGCTGCTACCCCTTAGATACTGCTGTAGATCTGAGGGGATTGGGTAGGTGTAAGGGGAGCCAAATACTGTCTAAGCACACACTGAGTGTACAAAACATTAAGAACACCTTCCTAATATTGAGTTGCACCCCCTTTTCGTCAGTTGAATGGACTACAAGGTGCCAAGTGTTCCACAGGGATGCTGGCCCATGTTGACTCCAATGCTTCCCACAGTTGTGTCAAGTTGCCTGGATGTCCTTTGGGTGATGGACCATTCTTGATACACACGGGAAACTGTTGAGTGTGATAAACCAAACAGCATTGGAGTTCTTGAGACACTCAAACCGGTGCACCTGGCGCCTACTACCATACCCCGTTCAAAGGCACTTCAATCTTTTGTCTTGCCCATTCACCCTCTGAATGGCACACACACACTATCCATGTCTCAATTGTCTCAAGGCTTAAAAATCCTTCTTTAACCTTTCTCCTCCCCTTCATCTACACTGATTGAAGTGGATTTAACTGGTGACATCAATAAGGAATCATAGCTTTCACCTGGATTTACCTGGTCAGTCTATGTCATGGAAAGAGCAGGTGTTCCTAATGTTTTGAAACACTCAGTAAACATCTCTATATATGGCTCTGGGTGTAAGCAATGGTGAAAGTTACCAGCCAGCATCATCAGAAGGCAAGGAGACGTTAGGTTAACCCTATCATGTATTTTCAGATCTACAGTACATGTGCCTAAAAGGAGTAGGGGCTAGGGGTCGATTTGGAATTCACAAAGAGAGTTTTCCATACTCCCCAGGCCTCTGTCTATTTCTTTTGTCTCTCAACTGTCTGGGGGCCGTCACGGAGCCCTATTATTGGCTGTCACTACCATCATGTGTGACCAATTAGAAATATTCCTGTGGAAAACAATAGTCATGGCTTCTGGTGCCAGGGACATTTGAAGAGAACGGCATCTTGCGCAAATTAGGGCTGTGACTACCTGAGGTAGTACTTTGTGTATAGGGGTTTCTACACTTGGGTTGCTGGAGAAACTGCTTGCCAAGCAGCCCTGCAAATAAATTATTTCTACTTTTAGTGTGTGGCTCGACGTTGCATCGTAATGGGTTCAGCACAGTTTCCGAGATAGCTTTACATGGCAACAGGTAGGTAGAAAGGTTTCCACTTTCCAGACACAATTATCTTGTTTTCTTTTTCTCTCTCTCTCTCTCTTTTTCTCTTCCTTCTGTCTGAAACACAAACAGAAATGATGGGTTCGGAGGCTGGTTGACGATAACCTTTGTTGACTTCACACCGTGCATTTTTCAATGATGTTTAAACCGCGCGTCTCACACTGGCACAACGTTATTAACGAAAAACAATGTTTGGGACGATATTAAAGAAAGAACCCACTCAGTACATACTATTGTTTTTCCTTCCTCTTCCCAAAAGTTAGATTGAATTTAATGAAATTAGACCTCTACTGAAAAGCACAAAGTGTACCATTGTCTTTCTTGAGCAACAAATCTTGAAATCCATCATCTTGGCATCTTCAAATCCAGAGCCAAAAACAAACAAACAGTCTTGTTTTCTCAGGTGCAAGTAACATAAAATGACCATTAAGCATTATGGGGACCTAGAGGGCATCCCAAATGGCACCCTATTCCCTATGAAGGGCACTACCGTTGACCAGGGCCCATAGGACTCTGGTCAAAAGTAGTGCACTTTATAGGGAATGGGGTGCCATTTGGGATGAATCACTAGTATACTACAACAGTTTTGAGCTATTAAGAGCCGTAAAAATGTGTTTATTTACTCAAAAAAGTCTGCTTGAAGTTAGCTGAATTTGAATAAGCTTGTTGAGTACAATTACACATTCATGTTTGCTCAAAACCCAGTGCACAAGGCCCCAGTGCACAACTGAGCAAGAGGACAAGTACATTAGTGTCTAGTTTGAAAAACAGATGCCTCACAAGTCCTCAACAGGCAGCTTCATTAAATAGTATCCGCAAAACACCAGTCTCAACGTCAACAGTGAAGAGGCGACTCCGGGATGGTCCCCATTCTAGGCAGAGTTGCCAAGAAAAAGCCACATCTCAGACTGGCCAATAAAAAGAAAGTGACCTCAAACTTTTGAACGGTAGTGTACTTTTTTCTAAACTAACTAAACTTTTCGAGTTTATATGATTTAGGTAGTCTGAATAATCAATCTTAACTACCCCGGAAGTCATTCTCAATGCAGGTTGCGGTTGATTAAAAGTTCCAATTGTTGGATATCTTTACTCTGACTGGATTCCAATAGAAATGACACATCACTATGGCTGCGTTTACACAGGCAGTCCAATTCTGATATTTTCTTTCAGTAATTAGTCTTTTGACCAATCAGATCAGCTCTGAAAAATATTTGATATGAAAAGATCTGATGTGATTGGTTAAAGACCAATTAGTGGAAAAAAGATCAGAATTGGGATGCCTGTCTAAATGCAGCATAATGTGACTTGCAGGCTTGATGCAGCCTGTAAACCAGGGGTTTCAGACCACTGTGTTAGGGTGTAACTAGGCCCTCAAAGAAAGGACTTATGATAGTTATTGTATTTTTATTAATCCGTTATTTTACCAGGTAAGTTGACTGAGAACACATTCTCATTTACAACAACAACCTGGGGAATAGTTACAGGGGAGAGGAGGGGGATGAATGAGCCAATTGTAAACTGGGGATTATTAGGTGACCGTGATGGTTTGAGGGCCAGATTGGGAATTTAGCCAGGACACTGGGGTTAACACCCCTACTCTTACAATAAGTGCCATGGGATCTTTAATGACCTCAGAGAGTCAGGACACCCATTTAACGTCCCATCCGAAAGACAGCACCCTACACAGGGCAGTGTCGGGCAATATCCCAATCACTGCCCTGGGGCATTGGGATAGTTTTTTTAGACCAGAGGAAAGAGTGCCTCCTACTGGCCCTCCAACACCACTTCCAGCAGCATCTGGTCTCCCATCCAGGGACTGACCAGGACCAACCCTGCTTAGCTTTAGAAGCAAGCTAGCAGTGTTATGCAGGGTGGTATGCTGCTGGCTATGTAATGTGTTGTCAACATTTTTTAGTTTTAAAGATAAAATATTCACGTAGACACTCACTTGGCTTTCAGTCCTGTAGCTTTCACCTTTTAATACAATAACCATGTCTCTGTCACTAACAAATACAGTCATGATGGTAATTACAATTCACTGGAAATGCAAGGCACACTGAGAAATATGTAAATAAGGTAGAATAAATTCTCAAATGGAATTATATATTCACTCAACCTAAAATTTTGTAAACAATTCAATTCAACTATATGCCCAAATGTTGAGTAAACTCACAATCCAGCAGCAATTATACATGAAATCATCTCTTTTTTTTCCTCTTTTTTTTTTTTTTACAGTGTAGTTTAGATAAAACCATTGAAAACAACAAAACTACGCTATAGTGAAGTTGACTTTAGTTTTGCTGTAGCCTAGTGTTGTCATCTGTGCCAGGCAAGCTGGTACAGTGAGAAGCTGTGCTGCAGCTGGTGAGGGAGGATGGTGCATGGGGCTGTGGTTTGTGGGGACTGGGACAAGGGGGGTTTATGGGGATGGTAAGGGGCCAATAGGGGCCCGGGCCTCTGCTGTGTGTCTAATGAGTGCCTTATGGGAGAGCCCCAGTGTGTTAGGAGTTAGGAGCACTCTGGCTTATCCCCTACTGGCACTGATGGGTCCTGAAGAGATCTGATTTAGTGAGAGTGTTGAGAAAAGGAGGGAGGAAGGAGGGCAAAGAGGGAGGAGAGTCTCCCTCCTCCATCCGTTTCCCTCTCAATCCCACCTCTATTTCGCCTTCCTCTGTCCTCCTTCTTTTCTCTGTTTCCACCCCACCCTCCTACATTCCTGATATATTCTCCTCTCCAGACTGCTTTCTCATTCTGAAACCCGTGAGCAGGAGTTAGTCAGAGAGAGAGACAAGAGGAGAGAAAGGGTACGGCCTTTAGTCTGACCTTTTCTGTCCATACACACACTGCCGCACGTATCGAGCACGCACACACACACCTGGGCATTGGAACACACACGCACGGAAGCAGAAGCGTGCGCGCGCACACACAGGATGTGCCATTTTTTTACATCCGTTTTCTGTTAAAACTATCAGAAAAATTCATAAAATTCTACTTAAATTCACAATACAGAATATGGTCCTATTGCGTTGACCGCTATGGGGCAATGAATTTCTATATACCACAGTCATAGGTTGAATCTCAAACTGGACACTTGGCCCCTAGTTCTTTATCGAGTGGCCACTTGCTGTTGTGTTCGATAGTGATCACTCAAGTCTGCAAGTGTTTTGGCCAGAATGAGCATTGAGACGAGGCAAACTCAACATCCAAACCGCCACTCATCAATATTCTAAATCCATTCGCAAGCATTGTCTCCCGCGATCTGTCTTGAGCATGACTCACTCGCTATGAAACGTCGGCACTGGGGCAGACACAGGCGCATACTCTGATAGACAGTGAGAAAGTTGTAATAACAAAATGGCAATGTTTGAATGTGACAAATATTTGCACAGAACATAGTGTACTCTACAATTACATGTTTGTGTGTGTGTGTGTGTGTGTGTGTGTGTGTGTGTGTGTGTGTGTGTGTGTGTGTGTGTGTGTGTGTGTGTGTGTGTGTGTGTATGTTATCAGCATAGTATGTAAATATGCACAGGACAAAACATGGAAACACAATGTAAATGAGAGACAAGATTTAAAAAAAATATATATATACAACTGTGTGTGTGTGTGTGTGTGTGTGTGTGTGTGTGTGTGTGTGTGTGTGCTATAGCAAAAATCAGCCATGTCTCTGCACATTCTCTCCTGGACAGTTTTTGTTGTAGTGCCCAAAGCCTTGTGCAGTGGTGACAAAGGACACAGTGGGGGTTACAATAGGGGCAGTGGAGGGGGGATTGTCCCCCACACATTCAGTTCAGCACAGGAATGTGGCCCCTAGTACCCCCACATATAGGTCACACAGGTCCCACACAGACAGACATAGACACACACACATTCAGAATGCTGTTCACTGACTACAGCTCAGTGTTCAACACCATAGTGCCCTCCAAGCTTGTTACCAAGCTCAGGACCCTGGGACTGAACACCTCACTCTGCAACTGGATCCTGGACTTCCTGACGGGCTGACCCCAGGTGGTGAGAGTAGGCAACAGCACCTCCACCACACTGACCTGCAAAGCTGGGGCCCCACAGGGGTGTATGCTTTACCCCCTACTGTACTCCCAGTTTACCCATGATTGTGTGGCCACACACAACTCCAACTTTATCATCAAGTTTGCTGACAATACAACGGTGGTATGCCTGATCACCAATGGCGATGAGACAGCCTACAAGGAGGTGGTCAGAGAACTGGCAGTGTGGTGCCAGGACAACAACCTCTCCCTCAACGTCAGCAAGACCAAGGAGCTGATCGTGGACCACAGGAAGCACAGGGGGTGCACAATCCCATCCATATCCACAGAGCCTCAGAGGAGAGGGTCAAGAGCTTCAAGTTCCTCGGTGTCCACGTCACTGAGGACCTAATACGGTCCCCTCACACCAGAACAGTCATGAAGGCGGCACAGCAATGCCTCTTCTCCCTCAGGAGGCTGAAACGATATGGCATGGCCCCTCAGATCCTCAGGAACTTTTACAGCTGCACCATTGAAAGCATCCTGACTGGTTGTATCACCGTCTGGTATAGCAACTGCACTGCCCCTGACCGCATTACAGGGGGCGAGCTCCCAGCCATCCAGGAAATACATGTTGTGTTACAGCCTGAATTCAAAATGCATTAAATGATTATTTTTCACGCTTCTACACACAATACCCCATAATGTCAGTGTAAACATGTTTTTTTTTTTTTTTATGTTTATGAATTCATAAGAAATAAAAAGCTGACATCTATTGAGTCAAATCTTCAACCCTTTTCTAATGGAAAGCAAGTTCAGGAGTAAAAAGTTGATTAATAAGTCATTTAAAAAGTTGCATTGACTCACTCAGTGTGCAATAATAGTGTTTAACGTGATTTTTTAATGATTAACTCCTCTCTGTACCCCACATATACAATTATCTGCAAGGTCCCTCAGTCGAGCAGTGAATTTCAAACACAGATTCAACCACAAAGACCAGGGAGGTTTTCGAATGTCTTGCAAAGAAGAGCACCTATTGGTAGATGAAAAAAATAAATTATAATAATAGCTGACATTGACTATCCCATTGAGCATGGTGAACAGTGAAGAGGCGACTCTGGGATGCTGGCCTTCAAGGCAGAATTCCTCTAGTGTCTGTGTTCTTTTGCCCATCTTGATCTTTTTTTATTATTGGCCAGTCTGCGATATGGCTTTTTCTTTGCAACTCTGCCTAGAAGGCCAGCATCCCAGAGTCGCCTTTTCACTGTTGACGTTGAGACTGGTGTTTTGCGGGTACTATTTAATGAAGCTGACAGTTGGGGACTTGTGAGGCGTCTGTTTCTCAAACTAGACACTCTAATGTACTTGTCCTCTTGCTCAGTTGTGCGCCGGGGCCTCCCACTTCTCTTTCTATTCTGGTTAGAGACAGTTTGTGCTGTTCTGTGAAGGGAGTAGTACACAGCTTTGTACGAGATCTTAAGTTTCTTGGCAATTTCTCGCATAGAATAGCCTTCATTTCTCAGAACAAGAATAGACTGATGAGTTTCAGAAGAAAGTTCTTTGTTTCTGGCCATTTTGAGCCTGTAATCGAACCCACCAATGCTGATGCTCCAGATACTCAACTAGTCTAAAAAAGGCCAGTTTTATTGCTTCTTTAAATCAGCACAACAGTTTTCGGCTGTGTTAACATAATTGCAAAAGGGTTTTCTAATGATCAATTAGCCTTTTAAAATGATGAACTTGGATTAGCTAACACAATGTGCCATTGGAATACAGGAGTGATGGTTGCTGATAATAGGCCTCTGTACGGCTATGAATATATTCCATTAAAAATCAGTCAGTTTCCAGCAACAATAGTCATTTACAACATTAACAATGTCTACACTGTATTTCTGATCAATTTGATGTTATTTTAATGGAAGAAAATTTGCTTTTCTTTCAAAAACAAGGACATTTCTAAGTGACCCCAAACTTTTGAACGGTAGCGTATGTGCGGAAAGAAAATCTATTTAATACATTTTGAATTCAGGCTGTAACACAACAACATGTGGAATAAGTCAAAGGGTATGAATACTTTCTGAAGGCACTGTATATTATTATTATTAGGATGACCATTACATTGTTGGGAAAGAGCTTGGAAGGTATGAATTTCACTGTACTTGTAACGGTCCTGACCTGTTTTATGTTGTTTTTGTATGTGTTTAGGTCAGGGCATGTGTTTTGGGTGGGCAGTCTATGTTATCTGTTTCTATGTTGGTTGTGGTTGCCTGGTATGGCTCTTAATTAGAGGCAGGTGTTTTGCGTTCTCCTCTAATTAAGAGTCATATTTAGGTAGGGTGTTCTCACTGTTTGTTTGTGGGTGATTGTCTCCTGTGTCGTCGAATGTATGTACCATACGGGACTGTTTGGCTGTTCGTTTATTTTGATGTCGTCTGTTTCCTGTCCGTGAGTTTACGTTTAGTTATGTAAGTTTATGTTCAGGTTTCGTCAACGTCGTTTTCTTGTTTTGTATATTTGAAAGTGTTTTGTTTCGTGTTGCCATCGTCGTGTTAAATAAAAAGATGGCTTATTTCCCTACTGCTGCATTTTGGTCTGATGATCCTTCTCTCCTCTCCTCGTCCGAGGATGAGGAGAGAGACAGCCGTTACAGTACTGTTTTACTCCTGTTGGACATGGTGAATAAACTTTGAAACTTGACACACACACACACACACACACACACACACACACACACACACACACACACACACCGGTCACAATGGTCAGTTCAGAGAGAGCCCCCTGACAAACGCCATACCGAAATACAGGGTGTCAATTCTGTTGAACGCTCCATCAAAAAGGAGTGTTTACACAGTTGTAACCATAAACTAAAGCCTTGACATTAGATCTGGGAGTTGTCAGGTCTTGAGCAAGGTTACACATAAGTGCGGCGAGCCACCCTCACCACATAACAAATGTCTGAAGCAGTCATGATAGTGAAGTTGTTTTTTAGGTGGGTCAAAAACAACATTATTTCACACAGCAATGTGTAACCTAAACATGCATAGCTTGCTTACCTAAAAATATTTATGTTCCATGATATATGTCTTTTCATATTTGGATATTCAAAAGGAATGACGCGTTGTGTGTTGTCGTTTGTCCACAGGCTCGTCCTACTACAACAATGTGCGGCCGCTAGCCTATCCCGACGCTGACGCTGTGCTCATCTGTTTCGACATCAGCCGCCCCGAGACACTGGATAGTGTGCTGAAGAAGGTCAGTGAGCTACGAAGCAAAGCCACGTGTCTGTGCTTCAGTTCAATAAAATATTATATCAAACAGGGTTCGCCAACTGGTGGCCCGAATTTGGCCAGTGGGTGGTTTTATTTGGCCCTCAAATGTTTCAGAGCATTGAATTTTTTCCCTCTTCATTGTTGGACATAAAAGACTGTAAAAACAACAGGAAATCAGCTCCAAGTGATTTTAATTTTGGAAATCTACTCCGACAGGTGATCGTATACAAATGTGAGCAAGATTTGAAATGATTGAGATTATTATTATTGTTTTACGTTTTCGGCTCCGGTATTCAAACCAGCAACCTTTCGGTTACTGGCCCAAAGCTCTAACCTCGAGGCTTCGTAGTTGATGATCCCTTATCTCAAATTATCCTAGAGCTCCTTTTAGAACAGTAAGGACTACATATAAAAGAGACACTGCTTGTGAGAA
This sequence comes from Salvelinus alpinus, assembly GCF_045679555.1. NCBI lineage: Eukaryota > Metazoa > Chordata > Actinopteri > Salmoniformes > Salmonidae > Salvelinus > Salvelinus alpinus. The sequence goes on from NC_092088.1 coordinate 26,576,111, forward strand.
CAACCTAGCCGAGACAGGAATGAACAAATATATATATATATTTTTTCAAGCATGCAGGCTTATCACAGACCCTTAGGTAATGTTCCACCGAAGGTTACGTTATGGCCGTTATGGCCTTTTTGAGGTCATTTTCTCACAAAATGAGGTGTAATCCATCCATTGTCCCGGCCTTCTTCTTCTTCAAAAAAATATGCATTTACTTAATAAGAGGGAGAAGTTTGGCATTGTTTCCCAAAGTCCTAGCCTCGGTGGTTTCTAATTGGTGGAACTCTCTGGTGGAAGTCTTTCTTTGAGCCACAAAGCCACACCATTTGGGACCTACAGGTCTACACGTTTTGTTTGAATGATAAAGACTTTGTTGTTTATAGTGTATAGCGAACATCAGTTGTGTGGGCAAGGAATGCCTTTGACTGGGTGGAGTGGACATTCCTAATGTCAAGCCCATCGCTCACCCATGACATCATCAGCATCGCCATTCAGAGATAAAATTCCCCACTCTTTGAGTCACGAGACAAAACCGAAGGAGTGGGCGGGGGTACCCCAAATTCTGATAGAGGTCCACTTGGGGCTCACTTGACCTGTGACCCTAAATAGATGCCTTGCTAATCTCTTGCCAACAGGCCAAGGGTGGGCGTTGAATACACCCCTCTCACAATAGTCCTCCAGAATTGGGCTCTTTACCCCCTGTGATATTTCAAGTGCCAAGTGCTTCTATTTGACATAGGGGTCAAATCTTTCATACCACTGAAGCCAAACAAAAGCTGTCTCAACAATAAATTCCACTCAAGTGTTATAGGAAAACTATGATGCAAAATGCATCATACCGGCTGTATTTCTGTAAAGTTATACATCTTGAAAACTTGATTGCTGGCATGCAAATGCTTTTGTGACTATATCAACAATGGACTAATGAAGCAAATACAAAAATATAGTTTTTTGGATAGAATTTTCCTTTAAGTATTAAAATGTTAAAGACATTTTTTGGTACTTTTGTATACTTTTTAGTCAGTAGTTCTGAAAGTAGCACTCACGAGCCAAAAGTTGTCCCCGAAAATTGCGTACTACGTTACATATGTGCACCATGTCCTTGCTCTCTCGCTCTCTGCTGTGTCCACTGAGCCTTTGAGCCCGCCCTGCAACCTCATTGGATAATGCTGGGCAGGCCTCTTGCTAGCTGTCACTCAAATGCAACAGTGGCTTTCAAACTAGGGATTTCGTGGCTAATTGAGGTGAAACCGTAATTCTGCTCATAGATTATGCCTGTATGAACTTCACATTGACACATCCAGCCCAAAGCAGGAGGTTTAGAAAATACTTTCTTATTCGCCAAAGTACCAGAGCATGTCTAAGTGACGAGTGTTAAGTGAGGACACATGGTATCAGTGATTTTGTATTACTAATCAGTGATTCTGTCTTGTCACTGTATAGCTTCCTGCTTTCTTCACACAGCATTTTTTTTTTTTTTTAATTTAGATTTTTTTTTTTTTAAATAAATTTTGCCCCCTTTTCTCCCCAATTTTTCGTGGTATCCAATCGCTAGTAATTACTATCTTGTCTCATCGCTACAACTCCCGTACGGGCTCGGGAGAGACGAAGGTCGAAAGCCATGCGTCCTCCGAAGCACAACCCAACCAAGCCGCACTGCTTCTTTAACACAGCGCGCCTCCAACCCGGAAGCCAGCCGCACCAATGTGTCGGAGGAAACACTGTGCACCTGGCCCCCTTGGCTAGCGCGCACTGCGCCCGGCCCGCGACAGGAGTCGCTGGAGCGCGATGAGACAAGGATATCCCTACCGGCCAAACCCTCCCTAACCCGGACGACGCTGGCCCAATTGTGCGTCGCCCCACGGACCTCCCGGTCGCGGCCGGCTGCGACAGAGCCTGGGCACGAACCCAGAGACTCTGGTGGCGCAGCTAGCACTGCGATGCAGTGCCCTAGACCACTGCACCACCCGGGAGGCCCACATAGCATTTCTGTGTGACCTCAAACCTTCCTCTGTATCTGGCAACATCCTTCTATCTCTTCCACTCTTTCTTTCCTCTCCTTAACTCTACCCCCTTGTCCTCCATGTCCTCCCCTCCCTCCCTGTGGGATCCTATGATGGGATCGGTTTTCCCAGGGTGAAAATGGAGCCCAATTCCCATTCTGTTCCCTTCTCCCCGAAGTGTGCCCTTGTTAATTTCCCCTCACTAATCTAATGCTTTTGTATCTTTGAGAGGGGGGACGGGGGGGAATGAACACTTTGGGTGAGAATCGAAAAAGCAACTGGAGACTCTTGAGAGTATGATGTGGCAGCTGTCGCACCCAGTCCTCAGGCTTCCTCCCAGACCTCAGTACAGTACAGATCATCTTGTATCTTCCATAGTCACACACACACACACACACACACACACACACACACACACACAGGGGCTAGAAACAAAGACTATATCCAACTAGCATGTATAATACATGCTGCTTATGTAATAGACCTGTTGGCTGTGTGTGCTGTAATCTCCTGTTTGATCAACCAGTGGCTCAGCTGTACTACTACCGGGAATCAGATAATGTTATTGAAGCAGAGCATAGGCCTAGATTTGATTGAAATGTTATTGAAGCAAAGAACACATGTTAAGAGTAATAATGTAATACGTGGAATGAGACACACACTGGTCAGACATTTTCCTACTGGCCTTGGGAACATGTCCTAATAGTTACGTAATAAGGAAATACTGCCTACAAAACATTTACTGGAATGAGGAAGTGAAACTACCGTTAGAGGGGCTTTAAGTACAATTTGTAAAATGTTATCTTCAGTACATATCATTGTGGCGCAGCACCAATCATCACCAATCATTTCTGTCATTAACCATTCTCCTTCGAAATTCTCCTTCGAAATGAAAATGGACAATTCACTCTGCTCTTTGTCTGTTATTCACTCTCTGTTTGGCTTTGCCTAACCTTATATACTGGACAAAAATATATACGCAACATGTAAAGTGTTGGTCCCATGTTTCATGAGCTGAAATAAAAGATCCCAAAAATGTTCCATATGTACAAAAAGCTTATTTCTCTCAAATTTTGTGCACAAATGTGTTTTACATCCCTGTTAATGAGCAATTCTCCTTTCCCAAAATAATCCATCCACCTGACAGGTGTGGCATATCAAGAAGCTGATTAAAGAGCATGATCATTACACAGGTGCACCTTGTGCTGTGGACAATAAAAGGCCACTCTAAAATGTGCAGTTGTGTCACACAACACAATGCTTGCAATTGGCATGCTGACAGCAGGAATGTCCACCAGAGCTGTTGCCAGAGAATTGAATGTTAATTTCTCCACCATAAGCCTCCTCCAACATTGTTTTAGAGAATTTGGCAGTACGTCCAACTGGCCTCACAACCGCAGACCACGTGGATGCCGTTGTGTGGGTGAGCGGTTTGCTGATGTCAATGTTGTGAGCAGAGGGCCCCATGGTGGCGGTGGGGTTATGGTATGGGCAGGCATAAGCTACGGACTATGAAAAAAAATAGCATTTTATCGATGGCAATTTGAATGCACAAAAATATTGTGACGAGATCATGATTTTTTTTATGGTATCTGTGACCAACATATGCATATCTGTATTGCCAGTCATGTGAAATCCATAGATTAGGGCCTAATGAATTTATTTCAATCGACTAATTTCCTCATATGAACTGCAACTCAGTAAGATCAATTCAATTGTTGCGTTTATATTTCTATTCAGTATATAAACACAATGACCCTGCCTCTTGGCCCTTGTGACTTGTCTAGGTCACGTTCATTGATTCACCAGTACGTCTTCAACAGAAAGCCCTTATCGAAGACAACAGCACATGATGACTAACACTAATGAACAGAGCCCATAATCGCGTGGACGGTCGTCTACAAGACAGGCATTGTTTGTATCGAGTAGAAAACGTAGACGTACGTCTACAAGAAAGGCACTGTTTGTATTGAGTAGAAACAGAGAGGTACCATTCAACGGATAATGTGAAGCGATATTGTAAGCAGTCAGAGATATAGGGTGAGTGAGACCGAGAGACAGACAGTAGGGAGAATAGCTACCCAGTACAGAGTGTGACATGTCGACATTGAGTCTTGCATATAGACTTGTCTGCTTCATAATGTGTGTTGTTATTCTTTCTGATGGAACTCTGAGGGAGTGTTGTCTGGATGGGGTTGTGGTTACTGTAGCTGTGAGCTCAAAGCGGACAGAACTCGTGCTCCGTTCAATTCTTCAGTTGTCACGTGACAACTTGTTTCAATGGACAGTGTGTTATTTCAATGGCCATTGAGTTATTGTGGTGATAATATATCCATACAATGTAAATAACATTAACTGAAAGAGATAAACATATATCTTCTCCAAGTTTCGTATATTTAAAATAGGTATGCTTTGGATATTGGTGCTCACCTGTGGCGCTCGGTTCTGACTAGTTTCTTTCTCTTCTTCCTCAGTGGCAGGGGGAGACGCAGGAGTTCTGTCCTAACGCCAAGGTGGTATTGGTGGGCTGTAAGCTGGACATGCGGACGGACCTCAACGTGCTGAGAGAGCTGTCCAAACTCCGACTCATCCCCGTCACTCATGAACAGGTCAGGACTGACTGTTTCTCACTACTGAGCCAATCCATGCCAAGCTGTGCTGTGCTGGTCTGGTAACGCATCCATTGTAGTCCCTGGAACTGTGCTGGAAGGACAATGTAAAAGGACAATATCATAGCAATCAGTACGCTTTAGCCGAGTGTGTTGTGAAAAATGTATGGCAATGCCAGTAGCTGTTAACTTGTAAAACTGCGATGGCATAACACCTTCAGAACATTGTCATGACATAATAATAAGACATCAAATAAAACGTGAGGCTATTTCTTGGCAGAACTTTAGCTATGAACTATGAGTACATTGGGGACTATGGCGTCCCAAATGGGGTCCCTATGTGTCCTGATAAAAGTGGAATAGGGTGCCATTTGGGATGTAGCCAATGTGATAATGTGACACACTGTTCTGGAAACATTGCTCTACTTTTGTATTTAAAAAAACATATTTTTGTTCACTGCTCTTACCTACATTATGCCTGTTGTTTCTCTCCTTTTTGGGTTGGTCGTCAGTAAAGTTGTAGAGCTGTTCTCGGGTGTGTTCCCAGTGTAAGCAGATAGATACACCTGGCATGATCAGTCCAACAGGTTAAAGCACAAACAGACATACTCCTACGGTATAAACTTGTTGATATGTACCTGACCACACTGTGTAAACATGTGTGCGCAACTGCTCTTTCACAGCCCACACACATGCAAGAGCTCGCGCACGCACGAAGCTACGGCACAGACATTTGCATGGCTCAGGCTATCTGTGATGCCCTAATGCAGACATTCCATTAGCTATGGCAAAACACCTAAAAGCACCTAAACTCAGCAAGAAAAGGAAACGTCCTCTCACTGTCAACTGCGTTTATTTTCAGCAAACTTAACATGTGTAAAATATTTGTATGAACATAACAAGATTCAACAAATGAGACATAAACGGAACAATTTCCACAGACATGTGACCAACATAAATGGAATAATGTGTCCCTGAACATAGGGGGGGTCAAAATCAAAAGTAACAGTCAGTATCTGGTGTGGCCACCAGCTGCATTAAGTGCTGCAGTGCATCTCCTCCTCATGGACTGCACCAGATTTGCCAGTTCTTGCTGTGAGATGTTACCTCACTCTTCTACCAAGGCACCTGCAAGTTCCCAGACATTTGTGGGGGGAATGGCCCTAGCCCTCACCCTCCGATCCAACAGGTCCCCAGACGTGCTCAATGGGATTGAGATCCGGGCTCTTTGCTGGCCATAGCAGAACACCGACTTGCAGGAAATCACGCACAGAACGAGCAGTATGGCTGGTGGCATTGTCATGCTGGAGGGTCATGTCAGGATGAGCCTGCAGGAAGGGTACCACATGAGGGAGGAGAATGTCTTCCCTGTAACGCACAGCGTTGAGATTGCCTGCAATGACAACAAGCTCAGTCCGATGATGCTGTGACACACCGCCCCAGACCATGACGGACCCTCCACCTCCAAATTGATCCCGCTCCAGAGTACAGGCCTCGGTGTAATGCTCATTCCTTCGACAATAAACACGAATCCGACCATCACCCCTGGCGAGACAAAACCGCGACTCGTCAGTGAAGAGCACATTTTGCCAGTCCTGTCTGGTCCAGCAACGGTGGGTTTGTGCCCATAGGCGACATTGTTGCCGGTGATGTCTGGTGAGGACCTGCCTTACGACAGGCCTACAAGCCCTCAGTCCAGCCTCTCTCAGCCTATTGCGGACAGTCTGGGCACTGATGGAGGGATTGTGCCTTCCTGGTGTAACTCAGGCAGTTGTTGTTGCCATCCTGTACCTGTCCCGCAGGTGTGATGTTTGGATGTACCGATCCTGTGCAGGTGTTGTTACACGTGGTCTGCCACTGCGAGGACGATCAGCTGTCTGTCCTGTCTCCCTGTAGCGCTGTCTTAGGGGTCTCACAGTATGGACATTGCAATTTATTGCCCTGGCCACATTTGTAGTCCTCATGCCTCCTTGCAGCATGTCTAAGGCACGTTCACGCAGATGAGCAGGGACCCTGGGCATCTTTCTTTTGGTGTTTTTCAGAGTCAGTAGAAAGGCCTCTTTAGTGTCCTAAGTTTTCATAACTGTGACCTTAATTGCCTACCGTCTGTAAGCTGTTAATGTCTTAGCAACCGTTCCACAGGTGCATGTTCATTAATTGTTTATGGGTCATTGAACAAGCATGGGAAACAGTGTTTAAACCTTTTACAATGAAGATCTGTGAAGTTATTTGGATTTTTAAGAATTATCTTTGAAAGACAGGGTCCTGAAAAGGGGACGTTTCTTTTTTTGCTGAGTTTAGCTGGAACACACTGAATATTTCACGTGCCCAGACAGGGTACAGCATGTTAAGGTACTTCTCACTCCCGTTAGCCCACTTCTACTAGCTACCGTTCTCAGACCGTTCATCTAACGTAGCATTAACATTCTGATATGTTCCAATACATAAAACTCTAACTCGGCATAGAGGTAACCTAAAACACACTTTTTTTTGTACTAAGGGCACCTACTGTGCATTAACATAACTGTGTGTCCTAATATGTACACAGTATTCCAGTTCTGAAAATGCCATTTAGTTTCTCAAATACGAAAGCATTCAGTACAGAGCCTAAAAGAGTTGGAACCAGGGAGGAGACAAACACTAAGTGGAACAATTTAATTGTTTTGTTTCAATGTCCTCAGGCAATAACAGCGAGAGATGGACTGACGGACTCGGGAGGCTGTGAATTTTAATGGCCTATTTTCATGTTAATGTTATTTACGAGTTGACAATTCTTTAAACACTAATTCACATCCCTATTTCCTCCAGAGAGGAGCTTAGGAAGAAATGTCCTTGGCATGCCAGTCAATTACAGCAGAGCAGACACACGACGGGAAACAGTAACAACGCAGACAAAAAAACAACAATATTAAGATCATCAAACTGCTTATGAAACCGTTACTAAGATCATGAAGAAAAAAAAAACTAAAAAACAAATGTAATCATGAAACCAATTTCATTGAGCAAACCCAATTGAGTTGCCAATCAGGAGGGACCGGTTATCAGGTTACGTTAATGTCACTTTGCTCGATTTCCTCCGTCTTAACTGAAGCTCCTCAAAACACTCTGAGCTCAGAACTCGCTCGCTGTCCTCAAAGAGCCTCGATCAAAGGGCACCGCTGCCTGTAATGCAAATCAACTGCCAGCAATTTAAGACTTACAACTCGCTGTCCAATTCAATCCCAAAGGAATCCGCTCGTCGCAAGGGTGAATCGCGGATGAACCCGACGACTTCTGCCATAATCTGCTTAGGGTCAAAACAGAGACTTAAATGTTGCCCGTTTCCTTCTGTATGAATGAATTCTCACAACGGACTCATAGTAGGACATATTGCAGAGATATAATAATCATTATACTGATGTGTATCTGGCTGGGGAATGGAACATGGCATGTATTCTACCAGGTGACGTGATGACGTGGAGAGGATCTGTGTCTGCACCACGTACTCTCACTACTGGTGTCCCCCAGGGCTAAGGTGTAGGCCCTCTCCTCTTCTCTCTATACACGAAGTGACTCAGCTCCGTCATATCCTCAAATGCTCTCTCCTATCATTGTTATGCCGATGACACTCAACTACTTTTCTCCTTCCCCCTTCTGACACCCAGGTGGCGACGTGCATCTTTGCGTGCCTAGCAAGTATCTCTGCTTGGATGTCGGTCCATCACCTCAAGCTCAACAAGACGGAGCTGCTCTACCTCACGTGGAAAGCCCGCCCGCTCCAAGACCTCTCCATCACGGTTGTCAACTACACGGTGTCCCCTTCCCAGAGTGCAAAGAACCTTGGCATGACCCTGGACAACACTCTGTCGTCCTCTGCAAACATCAAAGCAGTTACTCGCTCCTGCATGTTCATCCTTACAACATCCGTAGAGTACGACCCTACCTCACACAGGAAGTGGCACAGGTCTTAATCCAGGCACTTGTCATTTCCCGTCTGGACTACAGCAACTCACTGTTGGCTGGTCTCCCCACTTGTTTCATCAAACCCCTACAACTTATCCAGAATGCTGCAGCCCACCAAGTTCTCCCATGTCACCTCGCTCACCCGGATATTCCACTGGCTTCCAGTCGAAGCTCGCATCCACTACAAGACCATGGTACTTGCCTATGGAGCAGCAAGAGGAACTGCCCCTCCCTACCTTCAGGCTATGCTCTACACCCCAGCTCCTGAGTGGCACAGCGTTCTAAGGCACTGCATCTCAGTGCAAGAGGCGTCACTACAGTTCCTGGTTTGAATCCAGGCTGTATCACATTCGGCCGTGATTGGGAGTCCCATAGGGAACAAAGAATTTGTTCTTAACTGACTTGCCTAGTTAAAAAATGTAAAAACATGAACGGTCTGCCACCTCTGATCTCTTGGCTCCCACTCAGCCCAGTCCAAGCTCTTCTCTGTCCTGGCACCCCAATGGTGAAACCAATTTCCCCCTTGAAGCTAGAACAAGAGTCCCTGCCCATCTTCCGAAAACATCTGAAACTTTACCTCTTCAAGAAGCCTTTCGTGAACTAACACTCGCAATTGACGTTTTTTTTTCTGACTTTGCTTATGCCTCCTTTATTGAGATCAAATGTACTTACTATGACTGTGATATGTGGTTGTCCTACCTAGCTATCTTAAGATGAATGCAGTCACTCTGGATAAGAACGTATGCTAAATGACAAATGACAATGTTATCATCACTTGATTAGCGTTGTAACCAAATGGGGGGGGGGGGGGAGAGACCCGGTGACCCAACTCATCTCTCAGAGATAATGGGCCCATTCAAGGTGGTCTTTTTTGTGGAGCACATCTCAGAAGATCGCTTTATCATACCAATGAGTTCCTGAGACGTGAAACACTGTGAGATCTGATCATCTGTGCAGCGAGACTGTAATAAAGATGACCTGGAACGCAACAAGGGTCTGCATAGACCAGAGCGACACGTTTATGTGACTAGATGGGATTTACTCAAATGAGCAGTATGGAACATACATAGATTTTTATCTGCATCGTTCTAGGCATTGAATCCCATAAAAAAATTAATGAGAAATGTTTTATTGTCACATATACCAGATAGGTGCAATGGATGTTTAGTTTTACAGGGTCAGCCATAGTAGTACGGCACCCCTGGGGCAAATTAGGGTTAAGTGCCTTGCTCAAGGGCGTACCAGCGACCTTTCGGTTATTGGCCCAGCGCTCTAACCACTAGGCTACCTGCCACCCGTAAAAAAAAGCCACGAAATAAGCCCTGTATGTTTGAATCCACATACTCTCTCTACCTCATATTAATTCACCCTCTCTTCCTATAAACCACTCTCTGTGTTCTCACCCTTGTCAAAAGTGTAAATTCTAATCGTGACTCTTCATCTCTCTCCATCTCCAGGGCACTACCCTGGCGAGGCAGATCGGCGCCGTGGCCTACACAGAGTGCACGTCCAAGTACTCGGAGAACAGCGTCCGCGACGTCTTCCACGTCACCACCCTGACCTCGGTAACGCGCCTCCACCGGCCCCAGCTAAAACGCAGCGGCTACCGCCGCGGCCTCAAGCGGGTCTCCCAGCAACCGCCCCGGACTGAGGTTCTGGAGCACCCCCCCGCCATGAGAAAGAACCGGGCCAAGAGCTGTGTGCTCATGTAGGGGTCGGACTGGCCAGACTGTACCAACTGACCCAAACGATGTACAAAAGAGACAATGTATATTATAAATGTACTTTATTTATTGGTTGAATTTCCCCCCCCCGCTGCTAATGAATGCAGGTCATTGCAGCGATGACGACGATTTTCCTTTTTAAACCATCAACCTGTGGAGAAAGAACAACGGAGAAACATGGACAAAAACATGGATTTGTTGGCTATAGGAATAGAGTGAGAGAGAAAATACGAGGGGATGGGGGGCGGGTGAAGGAGGTAATGAAAAAATAATGAAGTGGTTGGGAAAATTCAGACGAGCCAATTGTAATGAGATTGTCCTGGAATTATTTTCTATTCTGTAGTGTCCTGTCTATTTAAGTGTTTAACTAAATGAAGCACAAAAACATGCACACAAACTGTACCGACTTAAATGTCGGGGAATTATATTACTATTCCATCTGAGACAACGAGATGAAGCTTAACAAACCAAGGTTTCGTGCCCAGAGCGACAAAAAACAAACAATGGGCCAACGTGACACAAATGTTCTAAACCCACAAGTGCTTTGGAGGGAAAAAAACTTAACAAATCACTGACACCACATAACATTGATGTGTTACTGAAAATTAACATTTCTTATTTGAACAATTATATTTGAGGGAAATCTCAGAAGGAAAATGGTTATAACACAGTTTTTGCTATATGTCTTGCGATGTCGTGTGATGCTGAAATAAAGTAACTTTCTCTGCTAAATGAAGAGAATTTAACCCTGGTTTTATTATTTGTTAACATGACTGTAATCCATCCAGCTCCCTCAGGATCCAAAGACACAGAGACCAGAAACATACATTGTTTTGAATAAGTGAGATAAAGAATTAGATTTGGTACCATGAAAATACCCAACCCACAACATTAAGGCAATGTTAACTTCAAGTTGTTGGCCTTAACATGCTATTGCTACATAGCCAGCCATGTATAAACCACATAACACTGACAATGTTAACTTTTCTCACAGTAGCTGATACACAGGTAACTGACAAAATAAAGGAAACACCAACATAGTGCCTTAATAGGCCGTTGGGCCACCACGAGCTGCCAGAACAACTTCAATGATTCTACAAGTGTATGGAACTCTATTGGAGGGATGTGACACCATTCTTCCATGAGAAATTCCATAATTTTGTGTTTTTGTTGATGCTGGTGGAAACACTGTCTCAGGCAACTTTCCAGAATCTCCTATAAGTGTTCAATTGGGTTGAGATCTGGTGACTGACACACACACACAATGCTCATTTGAGACCCCTCTTTCAAACCCACTGAGATCTCTTCTAGGCATGGTACCCAAAATAATGGACAACTGGCAATTTTTTAAGAGTACATGACCCTAAGCATGATGGGATGTTAATTGCTTAATTAACTCAGGAACTACACCTGTGTGGAAGCATTTGCTTTCAATATATGTTGTATCCTTCATTTACTCACGTGTTTCCTTTATTTTGGCAGTTACTTGTATTTGATTCAGTCAACCAGAACTGAAATACTAGAATTCCAGCTTTGAAACGTCGAGTTACTCTCGAAGTCAAAAAGCCTTGTTCTGATAAGTAGGCTAACAACAGTATAGCACATCCAGTTAAGTTCTAGTGCTTCAATCTAAACCGTTGTTCTATCGTAACACTACACATATAGACTGGTGCCTAGTCGGTAGACTTGAGCCCTCTAGTGTGACATTTTTGTGACATTTTCTAGTGCTCACAGCTCACCACAGTTTCTCCTCCTAAATCCTTCTCCCGCCTCTCTCCCTCCCTCCATGCAGCGGAGCCCCCCCAGCAAGTTACCGCCTCTGTGAGCAGTGTCATTTCACAAAGTGACAGTTCACAGCGTCACCGCGATGTCTCCATGCGGCTTGGAGTGCGAGGTCGCGCGGTGTGCCCAAGGCAAGGCCAGTGTTGGCCTCCAGTCACAGAGACTTACTCTGGTATTGCAAGCCATGGTCTTGTATCACAGTCTAAGCTTTCACCAGAGCTTTTAATAAACCCATTTTGGTCCACACTTGTACATATACAGTATTTTATTGATCCTTTTTAATGTATTTGTCATTGGAGTGAGCGCAGTGTTTGGCAAGTGGCTTTAGACGCAAAGATATTTCTGTTTTCGTGACTACATTCTACTCCATAACCTAAAGCTAGTCAATCAACTACAACACACAGTCCACTCTGCAACCCAGAACTAGTCAGCTCCACCACATTCTACTCCCTAACGCAGTACTAGCAGGTTCTAGTTCATCAGTACTAGTCAGCTCCAAAACCTCCAATAACACAATACTAGTCAACTCCACCATCTAATTCTACACCCTAGAGCTACTGTGTGGACTAACACAGTCATCATCCCCTTGCCTGAGCCTTCAGCAAACATTCAGATGACAAACCTCCGTTCTGTCTGCCCTCACCTTGTTGTCTTGTCCCTTTCCTTTACCCCAAGGCTAGTGGCCATGTTTAGGCAAACACTCACCCCATCTCCTCTTGTCCTTGCTGCTCCTCCTTGTCCTCTATGTGACTCTACTTGAACCGCCTGAAGCGGCTAGTGTTCCTACAGCGTGGACCACAGTCTGTTCACAATTGTGTCATTGGGGTCAATGCCACCCGAATTCCAGTCACTTCAGCAACAGCATTGCACTCATCTGGGTCAGGCTTAGGAGAGAAAACGGAAGAAAATGGTCAGAAACTGAGTGAAACAAGGTTTCTGAACTTGTGCAATGCTAACTAAATGCTTTGCTTTCGTTTTACGCTGCGAAATGTTTTGCTACAGTGCACCCAAATGAACACCACCCTGGATGAAATGTGTGTAACATAGGCCAACTGGTTTGCATGAGTTGGATGAATCACCTGCCAGCTCTGTCTAACGTGCGGGGGATCAACCTCCAGTCAGTGACCCTCATTAGGATGCGTTTGCTCACTGACTTAGAAACGGCTCTTTGGCCGGCTTACCTGGGTTAGGGCCTTGTGGCTCGCACCTCTAGCGTGCCTCTCGTTGGTCTCAGCTTCGACACACTCACCCACAAACCACGAGGCCACGAGGCTACCTCCTCCGTCACCTCCACCCTGTGAATCACTGTCCATGTACAGACACATTTTTATTTATTTATATGAGGCACACACATTGGGCCAGTAAGCGTGTTACTGTTTTCTTTTCAGGACAACCAGGGCTACAGGTAAAATGTAAACCAATTTGACATAAAAAGTTAAATTCACGAGTTTTATTGACAAATGTCACTATAACAATGAGATCCGCCAAACAAAAACCTTATAAAAAAGGCATTCATAAGAATACTGTAAGCATTAACATGAGACTCAGAACCAATGATGGTGGATAAATGAAGATGTCTTACTCAGGCCGTTTACCATTGAAAAAAAACGGTCACACACACATATACACACACACACCAAGTCAAAGCAGTTCCCCCCTGGAGCAGATTCACACACACAAACATTATGATATGTCACCTGTTGTCAACATGCCCCACAGGACTGAGCACCAGACGGTGTGTCTGTGTACGTACACACAGTCGGATGCTAGAGGGAGGGAGGGGTGTATTGTCTACCTACATACTATATGAAATGTTAACTACACAGAGGCCCATAGAGCCTCCAGTTTATATCATTAGCTCCACACACACACACACAATTTAGAGAGGGTCCATCTTTCCTTTTAATCCCACCATAAACTTGCATGATTAGTGGTCCTCCCTGACCAGACCCTCCTGCATCTTTAATGGTGGCTCCCGCTTGCATTGTGTCAGCTGCCATAAAACTTTGGAATAGAAGTTAGCCTTAGGTACAGATCTAGGATCAGCTCACCCCCCGATGCCTAACATTAACCATTAGGGGAGAAAACGTCAAACTGACTGTAAATCAGTGCTAAGAGCCCATAAAACCGCTTTGTAATATGCCGCTCCAAACAGAAGTTACCCTTCGGCACGGATCTAGGATCAGCTCACCCTCCCCGATGCCTTACCTTAACAAAGCAAAAATGACTTCAGATCAGTGTAACGTCATCCTACTCCAGTAACGCAAGCCATTATGACAATGCGATGGTTACGGCTGCCATGTCTGTGGAGAGAGTGAGGCATTAACAATGCATGACCCGGGCCTCCCGGGTGGCGCAGTGGTCTAGAGCACTGCATCGCAGTGCTATGCTGCGCCACCAGAGTCTGGGTTCGCGCCCAGGCTCTGTCGCAGCCGGCCGCGACCGGGAGGTCCGTGGGGCGACGCACAATTGGCTTAGCGTCGTCCGGGTTAGGGAGGGTTTGGCCGGTAGGGATATCCTTGTCTCATCGCGCTCCAGCGACTCCTGTGGCGGGCCGGGCGCAGTGCGCGCTAACCGAGGGGGGCGGGTGCACGGTGTTTCCTCCGACACATTGGTGCGGCTGGCTTCCGGGTTGGAGGCGCGCTGTGTTAAGAAGCAGTGCGGCTTGGTTGGGTTGTGCTTCGGAGGACGCATGACTTTCGACCTTCGTCTCTCCCGAGCCCGTACGGGAGTTGTAGCGATGAGACAAGATAGTAATTACTAGCGATTGGATACCACGAAAATTGGGGAGAAAAGGGGATAAAAAAATAAAAAAAATAAAAAAAATAACAATGCATGACCCATTTAGACAGCATGTAAAATTGAGCAGGTAAAACATATTTGCAGCCTGTGTCCGCGAGGGCTCGAACTCTCCACACAACAGTTCGAGACAACCAGCGCAGGGCTCCAGGACCGACGGGTAACTCTTTTTCACACCCATACGCAGCGTGATAAACAGATATACACACACACACACCAGGGTGACACACACAAGTGTGTTTCCGACAATGTAACTACGGAGTGTGTGTGGAGATGACAGGGGCCTCTGACTCCTGTGAGGTATTAGCGATGTTTGCACTGCAGCAGTGTGTGTGTGAGGGAGTTCACTTTGTGTGTGAGAGTCAGTTTGTGTGTCTCTGTGTGTGTGTGAGGTTGTGAGTAAGGGATGTTCCAAAAAGGTTGCTGAAACGTTACCTCTGCCGCTAGAGAGCCGGGTAATCGTGAGAGAGCAATCGGCTCATCACAGACAGCTGCACTCTATTCACAGTGGTGAGACTACGGAATGTTGACGACACACACACACGCAGACACACCCTCATATGAACATCCCAGACATCACTTATAGTGAACAAAAATATGAATGCAACATGCAACAATTTCAAAGTTTTGACTGAGTTTCCTTCTATGAACTGTAATCAGTCAATTGAAATACATTCATTTGGCCCTGATCTATGGATTTCACATGACTGGGCAGGGGCGCAGCCATGGGTGGGCCTGGGAGGGCATAGACCCATCCACTTGGGAGCCAGGTCCACCCACTGGGTGAGTTTTCCCCCACAAAAGGACTTTATTGCATACAAAAAATACTCCTCAGCACCCCACTCCCCTTCCTCAGACGATCACTCAGTGAAGAAGCCTGGGCTGTCGTGGTTACATGTCGTCTGTGGTTGTGAGGCCGGTTGGACGTACTGCCAAATTCTCTAAAACAACGTTGGAGGCGGTTTATGGTAGAGAAAATAACATTAAATTATCTGGCAACAGCTCTGGTGGACATTCCTGCAGTCAACCTGTAAATTGCATGCTCCCTCAAAACTTGTGGCATTGTGTTGTGACAAAACTGCACATTTTAGAGTGGCCTTTTATTGTCCCCAGCACAAGGTGCACCTGTGTAATGATCATGCTGTTTAATCAGCTTCTTGATATGCCACACCTGTCAGGTGGATAGATTATATTTGCAAAGGAGAAATGCTCACTAACAGGGATGTAAGCAAATTTATGCACAGAATTTGAGAGAAATAAGCCTTTTGTGCATATGGACATTTTCTGGGATCCTTTATTTCAGATCATGAAACATGGGACCAACACTTTACATGATGCATTTATATTTTTGTTCAGTATATAAGGTTAGGCAAAGCCAAACAACAGAGAGAGAATAACAGACAAAGATCAGACTGAATTGTCCATTTTCATTTTGAATGATAATTTTATATTTTTGTTCAATGTCGATACAGTATCTGTTCGCATTGCTGAAGAATTGAATTTTTGTGAAAACAACATCTGCTGCAGATATACCACTAAGTATGGCCTAGATGCATGGTAAAGAACATTAGATTCAAATCACCTGAAAGACAGCCATCCTACTTGCTAGGCTAAGTGGCTAACTGTTCACCCAGGTGGCAAACAAGCTGTCTTCAGGTCTCAGCCTGGTCATGGTGATCAAGCCAACCAGTCTATGACATCTCATCTACACACATACATGCATAAAAACATTCTACCAGCACACATACTACGTAATACATACAAATCTAACACACAAACATCACGCCAGATGGCCTCACAGATTGCTTAGTGCTAATTTCCCCTGTGATATATTTCAACAGCAGCAGCATCATTCACAAAGGGATGCTGCCTAGCCTGCAGTCCAGGCTTTGCGCTCCATACCATTCCCTCCACATCCATATTTTAACAATCGGTACACATTTCTTTCCACACTGATCCGTATGTCAGATGAATGATTTTTTCCCCTAATGCCCACTTTTGCTTGGTACAAATGTGTGATTGCTAGGTTACAAAGCTCCTTTGTGTAGAGCCATTAGCAAGCCGATGGCTTCTTCCCAAATGACACCATATTCCCTATATAGTGCCCTACTTTTGACACGGGCTCAGAAGCTTCATTTATAACCTTTGCGTAAATTTCACACTAAATATCTGCCTGCGCCATTTCTGAAAGGGATAGGTAAGTCAAAAAAATATTGACCTTTATAAACCTGGCACACGCCATACATAAGCATGTTTCCCATTATAAATCAGACCTGTAATAAAACTGTCCACAGGTGAACAGCATTAAAACTCCGCCCGGAAAACGCTCTCCTTTCACCTTTCATGGTGAAAATAACGCCCTTTATTTGCGGTATAATTTGGCACTATTGGAATTAGGCCACGGCAATATGTAAAAGAAAGAGCAATAGCATATTTGATCACATTTCTGTAAAGTTGTGTGCAGAATGTTTTTATATTTTGCAGTGATTTTTTTCAAGCTAAACATGCATGCTGCCTACAGCGAGTGCTTGTCCGTGAATTATGCAAGATTGATTGTATACACACACATGCAGACACACATCCTCATATGAACATCCCAGACACAGAAATCACTTAAATACCACAGGCCTACCTACAGTAACCACGTTTCCATTCACAGTTTTTATGTGAGTAAAGTCATACCATATAAAAACCAATCACGACAGCTGTGATGGAAACAGGGAGTTTCGGTACAATTTAATAAATGCCGACAGATAATTTGTTAGTTCGACATGGTGGGATGTTTGTGTCGATAAAGTTAATTACGCGACAAATGGCGGTAGAAATACCTTAATGAGCAAATATTGATATAATAACCATCTTATCTAAGTAAACTTGGAGTCAGTCGATGATATGGTTGGTGTGCGGTCCTCCCACTACAACTCAGGAAACCGTGCAGTTTATCAGGCTACAGCTGGTGGTGAAAGTGCAAGGTGATGAGCTTGCTGCTCCTTTCCAATAAATATCGTGAGTCTTATTCTGGTGACATGATGCTTGACTGCTGTTTGGCAAATAATATTAAATCGCTCTTATCCATAATAATCTCATCATGTAGACAAGCCTACCTGCATTGTATCTGCCAGCTGTTGGCTAGAGTGCACGTACCAAGACACATTTGCTATGTAACGCAACAGTTTTTGTGACAAAGCTATCAGTGAAAATGTGATGGAAACACATTGAACTTGAGATTTTTCTTCGGTACATGGAAACTTAAGTGAAAAATGTATTGTGTGCACTACCTCATCACACACTGATTTTTATCCGTACCACGTCTGTTTGGTGGAAAAACACCACTGGTGGGAAATAGCGCATATTTTCATTATGCAGATTTTTTTATATTCGCATGAAAATCTGTCACCAATTAGATGGAAACCTACCTGGAGAGAAAATATTTATGTGAAGATCTCTCCATGAATATCTTAATTTGAGCTTCCCTGGCAGCGGGTGTAGTTATTTTTAAATAGGAACTGAACCATGAAACAGCACACTGTAGTGACTGAGGCTGTCATTCACCAACAAAAATACTGAACAAAATTAACCTGATATCTGTTCACACTGCTGCAGAATATAATTTTTGGGAAAACAACATTTGCTCCAGATATACCAGTAAGTAGGGCCTAGGTGCACAGTAAAGCACAGATTCAAATCACATCAAAGACAGTCATCCTTGATAGGCTAAGTGGCTAACTGTTCACTCAGGTGGCAAACAAGTTGTCTTCAGGTTTCAGCCTGGTCGTGCTTCTACACCTGCATTGCTTAATATTTGGGGTTTTAGGCTGGGTTTCTGTACAGCACTTTGAGATATCAGCTGATGTAAGAAGGGCTATATAAATAAATTTGATTTGGTCATGCTAATCAAGGCAACCAGTCTATGATGTCTCATCTCCCCTACACACATACAATCATGCGTTAAAACATGCTACAAGCACCTGCAGAGTATATAGCAGGGTCGCAACTTTCACTGGGGACATGTCCTCCCCACACTCTGAAATATCATTTTTGTCCCTCCCAGTTTTATCATTGGAATGTGATACAAAACGGGGCAACGGTGTGCTTTAGGACCATGCGGACGCCTCTGAGGGGGTCAGGTAGGCTGTTTGGAGTCTCCCCTACACACGTCACTTCTAAAACCAAAGTTGTGGCCCTGGTATATAGTACATACAAATCTCACACACAAGCAGTCATGCCAGATGGCCTCACAGACTGTTTAGAGCTAATTTCCCTTGTAATACATTTCAACAGCATCATTCACAAAGGGATGTAACCTAGCCTGCAGTCCAGGCGCTTAGCGCTTCCTACCATTCCCTCCACATCAATATTTCAACAATCTGTCCACCTTTCTTTCCACATGTCAGCTGAATGATTTTGTTCAATGCACACTTAATTGTTTGGTACAAAATGTCTGATCACTAGGTTACAACGCTCTTTATGTAGAGCTATTAACAAGACAATGGTTTCGTCCCAAATGACACCCTATTCCCTATATATTGCCCTACTTTGACCCGGGCCCATAGGGCTCATGACCTCCGTGTACATTTCACATTAAATATCTGCGTGCTCCATTTCTGAAAATAATAAGTCTAAAAATATTGAGAAATATAAACTTCTGCACGCCATGCATACCCATGTTTCCCCTCATAAATCAGACCTGTAGTAAAACTGTGCACGTGGTGAACAGCATTAAAACTCATGCCCGGAATTACACCCTCCGTTCACCTTTTATGGTGTCAATAACGCCCTTTATTTGCTATATAATTTGGCACAATTGGAATTAGGCCAAGCACAGCTTGTAAAAGAAGGAGCAATGTCATATTTGATCACATTTCTGTAGAGGTGTGGGCCGATTGAAAAAGACACTGGAAAATATCAAAACAAACTAAACATGAATGCTGCCTGTAGCGAGTGCATGTCCGCACATTCTGTAAGATTGATTTTATAGTGGAAACAATTTAAAAAGAAGGCTACAGCCCACACTTCTATGGAAAGGATGAATTGTTTGTCAATATGTTGTTTATAGATTATAGTGTTTCTATATCCTGCCTTGGTATAGGCTCTGAGATTAAATAGGTTTACGATGTTATGCTACTTTTACTTAGAAATACTGTAGCCTACCCATACAGTCAATTATTTGACATAAGCTGGTCTATTTACTGTGTTGAAAGAATGTTTTCATTTTTTGCAGTAATTTATGTAATTTGGCAAAAGACTGTTTTTATCTTACAGAAACTCAAACTATTGCAAATTGTTGTGGACCTTTCAGCTGAACTTTTGAATTCAACAATGTTTTGCATCAACTTTTCCCCCAACCTAAATATGCTGGACTGCCCGTGAATTCTGTAACATTGTCTAGAGCCTCTTAGATGTTAAGCCCTATATGGGGGACTTTAAGTGGTTCTGGACTGGTTCCGATTGACATTTTGTCTTACAAAGCGCCCTGTGAACATCGTAGGCTTCCGTGCCTTATAGTGTCAGAAAGTCCCATTTGTCTGCTCTCCGCTACCACATTTTCAGCGGAAAGGTGACAGTCTAGCGAATCCAACAGTTGTCATTTCATCGCGCTGTGACATTCTCAGCCGTATTTAGATGTCACAACATAAAAAAAACGAAATACTAAATCATTTCATAGAATTGAAACATGTCCACTTTCTCTTGGTCACAGACAGGATGAAGTCACGTTGTGCTTAAAGCTGAAGTTGTAATGAATCTGCACACAATTGAATCGTGTGTCTGCACCGCTCAGTGGACGTTTAGGAGAAAGGTATTTGTCAGTTACAGGAAATATTGTACTGTTACTAAGTTTGATCACATTTATTTTAGAGTTATAAGAAAGGCTAAATGTTATATGTTGTTTATAATTTGATTGTTACTATATTTAGAAAGCATTTCAGTCATTTCAAGCACTATTGCCCCACTGAGTTTTCAAATTTTCATAATTTGAAAAAGTGAGTACACCTCAGCAATTTGTTATATTTTTACAAGACAGGTGAGTTCCAGACCTTTCTAAACTCTGCAACATTGCCAGTTATTGTTTATGGCCATCTCATGAAAAATAATTACATTTGGGTATGTCTATTTAGGCAGAAATCAACATTTTGCCCCATCATTCAAGACTAGCTACAGTACACACACTAAAGAACAAAATATAGGTTGAGCAAAACAGTTTTGTTTTTTTACACAACTGCAAACTTCGAGTAGGGCATTCAAGAAATTTGTCTGATGGGAATCCATGATGTCATCAGCCTCCCCCCTTACTTGAGGAGCAGTAGAGAAATAGAGAACAAAAGAGGAAAGCCCCCTCCCCCCACTTGTGCTATGACATACCTGAACCTATTGAGATGTGCCTTTTATTAAGTAAATCAGGCGTTAAACGAGGAAAAAAGCAGACTAAAAAATGACACCATATATACCGTGCATACGTACAAAATATACCTTAAAATGTGCATGCGCCATTTTTCCCGCAAGAGTTGGCATTTATAAAAACTGAACTTGATGCGAGAATGTCCTTTCCTTCACGCAGACTTTAGACCAGGGGTCGGCAACAGGTGGCATGTGGGCCAAAACCGTCCTGCGAGTGACTTCTTTTGGCCCAACTGAATGTTTTGGATAAAAAAGACAAAAATCACCAGGAATTCAGCTAAAAATGAGTTTCATGTAGGAAATCTGTTCCAAGTATTCCCATGAATAAAAAAAGAAACGTGATCATTTCAGATCTTTATTACATTGAGACTAGAGGTCGACCGATTATGATTTTTCAATGCCGATACCGATACCGATTATTGGAGGACAAAAAAAGCCGATACCGATTAAAATCGGCCGATTTATAATAAAAAAATATATAATATATATATATCATACACACACATTTTTGTAATAATGACAATTGCAACAATACTGAATGAACAATGAACACTTTTATTTTAACTTAATATAATACATAAATACACACACAGCTCTGAAGTGACAATGATACTGAAGAGTCTGCTTAGGAGACAAATACTCTCAACTGTTTGAATAAAAATAGAGTTTAAGTTACCTGTGATGAATGTTGAAAACAAAAACTTTAATTTCTATATGCAGGAAATCCTATTTTAATAATGGGCATGGTAAGAATTGACAACCAAAGTGCGAGTCATAATTCCCATGACACCTTTTAGCAAAATCTGAAAAGCGGTTTCTTCATTTATTCCATAGGATATTTTTAGATTCACTTAAAATAAGGTCTGTGTTTCGTGTAGGCTTACATCACCGTGCCAATTTTATAACTGTGTAGATATCCATAGGACAAGGTAACTCTGATCAATATTGGCTAAATATAAGCGAAGATACATTTTTTTGTAGAGTGGATTTATGAAAATATGTTGACAAACGTTACCTTATCCTAGTGAGATTTACACGGGTATCAAAACGTCAAGGCGGTTTAAGCCTGCACGAAACACAGACCTTATTTGAAGTAGATCAAGACATTCTCTATGGAAGACATGAACGGTAAAATAACGAAGGAACCCCTTTCAAATTCAGCCGCAAGTTATTACAGGAATTATAACGCGTCGACTATTTCTCTCTAAACCATATACCTTTGACTAATCCGGAAACTATCACCTCGAAAACAAAACGTTTATTCCGTTCCGTATTTTATCTAACGGGTGGCATCCATGAGTCTAAATATTCCTGTTACATTGCACAACCTTCAATGTTGTCATAATTACGTAAAATTCTGGCAAATTAGTTCGCAAAGAGCCAGGCGGTCCAAACTGTTGCATATACCCTGACTCTGCGTGCAATGAACGCAAGCGAAATGACACAATTTCACCTGGTTAATATTGCCTGCTAACCTGGATTTCTTTTAGCTAAATATGCAGGTTTAAAAATATATACTTGTGTATTGATTTTAAGAAAGGCATTGATGTTTATGGTTAAGTACACATTGGAGCAATGACAGTCATTGATTGATTGTTTTTTATAAGATAAGTTTAATGCTAGCTAGCAACTTACCTTAGCTTACTGCATTCGCTAACAGGCAGGCTCCTCGTGGAGTGCAATGTAATCAGGTGTTAGAGCATTGGACTAGTTAACTGTAAGGTTGCAAGATTGGATCCCCCGAGCTGACAAGGTTAAAAATCTGAGGCAGAACGTTCCTAGGCCGCCATTGAAAATAAGAATGTGTTCTTAACTGACTTGCCTAGTAAATTAAATAAATAAAAAAGATTAAATAAAGGTGTAAAAAAAAATATATAATTTAAAAAAAAAGCGACAAATCGGCGCCCATAAATACCGATTTCCGATTGTTATGAAAACTTGAAATCGGCCCCGATTAAATCGGCCATTCCGATTAATCGGTCGACCTCTAATTGAGACATGACTGTTTCTGAAAATAACAAATCCATTTTTGGGCATAGTTGTGGTCAATTTGCAGTGTACAGATTATCATAACTACGTTCCGGCCCCCGACAATCTGCTCGGACCCCTGCTTTAGATCAGAGTTTTGGATATAATGACGAGACACCTATGTTTCCACCCTAAAAATGCGATTTCTTGTCCAGAGTGGAAAGGCGGGCTGTCAAGCTCACGCCCTTTCCTCTCTTTTGGATTGGTAGATACATCTCGTTATTTTAATACTTTTTTGAATAATCGTGTGGTGTTGACGTCAATTGCCTGTATTCAATGGCGAGAGATGCTATTCTACTTTCCTCATGTCATGAATATGCTTCACCACCTCACGACAACTGTGATAAGTGTTTTTTCCTCAAAGTTGTCGGGATGTCACGTGTCCTACTTATATCAGTACACTCGTAACAACCTTAGCATTACGAAACTTTATTAGATCAAATAAACATAATAAAGCAAATAAGCCATTCAAACTCTTGACCTCCATGCAAAAACACCTTGCTTGGTGTGCAAAGGTAAGGAAAACGCCACCTGCTGGAGAAGACAGGTTGTTTGGCCCAGTTAACCATCTGGCTTAGACCAGAGATGGGCAACTCTTTACTGCACCGCTGTGCACCTCCCACATTTTGTAACAATGCGGAGGGCTCAATATACCTACGTATAGCTCCACACTGATTGGTTGATGGTAGGTGGGGGGCGGCAGGTCCTGTATAAACCACAAACCGCCTTCCCGACAGCTCTGCGCTGCTCCACGAGGCGCAAGAAGTATGGCGGTCCCCATACACTTACAACAAATGCCTTGTTGGCTAAGTTCGCTGTACTATACATTGCTCTCCATTAATATTTTTTTGTATCAGCATTAGTACAGTATACATCATCCTAATTTTATCTCCAAGATGTTGCCAATTTGAAAAAAAAAGTACATATTGCCGATATATTGGTGCATTGAACCATGTTGATCACAATTTAAAAACTCAGTAGATATTGCTAAAGCCATAGAAACAGAATGAATAGAATGGGATGCCCCATTCAAGTCAATGATTGCATAATGGGTGGACTGGCAGCCATTGGGTATACTTGCATAGGAGCAAAGCAGGACATGTACACATCAATATGTGCTGTGATTTGTTGATTCACCTCAAATAGGCATTACAAAAACACATTCCATTGAATGAACTACATCAGGTAACAATTTCAATGAACATTCTACATCACCATGGAAATGAGTGCGTCACAATATCAGGCAGCCATTGCGAGTGGACCCATGAGTATACCAGTCAAATTGACAGGGTTAGAGGTTCCACGCATGTTCTGTTCATTTTATTTCTATGGCTGAAACAATGACATCATACTATGTTTCAATTCCGACATCTTTATGCACATTGGCCATTGTCTATTGAACCATTTGAATATGTCCATTGTTGTTTGGTCCTTAAAAATCACTCTCGTAAAACAGTGCAATAACTCAGCTGATGGCAGTGTTTGGGACAGAGAAACAATGTCACATTGAGACAAGTACTGAAAGAGCTGAGGCCTAATTCAGTGTTTTTTTCTTCTTGTCTCCAATAAAATGCATGCTATTGTCAAAGAGTTAAGCTGAATCCATACTCCAATGTTTCTCTGTGACTTTGGGGGAAATGCTGAAAACAGCATTCAGGGCTCCGTCACACCAAAGTGCACATCTGGCATTTGAAAGGCCCGCAAGTCAGAAGTGTGACAATTTTTTCTTCTTCTATTTTTCGGCCATGATGGAGTCAACGACCGCCTTGTTCAAGTTGGAGACGGAGCGTTGTAATGAGGACACTGGCATTTTGGTTTGTTTTGAATGCAAGATTTCAGAGTGCTTTCAGCTGAACTCTCACAGCTATTCTTGGTCGTCAATGGTATGTCCGAAGCGTGCACTTCATTCTTTAAAACTGAAGGTTTATGAATAATTATGAAATTGTAGATGTTCCAAAAGGGGGGTTAAAGACAGTTTTGTATTAGGCAACTTGAGTCTAGAACTTGATTGTCATGACTTGGAACTTCCAGCACCAAGTCGTTCTTCGCCCCCTCCATAGCCCCAAATGCAATACACTAATAGACTGTACATGGGAAACATATTGGCTTGTAGAGAACTGTTATACCTTTCTCAGCTAAAGTGGGGTGGGAAATACTCAGTAGGGTCTCTACTAACCAAATACAAGCATAATATCCCGCTGCTAGGAGAACGGTAATGTAATGTAAAGGACTCGGACGCTAAGGACTTGGACTCGAGGACTTCGGGTATCAGACCAGACAATATTAGACATTAGCCAAGAACATTTGACCGACATATCAACATATTACATTTATATATGAAATGCTCAGACATATATACTACACGGCCAAAAGTATGTAGACACCTGCACGTCGAGCGTCTCATTCCAAAACCATAGGCATTCATATGGAGTCGGTCCTCCCTTTGCTGCTATAACAACCTCCACTCTTCTGGGAAGGCTTTCCACTCGATGTTGGAACATTGCTGCAGGGACTTGCTCTGTGCAGGCCAGTCAAGTTCTTCCACACCAATCTCGACAAACCATTTCTGTATGGACCTCACTTTGTGCATGGAGGCTTTGTCATGCTGAAACAGGAAAGAGCCTTTCCCAAACTGTTGCCACAAAGTTAGAAGCACACAATTGTCTAGAATATCATTGTATGCTGTAGCATTAAGATTTCCCTTCACTGCAACTAAGGGGTCTAGCCTGAACAATGAAAAACAGCCCCAGACCATTATTCCCCTTCCACCAAACTTTACAGTTGGCACTATGCACTCGGGCAGGTAGCGTTCTTCTGGCATCCGCCAAACCCAGATTCGTCCGTTGGACTGCCAGATAGTGAAGTGTGATTGATCACTCGAGAGAACGCATTTCCACTGCTCCAGAGTCCAATGGTGTCGAGCTTTACACCAGCAGATGCTTGGCATTACGCATAGTGATCTTAGGCTTGTGTGCGGCTGCTCGGCCATGGAAACCCATTTCATGAAGCTCCCGACTAACAGCTCCCGACTAGTGAGTGTTGCAACCGAGGAGACAATTATTACGCTTCGGTGCTTCAGCACGCCGCGGCCCCTTCTGTGAGCTTTTGTGGCCTACCACTTTGCGGCTGAGCCGTTGTTGCTCCTAAAAGTTTCCACAATAACAGCTCTTACAGTTAACCGGGGCAGCGCTAGCAAGGCAGAAATTTGACGAACTGACTTGTTGGAAAGGTGGCATCCTATGACGGTGCCACGTTGAAAGTCACCGAAAGTAACTTTTTTTTATTTTTTATTTTTACCTGTTTTTCTCCCCAATTGGTAGTTACAGTCTTGTCCCATCGCTGCAACTCCCTTACAGACACGGTAGAGGCGAAGGTCGAGAGCAATACTTCCTCTAGAACACGACAATGCCAAGCCGCACTGCTTCTTGACACACCAATGTGTCGGAGGAAACACCTTCCAGCTGGCGACCGAAGTCAGCTTGCAGGCGCCCGGCCCGCCACAAGGAGTCACTAGAGCGCAATGGGACAAGGAAATCCCAGCCGGCCAAACCCTACCCTAACGCGGACGACGCTGGGCCATTGTGCTCCGCCTCATGGGTCTCCCGGTCACGGACACAGCCTGGGATTGAACAAAGGTCTGTAGTGACGCCTCAAGGACTGCGATGCAGTGCCTTAGACCGCTCCGCCACCCGGGAGGCCCCAGTAAGGACATTCTACTGCCAACGTTTGTCTATGGAGATTGCATGGCTGCATGCTCAATTTTATACACCTGTCAGCAATGGGTGAGGCTGAAATAGCCGAATCCACTCATTTGAAGGGGTGTCCACATACTTCTGTATATATAGCGTATATGTGCATAAGACTCAATTTAAAACAATGCATGCGTGTGCATACATGCATAATATCATCCCGTCTAATTCACGACTTCTTGATGGAAACCTTTCCAGATTCCCTCAGCAGGCGATAATGTATAAAACAGCAGACGATAAAGTAGTATAGCAGGCCCCGTGGGCACCGCCAATCAATAAACCAGCGGCAGGCGAAACACTTCCAGGAGCTCAGTCAAAGTCTCTGTCGATATTTATACCCCAACTTCTACCTGGAGTAGGCTGCGGTCTACAGGGTAGGACTCTGTGAAGAGGGGATAGACGTCCTTGAGGCGTCACTCTTCCTTCAGTGCGGTCTACCATAAAAGCACAACCCTATATAGTGATATTATTACAAGCTTATAACTGGGAATCAGGACTAACTTTCCATCTTGGTCCCCCTGTCACATGCTCTCGCTGAATCTTGTGATAGCAGACCAACAGACATATAACATTGCCAAACATATGGTATAGCATTAAGCATATCAATGTTTTTTGTCTTGCATACATTTGGCTGGTTTCAATACATTATTTAGACAGTGCTTTTTCCATATATGATCGTTAAAGAGATATTGTCACCCTTTGGGGTCCAATTATAGTCAAGACAGACATGAGGCCTTCTGTCTCTCACAGCAGGAACGGTGCTCCATTACAATACGCCACACAACTGTCCTTTGTTCCGAAGCACGGATTCCAACTATTAAGATTCTCATTGACCGGATGCATCCATAGCATATGGCGCCTTGAGAGTGAAAAAAAGAAATGTTTAAGTTCAAATTCATTATTTCTATCCATTCTATTGGAGGGTGAACTTACAGCTAAAATCAGAGAAAAATTTGTCCCTTCCCGCTACCATTGAGGTTAGTACCCAAATGTGTTATTGAGTTTTTAAATTATTATAGAACTTTAAAAATTTTTTTTTATTCATTATCGGTTAAATTGTCCGATATTTTGATATTTAATACCCTGGATACATACAAATGAGTTTGGATGGAACAGTCCCCCTAGGGTTTTACATTGCAACTTTACCACATGCCGCTAACCGTGCTAGTGTGCTACAAAATCTTTCATAGCACAATATTTAGGACACCACCAACTTTGTCTATCAGGAACAACCTCCCAGGCTTATGTGACCAACCAGGTATGCAAACCGGATAACCTGCCCGCCACAAGACTGTGTTAGCCTGTTGAGCAAAACCTAGGCATCAGCTCAGGGAGCTAACTCAAGTCTTCAGGTCTCAAACAAATGTCAGGCTACCCTAGTCACGCTAAGTTACTTACAGTCACAGAATTGCAACAGGCTCTCAATTTATGGACGAGGGCCATCCGTGGCCCCCTTAATGTGCTTGTGGTCCTCTCCACCTCTACCCTCGCTATCTTCCTTTCTATTCCCACATGTCGCCTGTTCAATAATTCAGTAGAACGCTTGCTACTGGCAGAGCATATTCCTGCTCCCCCCCCACGCCCCCTCTCTCCGCGCTGGTCTTGTTTAGGATATCTAGTGAACAGGGGTCTGAAAGCCTTGTAGGATACACATAGTGGGCTTTAATGAACCAGGGGTAAAAAGCTTCAACATTAAAATGCATGAGACCTTGAGAGAAGAGAACGGCGTACCGGGAAGTCAAGGTAAATAAATACTAATAGGTTTTTCTGAAAAGAAAAACACTCAAATGACGCTGGAGCAAAACAACAAGTATGTCTGATAAAAGGTTTTAAGCCAGTTTGAGCTCCCGGGCCTCAAACAAAGGTCTTTTTTCCTACCCTATAGAACAGTTTTGTGCTTGGCCCCCTCTTGCAATATGCTACTGATTCACTGAGAGAGATGCTCTGGCCGGAAGCACAGTTAGTGTATAATGTCAAATACTGGAGAACATTTCGTAACAGGCCTGTGAGCCCCACAAGCGTCCCCTTTTTCGTTGTTGTTTTCAGGGTATGCCAGGATTTTCGGAGGAAACAGAGGGGGACAGAGAACGGAGGCAAAAGACGACAGTGTTGCGCCACCCTATTAAGATTCCTGTTGGCTTTCCCTGTGTGTGTGTGTGTGTGTGTTTGTACGAACACGTGCGCATGCGTGCATATAGAACAAAACACCAGCCTCTGGCTCTCTTCAGGTCATTGGTTTCTCATTCTCACAGGGTACAAAAATATATCATTTGTTTCCATGCAAGTCGTTTTAAGTAAGAGAACATTACATTTATGTACATCACACAGAGTTTAGTTATAACACAAAGCGACTGCATAACAACTATTTTAAAGGATGTAGTCATGGTGACAAAAACAAGACAACTTCAGGGGGATGGGGTAAAGTGCAGTAATATTTTGAACTGGTTGATCATGGATTGTCTCTTAGGCATACAGTGGTTTCAGAAAGTATTCACAACTTCCCCCCCCCCCAAAAAATTGTGTTACAGCCTGAATTTAAAATGGATTAAATTGAGATGTCACTGGCTTACACACAATACCCCATAAATTTGACAAATGAATTACAAATGTAAAGGAGAAATGTCTAGAGTCAATAAGTATTGTTATGACAAGGCTAAATAAGTTCCCATAATAAGTTGCATGGGTTCACTCAGTGTGCAATAGTGTTTAGCAGGATATTTTTCCCATGACTACCTCATCTCTGTGCCCCACACAATTATCTGTAAGGTCCCTCAGTCGGGCAGTGAATTTCAAACAGATTCAACCACAAAGACCAGGGAGGTTTTCCAATGCCTCGCAAAAGGGTACCTATTGCTGTGGTGCATCTGTACACCCAGTCACTACAAAGATACAGGCGTCCTTCCTAACGCAGTTGCCGGAGAGGAAGGAAACCGCTCAGGTATTTCACCATGAGGCCAATTGTGACTTTAAAACCGTTAAGAGTTTAATGGCTGTGTTGGGAGAAAACTGAGGATGGATCAACAACAATGTAGTTACTCTACAATACTAAACTAATTGACAGAGTAAAGAGAAAGAAAGCATGCACAAAAAAATATTCCAAAACATGCATCCTGTTTGCAGTAAGCCACTAAATACCGCAAAAAAATTGCCAAAGCAATTCCCTTTTTGTACTGAAAACAAAGTGTTGCGTTTGGGGCAAATCCAATACAACACAATACTGAGTACAATTCTCCATATTTTCAAGGATAGTGGGGACTGCGTCATGTTATAGATATGTTTGTAATAATTGAGGACTGGGGAGTTTTTCAGGATAAAAAAGAAAGGGAATGGAGTGAAGCACAGGCAAAATCCTAGAGGAAAACCTGGTTCTGTCTGCTTTTCACCAGACACTGGAAGATTAATTCACCTTCCATCAGGACAATAACCTAAATCACAAGGCCAAATCTACACTGGTGTTGCTTACCAAGAAGACATTGAATGTTCCCGAGTGGCTGAGTTAGTTTTGACTTAAATCTACTTGAAAAACTATGGCAAGACCTGAAAATGGTTGTTTAGCAAAGATCAACAACCAACTTGATAGAACTTGAAGAATTTTTAAAAGAATAATGGGCCGTGGAAAGCTCTTACAGACTTACCCAGACACTTACAGCTGTAATCGCTGCCAAATGTGCTTCTACAAAGTATTGACTCAGGGGTGTGAATACTTATGTAAATTAAATATTTATGCATTTAATTTTCAATAAATTTGCCAAAATGTTTTATAACATGTTTTCACTGTCATTAACAGGGTATCGTGTGAAGATAGGAGAGCAACACAAAATGTGGACTAAGTCAAGGGGTATGAATACTTTCTGAAGGCACTGTATTAAGAAAGAGGGTGGCAAGGGAGCCACTTGGACGTGACACCAGGGACTGCCTCTAGTGACAGGATCCAGACCAGGGAACGATTTGCGTATCACACCAATGAACTGAGTGGAGTGGGTCCAGGCCAGCGGAGCGATTTGGATGTGACACCAGGTCTGGAGGTTACGTTCTGTAGTTGCCGAGGCTTTGAAGGGTGTAGGTTGCCACGGTATCAAATAGCCAACCACGGGTAATGACCGTGGCTATCCTCTGGAGGGCTGTGGAGAACACACAGGAAGTGATGATGAGGTATATGTTGCTATGGCAACACCCTCAACAACAAAATGGCCACAGGTGCATTTAACTAAAACAGGTAGACGCAGCGATATGACATCACACGCAGCGGATCGACTTCTTACACCATTTGCTCTTCCCAATGCGAGCGTGACCTTGTGTTACCTTGTGTATGGGCTGATGTGTGTAGTGTGTGAGATGGTGCGACGTGAATGTGTGCATGTCTGTGTGTTTGATTAAAATCGATGGTGCAGAGGGGCTAGCAGGTATAACTTGGTTACCTGGGAGAGCCTGCGGACGCTGGGTAAGAAAGGCCACGTTAAATATGTAACTACACGAACTAGACCACCGGGAGAGGGATGTATTGGGTGTGGTGCCGTTAGTAACTTTTTAATGAAAGAGATTGTATTTTGTGGCACAGAATTTATATTTTTCACAAAATATAGCATGTTTAAAATGGTGCCCCATAAGGATGCTGCTGCACCACCTCTCATCACCCCCTCCCTCCCTCCCCCTCTTTAGCTTTATTAGTCCATTTGTTACAACGGACATAAAAATACAAAAATGTATACATGTTTCTCAGACCCCCAGATAGTACGCACAAACACAGCCCTTCCCTCTGTCTGACACACTAGAGGTCTATCCCTGTGCGGTGCTTCAGCCTCAGGGCGATAGGGTGTGGATGACTTATGTAACCGCCCTGTCGCTGGCCCGGGACGGCACCATAATCACAGCATTTTTCGGAACGGAGCCTAACGGTGTGTGTGTTTGTGTGAGAATATGTGTGTGTGTGTGTGTGTGAGAACATTTTTGGAAATGTGTGTGAAAGAGAATGTGTGTGTGTGTGTGTGTGTGTGTGTGTGTGTGTGCACGCGCGAGTGAGTGAGAATGTGTGTGTTTGTGGAAGAGTGTGTTTCCACTTGTGAGACTCACCTTTGTAGTTTATTGGTGATTGGTCCGAGCCTGGTTGTACCACTATTAGCTGACGAGTTTTCTGACAAAAAGTAAGAAAAAGAGAATTTATAATCCCCTCTTCCCCACTACTGTATCCGGAATTATCCACTCAAGTAAAGAACAAGAGTAATTTAGTATTTCTCCACTTTCAGTTCTTTCAGTGCAGTTACAACACAGGTCTTACTAAGGCCCACACTGTGATATTTACAGCCGATAGACACAGTAAGCCCTTCTCCAGGGTTAACACACACACACACACACACACACACACACATTCTCTTTCACTTGACGCATTACAAGTCACGCATTACAAGTCTATCTGCATTCATCTTGCACTGACTCTAAGGGATACTTAGAAATACTATATATAGTAAGCTCCAAAAGTATTGGGACAGTGACACATTTGTTGTTGTTTTGGCTCTATACTCCAGCACTTTGGATTTGAAATGATACAATGACTGAGGTTAAAGTGCAGACTGCTTTAATTTGAGGGTATTTTCATCCATATCGTTTAGAAATTACAGCACTTTTTCTACATAGTCCACCCCATTTTAGGAGACCAAAGGTATTGGGAGAAATTCACTTATGTGTATTGAAGTTGTCAAAAATGTAGTATTTGGTCCCATATTCCTAGCACACAATGTTTACATCAAGCTTGTGACTCTACAAACTTGTTGGATGCATTTGTTTTGGTTGTGTTTCAGATTATTTTGTGCCCAATAGAAATAATGTAAATAATGTAGTGTGTCATTTTGGAGTCACTTTTATTGTAAATAAGAATAGAATATGATTCTAAGCACTTCTACATTAATGTGGATTCTACCATGATTACAGATAATCCTGAATGAATCGTTAATAATAATAATAATAATGAGAGAATGTTAGACGCACAAATGGGGGGGGGGGTATGATATTTGTGCGTCTAACTCACTTAACTTTAGACTACTTTAACACGCATACAATTTCTCCCAATACTTTTGGTCCCCTAAAATGGGGGGGACTGTGTACAAAGTGCTGTAATTTCATAGTCGTATAATTTCAAATCCAAAGTGCTAGAGCACAGAGCCAAAACAACAACAAAAAATGCGTCACTATCCCTATAATTTGGGAGCTCACTGTACACACTCTGTATCCCCCCCCCCACACTTTCATTCTCATCATATGTTGCTGCTAGTCCGTTCTTTATTTTACTCTTATTATTATCTAGCCTGATGCATCGTTGGGAAAGGCTCGTAAGTAAGCATGTCACGGTAGTATTCGGCGCATGTGACAAATAACATAATATTTTCAAGGTCAGACAGACATTCTTACCAGTTCACCAGTGAAGAGAAGAGGCTCTTGGACCACCGTTGCGCCGCAAAGCTCCACCATCCACTCCATCTGACCTGGAGAAAAAGGGAGAGAGCGAGAAAGACATACATCCTGATTAAGAGACAGAGGTCAGTGAGTTTCCCAGAGCCTTCATTAATAACGTGACTCTTGAAAACCTTTGCACGTCTACGAGTGATCCAGACAACTCGTAGGGCAGCCAAAGGGCAACTCGTAGGGCAGGCAAAGGGCAACTCGTAGGGCAGCCAAAGGGCAA
Source organism: Salvelinus alpinus (assembly GCF_045679555.1). Lineage (NCBI taxonomy): Eukaryota > Metazoa > Chordata > Actinopteri > Salmoniformes > Salmonidae > Salvelinus > Salvelinus alpinus. The sequence continues at coordinate 26,609,804 of NC_092088.1, forward strand.
CTCGTAGGGCAGCCAAAGGGCATCGTCAGATGCTTTTTATTGCCCCACTGCGTCACTTTATTCACAGAACATCTCTGGTAAAACTTAGAATCAAGATGTTTAGGCTATCTGTCAGACAGTGCAACTTGGTCTCAGAGCATTGCGTATTATTCTGTACGTAAATCGGTGACCCTCCATTTTGTATGATACGTATGGTATATATTACTTTGTGGATGTCTATCACCCATGTTGTATAATAAGCTTCGAATTACAATATGTTATGAATTTGCAAAACGTACTATATACACACACACTACATGACCAAAAATATGTGGACACCTGCTCATCGAACATCTCATTCCAAAATCATGCCCCCCCACCCCCTTGCTGCTATAACAGCCTCCATTCTTCTGGGAAGGCTTTCCACTAGATGTTGGAACATTGGAAGCAAGTCCCTGCAGCATCTTGCAGCACAAGAGAATTAGTGAGGTCGGGCACTGATGTTGGGCGATTAGGCCTGGCTCGTAGTCGGCGTTCCAATTCATCCCAAAGGTGTTCGATTGGGTGGTAGTCAGGGCTCTGTGCAGGCCAGTCAAGTTCTTCACACCGTTCTCGACAAACCATTTCTGTATGGACCTTGCTTTGTGCACAGGGGCATTGACATGCTGAAATAGGTAAGGACCTTCCCCAAATTGTTGCCACAAAGTTGGGAGCACAGAATCATCTAGAATGTCATTGTATGCTGTAGCATCCCTGGAACTAAGGGGATTAGCCCGAACCATGAAAAACAGCCGCAGACCATTATTCCTCCTCCACCAAACTTTACAGTTGGCACTATGCATTGGGGAAAGTAGCGTTCTTACGCCATCCGCCAAACCCAGATTTGTCCGTTGGACTGCCAGAAGCGTGATTGATCACTCCAGAGATCGCGTTTCCACTGCTTTAAAGTCCAATTGTGGCGAGCTTCACACCACTCCAGCCGACGCTTGGCATTGCGCATGGTGATCGTAGGCTTGTTTGCGGCTGCTCAGCCATGGAAACGCATTTCATGAAGCTCCCGATGAACAGTTCTTGTGCTGATGTTGCCTTCCAGAACTCAGTAGTGAGTGTTGCAACCGAGGACAGAGGATTTTTACACGCTTCAGCACTCGACGGTCCTGTTCTGTGAGCTTGTATGGCCTATCACTTCGTGGCTGAAAAGTTGTTGCTCCTAGATGTTTCCACTTCACAATAACAGCCCTTACAGTTGACCGGGGCAGCTCTAGCAGGGCAGAAATTTAACGAACTGACACGTTGGAAAGGTGGCATCCTATGACGATGCCACGTTGAAAATCACTGAGTTCTTTCTTAAGGCCATTCTACTGCCAATGTTTGTCTATGGAGATTGCATGGCTGTTTGCTAAATTTTATACACCTGTCAGCAACGGGTGTGGCTGAAATAGCCGAATCTACTAATTTGAAGGGGTGTCCACATACTTCTGTATATATAGTGCATGTTACGAATTTGGAAAACGTAAAAGTAGCAAAAAAGTAGATAGTAGTTCAAAAGTTGCTAATTAGCTAAAATTATCCATGATTAGATTCGAACTAGCAACCTTTGGGTTGCTAGGCGTTTGTGGTATCCACCCACCCCGACCAACCACCCTACTTTTGTAGCTAGCTGGGCTGGCATTTTATCCAGGTAGCCTAGGACAACTAAAACTAAGCCGTGTACTGTATCATGACAGAGTCATAGACCGTTTAGGCAACATGAGTGGAAGATGGTATTGGCGTTTCTCTACAAGTCAACATATATATATTTTTTTATATATAGGTGATTAGATTATGTTAAAGTTGAAATGGTGCTGGAATAGTGGAGGCGGCGCATGTTTTCTTTGTGGTAACTCTTGAGGTTCTAAATCAATAGCTGTTTAGTAGTTTGAAACATGAACTTGCTTGACCATGCTGTAGGCCATTTAACGGTTTGTTACATGCAATATGTTTCGTGGACTTCACTGGACAGATTTTGCTCTCCGGTTTTGTGATGAAACAAAGGTGTGGTTGAATTTATTCTGCCACTGTATCATCCTACTGTCTCGGTTTATGTATCATAGTGTCGAGGCATATGAATTAACAGGTTAGAGAGCAAACACAATTATCACAACACGTGGGTTGTAATATAGCTTTTTTCCCTGGCTTGGATTCTCCAGTGATTTTACCCATGCACCGCTACTGTTTGCAGCCATAGGTGGTAATATCGCTCAGAGCTGATCCCTCGTCAGTATTGTGGAATAATTCTCATTTTAAGTATTGTGGAATAATTCTAATGTTAATTTGAATGAAAGCTGATCCAAGAGCGGCACTGCTTTTCTTTCAATCCTATCAGTGTCGACACATGGTCTAACCATGCACTTAGCGAACATTCTCTCTACATTAAAAAGTTGGCTTGAGGCCCTGATCATCTTAATTAAGTAACAGTCGAACGAGAAGGCCGCTATACCTCGTCATGGATAGGTATCAACTCCTTTTTTCACCAAGTCACCGGACTTAATTTCCTCCTTACCTCCTCTCCCCCATCTTCCACATCCCCAAAAACTATTTAGAGCATGGATTCATTACAGGATTTGATCACACGAATGGGAAGAGATAGGGAGAAAAGTATAGGGGGTGAAGGACGTAGCAGTGGGTTGGTGGAGAGAGGACTATTAAGGAGACCCTTACCATATGTGTCAATAGGTTGGTAACATAGAACCTGTCCATGAAGACCACGTCATTTCTCTCCGACGTAGGTGTTGGTGGTATACCGGTATGATGTTGATATGGATTTTGCCATATCGTGTTTTTACATCTGCATTGCTTGCTGTTTGGTGTTTTAGGCTGGGTTTCTGTATAGCACTTTGTGACATCGGCTGATATAAAAAGGGCTTTATAAATACATTTGATTGATAAATTAATACATGTATGAAATAAAGCGTTTTTGTTTTGTTAATTTCAGTCGAGTTTCTTCTCCTAAAAACATAGCCTTTTTTTTTTTTTAGCAAAGAAGAAAAACTAGAAGCATGGACATTACACGCAATCTGCATGCCAATCAAAGTCAACAAACAAGCATGCGCAACTGCAGAGTAAGCGGAAATCTTGTGAAGTAAACTCCTTTCGTTAGCAAAAGTGCCCGAAAATCAAGCATCGAGAATGACTGACAAGGAAAATAACGCTATTGAGGTTGATTTGCAGGACGACGAATAATTGGTTCGAAAAAAGGGGGCCTACTCTGCCGTTTGGAACTGGTTTAGCTTTATATCCGACCTCGACCAACAAACAGTACTGTGTAAATTGTGTCGACGCACTCGCCAAAAGGTGGAAACACCAGCAATCTTTTTCACCACCTGAAAACCCTGCATGTGCACGAATGTGAAGAATCTACCAGAATGTGTGCAACAAACCCCCGGCACAATTCCCAAGACATCTTCAAGCAAGACCCGCACTCAGCTATCACTCAAGGCATCATTCGTTAGTGGCATTCCCTATGACAAAAAGAGCAAGAAGTGGAATGAGATAACGAGTGCAATTACGTATCACATAGCGACATGGAACCAATTCAAACTGTGGAGAAAGACAGTTTCAGAAAGTTGATTCGAACTCTAGACCCAAGATATGAGATGCCGAGCCGTAAATACTTCAACAACACTCTACACAGAATGTCGGGGCAGAGTTGCCAACAAAACCCGTAACGCTGCACTCTTCTCTACCACTGCCGACTTATGGTCAAGCCGGACCACAGAGCCATACATTAGCCTCACGATTCAACATTGACGACAACTGTAAGCTGCAAAGTGAATGCCTTCAGACCTCTTATTTCCCAGACGACCACACCGGAGGCATAATTGCAGCTGGGCTGAGGGAGGCACTTTCATCCCGGGGCTTGAAAGAGTCACGTCAAGTATGTATGACCACTGACAGAGGATCGAACATGGTCAAAGCATTGGAGCTGAACAAAATGGACAAGACTAGGGTGTTTCGGACACAGGCTACACATTGCCATTGGTAAGTTTCAACGTCCAAAAACAGCTAGGTACCAGACTGTATTCCTTCCTCTAACATTATTCCACGGTTCCCTTGGCCAATGAATGACTACACCGTCGCAAAACCAACCTAAACCCGAGGTGACCTCTGGGTATGATATCATACGGTGAGAAGATTGGAACACTTTTTACACGCTCTCATCGTCAGAGTAGGGGTGTACGAAATGAGCAAAAAGTAATATCACAATATTTTCCACTGTCCGTACTATAACTACATAATATCACGATATACTGTACATTTTTATTTGAAGTATCACTTTATTCACTTCGTTAATGTCTTCAGTCTGTCTTGTTTATCGTTTGTGTCGGTCTTCATCCACAGGTGGTGTGATGTTCAGAGAGTTTCCATCACATTGCTTGGCTATACCAGGGGTGTCCAGCCCTTCTCCTGGACAACCACTGGGTGGCTTGTTTTGCGGAGTTATATTCTGTACCCTTTTCACATTAACGAGTCCGCACAAACAGAGTCAAGCCGAGCTGTACTTCCCTTCACTGTGCTAGCCTGGTTACGCATTCACCGTAGTGGCTGGAAAAAACGCTGTGAAAAGTTTGTCGCTATAGTTTGAAAAGGGTATAATGTTGGTGCTCAAGAATCAGGACAGACTGTTGGACAAGAAACATGGGGGAAGGAACATTTACTGAAAACAATATATTTTGTGGATCTAGCCAAGAATTTGTTCACTTCAGGAAGAAAAACTTAATTCCAAAACATTACAAGGTTAGAAACGGAAATGACATTGTGTGTAAATCAACAAGCTACACATAGGAAACGAACCGCAACGTTGATGATTCTTTGCTTTCAGGGCTCGTGTTCACAGCACTTTGTAATTGCACTCTATATCCCAGTGAAATCGGGAAAAAAATCTGCACCAACAAAGTGGCACTCGTAGACAAACGCCAAGTCTCCAGCGCAGACAGTGCAACCAAAACCACATTCATTTAATTTCTTAGGTTTTATTCATACTTAACTTTTATTCAGTCTGGTAAGTCACAGATAAATTATCTTTTGCAATAACAACCTCGTTATTCAATACGCAAAAAGTTAAACATTTTCGACCTAAAAATATTTTCGACTTCAAGAAAATCCTCATTTGGGGAAAGCCAAGTAAATGCACATGATGTAGAGATGATATAGATTGCACTTATTGTATATGATAAACACAGTGGAAGCAGGCAGGTAAATAATAGATGAAGATCCTGTTGAGACATGTTGCCGAGAACAGACTCCAGTTGTGTACCCTCTCCACGTGAAAGAAAGCCACAAACACATGCATGCACGCACACCCGCTAAAACTAGAGACATTTAGCACGTAATCTAAAGCAGGGGTTCTCAAAGTGGGGTCCACGGACCCCCAGAGGTACTGCGGGGGGTCCACCCCCTCCGTTTAAACAACAGATTAAAGCATTTTGGAATAAGTAATACAATGTAATATTATGAATCTACAATTTGTGTTCTCAACATGGGCCTGGGAGGCTCACAGGGACATTGGTATTCACAGTACTCCACCAATTACAATTTTATTTGTATTTTTTTTAACTTTAAATTAGTGTAACTGTCCAGTGAAAATCTCACTTTTAAAAGTTAATATCCTGTTAACTCATACCCAAAATGTTGACTCATCCTAGTCGTATTGGTGGCCAATGTTCCCTCTAAGCTTCACGGGTGAGTGGCCATGCACCTCCAAGACTGCCTCGCAGAAGAAATGCCAGGCCGCGCAGAGACGAAAGAGATTGAACGTCACCGAGGTCGCCCCATTACTTTGCACTATACAGAGCAACGTTTTTTTCTGTGATCCAATCAACATTATATCAGCCCCTTTTCAATGCAACAAACCTAACTTTTCAAGATTGAGTTTGTGACTCTGTAGTAGGCAGAGTCAGAGCGCACTCGAGTAGAATTATATTGGTGAGGATAGCCCAGGAGTGGTCTTTCAAATCACCCGAGAGTGAATGTGCTTTTTTAGATCAGAGCCACGCGTGTGCACATTTCTGATATTCTTTGACGTTATTAGACCAGTTATAGATAAGTATAGGTCAGCAATTTGGAGTTACTGCTTACTACAAGAGCACAAGTGTAGGCTACATTTCTTTGAAAAGCCAGTCAGGTAAAAACCTTATGTCTTAATTAAAAGGGTCAGTGTTGAATTGAATATGCAAATAAGCCCATAGGCAGAGGTGTAGAATACATTGTCTAATTCTCTGTATGGTAATAATGATGACTTTTATTTTGTGGTTTCTTGCATCATACAACACAATACAATTTACATTCACCTATTTGGCCCATGGTGTTACATTAATCAATGTCAAGCCCTTCATAATGTTTTTAAAAATATATATATTTGTCTTACGCAATGTATGCCAGCATTGAACACCACATATAGGCTACTATAGGATGTCATAGATATCATGAGCTATTTCCATGTGAAAATGTTATGGGATTTGCTTAATTGGTTTTGTTGGTAGGCCTACATTACGCTCAAATAGTAGCCAATATACTATTGTGGCTGTCTAAAACTGTCAGGGTACAGCCTTCAGTGTCTACTGTAAACGCACGCCAAAAGATGCAAAAAAAATTAGAAGAATGTTCAAGTTTCCGCTCACAAGACCTAATATTTGCTCAGTGTCCCCAAAAATTTACAGGGAACATTGTTCCCTGTAAATAAACTTTGGGAGAAAAAAACACAAAAAACCCCCACCTCAAACTCAAAACAGACAACCGTTTAAAAAGTGCTTGTCATTTCCTCATTGAGCCGACCAATCAGCGGTCTACTTGTATTAATATTTTTAGTGACCGGTATATGCCCACACCATTCTGTTGTTGGGGTACTCCCACACCATTCCAACACAGAAAAGCTGATTTTGAACATGCGTAATTACCTTTTTTTTTTTATTATGGAAATCTGTTTCCCACATAATGTAATTACTTATTGGTCATGATTCATAGAAATCTGGAAACAGTGGGCAGTTACTTTAAGCTTTAAAACCGCAAGTATCTATCTCTGCCTCATTGCAAAATGTGTAGAACTGCAGGAAATTAGCTTGGAAACGGCAACATTTTCCTTCTAATGCTAAGAGCCGGGCCTTTAAAATGTTCCTTCCCAGGGCCCGAGAATTGGTTTGTCTGGCCATGCACTGCCGAAGTCATGGTAAAACTCCTTGTATGCAATATATATATTTTTTTTTATCTCACTCGAGTTGTGTTCTGATTATGATGGGGTGCCTGATGAATTTGCTATCAGAAAAGGGGTCACAGGCCCCAAAAGCTTGAGAACCCCTGATCTATAGTGCACGTGCAAACCCATTAGCCAAGCCTGCATTGATCCAGCTTGCAGAAATACACATTAGGAGCACTTTGATGCCCCAAGACCTTCATCCATCCATCCATCCATCATACGGAGAAGAAATGTTTTTGCATGACGGAATATGAATTCTCCTCTACCTCTTCCGAACAGTGTCTCTTCTAATGCGGCGTGGACAGAGAGGACAAGATATAGATAACCTTCACAGTCTCTTTCCATCAGTGTTTGCCGCTTATCAAATTTGTGATGAAGGGAGAAGATTGAACCTCAACCTCCAACTACCTACAGTGCCTTCAGAAAGTAGTCATACCCCTTAACTTATTCCACTTGTGACTCGTTTCAGGAAACTAAGCTTATGTCACGCGTCACTACTTCACAGGAGCACCATTTGAAAGTAAACAGTTTTTTTTTTAAGTGATCAAAAATGCATTTTTGGGCAGTAATACCTTCTGGAACATGTGAACTTTCATGTGCCTTAATAACAAACTTGTATGCCATCTGTAAATACAAATACAATTGTTAAATTACGAGCCTAGTTGGTTAAGCCACGGAAAAAGACAGCAACCTTCCAGCTAGCCATGATTGGCTGAGATATTGAGTGGGCTGGACATGCCGCGAAAGGAGTTCGGATTGGTCTGCCATGTAGCACACTTCTGTCCATAACATGAGCTGGTCAGTAAATTTTAGGTAATCCTTTCTTAAGCGGCTTTATTTAAAGATATCACGTAGTAGAACTGCTTCAGTGTTGCTCTCCACTTTCTGGAGGACCGAGTTGAGTATGATAGCTAAGGACATGGAGAAAATTCTGGCGTTTGATTGCAAATATGCAGACGAAGTCGAAAAGAGAACACACAAAGGCTGACGTATAAAACAAGTCTCCGGATTACATCTTCAAACTAAGGGCAACCATGGAATCCGTGACAGAGAGAGAGAGGCGTCCATCCATGTATACGGGTAAGATAGTCTAGCTAGCTAGCTACATTTTCAGATGTATGACCCGATTCAGAAAACTAGGCGTATGTCGTGGGTCACTACTTCACAGGAGAGCCGTTTGAATGTAATTTTTTTGTTGTTGCAGAAATGCCTTCTTGAACATGTGAACTTTCATGTGCCTTAATAACAAACTTGTATGCCATCTGTGAATACGAATAAAATTGTTAAATTACAAGCCTAGTTGGTTAAGCCCGAGAAAGACAGCAACCATCCCGCTAGCCACGATTAGCCGAGATAATGAGTGTGGTGGACATGCCAGATGAGTTCGGATTGGTCATATAGCACGCTTCTGTCTTTTTGAGCTGGCCAGTATGTGTAGGTAATCCTGTCTAACACGGCTTTTGTTTTGTTTTATGTATCGCGTATTAAAAACTTAAGACTCCACTATGCAAATATCAATTTCAATAGAAAGTCACTGCAACAACTTTTTCATAGCACTCTCATCTGAGTGTGCCAGAGCGCAGAATAACTGACAAATTTACAAACGCTCAACCCCCGTTGAATATGGCCGGTGTCAGTAAACGTTGGCAAAAAAGACCAACCAGCTCTGCTAGGGCGAGTAAATTGGTTAGAGTGAGCTGTTCTCTCTTTTGTGTCTGGAATTAGTCAGCAAGCTAGCCAACATTAGCCAGTTGACATGGGTGCTTGACTGCTGTTGTCAGGTCAGAACGCTCGGATCAACCCTACTTTCTGGCCAGAGCGTCCAGTGTGCGCCCCGAAAGCGAAACGCTCCGAATTTACAAAGCGGCCAATCTGACAACACCCAGAACACACTCTGGCACTCCAGATTAAATTTACGAATACACCTGTAGTATAAACCAGCCTTTAGTCTTGAAATCTTTGGTTGATTAGTACATAGCCTCACATGTGAATCCTTAAATAGATGGGTGGTGCTAAAGCTTAAAGAGGGTGTGAACGATGCTGAATGGGTGTAGACAAACAAGAGTTCTCCAGTTTATCAACATTCAAAGCAGAATTACTTTCCCTATTGTTCCTCAACTGTAGTGTATGATTGACAATTTGCTAGCTCTGAGTCTCTACTTTTAACCAATGTAAAAAAACTACTTCAACACCATTTGGCCATGTACTCTTATAATCACCACCCGGCACAGCCAGAAGAGGACTGGCCACCCCTCAGAGCCTGGTTCCTCTCTAGGTTTCTGCCTAGGTTCCGGCCTTTCTAGGGAGTTTTTCCTAGCCACCGTGCTTCTTCATCTGCATTGCTTCCCGTTTGTGGATTTGGCTGGGTTTTTGTATTACACTTTGTGACATGTGCTGATGTAAAAAGGGCTTTATAAATAAAATGTGCTGCTTCCTTGCGTCAAATGTTGCTGCCTAAGACCGAATTGAGCCAGTCGGTCACATTTTGTGTTACAGCCCGAATTCAAAATGGAATTAAATATATGTTTTCTCACCCATTTACACACAGTACTCCATCATGAGAAAGTTAAAACATGTTTTTAGAAATGTTTGCAAAAATATCTAAATTTACATTAGTATTCATTCCCCTGAGTCAATTCTTTGTAGAAGCACCTTTGGCAGCCATTACGGCTATGAGTTTTTCTGGGTAAGTCTAAGAGGTTTCCACACCTGGATTACACATCATTTTCCTATTATTTTCAAAATTCTTCAAGCTCGGTTGAATTGGTTGTTGATCATTGCTAGACAATCATCTTTCAGGTCTTGCCATAGATTTTCAAGTAGAAAATTCACTGTCTTCTTGGTAAGCAACTCCAATATAGATTTGACCTTGTGTTTTAGGTTATTGTCCTGCTAAAAGGTGAATACATCTCCCAGTGTCTGATGGAAAGCAAACTGAACCAGGTTTCCTCTTGGATCTAGTCGTTTCCTTCCTATCCGGCAACGGAGTTAGGAAGGACGCCTGTATCTTTGTAGTGACTGGGTGTATTGATACACCATCCAAATTTCAATGAATAACATCACCATGCTCAATGGGATATTCAGTGTAAGATTTTTTTTTTTGACCCATGTACCAATAGGTGCCATTCTTTGCGAGGGATTGGAAAACCTCCCTGGTCTTTGTGGTTGAATTTGTGCTTGAAATTCACTGCTCGACTGAGGGACATTACAGATAATTGTATGTGTGGGGCAGATAATTGTATGTGTGGGGTACAGAGATGAGGTAGTCATTCAAAAATCATGTCCATGCAACTTAGTATGTGACTTGTTCAGCAAATGTTCACTCCTGAACTTATTTAGGCTTACCATAACTAAGGGGTTGAATAGTTATTGACTCAAGACATTTCAGCTTTTCATTTTTAATTAAAATTGTAAAAGAATTTTTTTTAACTATTCTATTTTGAGGTATTGTGTGTAGGCCAGTAAACAAATTTTAAATATTCTATCCATTTTAAATTCAGGATGTAACAACAAAATGTGGAAAAAGTCAAGGGGTGTGAATACTTTCTGAAGGCACTGTACTAAAAAGAGTCTCCAAGAAGAGTGAAAGATTACGTCTTAAGACAATTTAGAAGTGTTTACATGTTTTCAGACCTTTGGCACCAACTTTACTCCACAGTTACCCCTAAGGGCAAAGAATTGCTGTATAATGTTCAGGTAATTGGCAAAATAAAGGAAACACTTGAGTAAATGAGGGATACAAATTATATTGAAACCAGGTGTGGTTCCTGAGTTAATTAAGCAATTAAAACATCCCATCATGCTTAGGGTCATGTATAAAGTGCCCATTATTGGGTCTACCATGGCTAGAATAAGTTATCTTAGTGACTTTGAAAGAGGGGTCTCAAAGGAGCATAGCTGGTTTAAAGGGTGTGTGTGTGTGTGTGCTAGTCACCAAATCTCAACCTAATTAAACACTTATGGGAGATGAGTGTCAGCAAGACAAAATAGATGATCGTGGACTACAGGAAAAGGAGGGCCGAACAGGCCCCCATTAACATTGACAGGGCTGTAGTGGAGCGGGTCGAGAGTTAAGGTCCTTGATGTCCACATCACCAACAAACTATCATGGTCCAAACACACCAAGACAGTCGTGAAGAGGGCACGACAACGCCTTTCCCCCCCCCTCAGGACACTGAAAAGATTTGGCATGGGTCCCCAGATCCACAAAAAATTATACAACTGCACCATCGAGAGCATCCTGACCGGTTGCATCACCGCCTGGTATGGCAACTGCTCGGCATCCGACCGTAAGGCGCTACAGAGGGTAATGCATACGGCCCAATACATCACTGGGGCCAAGCTTCCTGCCATCCAGGACCTATATACTAGGCGGTGTCAGAGGAAGGCCCAAAAAATTGTCAGAGACTCTAGCCACCCTAGTCAGACTGTTCTCTCTGCTACCGCACAGCAAGCGGTACCAGAGCACCACATCTAGGTCCAAGAAGCTTCTAAACAGCTTCTATCCCCAAGCCGAAAGACTGCTGAAAAATTAATCAAATGGCCACTGGACTATTACATTGATCCCCCCCCCCCCCCCCCATTTGTTTTTACACTGCTGCTACTCGCTGCTTATTATCTATGCATAATCACTTTACCTCTACCTACATGTACAAATGACCTCAACTGACCTGTACTCACGCACATAATATCTCTACCAGTACCCCCTGTACATAGCCTCGTTATTGTTATGTCATTTTGTGTTACTTAATTATATATATATTTTTTTACATTTGTTTATTTAGTAAATATTTTCTATTTATTGAACTGCATTGTTGGTTAGAGGCTTATAAGTAAGCATTTTACGTTAAGGTCTACACCTGTTGTATTCGGCACGTGACAAATAACCTTTGATTTGATTCTGGAGCGGTGTCTGAAACAGCGTTTCCCACCGCCATCAACTAAACACTGAATTATGGAATGGTGTCAAATCCCTCCAATAGAGTTCCAGACACTCTATGCCAAGGCAGCTCGTGGTGGCCAATGCAGCTCGTGGTGGCCAATGCAGCTCGTGGTGGCCCAACACCCTATTATTAAGACACATTGGTATTTTCTTTATTTTGGCAGTTACCTGTAGCTCCTCTTGTGACTGCCACAAGTGAGGTGATATGTACATATGTCTGGTTTAAAGTTTTAAAAACCTTGCAAAGTTAAACCTTTGTGTATTTTCATTTTCATGCTATTATACATCTGCCAGTTCCGACTGCATTATTTGCACTGGCAAAGCTAAGATGGTCGCCATTGTCATTTCAGTGGACTATCCCTTTTAAGAGGGAATGTCCCTTTAAGAGGAAGGGGAGCAGTTTGGGGGAAATAGTGTGTGTGTACCTGGATGAGGTTTTTTTTGTGTGGAAAAGCTTTTAAGTAGCCTAGATTAAGCATTCAAAGTTACACTTGTTGCTAATTTTTGTGGATTGTTAAATCAACGACAAAAGGATTCCTTTGTTTTGGAGGAAGCCTTAACATTGAGCTGTTGTAAGATCTCCACCAGGCTGGATTTCCCTCTCCCACAACCATCCGAGATCCATCTTGTTTTTTTTTGTGTGTGTGTGACTAACTTTATTTAGGTCACATTTTGAAGGGGGATTGCACATTTTTGCCTTTTGATTAACTTTGGGACATTTTTTTTGTTGCGATTCTATTTGGACTTTCTGGGACTTGGACTTGCTGAACTTTGTTTTTGGTCTAGTTGAAGAAAATCAAATAGTTTGGTGGGTTGAAACACTACCAATATATGCATATTTTGTTCACTTTATTCATTTTGTTGGTCTTAAAAATAAAACAAGTTTTAAAATTTGACCTTAATTTAAAAATAGGCAAGTCTTGCTTTGGTCACTCATGTGAAGACATAGGAACACGGTATTTCTTTGAACTTTTATATTGTAGCATGGTTTGAGATCCAAGCTGGTTGTTAAACTCTAGCTATGACTCATCCATAACTTTCAGTCAGTTCTCAACCCTCCCATTGCACATTGCAATTTATAACCATTCAATAAATTGACAGGCACAGAACAATGGGCTTCAAACTGTTCCCAACGTCAGAGAACTACTCCTCTATGCCAGAGTGTGTGTGTGTGTGTGTGTGTGTGTGTGTGTGAGTGAGTGTGTGAGTCCTACAGTTCACAGTGGTAAATGAGGGGGACTGGGTAGACCGACGTGGATTCATTTTCTTGTCTCTAAAGAGACAGCGGTACTACCAGGAGTCCTGGGGAGGCTTTCCATAAATGAAGGCCACCTTGTGTTTTTCCTGACGTCCAGGCTTCTTCCTTTTTGCCTTTTCACTTTTTTCCTTTCTTGAAAAAATATATATCTATACACAAATTAAAACAGCATAATATCTCTCTTGTTCCATTAGCCAACGTTCCCAAAGTTCAGCCGACTAGCTGTCACCTGCAAAAGGCTCTAGGGGAAACTGACGATACTTCTAATTTAAATGGACTTCTATTTCGAATGAGGGGGCGAACTGTATTTTTTCACAAAAACATTAAACATCCACCATTGCCAAATAAATCAATGGTATTTTCTAATATATATATATATATATATTTTTTTTTTTTTAAGTGTTCCAGCCTCAACCCATTTCTTGGCGAGGTGAGATTGTGTAGTATGGTCTGTAGCGGGTTGTTTTCTGGTCGGCGTTGCAGTTACTTACCAGTGGTCATATCGGTGAAAGGGCCTTGGAAACAGATCTCGTAATCCTTCATCAGCAGCTAGGGAGAGAGAGAGACAGGAGCTCCGTTTAGATTTAGTCAATTCAGGAGATAAGACCTTCTTCCAGGTGGGTCACAAAGGCCCAAAGCAACATCCAGGTCCTGTGGGACCATAACGTTCCATTGAAACCAGTGGAGCCAAGGTTGGGGGGGGGGGGGGGGGGTTCCACCCTGCCTATACAATGGTAGGGAAAACACTGTATTAAACCAAAAGCACTAACTGCTTTTGAATCCAGTATGGTGTCAAACAGAACACGGGGACAAAAACAAGTCTCAAGCTGTACAGAATTCTCCATGGTAACATCCATGCTTTTGGTAAAGTGCACCGCCAGTCAGGCACATCTCTACTGTTTACTGTTAATTTAGGCCTATACATGGAAAATATATGTTCTAAATGGGTATCCCATGAAGTACTTCATTATCAATAGTTAACATTTGTCCAAACAATAAAGTTATTTATAGCCAGTCAAGCCATATAAAGCGACAACACTGATTTCACATCAAAGCCTAGGCTAATATCCACGATTCGGTTGGATGGTACTGTTTTAGAAGATAAAGCGCCAACCTATTTGACTGAGAAACGGTCAATCTCAACACTTCGGTCTCCATCCATAATGACCGCTAGCCCGCGGTGGCGGTCTGATGAACAAACGTCTCGCTTACATATTTCTCATTTAGACACCTAATGCCCTTCAGGTGGAATTAAAGGACATGAGGACATGATAACACACACACACACACACACACACACACACACACACACACACACACACACACACACACACACACACACACACACACACACACACACACACACACACACACACACACACACACACACACACACACACACACACACACACACACACACCATGCCACTCACATCTTGCAATCAGCATTCTGGTGACAAACGCCTAGAATACCAATTTATCGGTTTGACTGTCTGTCCTGTTCGTCTGGCGACGGCGAGCGAATATGAACACGGCAGTGTGTCTGAAGCCATCAAGGTGGGGAGACTGTAATCGGGTCCTTCAAATAGGCCTGAAATTACTGGTTAATTCAATTAGGGGCCTCCTCAAAGCAGCCAATAATACCAACATGACATCAAGCCATTTCAAATTCTCCTCTTCAGTTGCAAAGGTTCCTCTGCTGCTGCTTTCAGGTCTGGTCCCACTCCAAAAGGAGATGAAAGCGCCATCAGAAAATGGGTTTGACTTTTTAAAGCAAGACTAGGCGTGCACTCCAAGATGACGCATCTAGTGGTTTGAAGCAGGTGCTGGAGATCAAATAATCTGTTCAGCAAAAAGTTTTGAAAAAGTAAAAGACTGCACACATCTTGTAATATGGGGGTGTATTCGTTTAAATGCAATATGGGGTAATGTGTTGTAATAGAATACCTAGGTGTACATTTGCGATGGAATAGTGCAGGTGTGATATGGGGTGTGGTGTGTATTACGGGGTGTAATAGTGAAGGTGTAACAGCACAGGTGTAAAACGTACACTTGTGTCCCCTGTGGTCCGTGCTCTCATGGGCCCTTGGTGATCATGTCCGTTCACAACGTCTCCTCGCACCTCAAATGACGTCTGTGGGGGTGGACGAGGGGTTAAAATATTCTTAATAGGGAAGTCGGTAGTATCATTTGTCATTGAAATAAAAATGTTTTATTAACATGTATTTTTTACGACCAAGACGTTGGGGGAAAAATTACCAGGACATTACCAAGAAAAGAACTAACTAAAATCCATGCTTCACAAACAGAGATTAACTCAATGGGAAACCTATGGAATATACTGTAATCTACTCTTGGGATATAACATGCAACCAGAGAGTGTACCTCATTTAAGACTGTCCCTTGTTTGAAGCACTCGGAAATCCCTGTGGAGTATAGGAACAAAAATAATGCTTATATTCGGCAACACAAACAATCCCCATTTTCCTTGAGCTGTGTTACGTAAGAAACCTTCCCTTCCCTGTGGTTTCACATTAACACTGGTTTCCCTAAATCTGTCTGTGGTGAGGGGACAAATTACAGTGACGGAACTCTGAACTCACACTGGAAGCTCACCACCCACTTCCTGCCTGCGATGCCCAGGAAGTACTTGAGCGTGCGCTCACACACCAGATCACCATCTGTGACGGACAGACAAACAAAAAGGTAGGGTAGACGTGAGAAACCATACACATAGAACACATAGTACACACAAATCACAACTTCAATGAATGTCATCCACGGCGTTTCATAAAAATGGCCTCAAAACACTTCGTTAACCTCACCCAATGAAATCACTGTTCACAAATACTTTGTTGCCATGTTGGGGTTTTGTGATTTGATGACAAGATTTTCAAAATGACAGTAAGATCATGAACTGAACTTGGAAAACCAGCAGTAAATGGCAGCGCAGAGCATCAAATCGGAAATCCATAGTCGTATTTTACAGTCACAGTGGACTACGAGTCGGCATTCTGTGGGAAATGAATGCTTCACCGCATGTGATCCACAACCAGGTTAGAGAGACATGTCAGGAAGTCCGGTGATACTTCGTCAATCTGCGTAATAAAGTTACACCTTGATGAATATGAAGTTACACTAGATATCAAGCATGCGGTGGTTGACAGTGCAGAGTAGAGAGCTGACCCATGGCAATGAGTGCGTAGGCGAGAGCCCTGCTGTGATCTTAGAGATGGTGCCTGGAGCTTCCTGTCTGGTGGTTGGCAGCACACACACACACACACACTTTCCTATCAGTAACAGTCTTGTCATCAGTTAAGTCTTGTCTCAATCCACAACCATCTGCAGTGCATTCGGGAAGTATTCAGAGACCTTCACCTTTTCCCACATTTTGTTACGTTACAGCCTTATTCTAAAATGGATGAAAGAGTTTTTCTCCTCATCAATCGACACATAATGCCCCATAATGACAAAGCAAAATATCACATTTACATAAGTATTCAGACCCTTTACTCAGTACTTTGTTGAAGCACCTTTGGCAGCGATTACAGCCTCGAGTCTTCTTGGGTATGATGCTCGAAGCTTGGCACACTTGTATTTGGGGAGTTTCTCCCATTCTTCTTTGCAGATCCTCACAAGTCCTGTTTGATCGGGTTCAAGTCTGGCCTCTGGCTGGGCCACGCAAGGTCATTCAGAGACCTCCTGAGTTGTCTTGGCTGTGTGCTTAGGGTTGTTGTCCTGTTGGAAGGTGAACCTTCGCCCCAGTCTGAGGTTCTGAGCGCCCTGGAGAAGGTTTTCATCAAGGATAGCGCTGTACTTTTCTCCGTTCATCTTTCCCTCGATCCTCACTAGTCTCCAAGTCCCTGCCGCTGAAAAACATCCCCACAGCATGATGCTGCAACCACTATGCTTCCCCGTGGGATGGTGCCAGGTTTCCTCCAGACGTGACGCTTGGCATTCAGGCCAAAGATCTCAATCTTGGTTTCATCAGACCAGAGAATCTTGTTTCTCATGGTCAGAGTCCTTTAGGTGCCTTTTGGCAAACTTCAAGCGGGCTGTCATGTGCCTTTTACTGAGGGGTGTCTTCCATCTGGCCACTCTACCATAAAGACCTGATTGGTGGAGGGCTGCAGAGATGATTGTCCTTCTGGAAGGTTCTCCTATTTCCACAGAGGAACTCTGGAGCTCTGTCAGAGTGACCATCGGGTTATTGGTCACCTCCCTGACCAAGGCCCTTCTCCCCCGATTGCTCAGTTTGGCTGGGCGGCCAGCTCTAGAAAGAGTCTTAGTGGTTCTAAACTTATTCCATTTAAGAATAATGGAGGCCACTGTTCTTGGGGACCTTCAATGCTGCAGAAATGTTTTGGTACGCTTCCCCAGATCTGTGCCTTGACACAATCCTGTCTCGGAGCTCTACGGACAATTCCTTCGGCCTCATGGCTTGGTGTTAGCTCCGACATGCACTATCAACTGTGGGACCTTATATAGACAGGTGTGTGCCTTTCCAAATCATGAACAATCAACTGAATTTACTACAGGTGGACTCCAGCCAAGTTGTAGAAACATCAAGGTTGATCAATGGAAACAGGATGCACCTAAGCTCAATTTTGAGTCTCATAGCAAAGGGTCAGAATACTTATGTAAATAAGGTTTATTTATTTATTTTTTTATTATACATTTCCAAAATTTTCTAAAAACCTGTTTTCACTTTGTCATTATGGGCTATTGTGTGTAGATTGATGATCGATTATTTTATTTTTTTAATCCATTTTAGAATTAGGCTGTAACGTAACAAAATGTGGAAAATGTGAAGGGGTCTGAATACTTTCCGAATACACTGTTAAGAAGTCACCACATTGAGTGCAACATGTCAAAGGCAGGGTTGTATCCATTAGTGCACATTGTAGCAAAACATTTTGCAACGGAAATCAAAAACAATTGTTTCTTAAGTAGAGGCAGTCACTCCATGTTTCAGTCCGTTTTCTTCCAGTTGGTGCCTAATGAATACTACCTAGGTGTGGAATTCTAAACGTCTGTTTTAGTCTAATGACCATGGTTAGATAACTCTTTCTCGCACACAGACCCAAACTTTCCTCCTCCTACTTCTCCTCAACCTTTCACTGCCCCCGAAAGATCAAGAACCTGCACAATTTCATTTGGCAGTTGCCGGGGTAACGGATGCCATTAACGTGGCTTCCTTAAACCACTCTTCAGCTAATGTTGTGCTTTGGAGGAGGCGGCTTTGAAATCCAAAGAATCCATCAGAGAGCGTAATTAAGGCTTGAAGACGGTGTGTGTGTGTGTAGAGGGCTGTGTGTTTGTGTTAGGGATGGGAATTGCCAGAGAACTGATACAATATTATCACGATACTTAAAAGTATTCACACCCCTTGACATTTTCCACATTTTGTTGTGTTACCGCCTGAATTTAAAATGGATTAAATTGCGATTTTTTGGGGGGTCACTGGCCTAAACACAATAAACCACAATATCAAAGAGGAATTATGTTTTTCGAAATGTTCACAAATTAATAAACAAATAAAAAGCTGAAATGTATGGAGTTAATAAGTATTCAACCCCTTTGTTATGGCAAGCCTAAATAAGTTCAGGAGTAAATATGTGCTCATAATGAGTTGCATGGACTGCAATGATTGTGTTTAACATGATTTTTTAATGACTGCCTCGTCTCTGTACCCCACACATACAGATAATTGTAAGGTCCCTCAGTCGAGCAGTGAATTTCATCCAAAGACCAGGGAGGTTTTCCAATGCCTTGCAAAGAAGGGCACCTATTGGTAGATGGGTACAAATGTAAAAAGCAGACATTGACTATCCCTTTGAGCATGATGAAGTAATAAAGTGCCTTCAGAAAGTACTCATACCCCTGGACTTATTCCAGTGTTACAGCCAAAATTCAAAATGGATAAAATATATGTTTTTTTTATCACCCATCTACACACAATACCCCATAATGACAAAGTGAAAATGTATTGAAAACAAAACAGAGAAATATCGAATTTACATAAGCATTCA
Organism: Salvelinus alpinus; assembly: GCF_045679555.1. Lineage (NCBI taxonomy): Eukaryota > Metazoa > Chordata > Actinopteri > Salmoniformes > Salmonidae > Salvelinus > Salvelinus alpinus. Next base: position 26,629,245 of record NC_092088.1, read on the forward strand.
CACCCATGAGTCATTAAAGTTTGAATCACCTTTTGGCAGCGATTACAGCTGAGAGTCTTTCTGGGTAAGTCTCTAAGAACTTTGCATACCTGGAATTGCCCATTTATTATTTTCAAAATTCTTCAAGCTCTGTCAAGTTGGTTGTTGATTATTGCTAGACAACCATTTTCAGGTCAGAACAGAACCAGGTTTTCCTCTAGGATTTTTCCTATGCTTAGCTCCATTCCGTTTCTTTTTTATCCTGAAAAACTCCCCAGTCCTTCACAAATTACAAGCATAACTATAAAGATGATGCAGCCACCACTACACTTGAAAATATGGAGAGTGGTACTCAGTGATGCGTTGTATTTTCCGCAAATATAACACTTTGTATTCATGTCAAAAACGGAATTGCTTTGCCACATTTTTTGCAATATTTTCTTTAGTGGCTTACTGCAAACAGGATGCATGTTTTGGAATATTTGTTTTTCTATACAAGCTTCCTTCTTTGCACTCTGTCAATTAGGTTAGTATTGTGAAGTAATTACTACGTTGTTGATCCACCCTCAGTTTCTCCTATAAAATCCATTAAAACCTTACGGTTTAATATAACGCTTTGTAATCAGGACATAAAGTTAATTTCATTGCCACATTTTTTGCAGTATTACTTGTGCCTTATTGCACACCGGATGCATGTTTTGGAATATTTTTATTCTGTACAAACTTCCTTTTCAATATGTCATTTAGGTTAGTATTGTGGAGTACCTACAATGTAGTTGATCCATCCTCAGTTTTCTATCACAGCCGTTTCCTTCCTCTCCGGCAACTGAGTTAGGAAGGACACCTGTATCTTTGTAGTGACTGGGTGTATTGATAAATCATCCAAAGTTTAATGAATAACTTCACCATGCTCAAAGGAATATTCAATGCCTTTTGTTTGTTTTTACCCATCTACCAATAGGTGCCCTTTGCGAGGCATGGGAAAACCTCCCTGGTCTTTGTGGTTGAATCTGTGTTTTAAATTCACTGCTCAACTGAGGGACCTTACAGATAATTGTATGTGTGGGGTACAGAGATGAGGTAATCATTCAAAAATCCTGTTAAACACTATTATTGCACACAGAGTGAGTCCATGCAACTTGTCATGTGACTTGTTATGCACATTTTTACTCCTGATCATATTTAGGCTTGCCATAGCAAAGGGGTTGAATACTTATTTACGCAAGATAATTAATTTATGTAAACATACCGTTCCAGTCAAAAGTTTGGACACTCATTCAAGGGTTTTTCTTCATTTTTACTATTTTCTACATTGTAGCATAATAGTGAATCAAAACTATGAAATAGTAAGTGTGAGTAAGTGTGTCCTCCACAATCACCCAACCTCAACCTAATTGAGATGGTTTGGGATGAGTTGGACTGCAGAGTGAAAGAAAAGCAGCCAACAAGTGCTTAGCATATGTGGGAACTCCTTCAAGACTGTTGGAAAAACATTCCAGGTGAAGCTGGTTGAGAGAATGCCAAGCATGTGCAAAGCTGTCAAGGCAAAGGGTGGTGGCTACTTTGTAGAATCTAAAATATATATTGATTTGTTTAACACTTTTTTGTTTTATTACATGATCCCATGTGTTATTTCATAGTTTTGATGTCTTCACTATTATTCTACAATGTAGAAAATAGTCCAAAATAAAGAAAAGCTCTTGAATGAGTAAGTGTGTCCAAACTTTTGACTAGTACTGTAATTCCACTTCGACATTATGAGGTATTGTGTGTAGGCCAGTCACACAAATTCTACATTTAAATCTATTTTAAATTCAGGGTGTAACGCAACAAAATGTTGAAAAAGTCACGGGGTATGAATTCTTTCTGAAGACACTGTAGCTAGTACCTACTGGCTAAAACTTGACATTTACAGATACTGATGATACTAGATACTGATGATACTAGGTAGCCTAGTGGTTAGAGCGTTGGACTAGTAACCGAAAGGTTGCAAGATCAAATCCCCGAGCTGACAATGTAAAAATCTGTTGTTCTGAACAAGGCAGTCAAGGGGTGTGAATTCTTTCTGAAGGCACTGTAGCCAGTACCTACTGGCTAAGGTACTGCTAAGGCACTGGCCGTCATTGAAAATAAGATTTTTTTCTTAACTGACTTGCCTAGTTAAATAAAGGTAAAATAAAAAGCTTGTAGGCCTAATGTGTATTGTGAAGGCTATACAAAAAACCCTTTGTCCTCCCTGTGTTGTACACTTACCAAACAATATAATCAAGAAGTATTGTTAAGGAAACCATCCACTGGCACGCAGACAAGGCTGCATAAATACAGTGGAACATAATGTAGGCCTACCTGTTACAACTGACCCGTGTTATATTCAGCAGTGGCCTCCACCAAGGCACTGAGCGCTACATGCCACAAAACCATGCTATTATATACACTCCGGTTTAATGAGTTGCGAAATAAATGTAGTCGCAGAGGAAAGCTCGGATCCCCCTCTTTCAAAAGTGCTTTTAGAATAATATTCGAAATGTATTTTGCATAAAACGTACATCAATAATTAGCATACATGTCAAAGTGTAGGTGATATGCGAATTTAGCTTACAGCTTCTCATGTCTACACCAATGCTGAAATGGAGATGCCTGAAAATGTAGCCAACTTTAATTTGACTTTTGATTACATAAATATAGGCTAAACGCCATTAGATTTATCAAACATGACTGAAGGACAAACGTTAACATCTAAAAGGCTTGAGTCTGTCGGCATACTTAAGGCACGGTTCATTCACATAGGAGAGAAATGACAGTGCCTGTTGCGCACCGCCCATTGAAATCGGAGTTGAGGCAATCAGCATTTTGAAACACTTTAACCATAAACTTCATTGTTTGTCATTTTATAAGGCATGTCTATCTAATCCTGTTTCAAAGTAGTCTAGCCAAAAACCGACCATTGAAATGTTGAGGTAATTATTACTGCCGTGAGCGTATTTCTGCGGTTATAATGTGAAGAAATAAGATTATCAACATTTTAAGCTAAACGTTCTGATCTGTTGCATCAGCCTCATTGCTTTTTTACGTTTATTTTTGATTTACAGTGGTTGCATGAATTTGGGATCTACCGTCCCACAACTGTCCCAGAATCTGTTTTGAACTGTGCAAGACATATTTTTTCTATTGTCTCCGGGACGACTAGATGCCCTTAATTTCAAGCCGCCTCGAGATAAATATTTATTTCTCGCACAGAACGACAAGCTGAGCAATAGAATGGGTAACCTATTCTATGGGGGAACAGTAGATTGACATAGGCCAGTGATTTTAACGTTCGTTTCTCGTCTTGTTGGCTGAGGAGAGATAAATGTGGACAGTTCTTCTATCATCTTCAAAGTGTGCTTCGGAATTCCATAAGAAGGATGTACGCCGTTGCATTCCCGATGTGTCGGTCTTCACTTGTACTTCGGGAGCTGTGAGAAGGAGCTGATCACGTGACCGGCATTGGCTAATAAGAATTGAGATCTGAGAAAGCCATGTGAGTGAGAGGTGCTTCAGAGCACCGCGATTGGTAGCCGGGGGAAGGGAATTATTATTATAATTATATTCAGCCGAAGGGCACAACGGCCACAAGGCATGGCTTTTTGGTGGGGGGAATAATGGACACACAAGGGGCATCAAAGGCCATGCTGCCGTGAAATCCGCGGTCTGGACCTACCTGAATTAGTCCAAAAATAAATACTTGTTTAATTTTCTGTAGCGAAAGGTTACTCCACACTAACCTGTGTTCATGATGACATGGGTGGTCTCGGATGTCACTTGTGAACACACACTGCCTCCAATCCTCTTGGCAAACTTGTTCACCATCGACTGGAGAGAAAGTGGAAAAATCGGTCATCAGTAAGCAAACTCGAGACTCAAGTGCCACAGAAGTACAACCAGTATCTCATAAGGTAGATTAAAGTTATATTAAAACCTAATAACATCAAGTATTATCACACATTTAAAACACCTGGAACGTGTGAATTGACGTACTAGGATGCGTCACAGAAACATTTACCTGTTCAGGTGCACTGAGTCCTGATGCTACCAGCACCAACTTGACCCCAGCGGGTTCCTGCAGTGGAGTGTGTGTTGATGGGTGTGTGTTGGCAGGCTGGATGGCCCCCGGGGTATCCTGGACCTCCAGCCCAGCCGAGGGAGCATTGGTCCCGCTGTGCACTCTGACCACTGACGACCCCTGGTTGGGCCTCGCTCTCATGCTGCTCCTTAGGATCCGTCCTGACTGTCTGCCAAGCCGCCCTGCTGACGTAGACACGCAAATACATTCACATACTACAAAATAACACTAATCAATCGAAACCGTGAACTAACAAACATGTAATACTACTATGGATGTGTACAAAACAGATTAGCTATGACCTCCGTAAGGCAACGACGGTACAGGGACAAAGTAGAGTTGCAATTCAACGGCTCAGACACAAGACGCATGTGGCAGGGACTCCAGACAATCACGGATTATAAAGGGAAAGCCAGCCATGTCACGGACACCGTCGCCTCGCTCCCGGACAAGCTAAACACCTACTTCGCCCGCTTCCAGGAAAAACAACACCTAGCCGCCGACGTGGGCTCCCGCTGCTCACAAGGACTACGATCTCCATGGTCGACGTGAATAAGGAGTTCAAGTGCGTTAACCCTCGCAAGGCTGCCAGCCCAGAAGGTATCCCAAATCGCGTCATCAGAGCATGTGCAGACCAGCTGGCTGGTGTGTTTATGGGACATAGTCAATCTCTCCCTATCCCAGTCTGTTGTCCCCACTTCAAAATGTCCACTAGTGATGCACCGATATGACATTTTTGTCCGATTCCAATATCTGATATTTGCCTTGCAAAAAAAAAAAACTATACTGATACCCCATATTTCAAATTTTAGCAGCCTTTTAAGCATTCTAGTACAGTTAAATAGTTAACACCTACACGAACACAGCAGTCTAAGGCACTGCATCTCAGTGCAAGAGGCATCACTACAGTCCCTGGTTCAAATCCAGGCTGTAGCACATCCGGCCGTGATTGGGAGTCCCATAGGGCGGCGCACAATTGGCCCAGCGTCGTACGGGTTTGGCCGGGGTAGGCCGTCATTGTAAATAAGAATTTATTCTTAACTGACTTGCCTAGTTAAATAAAGGTTACACGCGCACACACACTGACCAAAAAGTTATTTTGTTGGCATTTACGTATGTCCCCATTACCAGTAAAACATAATCAAAACCAATTTCTTTCACTTACTTGCTGTTTTGTTGTTCATTTGTTCATTCTCAACCAGGATTTCTATGGAATGCCGTTTGGGTCTTGCGTGTCAAATAACACACTATTTGGCGTGTCAAATAACACATTATTTGGCGTGTCAAATAACACACTATTTGGCGTGTCAAATAACACACTATTTGGCGTGTCAAATAACACCCTCTTTGGCGTGTCAAATAACACCCTCTTTGGCGTGTCAAATAACACTTAACACGTTATATAGGTATGCCCGTCAGCTTTGACATTGGTTTTGCACATCGGCGTTAAACTTGATACGGTCACCAATATATCGTGCATCCCTAAACATAAGCATTTCGCTGCACCTGCGATAAAACTTGCAAAACTGTACGCGACAAATAAACTTTGATTTGATGCAAGTTCATGGCAACACACAAAGACTCTCAGATTAAGACAGAGATGGGTATTCTCTATACTACTATGGCTTTTGACTCGGTATTTTCTCGCCTCCTTCTCAAAACGCATTGGAGAAAAATTTGGGAAGGACCTCAGACCTTCCACAAAATTATTTTTGGTCTTATTAGTCTAATGCCATTGTAGTAGCCACTGGATCCGTGGACTTACCCCCAGTCCCTCCAGGCCCCTTGGTGCGGCAGGGCGTGGTGGGGGTGGGCCCAAGGCCCTCACAGTCTCCAAGACCAGGGGGCGGTGAGTCTGCATTTCCCCCAATGTTTTGGGCACCTTCCCTAGGGTAGAAGAAGAGAGAACATCAGACTATGTGGAAAGTTTTTGGGAAAGAGCAGCCACAGCAAAGAACCACAAGGAAGAGACATTGACAGATATACATTTAATTAATAAAATTGTGGTTGACAGTTATGACTAAAAGCTTAACCCTTGTGATTAAAAATGGAATATAACCTAGTGAAGCAAGATTCAATTGCGGTTTGGTGAATCAAAAAATATGCAATAGAAACTTACTCAGGGACATTTTGATTAGGATAAGGTAATGCAGCAACTTGACAGAACTCCTGTATTTAAATGACCGGTAGCTAGATGATAGTCCCAGGTAAAAGACGTCATTGCAACCCATTCCTTACAATTTCACCAATGTCTCCAGACATGCACAGTAAAATAGAGGCCAGCAAAACTTGTCTCATATGATCTCAGTCTCTCCTCTTTTTCACCCTTCATCCCTCTTTCAGGGCCGACCCTAGCCTTTTGGTGAGGTGAAATGAGATTTGGTTGGTTGGGGAGGCCCCCAACCTTCGGGCAAAACATTTTAGTGGCCCCCCTCTTGTACGATCTAAAGTAAATTTGCTGCAATTCTACACATTTTGCCATGGGGAGTAGAGGAAATGTTGCAGTTTTAAAGCAAGATTTATGCAATTCTACAAATTTTGCCATGGGCGGAGAGAAAGTTAGCAATTTTATAACAAATTTCATGAAATTCTACTCATTTTGCCATGGGGCAGAGAGAACATTTTTTCATGTTATTCAGCTAATTTCCTGCAATTCTACCCATTTTGCCATTGGGTGGAGAAAAATGTTTGCAGTTTTAAAGCTCATTTCCTGCAATTCTACACATTTTGCCAAGACTTATGCCAAGTTAATGATATCGGAGTTAGAGTGACTAACAAAATCAATGGGAGCCCCCTGGAGGTCAGGGCCCCTGGGCACATGCCCGGTCAGGATGTGGCCATGATTACTGCAAGTTTAAATAGCTGGCTAGACTAACTTAGCAATCTAAAAATTGCTAGCTGACATGGCTAATTGAGTGACTGCCATAAGAGAAAAACTGCTGATACAAAACCACATTTTGAAGTTGCACCTTGTGTATTCTTCTATTCTAACTCTCAACAGTAAGTTGAGACCCTGACTGAGTTCCGGGACAAAATGTTTTTATTGAGTCTGGGGCCCCCTAGCGGCCGGGGGCCCTAAGCGACTGCTTATGTTGCTTATGCCTGGAGCCGGCCCTGCTCTCTCCCTCCCCCAGAGGACAGCACTTAGAACCCTGGAGATGAGTAAGGAGGGAGAGATAGGGAGATGCAGTCAAGCGGGAGAGATAAATTACCGTGGCAACCCAAGTTTCCCTCTAAGTGCTCCAAATGACAAATAAGATGCAGCCGCTAATTACTTTTTGATTCTCCGCAGCATAAGCAGATTCCGGCTTCATTAGGGAGATTATCCGCCTGTCCTCCGAGATGCATCACCCTCTATCCAAAAAACTGCACCAGGCAGACGCTGAGCTAGCTAAAACAAAGATACTAGCTAACACGAGCTAACTTTCTTGGACTTTCCCCTCAGTCACGGGTTGAGGGAAAAAGCAATTACATGGCAGACACTTAAAAATATTGCTATGTTGAGGATAAAATTCATGCCCTGAAAATGGCTCTGAAGCTGATACAGGGCCCCACTCTGGTTGAAATGAACGTATACTGCCCGAAGGTCGCAGGCAACGACACCCACCCCCCTCCATCAGTCGCGCCTCAATAAGTCGCAGATTCAGATGACTTGCTGTTGTGGTGATGGCTCATAAGTAAGCAGCTGGCAATAATAGTGCTCCCATCTCATGCTGTGAATAAAAAGTCTACTTATCATCTAAGTGCGATTTCCTACATTCTAAACTCGGTGGGGGACGACCCTGTTTTCTGTTGCACTGAGTTCAATTAAAAACGCCTAAATTAGGATTTTTCTAATTGCACAGACTTAATTTGTGCTACTTTGCGATAACATTTATATTTTTCAATAACTCCCACGTATTTTATGAAGTAGTAAGCAACACCTAACCAACAGCACCGGGTTATCAAAGTGATTGTGTAGTGAAGCGTTGAATCAGTCATAATTTCATGAAGTCTGTTGTTAATGTGTGGTGCCTCGTTAACCTCTGGCTTTGCTCACCTGCTGGCAGATCTCTTCCTGGTGCCCTGGCCACACGGCAGGGTCGCCTGGAGATCAAGGCCTGAGGAGACTAAACAAACAAATTCAGGTCAGCTGCCATTCGAAAGTAGACAGCTTTCAAACAATACTGTCAACCAGTCCCCTGCTCGTATTTCTTAAAAAGGTATACTGAACTGAAACCATCTCCTATTCTACACGACAGACAATTTCCTCTTCTGTACAATACATTTCTATCTGGTCGGTCAGTTATGTTGCACCCTCCTGAACAAAGCCCAGTTCTGTACCTGTGGATCTGTCTGGTTGAAGCAGCACTGGGGGATATGGGGCCCCGGGGTTGACTTTGGCCCCAGTGGGCTCCTCCTCCTCCTTCTCCTGGAGCGCTTCAGACACCAACGCCATCATTCTCTCCAGCCTCCGCAGCTCCTCCTGCATCGCAACCTTTTGCTGAAGGAGAGAAAGGGAGAGCGAGAGCGAGATACATAACTATAGATGAGCGAGGCAGAATGAGGAAAAATATATACCGCAATTGAAAGGGAGACAATGTCTGGTAAAATTGGTGGAGCGCCTGCTTAGTGTGTATTTGTGTACGTACACTACATGACAAAAAGTATGTGGACACCTGCTCGTCGAACATCTCATTCCAAAATCATGGGCATTAATATGGAGTTGGTCCCTCTGTGCTGCTATAACAGTCTCCACTCTTCTGGGAAGGCTTTCCACTAGATGTTGGAACATTGCTGTAGGGACTTGCTTCCATTCAGCCACAAGAGTATTAGTGAGGTCGGGCACTGATGTTGGGCGATTAGGCCTGGCTCGCGGTCGGCATTCCAATTCATCCCAAAGGTGTTCGATGGGGTTGAGGTCCAGGCTCTGTGCAGCTCAGTCAAGTTCTTCCACACCGAGCTCGACAAACCATTTCTGTATGGTCCTTGCTTTGTGCATGAGGGCATTGTCATGCTGAAACAAGAAAGGGGCGTGCCACATAGTTGGAAGCACAGAATCATCTAGAATGTCATTGTATGCTGTAGCATTAAGACGTCCCTTCACTGGAACTAAGGGGCCTAGCCAAAACCATGAAAAATATCCCCAGACCATTATTCCTCCGACACTAAACTTTACAGTTGGCACTATGCATTCGGGCAGGTAGCGTTCTCCTGGCATCTGCCAAACCCAGATTAGTCCGTCAGACTGCCAGATGGTAAAGCGTGATTGATCACTCCAGAGAACGCGTTTCCACTGCTCCAGAGTCCAATGGCGATGAACTTTACACCACTCCAGCCGACGCTTGGCAGTGTGCGTGGTGATGTTAGGCTTGTGTGCAGCTGCTCGGCCATGGAAACCCATTTCATGAAGCTCCCGACGAAGGGTTATTGTGCTGACGTTGCTTCCAGAGGCAGTTTGGAACTCTGTAGTGAGTGTTGCAACCGAGGAAAGACGATTTTTACGTTCTAGCACTCGTCTGTGAGCTTGTATGGCCTACCACTTTGTGGCTGAGCCGTTGTTGCTCCTAGACATTGCCACTTCACAATAACAGCACTTACAGTTGACCGGGGCAGCTCTAGCAAGGCAGAAATTTGACGAAATGACTTGTTGGAAAGGTGGCATCGTATGACGGTGCCACATTGAAAGTCACTGAGCTCGTCAGTATGGGCCATTCTACTGCCAATGTTTGTCTATGAAGATTGCATGGCTGTGTGCTTGATTTTATACACTGGTCAGCAACGGGTGTGGCTGAAATAACCAAATCTACTAATTTGAAGGGGTGTCCACATACACAAAATATACAGAAGTGTGTGTGTGTGTGTGTGTGTGTGTGTGTGTGTGTGTGTGTGTGTGTGTGTGTGAGTGAGTGAGTGAGTGAAAGTTCTAACGCATGGGTCGCCTTTACGCTGATACGGGTAAACAATAGAAAACGTCCATCAACTAGGAGAGGATGGCGCTAGGCATGTCATTCGACTGGTGGTGGCAGAACCAAACATTAAAGATGGATTTTCTGCCATCCAGCATTACTGGAGTTGGCAGCGGAAATTTGCTTGAAGCACTGAACACTTCATCAAAAAGAAGTAAAGAGACAGAAGGATGGAGAGGGGGAAGACAGAAAGAGACAGACCAAGAGGTAAAAAAAAAATAGGGGGAGTACACACACACACAAAGAGAGATGGAGATAAAGAAACAGAGAGAGAGAGTAAGTTGGGGTGTAGTCATTTGTCTGAGGGGAAGACCTAGGGTTCAACGGTTCAGGGCAGATATGGAAGACACTCAGCCCCAAAAGGCTTGCAGCCATGCCCCCTAGATGTGTCAGGGCTTTGGCTAAGCTCATTACTCACTGGCCATGACTGAGCATTGAGCCAGAACCATACAGACCCAGAATGACGACTGGTGAGTAAATCCTCTATGGAGGCCAAGAGATGGGATGTATGAGATTATTTTCTAACCGGAGTAACATATACTGTAGGTAGTCAGCGTGTAAAAATCGCCAAACACATGCGCACAGGCAAGCGTGCATTGGACGCTCGTAGACACAGACACACGCTTGTCAGAGAGACCCAATCCTCAACTGGCTGTACAGCTGTGAATAAACTCCTCTCCGCTGCCTAAAACCACATAAACCAAACTCCCAATCAAATACAGCAGACAAAGTAGGAGTGCATGAAGACGGATGGGGCAGAAAACGAGAATCATCTCCTCGGCCGCATTTCCGCAAACTTAAATGAAATGCAATTTAGAAAGATGCTGAGGGGGACATTCTTTACGCGTCCATGTAGTCGGTCTTCCAAGCACTGACAAGCTTGGTGAAGAAAAAATAAATAAATGCAATGTCTGCCATCTATTGGTCATGGCGTGCCAATGCAGCACAAAGCATCCAATACTGCAAACTACTACTGCTTGTGATATAGAGGGCCATATTTACATTTGAAAATTATAGCTACATGTGTACCAAAGATGGGTGTGACACGTATTGAGTATTAAATTAGCTGGAAAATATTGGCAAAAATTCAGAGAAAACATTTAATGCTTAGCTGAGATTTAGATATATTTAAAAAATCGACATCACTACCCCGTGTGAGATTTACACACTAGGGTTTCCTTTTATTAAAAAATACATCAAAGTAAGTTATAACTTGGTTCGTAATGTCTACCGTCTAGTAATATATGAAATAACAGGGCGGAGTATAAATATCCTTACCTGAGTGGCAATGCACTCGCTTGAAAACTGTGATGATTCCTGTGTCAGGCCAGTGTCACCTGCCATTCCTTCCCCTGAAAGATCAGAAACATTTGAAAATGCATTTACGCATTTCATGTTTCAGTCTCAGTTCAATCACAGGTAATAAGATGAATATAATAAGGCCTAACATTTACTCACCTTCTTCTGGTGTTCCAAACAGGTCCACAGATGCCTGGCTGGTGGTGACCCATTCAGGACTGGGGCACATGGGAGGACTGCTCGCTCGCTGCCCATCTTCAGCTGCAGCACAGGTACCATCACCAGCCTCCCTGTAGCTTCCTTGTTCCCTCGCATGGTCTTTGAGCAATGTGACTGATTCCTCCTCCTCCTCAGCGGTTGGTGGACAAGCCGAAGGTCTGAAAATTTGCGCAAGGGAAGGCAGTTCCTCTTCCTCCCCACTGCAGTCGGACTCCGAGGAAGACTCCAGTCTCTGAGCCTTCCTCCGCTTTAGGGTGCCCTTGATGGGAGAGTGCAAGCTGACCACACCACTTCCTTTAGTCCTCTCTGCCTCTTGGATAACTACTGATTGGATAATTGGAAGGAGGTCATCTGGAGTCAAGGAGGACTCTGTATTGGCCATGTTTCCAGTCATGTTCTCTGGCCACGTTTTGTTTGGCTCCACTGCAGTCTCTGATCCAACACTGTGGCTACTCTCCAGAACTGTTGGACTTTTCCTCATGCTGCCCTCCACTTTGTATGGCTGCTGACTTTTAGGGACTCTAAGTTGCTTTGAAGCTACAGGTGTCGGATCTGGTAGATTTTCCTTAGAAGCGCCAAAAGCTGGAAAGAGCAGACCAGAACCCACAGCTTGGAGGGGAGATTCCATTTGTCTTTTTGTGACTTTGTTGGGACTGAGGGCACTTTTTGAGCTGTTGCCAGAAAGCCTGGCCAGAATCTGTTTTTGGGTCTTCCCACTGGTATCAGGGTTCGAAGACTCCACTAAATCCTGAGGTGGTCTGGTAAGAATGGACTTTCTGAGCCTTTTACGATTCCTCTGCGCTTTTTCTTGTGAAATATTGTTGAGGGAACTTGAAGGTGGGCTCAAATCACTAGAGCAAGAATTTTCAAATACTGTCCTTTTCTCAGATTCCTGTTGGACTGTGGGACACTCCGTTGTCCTTGAAAATCCCTGCCCATTTCCTGCTTCCATCTCTGTGCCGACATGTTTGTTCTCTTGAGTCTTTGTAAGAGTTGTATTTTCCTTGTTGGACCAGAAGGAACTCCTCTTGATATTTGGACTACCAAGGTGGAAAGACTTCCTTTTGGTGGCTTTGAAGCTCTTCAGCAGTTGCTCAGTGTCCAGCTCACTGTCATTCCGGTCATCATCCTCCAGATCAATACATTTGACCTGGCTGGCTGACGTCTCTTGTGGTACAGCTAATGGTTTGATAACCGGATTACTTTGGTTTACACTCTCAGGCACGGCACATGAGACACTTGCCTCAGGAGTACTAATTGAACTTGGTACCATAGTCACTGAACAAGCAACATCAGCGTGACAAGGAATTCCTGTACTTGGGACTTCAACAATAGACTCCTCAACTGGGTTCACTTTCTGTGACTCAATCATTTCACACAATCTTTTCTCGCTAGAGTCCAAGTTCTCAATACCTCCCATTTCTTCATCTAAAACACATCCGTTTTTCCTTACAGCCTTTTCTGTATTTTGGTTCTGCAAACAAGCCACATTATCCCTGTCAGTGTCAGCTTTCGCCTCCTCTGATTGCTGCATCTTGTTGCAGTCTGAATCAAGTACGTCAACCTTTGTGGATGTTGCAGTGCTGATCTTCTTGTTACTCCCTTGTACTTCCTCTGTGAAGAGCTGAAGCCTCCGACTCCTCCTGGTTCTCCTCATGATCGGGCTTCCTGGATCCTCACTGCTAGGGTAACTCTCAATCTGAACCTCAGTCTGGCCTGACGGTCTGCTCTTAGGTATCTTAGGGTCAATTCCACCCTCTCCGACACCCACAAGGACTAAGGACTTGGCTGCCTTGCTCTTCTCCACCTTGATGTTTTCCCCTTTTTTCTTGGCAGGCTTCTTTTGCTCGTTATTCTCCGACTTCACTTTCCCTTGTAAATCCCCGTCAACGTCCTGCCACCTACCGTGCATCTTTTTATTTGGCTTCCTCCCAGATTCCCGTAGTGGCACATCAAACACAGGACTGTCCTCTACATCTTCATTCTCTTTGTTGTCACCTTCTGGCAACTCATCAAGCTCTTCTCCTTGCTTGTCAGAGCTATTAGAATTCAGCTCCCCAGTCAGGTCAATCAACTTATCTTCTTCAGTATCTCTTGGGTGTTCATTGGGAGAATCCTCTTGTGGTTCTGTCATCTCTGGTCGGTCATCCATAACACTGTCTTCATTCTCCTCAGATCTTGGTCTCTTGACAAAGTCAGCAGGTGTCAGTTTATTACTCATCCTCCTTTTGGCAATCTTCTTCAGGATTGGGAGTTCCTCAGCTGGACAGGGTGGTGGAGGGTCTGTGATTGCTCTGTTCTGTGGTGAAAAACTGCGGATCCCTCTTCGATCCCGTTTGTAAACAGCCCCAAATACCAGCTCCTCAAGACATTTGCCACGCTCTTCTCTCTTTGGACTCTCGTCCTTATTTCTGAGGTTATCCTCTAAGGGTGAGGCGGGGGAACAACTTCCTGCCAAAGAAACTGAGTCATAAGAGCCCTCTGTGTTTTTCTCCTTCTCAGAGTTTTCTTCTGTTGAGGAATTATTCATGAGCCACTCAGAGACTTTCTCTAGACTTTTCTTCTGATTCTGGTCAATCATTTCAGTCAAGGACTTTCTTTTGTTATTCCTCGAAGATCGTCTGACAGGTTGGTCTATGACTTTTTCAGGGAGGCATGGTGGATCTTGAGGATGAGTGGTTATCTTTTTTCCTAGCTTTTGGGGTCGTGAAGGAGCTCTTTCAACAACCACAGGTATTTCTGCCTCTAATGCTGGCTTCTGTTTTTCTGTGGTGGAGGTAGCTTTAGAGTCATCGGTATCCTTTTCAATGGCTGGAGGTATGTCACCTAGGCCGCTATCAAACCCCTCGTCCGAAATGACAGGGCAAGAATCTTCAAGACCCATGAGCTTTGCAAAGCCATCCTTGGCTGAAGAGAGAGGCATGGCGGTGACTAACACAAGACTCATAATAATCATATGCTCAAATAATCATGTGAAAAGCATGCTTTTAAAAAGACACATTCTAAGACTTTCAGTAATTTCAATGAATGAAATATACACTATTATTTTGAATGACTTATTCTTATTAATCTACTAATACAGCTGTCCATCAATAACGCTATTACGGAATAGTTACAGGAAAATTGACAACACACCATACCCAAATTAAATCTCTCACCTGCTATAGTTGACGAGCAGGACATTGGAAACTCATGATCCTCGTCATCAGCACGGTCAGTGGCCCACACTTCATCAGATGAGACATCATGGCCGTTTTTCTTCTGCACAGTCTCTGTGACACTATTTAGAAGAGAAAGGAAAATAAAGATGGAAGGAAATGTTGAATGAAATACTAATTCATTTGAAAAATATGCAGGAGTGACAAAAGATAGAAAAATACTTCTTGTAAGTAAATGTACCACGTCTTTATTGAAACTAGCGCTATAATTGTTTTCGGTGCTACTGTTCTTACCTATGTCTCCTCATCTGGGACATTCCAGTGAAGTCTGAAAAAAATGTTAAAGTCATCATTATTAAAATTCTACCACATCTCAAACATTAGTTATAGTATAGTAACATGTTTTGGTGATAGAAGCTAAACGATGTGGCTCACAGTTTGTGCAGGTGTCATGTTCATAGGCCTGGACCATATTCTGCAATCCCTCTGCCAATTTCTGGAACCCAGGGCTCTCCTGCAAACTCCTGCACACAGACAACAAGGTCAAATAACACAATTGACCCAACTGTAAATCACACGTAGTCACCAGAAAACAAAAGTAAACAGGCTTACACCCAGAGTCTGATTCGTTATGGCAGAATAATTCAAAACATTGTGTTCTTTTGAGAAGTACAGCATAGTACAATTTTCATTTGAAAGCATATCTCTGACACATTTACTCTCATAATGAACGCAATTCAGGAGGGGGGGGGGGTTATTATTCCTCTACAGTCAATACGGCATACCTTTTTGTGATCTTTATCTTACAAACTGGACAGTTGGCCTCCTTTCTCCTACTGCTGTCCAAGAGCTTTATTATGCAAAACCTAATTCATGGAGAGAGCAACAACTGTGAGTGATTGTACAACGTAAAAACAATGCCAGGTTAGTGGGAGATGTCAATGCGTAACACTGTCATTGAAAATAAACGTTAAAATCACTTACAAACATCTAGCTACACTACATAATGAACCAGCAGTAAAGGACCACGGCAAAGAAAGTGAAAGCTTACTTACTTGCAAAACTGGTGGTCACACTTAGTAGACACAGGTGTGCTCATCAATTCCAAACTACATGGAACAGAGAGCATAGAGCAGAAGAACAAACTATGAACAGGATCATAATTGCCTACTTCCTGCTGCTTATCAGACAACAATTGATTTCAACATAAAGTAGAAACAGCCTGCATACTAAACAGTAAACTACCACCAAAAGTATATGAAACATCAACACACCTTACACAATACAGAAATCTTCTACAGATGGCTAACGTTATTCTGCTGTCACACTCACCATATTGGACACTGCAAGATCTCCCAGATGACAGAAATCCCCCGTCTGACATCTTCAGCCTTCGGGGTCTTCATGGTGTTCATTTTCTCATGTGCAGCACAACTGTAGCCAAGTAATGGGTGATTTCATTAGTTTCTGACCATCCTGACAACAGAAATAATTGGAGCTTTTCCTAGCAAGTTGATTTCCTAGCCATCTATGTTCCCACTAGCTGCTATTAGCATCACTGGTGTATTTAGTACACTAGCCTTGCTCTGTTATTGTATAAGGTTGCACAAAAACAGTCCACAGGAAGCCAGAAGTTAAATTACATTTCAAGTTGGTGTGCCGGTGGGCAAAATAAAAGTCCTGCACGCCCGCCATATGTGGACCAAAAAGGAATAATTTGTGGGGGAATTTTATTTTGACATGAGGTAAGCAGAGAAGAAGTGGGTCTACAACAGACCCTCGTTTAGAGAGTCTGTTGAATAATACATTCTTTAGATATTTTGTCTTAAATTCCCCCATCATATCGACACTAAGTTGAAATTTATTTTTATTTTTTACTTCTGGATTCCCGCTGACTGTTTTTGTGCAACCCAATAGGGAGCAACGCTAGCGTATGTAAATACACTCACGTTGCTAAAAGCAGCTAAGGCCTGACGTATTTCATTTTGCCATCTTCATCGGAATCTTGCCCCACTACTGTAGTAATCACTACAATTGCACTAGAATTGTGTATTTTTGTTATTACTTGATATTTTTTGTATGTTTTAGTATTTTCTCGTTAATAATACCTGTGTTCTCTTTTGTATGATGTAACAATGTAAATTGTTGATTTGTATTTTGAATAATAAATGAAAAATATATAAAGTCTTGCCCTACTACTGAACTGACACAAGTAGCAAAGATTTTTATAACTAAACCAAGATAGACCACAGCCCGTCGATGCAAACTAGAAAAAATGAGTCATAGTGGGCAGAAAAAGCAAGGAATTCTGCAGAGCCAAGCACGAGCTAGCGAGATCCTATTGGCGCGTTCTAGCAAAATGTTTTTTTTCTTCTGTTAGGCAACGCCTAGTCTGATGTGCGCGTGTGCAATAACTCAATTCAACTTTGCACTCCTAAACAAATACTTTTTTTTATATACTTTGGTAAAGTCTAAAAAACGTTGTCCACTCTGTTCAGAACTGATTCTACACTCTGTTCAGAACTGATTCTAGTTTTGGGAACAGAAAACTGTATTGAGACCAAACGTTTCATTAAATAGAAAATTAGCAGAATGTTGGCCAAATCCATCTCCTCCCACTACCGGCCACTGGGCTTCCTCTCACTATCATATTGGTAGTGAGTGGAAACGCAAAGCGGATGCTTCACATTTATACATCCGGTGAAATATCTGTCTCATCTGTACATGTAATATTTGTAACTCAAGAAGGAGATCAAGCTAGCTTGCAGAGCAGCTAACTAGCTAAAATATAGGCTAAAGATACCACTGTAGCTAGCGACCTCCACTTAATAATTATCACAACAAAAAACATCATTGCCATCAAACTTAAAAAGGGAGGCAACAGTCATAATAGACTTGTCTTTAACAGCCAATGTGTATTATTTAACATTATTACTAAAATAGTACTCACTTACAGGAATGAGTAATTGTTTACACGTTGCTAGTTATACCATAAAGTCACTGAAAACCACATATTTCCTATTTTTCTGTGGTTTAGTCACTCTGGCTGGACTGAAGAAAACGCAAATTCAAAGTATGCGGCGTCCGTCTCGCAACGGACCATTCAACCGCAAGGGGGAATTGTGATTCCACTCAGTTGTGGACGTCCCAATTTAAATGAATGGCATCTGGCGCAACGTAATGCAGTGCCTATAATGAATGAACTAGGCATTAGAAGTTCAGAACCAGAACGTGTTAGCTATATATAAATAATTATGCTCAAATTGAAAAATCCTTAAACTAAATAATGACGTTTCTATCATCCTAATCCAGGTGAAGATTACATCTCACATTCCAGTGTTCGAATGTGTAAACAAGACTGCATGGGATTTCTGTTTTTGCAACTCTCTGCAGCCAATGGCTATGTCCGCTGTAGCTATAATTCTGGGAGTCACTTGTGGATTTGACAGGTCTAATGCCGCGTTCAAAACAACTGGGAACTCGAAAAAATACGAGGTCAAATTATGACATCAGTGATCTTCAGGTCGGAAAGTCGGAGCACTAAAAATAGGCCAGAGTTCCCGAGTTGGACGACCATTCAAAACGATTATTCCCAGTCAAAGCTCTTTTTCTTCCAAGTTCCCAGTTGTTTTGAACGTGCCATAAAGGGTTCCACCTCCAACACGTCAAAACAACCGCTATACTGATGTTGGCTAAAGAAGCGGATCTGATTTAATCGAGCCCTACATTCCTACTAGTTAGTGTTGTAACGTTAACTAATAGCAATCTATTGTTATTCGTAAAGAGTTGATCAAATTTGCCAAATATATAAAAATGTTAAGACTAGTGTGTCAGTGTCCTTGCATGCTAACAACAACTGCAGGCTGGGCACTAACGTTACACAATGTTGTTGCTGTGGCTAGCTAGCGCCAATTACACAACTTGAGTTTGAGTGGACAGGCATAATAATGTAATGAATGACGAGACTGTTTGATTTCAATAAGATCACCAACAGAGCAAATACATATTATAACACTACACCTGACACAAATACTGAGTGAATGAAGAAAATAGTAAAACTTTACAGTACTTTTGTATCTTGCTTCTCTCCTGGATTCAGTTTGGTTTTCCCGCAACTATTTTGGCGCGTGACCACAACCCTTCCCGTTGAAGAATGACAACTTCCTTTCGCGAGTAATCTTAAAGGCGTCATATCCGTTAAAAACAACAATAAAGTCCTATGGTAAGAAAACTCTTAAAGTCATGTCAAATAAAGATATATTTTGATATACTTAAGTCTTTCTGTTGTTGAAATATCGATAAATATGAGACTTTGCTACTGACACTGTTGTTTTGAACCGCCGAGTTAGTACCGTATTTTAGCCAGCTAGCTACTGTTAGCTAACATTAGCCCAATCATGTTCTAAAGGAGCCTAACATTATTTCTTATAGTCCAAGGTCGGACCGTACATGTTCTGTTTAAAGGCGAATTGGCTCTGGAAGCCAGAATGTAAACATTAATCGATTCTCAATTGCGGTACGGTTCTATAAAGATAAATATCTCTACTTTCATATCACATCAAAAATAATATCACAGTTGTACATTGTTTTAACCGGGTTTAACGCAGTTGCTGCGGACAATACTTTTCAATGACAACATTACATGGATGTATTAATTTCGCTGATTCTATTACAAAAAACGTTTCTTAAACGGAACGAAACTGGGATGGGACCTACCTGAATTTGTCCAATAGAACTGAAGTTTTGCATCTATTTGGACTAATGATTACACCCTACATTTGTGGCATCCTCTTCCCTTTACACACAGGTGTTCGGAGACGCAGATAGTTTATTAACACAGATAGTCCACTGTCTGTTTTCCGTCAACAAACGCTGTAACATGGAAATATGGCCGTGTGGTGTGGTAACGCTATACAGGGGTAGTCTTTTACCTTTTGTTTTTTGACAATTATTTCTCGCTGATATAAAAGCGTATGTTTCCAAAACAGTACCGCAAACGATGCATGTTAATGTTTAGAGCAAGCATCCGGGTTCTTAACAAAATTCACCCAGTCAGTAGATACTGTCGTCAATAGGCGCAAAAGTAGTTGGCGTCTATGAATGGGGTAAGCTAAACTGTGCTAGCAAAACCACCAGTCACGAGTAGTTTGCCCGCCAGCTAACCCTGTTAATTCTGTTTCCAGTGTTGCTATGGAGGGCTCCAAGTCCTCTAGTACCACCATGCAGGTCAGCTTTGTGTGTCAGCGCTGCAGTCAGCCTCTAAAGCTGGATACATCCTTCAATGTGCTCGACCGTGTCACCATCCAGGAACTTATTGGTATGTTTACCTGAGTGTATGTTTGAGAGAGCGTGTGTGCGCATGCTTTGGAGAGCGCTACAGAGGAAGAGATGGAGATCAGCGTTGTGAGTCTGTGTGTCTTCTATCCCATCAGCTCCTCTGGTCACAGTGACACCAAGCAAGCAGACAGAAAGCAATGAGGCGGAAAGTGCTCCAGAGGTGAGACACTGGGTTTGTTCAATCCAATGGAAAGATGGTTTTAAAACCAGGTTTCACAGCAATATCCTTTATAGAAATTAAGTTTTAAACACTGACAGGGGTTCTGATTTTCCTCTCTTCCTCCAGGAAACCTTTGTGGAAACAAAGCAAGATGGAGTCGCAAGAAAATACATCCCTCCTGCAAGGTAGCATCATGTCTAACTTTCTACCTTCCAATCTGCTTGGCCTACACAGTGTAATGCCCTGCTCTCAACTTGAACTATCATACCCTCTAGGCCTAGGATGATGCCTACATAGTTGTGTGTGTGTGTGCGTGCGTGCGTGCGCAGGATGATGTCCACAGAGAGCGCCAACAGCTTCACTCTGATTGGAGAAGCGTCGGACGGAGGCACCATGGAGAACCTCAGTCGGAGGCTGAAGGTGACAAGCGATCTGTTTGACATCATGTCGGGCCAGACCGACGTAGACCACCCGCTGTGCGAGGAGTGTACCGACACCCTGCTAGACCACCTGGACACGCAGCTCAACATCACAGAGAACGAGTGCCAGAACTACAAGTGAGTAGTCACACACTGCAACTACACTAACATTACAGAACTAGTGGGTAGTCAAAGTGTACTACACTATGTAACACACAGCAGGATTTGCTCTAGAAATATTTTCTTAGGCAGGGAGACCCACTAGGACTTAGTTTACACCAATATTTTGTTGCCTGGAGCAATATTGTGCATCAAAAGAGGATCACTTATTTGCATGCATGAATCATGTGTGTGGATATGAGCGTGTTTTTGATGCCATGTGTAGGGAAATTTTGTTGTTCACGTTCAATTGACGTGCGCGCATCCCGGTGTGGTGACACTGATGGTTTCTCAGAACTGGTGGCTTGATGGGCAGCAGGTAGCCTCGTGGTTAGATCATTGGGCCAGTAACCTAAAGTTTGCTGGATTGAATCCCCGAGCTGTCGTTCTGCCCCTGAGCAAGGCAGTTAACCCACTGTTCCCCTGGTGCCGAAGACGTGGATGTCGATTATGGCAGCCCCCCCCCACACCTCTCTGATTCACATTTCAGTTGAACGCATTCAGTTGTACAACTGACTAGGTATCCCCCTTTCCCTTCTACGGCTAGCTAGATTGAGAATTTACTTAGCAGGTTATTATAATTTACATTGCAGGTTAGGAGAATTATGTTAATAAAAGTGTTTGGCTAGCATGCTGTACTCCCATCTTGCCACAACCGTAGAAGCCATCAATCCAGAGAAACCATCAGATAGCTAACGTTGAAGTAGGGACCTTAACAAACTTAACAGTGAGCGAGTGAAAACACAGAAGACCGAGGGCTATAGCTATGTAAAACGAGTTATCTTATTCTTCTGGCTTTATCCAGCTCTATTTGTGATATTTTATCTTGCCTCGCTGGCTTGCTAGGTGATCGATCCTCTGACATCTGCGATGTTGTGGACGATAACATCTGAATTCGTGTTCGTTAACTTGCACGAGCTGCATTTGAAGTTGCATGTGCTTGTATCCACTGCTAGGTAAACAGGTTTCTGATGACGAACTGTGCATGCAACTTTTCATGACGCGGCCGGGAAAGGTGTCTATGTGTGTTTTGTGTTTTTCATGTGTCTTTTTCCTTGTCTGTGCGTGTGTGTGTGTTTTCCTTGTCTGACTACGGTGTGTGTTCTCTACTAGGAACTGCCTGGAGCTGCTGTCCCAGCTGAAGGAGGAGGAGGAGGACAGCCTGTTGCTGGAGCTCCAGAAACTGGGTGAGGAGGAGTCGTCACTGGTGGGGGAGCTGGAGGCGGTGGAAGAGCAGAGGGCTGCCGTGGCCGAGGACCTGGTCCAGGGACGCAGCCACTCCCAGCAGCTAGACACTGAGGAACTGCAGTGAGTAATAGCTGTTTGTCCTCCACCTCTGAGGAATTTTGGCTGTTGTATTTCTAAGTTCAAAGCACTTTGGCTGTCATCCTGTCTCACATGGGTTAGAGCGTAAAATGAGCTTTGGAAGTCCGCTGTCTCAACCTTATGCACTTAGTAAAGAAATGAATGGGACACCGTTCACCCTACTGGGAACTGACATTTTGAGACTGTATAACGCAGTGTTTCCAAAACTCGTTCCTCGGGACTCCAAGGGGGTGCTCGTTTTGGTTTTTGGCCTAGCGCTACACAGCCTAATCAACTAATCATCAAGCTTTGATCATTTGAATCAACTGTGTAGTGTTATGACAAACTCCAAAACGTGCACCTCTTTGGAACCTGAGGACCGAGTTTGGGAAATGCTGGTATATTGCAAGACAGGAGAATGGGACGAGGAAAGAGAGGGAGACACCAAATCGACCCCTACTCTATGCACAATATAATTCAATTTCAGAAATGAATCCCTTATCCTCCCCTGGCCTGTGTGTCTGTGTGCTCCAGGTACCAGAAGGAGTACAGTGAGTTCAAGCGGCAGCAGCTGGAGCTGGATGACGAGCTGAAGAGTGTGGACAACCAGATGCGATACTGCCAGATTCAACTGGACCGCCTGAAGAAGACCAACGTCTTCAACGCCACCTTCCACATCTGGTAAGGACACATACTCCGACGCATTACAGACGCTTATACATGCACTAAAATACACAGACGTGCACAAACAAACACGCGCATGAATTATTGACCCAATGTATGTCAGTTTAGCGACTTAATCTCTGTTTGAAGTGGTGGCGATTGCATGCTTGCGTTTAGAATGAACGGCTGCCTCTGTCTCTCACCCCTCATCTTGTCTTCACATAGAATTTCAAACGGCATCTTTTACATTGATAGTTTTTAGTGCTTACAATAACTTTGTCTCTGGTCCCCAGGCACAGTGGCCAGTTTGGCACCATCAATAACTTCCGTCTGGGCCGACTACCCAGTGTCCCCGTCGAATGGAACGAGATCAACGCCGCCTGGGGTCAGACCGTGCTACTGCTCCACGCCCTAGCCAACAAGATGGGGCTACGCTTCCAGAGGTCAGACATGATGCCACACACAAGGACATACACACGTGCACACCCTTCTGCGCCATGTAATGTGTTTCGTTACCAAAGAAGTAACTGTATTTTAATCAGTTATTTTATCATATCCAAATAAACATGATACATTGTACAATATGTCATTTCAAATCATGTAAAACATCTTGCTGGATTTCTTGAACCTCTCTCTATAGATACCGCCTGGTCCCATATGGAAACCACTCTTACCTGGAGTCACTTACAGACAAGTCCAAGGTAATGCTTGTTACCGGCAAGTGAGGTCTCACACTTAAAGGCATATGAACACACTTTCTGCTGGCTACTATATGGAGACAAAAAACATATATATATGTGTGTATATATGAGCTGTGGGAAAAAAATAGTGAACTATCCTTTTTAGTATTATTTTGCAATGCTCTTTAGACTGGCCCAAGCCAACCCCAGTGAATAGGCCATGTTGTATATGGTACATTCCACTCTCTCTTTCTTCTTGTGTGTGTAGGAGCTACCACTGTACTGTTCAGGGGGTCTGCGCTTCTTCTGGGACAACAAGTTTGACCATGCCATGGTGGCCTTCCTGGACTGTGTGCAGCAGTTCAAGGAGGAGGTGGAGAAGGGAGACACGGGATTCTGCCTTCCCTACAGGTCAGTCAACTAGTCTAGCAGACATCATCGAATTATAATTGTAATCATCTATGGAATATGCCGAGAGTCCAAGGATTAAGCTGTCAAAAGCTGACCAACTTCAGTTATTTGTGTAAATTTGGTAAGTTATACCACTAAATTAATTCGTTTATCTTTCTTCATTTTTCCAATTCATAAAAAAATCACTCCTTTTTGTATTTGACAAATACGTTCCCTTGTTTCTTAATATTTCATTTATTCTACTTTCCTGCACTAGTAACACATCTGACAGAATGATTTAGATGAGTATTTGGATTTGATTTTATTGAGGTGTTTTATACAGGTGTTTCTGTAGATTTGAGGAACTGCTGAACACTGTTGGTTTAGATGTTTCTGGATACAATACTGCCTCCTAGTAGTACTGCCTCTTATTGAAACCCTCACAGATTCCAAGGTAGTAGTCCTCATTTGGGCAGCAGGGGGTTTAGCAGTTACTGTATGTCTGTCTGATCAATCCAAAATACAAAAGAGCTACAGACTCAGGTCCCTTGGTGCATCACACCACGGATCGCGTCACGTAGCCAGCCAGTACAGTGCCTTTGAGCCGGTGCTTGGTGGAGTCATAGACCCCTCGTCTAGAGCTCTTGGAGGAGAGCTTGGCACAGATCTCGCTGTGTTTCTCTAGGCGACTAGGATCAAAGCACCGGCCGCAGTGCTCACACTGCTTCAGCTTGGAGTTGGCTGCACTCATCCCAAATCGACGTTTCAACACCACCTGAATGAATGGATGTTATCAGATGGGCCAAATAATGGGCGGCTGGGCAACAGACACAAGATATACAACATGTACAAACCAGAGGAGGCTGGTGGGAGGAGCTCATTGTAATGGCTGGAATAGAATAAAAGGAACAGTATCACACACATCAATCACATGGAAACATGTTTGATTCCGATCAATAAATTTCATTCCAGCCATTACAACGATCCTATCCTCCTATAACTCCTCCCATCAGCCTCCTCTGATACAAATGCACGTGATCACCAACACTACACTAGATCAACAGTTAGCATGGCTTTGGAATGTCAAGCTACTTTACCTGTCTGTCCTCCTTTTTCTCTTCCATGTTAAAACCCTTCTTGACTTCCTTTGGCTTGTTCACAGTGTATCTCGTGGCTGTCTGCTTTGGCTTACTTGACACACTGCTTTCTTCTCCATTTCTCCTCACCTCTTTAATCCTTTCTTCCTCTTCTTCCTCTTCTTCGTTATCTCTTATCATCTCCCATAGGTCAGAATCCACCTTCATCAGGCAGATCTCCTGGATGAACTTCTCCACCTTTTTTCTGAAACGTTCTTTTGCATTTATCTCCTCCAAAGCCTGAGCATCCATCTTGGCCCCACTCTTAATCAGTTTCAATTCTTGGGTGACACTGATCAGCTTGGCCTTCATACATGCCATCACCTGCTCAGCCTCTGAGTTAAAGACGTCCCATACCATCTCATCGGGGCACGGCGGTAGATCCTGTACAGTTAGGGTCTGAGTCTTGAACTGAACGTGTTTCTTCACAACCTGCCTTCTGTACTTTGAAGCAGCAGGACGAGGGCTGCCCTCTGGTCTGACTGGCTGGAATGGCTTCTTCTTGGCATCATTGTTTGGCACAGTGACTCTGGCTCTAATGGGAGGCAGTGGCATCTTGGTGACCATATTGGCTCCATGGACTGCCTTCAATGGCTTGGTGGCAGCGCAGGCTGAATGGAGTTGCTACTGGCAGCTCCAAGGTTCCCTGTTAAAGCATTATCTTCCTGTAGCGACTACAAGAATCTCCTCCTCCTCAAGGAGATTGACAGTGACATTCTTCTAACCTCGTTCTGCAACTAAATTTTCGTCTAGAAGAACTTTCTATATTTTATTGTGATCTACTGTGTTAACTATATCTCAGGAGGATTCTGCTAGATTGTCTTGGATACTAGTGTTCTATTTTCAGCAATCAGACGCCAGAATGTTCAAACAGAACATTTGGAATTTATTGATCAGTTGTGACATCATAATTGGTTCACATATAATGAGACTTCTAGAATCTCACACACTTATGCGGATGTGATGTCATAATAGACCATAATATACTGCCCAAAATGGTGAATGTTACCTACCTGTGTTGAACTGCTTGCCCTCATCTCATATTTAAACATGTCACTTTTCTTTGAGGTGAAAGATATTAGTGAACTCTCTGAATTGTCAATTTAAAGATATTTTGCCAATTAATTCATTACTAAATTTAGCTAACATAGTTAATTCAGAGAATCTTACCTTTGCCTTGGCAGTCTTGTCCAGATCATCATGGCATTTGTAGTTCTTAATGATAGCCACATTAGCAGCTAATTAGCAGTTCATTTTGGGGGGCTAAATACAGGCGACTAAATTGATAAGTCACCTTGTCCTACAGATATTTCCATGGTTATAAAAACGTCACACAAGGGTAAGCCTACATGAAACACATCCCTTATTTTAAATGTTTCTAAAATTCCCTATGGGGAGAAATGAATGTTGGAAAAACGGTTGGAACCATTTCCTTGTTTGACTGCTATGTTTTATGGGTATTATGACTCATACTGTTGTACTCTATTGTACTTACACAAATAACTGGAGTTGGTCAGCTTTTGACAGCTTAATCCTTTGTCTCTGCATGATCATTTGCCTCCAACTAGTCACTAGCATGAGAAATGTGCAGATTATTTTGTTTTAGCGTACTGGCCTTAGATTTAAAAAATGTGGGTGTTAGCAGCTGTAGATGTTGCACCAGTTTCTTTCATACCCCTCAAGAAATAAACACATGTGGGTTTGAGTTTTAACAAACCTTTTTCTGTTATGGTTCAGGATGGATGTCGAGAAGGGCAAGATTGAGGACACGGGAGGCAGCGGCGGCTCCTACTCCATCAAGACCCAGTTCAACTCGGAGGAGCAGTGGACCAAGGCGCTCAAGTTCATGTTGACCAACCTCAAGTGGGGTCTGGCGTGGGTGTCGTCTCAGTTTTACAACCGATAGAGGAGGAAGATGAGGACTCACCCTGGGTGTGCCCCTTTACCCTTCTAAAACCACAATTTCGTCACAATGTGTGACTCTGTAAAGTAGTTCTTCTGCAATGCTCTTCTTGCTTCCCTATGATGTTTTGAGAGGGTGGGGAGAAGACTGGAGGAAGGACTTTTGAGATTCACCACTGGTGTGAGTTCCAATCCAATTAGTCTTGTTTCCTTGTTTGATTTCCATATTGACCATATGAAAGGACAAAATAAAAACTGTTAAATTGTACACATTTAAGTCCACCTAGACTCGTAGGTGTTATGAAGGAGCTATCTGAGACTTTTGGAGCACATTCCAGGATTGAGTCCTAATAGTAGCTAAGTGGCTTCTGGTTGTGTCTTTTCCATCATATGCACATATCTTATGACACTGGATAGGGGAAAGCTGTTGTTTCCAATTGACCTGTTCAATTCTTAAAGATCAGTACACATGAAGGGAAGGAGAGAAGGACACGTTGAACTACTGAGATGCAGCACTGGAATGGGTTCTTATGTATCACAAGCTTCTTACTTTGCTCCAGAAGCAAATCTAGAGTCACGAATCTGGTTTTCTGCCAATTTACTTCAATTGGATTGTATCTTAGTGGTTCAACTCCACTCTAGCCACAGAATACTGTACATTTATGTTTTAATAGTTTTTCTTTTACTGTGCTGACAAGGTAAAGATGGTTTAATTTCACCATGTGTTGGAACAGCATTGGAACGTTTGCCTTGTCTGTTCTCTTGTCTCCCCACTCGCAGGGCGCTCGAAGTGTCTACCGAAAGCTTTGGCATTGGGATTATGCTGTGCTTTTGTTCATTGGCAAATTCAACAAGGCAATCCTTTTACTACAAGTGACTTCTTGGTGTAGATTTAAATGTAGACAAGGAGGCTTGTGGCAGTATTTAATGCCCGTATCACTGTATTATTTGGTTTTTCAGGTTCATTACACATATGAACATGCCAATAACGGACCCACACAGAACACCTTACGTAAAAGGATATTTCCAATTCTAACATTTGTATAAAAAAAGGTCATCAAAATGTAGAGACAGATAGATTGATTGATTGACTACGTAAGAAGCCAATTTAAGTCAAAACTAACTGGGGTGCTCTTGAACATTGAATGTCGTCTTGGTAAGCAACTCCAGTGTATATTTGGCCTTGTGTTTTAGGTTATAGTCCTGGTAAAAGTTGAATATCTCAGTGTCTAAAGCAGACTGAACCAGGTTGTCCTCTAGGATTGTGCCTGTGCTTAGCGCTATTCTGTTTATTTTCATCATAAACATCCTTGCCGATGACAGGCATGTAGCCACCACCATGCTTGAAAAGTTGAAGAGTGGTACTCAGTTATTTGTTGTTGGATTTTCTCCAAATATAATGCTTTGTATTCAGGACATAAAGATAAGTTCACTACCACATTTTTTGCAGTATTACTTGTGCCTTAATTACAAACAGGATGTTTGCTTTGGAATATTTTTATTCTGTACAAACTTCCTTTTCACTATGTCATTTAAGTTAGTATTGTGGAGTAACTACAATGTAGTTGATCCATCCTCAGTTTATCACAGCCGTTAAAAACAGTTTAAGTCACCATTGGCCTCATGGTGAAGTCCTTGAGCGTTTTCCTTCCTCTCCGACAACTGAGTTAGGAAAGACACCTATCTATCAATATGTGCATTTTTTGCGAGGCATGAGAAAACCTCCCTGGTCTTTGTGGTTGAATCTGTGTTTGAAATTCACTGCTCATTTTAGGGTCCTTTCAAAAATCCTGTTATACACTTATCAGATGAGTCCATTCAATTTGTGACTTGTTAAGCACATTCTTACTCTTTAACTTCATGCATGCCATAACAAAGGGATTGAATACTTATTAACACAATACTTTTAATTCATTCATTTGTAAAAATCTCTAGAAACATAATTCCACTTTCACATTATGGGGGATTGTGTGTAGGCCAGTGAAACTCAACTTAATCCATACAACAAAATGTGGAAAAAGTCAAGTGGCGTGAATACTTTCTGAAAGCACTTTTAGATTGGCTTTTCAGGCAGTCATTGAGTTGCTAGCCTTGAACATAACACGTAGCTTGCTCTGTATGACTGTGTATATTTGAGTATTACCAGTTAGGCTATTCTGCTTTTCTCTGGTAAACAACACACCTATGCTCAAGTGTGAAATCATGTTTCACAATATACTAAAATAACTTTGCTATTATTTAAGTTATGTTGGAATTTAGATTGTTATACTGCACAATTTGCAATGAATGAGAATTATCTTTGACGTAACTCCTTGCTAACAAGCCACAAAGTCATACCAACAGTCGGTGAATGGTTTATATGCATTTCTATTAAGTCTCTCTCCCTCTTGGGGGAAAGCCTCATGAAAAAATATGGATAACCATCTAAATAACAAAGTAAACTCCCAGTCCAATATCCAAGAAAATATTTACATCTGATCAAATCAGTCAAAAGTGATGATCCTAGTGAAAATGACTTCTTTCTTTCACCTGACAGTTAGACTTGTGTAAAACGTAACAGTGTTGTATCAGCCAGGCATGCCTTCAACTTTGGTCATCAAAAATAGAAACTCCCCCTTCATTTGAACCCTGCCGAGAAAAGCCTTTCTCTCAAAACATCAAATGGAATGGATATGTAGGAAAATGGTGCCGACAGACAGGGCTGCCATGCTTACAAGCATTTCGCTACACCCGCAATAACATCTGCTAAACACATATGTGACAAATACAATTTGATTTGAGCCGTTTGGTTGTCCCAAAAACAGGAATGCACACACACAACACACTGTGACTTCAGTCCGTTTTCCTATGACCCTGTGATGCAGCCCACTGAACAGGCCCAGCAAGGTCTTTCTCTTCTTTGTGGCAGGGGTGTGTGTGTGTACATGTACGTGGGAAGCCATTGGGTCCTACAGACAAGCCATAGACTGGCACTGCCCCTTCATGTCTTAGGAGGGGTGAGGATAGGGAGGGCACTTCAGATATTACTCCTCCATCCTTTAGTCTGTTTTTACCCCCTCCATCCTCCTTCCCCCATCCCCATATCCAGAAGGGAGGGCGTTTGAGTAATGTGGCCCCCACACGAGCCCTCAGGGGTGGCGTTGGGCACCTCAGTTCGAGGCACTGCTGTTGTATGCGGTGGAGGGCGTGGAGCCCGACGCCAACGGCCCAGGTCCGGTGGCAAGGGCCTTGCAGAATGGGCCTTGCAGGCCGGTGGCAAGGGCCTTGCAGAAGGGGGGCATGAGAAAGGGGTCTTGGGTCAGCTGCAGCACGTCGATGCGCTCCTCCTTGCGGTTGCCCAGGTAGCGGCGGATGAAGGCCTGACGGAGAGAGAGATAAAGACACCGAATTGAGATGTTTGTTTGTTTTTTAGGGGGTAGATCAGCTTTAATATTGCATATAGATTGTGGCTTCCATCAATGTAATTGTCTGCATAATTTCCAATCCCCCAATAGATAGATAGATAGGGAGATACACACACAGAACCAGATACAAATCTGGACACACTACTCATTCAAGGGCTTTTCTTTTTTTAAACTATTTTATACATTGTAGAATAACAGTCTACACATCAAAACTATTAAATAACACATTTGGAATCATGTAGTAACCCAAAAAGTGTTAAACAAATCAACATATACACTGCAAAAAGTCAGCTCTCAAAAACAAGGGGAAAAAAGCTGTAAAGTGAGGGAAATATTACTTAAAATAAACAAAATTATCTGCCAACAGAACAGGAACATTTTACTTGCCAAGATTTTTTAAACAAGTAAAAATATCTAGTCTCGAATGCATAGCTATCTTAAACCTAGTGCGTTCAGACTAAAAACAAGTAATTTGTCTGGATACAAAGAAAATATAAGAATAATTTTCTGAATATGTAGGAAAATGTTTGTAAATTTATGCTAGTGCCATCATCTTGAAATAAGGCTGTATGTTTAGTAAATATATCTTAAAACCAGTACAGCTACACTAAAAACAAGTACATTTGTCTGGACACAAAGAAAATATTTAAGAATTATATTAATCCGTTCTTGGGATTCTCCATTGTCTACAGAGCCAGTAATTACCTTGGTCCAGCAGTGGTGGCTTCATGACCTTTTTGAACACTCCATAAAACTGTGCCTTGTTGTAAAAGGTCCCCCAGCGGGTCTTCAGTTCAGGTATAAAGCAGTTCCCTCGATCGAGGATCCGCCGGAGTTCATCCATAACATGACAGACAGACAGACAACCAGACCGAATTCTCGCGAGCTCACTGTTTTACATTTGCCCAAAGTAGTTTACCCCCGTCCCTACTATGGATTCTCACGCTGCTCAGTTCCCACGCCGTATCTCATTTGAGATTCGGTCTGGTGTTAACCAGGCTAAAGAAGCATAGGCCTACTTAAAATGAATACATTTGCTTACATGATCCAGTTCTCTGAAGCAGGGATACGCTTGAAGTATCTTGGTAGGCCTGTCCTGCTCCTTAGTAGCATCAGAGTTGACGAAGGCCCGTCTTGCTTGGAGTTCAAGGTCCAGGAGCTGGGAAACATCCTTCTGGTTGGGTCTGGCCTTGGTTTTGTACATCTCCTGTAGAGTTTTATAATGTCTCGCCAGGTTCTGTAGGCTCTCAGTAGTTTCTGATGCCAGAAAACATAACAAACCCGACCAATTAACATTTAAAAATGTAGACTGAAATTAAGAACAGTGATTCCGCTGGTACTACCCCCCCCCCCCCAAACCTCTCATTCCACAGGAAACACTGAAGACTAAAAAGTCACTTTGTTTCTAGTCCCTCATTTAGAGTAGTAGTAGAAGTTGAATTTATACGGAAACACTATCCACTATTTCAATTTGTGTACTTACCACCCAACTGTTCAACCTCTGGGCTGCTGCATCTAGATAGTGGGGATGTCTCCAAGATCAGGGTTGAGGAGGTGGATTCGTCAGTCTCATCAGTGGACATCTCCTGGCTGCTCTGAAATCGAAGGCGTCGTGGCCTCTTTCTTGAAGGGGTCGCTCCCTGCTTCTTTATGGGGGTTGTCACATTCTGAATCCTTTTCAAAAGCTGCTAGTTTACAGATTCCTGACAAACAAATTGTTTGTGTTATAAATCACATTAAACAAAATCGAATCCAGAAATGAAACGATACAAGCAGACACATGTTGCCCTGATTGATCTGGATGAAGCACATCACTCCTATTTTGAGTGTCAGATGTTTGCACTTTGACTGCCAGGTTCCAATAGTGCTGCGTTTGGAAAAATGTGTTGAAAACCTGAGTAGTGACTTACCTACTCAGCTCCACTGGTTGTAGATTTGTCCCGCAGCATTGGGTAGTACTCTATGAGACGCTTCGCCATTACAGTGAGTTCACGGCTGCATGGATACTGGAAGTCATCCCCTGCCGCTCTCTTAATGGAAATCATGCTTGTTACTGTATTCCTGATTAATCGACAGCGAAGATCGTTGGAAAGGATATAGTCTCCTTGTCCAGCACGCTGTTTTTCAAAAAAGGTGTTTCTTGATTGCTCCAACTCTGTGTCTGTGTATAAGACATACTGTGGGCTGACAAGCTGTACGGTTCTGGTGGCACCATGTTGGTCTCTTGGGTTTGGAGGGGTGGGGGGATGGAGGGGACAGGAGGATGGAATCACAGGTCCCAGAGGAGGTGCCTGGTCTACACAGGTCTGATTCTTGACCCTGTATAAGACATACATTTATTCTTTAGTAATTATAAAGGCAAAGAACACCACACTGTAACAACAACCTAACAGCAAACACCAAAACAAGTACATCTGTAGATACATGTATTGTAATGATGGCCAGGAAATGCAAAGTTACTTTGATAACAGGAAACACTGTCTGCATGGTTAGATTAAATGTCTCTCAAATGTCAAAATCTAACATTACCTCATTTCCACTATGAGTAAATCTCCAAAGGCTTCTCCTTCTGAAGAAGTGCTCTGGCCCGGGAAAGAGATCACATAAATCCTCCTTAGAGAGGCTGGGCAGCATGTCTGTGCTTATATTAGAAGCTGAAAAACACATTTAACCACATGGTAAATAGTTAAGTAAATAGCAACTAAATCATAGTTTATAGACGCAGTGTCAGGTTGATATAGGTTATGAGACATTAGCATACTGTCTTCCCTTTCCAGTTAATACAGGAATGATTTACCATGCTAGCTAATGTTAACTAACAAAATTAGACTACCAGTATATCATTAACGTTGACTTCAATTACTTTAAACCAAAAGATTGTGCAAGCTAATGAAACTAACGTTAACGCTAAATCGTCTCCCATAATTGAAAATCTTAGTTAATCTTTGCTTGCCTAGTTAAGATTGTAGACAATGACTGACACCATCGATAATTTAGCTTCGCCGTCTTTGGCACCATTTCTATTTATTTTCTATTGTCAATAGAAAGGGCGCCAAAGACTGTGAAGCTAAATAATCAACGGTGTCAGTCACCTCATTAACACCATTTCTGGCAATTAAGCACTCTCAATCTAACCAAAGTTCAAGTTTTTCAACGAATGGCCGTTCGTGCAGTTATTAACTGCTAAAAGTCAACGTTACCTAGTTAAAATTAGCAAACTTGGTTTGCCAACTTTCCAATTCAAATGAACGTTAGCTAACTAAGGAGAAGGGTAGACGAGTATAAACAAATGAACTTTACCTTTTAATACTGGGGTTGAAAAATGTTCCATGCTTGGATAGGTGTCACCCATTCCATCTTCATTCATAGTGTTGTTAGATGACTCAAAGATTTGCACCGTATTTGACTTTTTAGTTTTTTAGGCCTCCCTTATTTGGCTAGATAATGTGATGAACGTACCTCAGTTAAGCAATATCACATGAGAGGGAGTGCTGAATATCAGCACGGCTGTGATTCGGCCGTAGGTACGAGGCCGCAGGACAAATATAATAATATTCAGTATAACAGCACGACCTCGAGTGTGATATTGCTTTTAGACAACAGTTCTACAAGCACAATTTATTATTTAACAGTAATAAGCGACAACAGATTATGATTTGTTTATTTATTTAATCATTTATTTGGCTCCAACACACATAGTTCCCCAACTGGTCTGGTACTGGACTGTTGCCAAGCACCACATATACATTTTCCTACACACTAGCTTGCTACTGCTACTTTGTGTAGTTCTACACGTTACCGTCTTCTCCTGACGACCATTCATAATTTAACTCAAATGTTATTTGTGGAAATATGTTCATATTTGCGGTGCAAAGTTTGTTACAATTTAAGATGGATAACGATCGTTAATGTAATTTACGGTTATTAGAACACCTGTAAAGCGGAGTGATACATGTATAGTTAAAAGTCCCAGTGCTTTTGTTCTCTACTCCAATCAAATTACTGGTCATATTATAAATACTTGTGAACATCATTTTCAGTTCTTTCCGCCCTTTTCATCGAAAGCAGTGGGAACGTTTTACATGCGTTTGCGTTTAGTAACGTTCAAGATGCTTTGACGGTGCGTTATCTGCTGCGTTTTTATGACTTTTTAATTGAAACTGTTATTGAGCCATATCAATAGATTGCACAGTCGCAGCCCTGATTTCTGGTTGCTCTGTGGTATTGACGGATGCACTGAGGAATATAGTGTACAATTCCTTCAGTCATGTAAAGAGAAACCACCTTCAACACCTACTTGATTGCATCCGACCAGATGAACAGCCATCGGAGGAAAGCCAAGCACCACCGGAACACGTAAGTAGCTGGCTAGTATTTTTTTTGTTCTCTGGATTAAAAAAAAAAGATTTAATGAACGGACGATACACGGACCAAAGTCATACTGTCCATTAGGCTACTCGATCATTTTAGCCATAATGACTCTTATGGCTAAAGCTGGGTTCATGTGAAAATAATCGATGATAAATAGGAACAAAACACTTAAATAGCACTATTGGTGACACTAAACACAATTTCAAATAATCATCTGTTTCTTTGATGCGTGGTACACAGGACAACATTCAACCCGATAATCTTCTAGCTAACTCCAGCATCACTGATCAGCAACTCCATACATCTGACTCAGATGAAGGGCAAAGGGGCATTGACCAACATGGAGCTGTCACAGTGCAACAAGTAAGTGCCACCAACCGAGTAAATCTACTGAAATTGACCATATTTTTTAAAGTACTTAGATTTACTAATAGCAATCATAGTCAGACTTCGCAACCACTTCTCCCGTCACAAACATTATACTTGTCATGAACTAGTAATGTCCAGCCTCAGGATACTACATTCAATGTCAACATTTCTTTAGAATCTGACAACACATGCCACTGCTTTTGTGATAAATGCCAGAGCCAAGCATCCTCTCTCACAGGTAAGATGCTTTTTCTGAACAGAGCACAGCATTTGGTTTGTTACATTATGCAGAGCATTTTGTAGTGGTTCAGTGATGGTTGAGTTCATTCTCAGTGCCAGGTTGTCCACCTTACTATTGTTGATCCCTTATGTCCTTATGTTAATGAATATGTCATAAGAACATCTGAATATCATAGGTATACATGATTGATGACATCCCCACCTCTCTCTCGCTATCTCATTTTCAGAAAGGTGTGAATGACATTGTTGCTGGGGTACAGCAGTATCAATCATCACTATTGGACAACCTCAGGAAGCAGATGGAGGCAGTGCTAAAGAAGCATTCAGGAAGCACATCAGGGCAACTTGAGAAAGATGCAATGGATATATTTGACAATTTCATTGGGCCTTTTGCTGGCGTTGCAACAACATTTAGACAGGACAGTGTTATTAAGAAGCAGTTTAGCTGTTTGGATGCAGAGGAAATTCACATTGCTCGAACCATATGCAGGATGAAATGTGGAGGATCAAAAGACATTTTCATCAAAGACAAATCATTTTATTATTTACCATTAGTCAAAAGTCTAGAACAGTTCTTATCACACCCAAGGATTTAGTCTATGGTTGAAAAGGGACCCCAGATGTGCAGGGGAAGTTTTTTTCATGATATTGTATATGATGCTCTTCTAAAATCACAACCCTTATTTTCAGAGAAACGAAATGATTTGCAGATTGTTCTGTACACGGATGAAATATAAATCTGTAATTCATTAGGATCCTTTGCATCAAAAAACAAGTTGTTAATGGTGTACTACACCCTAGGAAATATAAATCCAAAATACAGGTCTAAACTGGCTGCTATCAAGCTAGATCAGCAAACCTCCGTCAATCTAGTGTAGATGTAATATTGACTAGAATCAAGGAAGACATGGATGCATTGTACAGTGGGGTTAAAATGCTAACTATTAACGGAAAGAACTTTATATGGTGCCATGGTCTTGCTCTGGAGATTCCCTGGCACAACATGAACTAGCAAGGTGTAAAGAGGGTGTGGGCTTTGCCTACAGTAAGTGCAGACACTGAGTGTTCTTTTGAGGACATGCAGTCACACTTCAATGAGGATGCATATACTAAAAGGACATTGGAGAAGCATGTCAGACAGTGTGATGAAATAGAAAAGGCACAGACTGACTTGCTTCGCAACAGCCTGAAAACAACATATGGGATCAATAGAAGGAGCAAGTTCGTTGAATTCCCAGCCTTTGATATCATGCAACAAACTCTGCAAGACATTATGCATGTAATTCTGGAGGGCATAGCCTCATTGGAAATCAAATGTGTTTTGAATCATCTTGTTGTGTCAGGTTTCTAGTTTTGAGTTGGTTGATCCACTTCCATCTCTGACACGTGGAAACCGGAGGGGGGAAGGGAGGGGGTGCACTCCACTCATATGCGCGTAGGCCGGAGGGGTCCGGGCGCGGCCGGCCAAAGTCGTAGGCCCCATGGTTGCCCACTTGTAGATTAACCCATAGGTTGGGTTAAAAAGTCGTCTGTCCGTAGGGTAGGGGTTAGGGTTAGGTATAGTTTGTAGAATGGTTAAGATTAGGGTAAGGTATGTTTTTTTAATATTTAGGTTAGGGTTAAGGTAAGGGTTAAGGTTAGGTATGGATTTTTAGAATGGCTAGGGTCAGGTATAGTTTTTAGAATGGTTAAGTTTAGGTAGGTCTGTCAACTCGATCTAGGATCAGGCAAAATCCCTTCAGTTGCGCACCTTATGCAGGTTTGGTCCTCGGTTGGTTGCCATGTGTTCATATCGAGTGGTGTGGTCATGATGTCTAGGTCCGCTTTGTCAACGGATGTGGAAAGCATAGTGCAACCTAGGAGTTTGCTCCCCATCGGATCCTTCTCTTTTAGCTCCACGTTGTCTATGTATTTACTTCCGTGTTCGCCAGTCTTTAGGTCCTGGATGTTTTCAATCATGTGTGTAATTCAGGGGTTATTCCCTTCCAGGATCCTAACTCTGAATCAACCCATGTCTAGTCGAATCCAGCTGGTCTGTATGGGTATACTCGGCGTAGGATCAGGCAAAACCGTCGAGTTGCGTACCTTGTGCAGGTCCGGACCTCAGTTGGTTGCCATGTGTCCCTGTCGAGTGGTTAGTCATTGAACTGCCATTGGTTTCAGCAGACAAAAACCCAGAAGGCGAGCCCTCTCTACGGTTGTCATGCATCCGCCCTTGGAGTTCCGTCCTGCGTTTCGGTAGGTGTATGGAGGGTTTAGGATCAGGCAAACTTCCTCTGGCTTTGTACCGTACGTCTGCCAGGAGTCACAGTTGATTGCCATGTGTCCATCCCTACCATCTCAGTCGTAGGTAATTCAGTGGTTTGGGTGATAGTGACCCGTGGAGCTACTCCCTTCCAGGATCGTAGCGTTCCAGTGGTATGTCATCCCTAGACAGCGAATTTTTTTCGTAGTCCAGGTAAAAAAGTGGATCGGTTGTCCAGGCTTAGTGCGGCGGGGTAAGACGTCCCCCAGTGAAAAATTGTTCTGTGGGATCCAATTCTCCTCCAGACATAATCTGGGCACCCCAGGGATTACACGGCCGACGCGATCCTCCAGCCGCAGCGCCCAACCCAAAAGCTCCACTTTCTAAAGCTAAGGTACCCCAACTCGCTAGGCAGAGCCACGCGCTACTGAACATACTGCCAATCCAATTCTAAACTGGGGTAGATAGTCGTCCAGCGCGGTACGTGAGTCCCCTGTTTTTGTGGAGCTGGGGGGGTTGAGCCGATTGGTCTGCCAACAAGACCCCGAGAGGTCCCGGAGGAGTCCGGTCAATCCATTTCCTCCCGTCTTCTTGCTTGGTGTACGGAAGGGCCTAATTGCTTAGGGTATAATCGCTGCGGGGGAGTCGCCAAGGTCGGGGTCCCAAGAATAGTTGGCGAAAAAAGGTTCTCGTCCGTTGGGGGTGCTGGTGGGTGTGGATGAGAAGTATTTTGGAAGGATGGTGGGTTGGTAAGGGTTTTTTGGTTGTAATTTTGTTATTTAGTTAGTTTCTTTTCATCAAGGCCCATGGTCATGGTAACCCCGAGTTCAAGAAACCAAAAAGAAAAACATATATATAAATATTATTTTTATTTTTAAGAGTGACTAAAGGTAAGAATTTGAGAGTCCGTGGTCACGGTAACTCTATAGTGCTAGTAAAGTGGCTAAAGGAAAGTATTATTGAGAGTCTATGGTCATGGTAACTCTATAGTGCTATTGGAGGTCTATTTTTGTGGTCTTAATGACCCCCTATCTTTTGTATGGGATGTGGGGTGTGTCCGGGCGTTCCTCCGCTGTACTGAAAGCCTCAGTGGTGGTCCGGCCCGTAGTAGTAGTGTTGGACCTGGAGGGGTTCGGGAGGTGAATCCTGGTCCGTGGATCCTGGCGAGTTTATTTGGTTTCTTCATTGTGGTTTATTTGGTTTCTTCATTGTGGTTTATTTTAGAGGTGGCTGCTGACTAGAGCATCCTTGAGGTTCTTGTTCCTTATGAGGGCCAGGATGGGTATGTGAAGAGGGAGTAGTTGTTTATATTTGAGTCTTTTTTGGATGTGAGTAGCCACTCGGTAGCTGGGTGAGTTGTAGGTTGTAATGATGGGTATGATTTGGTGGTTTCCTTTGGTTTGTCCTTTCCGTGTGTGTCTCTCGGAGTCGCGTTGGGCCTTTTTGAGTGCCGAGCGAGTATATCCTCTGTTTTTGTATAGGGCTTTGGAGAGGATGTGCGTAGCAGTTTTGAGGTCTTGGGGTTGAGTGCATATCCTGCTGTACCTGAGGAATTGTGATTTGGTCGGTGTCGTTTGGAGAGGAGGAGTCTCTGCCTGTGGGGGTGGAAGGGTTCGTAGATCGGAAGTGATCCGAGGGTTATCCTGGTGTGGGGTAGTTGCGAGGAAGTTGAGTATTTCCACCTGAGATGCTGCATCCATGAGTACCTCGTCCTTGATGATGTTAAACTCCAACAGGTGCTGTGGTAGTGGTGAGAGTGGTGGTCCTAAGAGTGCTGGTGGATTGGTGGTTAGCATCTTGAAGGTGGGGAGGTTTTTGTCCGTAGCTGCCCATTTGTTTATGGTCACTTCTATCCCCTCGGATTGGGGAGGATGGTTCTTGTCCTCTTGTGGTATGTGGCTAGCCGAGGATTTCCGTGGCTTGGTTGTAACCCGCTCCTGCTGATTTTCATGACATTTCCCCCCTGGTTTGGGTATGGGATGGCATGGAAAGATCAGAGGCCACCTTAGCACTATCCCTCTGCTCCTCTCCCTCAACCACCCTGGTCAGGGTATGATCTCGGGGTGGGTAAGGAGGGTTAGTGTTTCCCGGCGGGGGCCCACCCTGTGCCACCCTGGTCAGGGTATGGCTGGGTTTCTGGGTCCCTGGGTATGGTGGAGGTAAGCCGCTTTTTGTTGGAAGTGTCCCTGGTTTTTCGTGTTGTGCAGTGGAAATATTTTTCCCTGGAGTGGTGTGGGGTGACGATTCCCGAAGAGGGGGCGTAATCACCTCCTTGGGGGGGTACCGTACCGATGTAAGGCGTCTGTTGGTCCGTGGAGATGGTGAGGTCCTCCTGGTGTGCGTAGCTAGTGTGGCTACATCGTCCTCCTCCTCGCTGTGAGGTTGGCAGTGGGTGAGCGGTGGCTTAAATTGGCTGTTGTCTTTTGTTGGCCAATTACCGTGGAAGTTGGGGAGTGAGTCCCTAATGTCCTGTAGGAGGCGGTCCAGGAGTGGTTCGCTGAGGAGCTTTTTGGCCCATAGGATGCCTAGGTACCAGGCTTCCTGCCAGTCAGAGCATAATGGTGTGTTGCAGAGTGTGGCGTATCTATTGGATACCTCCTCCCTGTAGTGCCGTTGTAGGATCTCGTGGCTGGTTTCTATCCAGAGTGAGGATGCCGTGGAGAGTGCCGCCAGTGTGGTATCGGATGCTCCCGATGGTGTGAAGGCTGCCGTGAGTGTTCTGGCCTTGTGGAGGTAGCCAGGAGAGGTCATTACCGGAGAGATAATAGCTAATGGTCTCCAGGTGGTGTCTCGCTCTGATGAGTTTGGAGAGTGTACGTGCTGTGGCGTTGAAGCTGGCGGGGGTCTGTGGTTCCCCGGTGATGTGACGTGCCACCGATTTGTAAGTGGTTGGTGAGACCAGGTTGTCCGAGTTGGTGGCAGTAGAGGCCTGCTGTTCAGCTAGGCTCTCAGTACTCATGGGGGTGGTGCCGAGTATAGAGGTGTCGGTCCTATGGTGCTGGGTGGGTGAAGGCATCGGTCTGGGTTGGGTGCGCTGCACATCCCGATCTGCTTGTTGGGTCCAAACCGTAGAGTGTCTGGAGATCGGTTTTAGGCGTGTGTCCCAAATGGTTAGCTTCGGTGTGTGATGTCCATCTCTGTATTCATGGCGTTTGGGAGTATCCGGTGGATGTGATGGGGTGGAGGGGTGCCTGGAGTAGGTGTAGCTCCTAGGTTTCCCCCGCCGTATCTGGTCCCGTAAAAGGTGGACCGGTATTCAGTTGGTCTATCCCTGTACGAGGGATTATTTTTCGGGGTGTTTGTATTCTATCTTGGTAGCCTTGGGGGTGGTGGTGGTGTTCTGTAGAGGGGGGAGGAGGGGGTGGAAATCTGTGTAGTAGGTCTGAGATGGGTATCTTTGAGGTCCTGGAGTGGGGTGGTGTGAGGTGGGCTGTGGAGTGTGGTTGCCCGCTGGGGATGTCATCAGGAGGTGTTTCTTTTCGTCCCCGGTGTGATGGTGTAGGGGTGTAGTCATCCGGTAGCTGGGTCCTATTGAGACCGTGGAGAGGAACTGCCTGGTGGGAGAGAAAGCCCACTGGTGTGGGATGTTTCTCCCGCTGTGTAGAAGACTGAGAATGAAGTTCATTATATGACGTTTCTATTATAATGAGACCAGGCTGCCGGTTGAAACTTATTTCGGCCGGCTCCTCTGTGCGTCTCTTTTTAAAGAGTTCAGAGGGTCTGTGTTGGTAGCTGTGCCCTGTAGAAATAATAGGGCTAGTCTTGTGGTAGAGTAGGGGTTCTGAGTAGTCATCAGAGTGCCCGGAGTCGTCGCTGTCTCGTGGATCTTCCATGTGTAGTGTGTCCCTGTGTAAAACTTAAAATATGGGTAAGAAAAAAGTACAAATGAAAATAAGTAGCCAAAAGGAGCTACCCCTGAAGTCCGTGTGGAACCTGCCTTCCTTACAGCTGCACAACGGGTCTAGGGGCAGCCCAGCCACGATGCGTTTCTGCCTTACTCGGCTTCATCAGGTAGCAGGGAGGAGAAAAAGGTGCAAAAAAGCGCACTCGGTCGTAATGCGGTAAAAAGGCCATATTATGGACCGGAAAAAATAGTGTGTATGTGTGGTGGAGGCTCGACGGTCTGGAAGGTCTATGAAGGTCCGTTGTGGGAGTACCAGCTAGTGTCTTGATCCAGGTGAGGTGTTTTAAGGGTGTAGCATAAAGCTACGGGCTTTATCCTTTTGACCAGGAATAGCCGTGAGGTGATGAGATGTTCGTGGGGAGTATAGAGCCCCAGCTGATGTC
Organism: Salvelinus alpinus; assembly: GCF_045679555.1. Classification (NCBI taxonomy): domain Eukaryota; kingdom Metazoa; phylum Chordata; class Actinopteri; order Salmoniformes; family Salmonidae; genus Salvelinus; species Salvelinus alpinus. The sequence goes on from NC_092088.1 coordinate 26,671,017, forward strand.
TTGATCCAGGTGAGGTATCTTTTAGGGTGTAGCATATAGCTAGAGCCCAGTCGTACCGTTGAGGATGAAGTTCCCTTGTAGAGGTCCAGCTTGATTCTTGTCCAGTTGAAGTGTTTTCGACCAAATGGTGCTGAGGCTGAGGGATGCTCCTCTTTTTATGGGAAGTAATGGGGGTGTGGTTGACCAAAGGTCGAATCCTATTGGTGCACAAGGTGTGCACACGACAGGGCTGAAGAGTGGTCTCTCCTGAAGAAAGGTGTTGGGGTCTTCTGCAGACTGACACAAACACAAAGAGAAAAACAAATATGACCACAAAGACAATTCACACCCTTTAGGTAAGAAATGTGTGCATGTATTAGAATTAGCCAGGATGGAAGGTGCCGGCTCAGCGCATCTGGCCTCCAGTGCATCTCCACGGCCCAGGATATCCTTCGCCGGCTCTGCGCACTGTGTCTCCGGTGAGTCTGCACAGTTTCGCATCTGCAGGGCGAAAATAACCATCCAGCCAGAACGGGTTGAGCAGGCTCTACGCTCAAGACCTCCAGTGCGCCTCCACGGCCCAGTGTATCCTGTGCCTGTCCCCAGAACCAGGCCTCCTGTATGTCTCTGCAGCCTGGTGAGTCCTGTGCCTACCCCCAGACCCAGGCCTCCTGTATGTCTCTCCAGCCTGGTAAGCCCAGTGGCAGCTCCACGCGCCAGGCTGCCAGTACGTCTCCTCAGTCGGTTGAGACCTGTTCCGGCTCCACGGAGGAAGCCTCCAGTGATGATCCAGGGCACGAAGCCTCCAGTGATGATCCATGGCACGAGGCTCCAGCGATGATCCATGGCACGACGCCTCCAGCGATGTTCCATGGCACGACGCCTCCAGCGATGTTCCATGGCACGACGCCTCCAGCGATGATCCATGGCACGAAGCCTCCAGCGACGGGGACGAGGGTCCCCGCACCAGAGGTGCCACCAAAGTGGGGTGAGCCAGTGGTGGAGCGGGTTCTGCGTCCCGCACCTGAGCCGCCACCGCGGGTAGATGCCCACCCAGACCCTCCCCTATAGGTTCAGGTTTTGCGGCCGGAGTCCGCACCTTTGGGGGGGGGGGGGGGGGTAATGTCACGCCCTGACCTTAGAGAGCGTTTGATTTGGGGTGGGCATTCTATGCTTTGTTTTCTATGTTTTGGCCGGGTATGGTTCTCAATCAGGGACAGCTGTCTATCGTTGTCTCTGATTGGGAATTATACCTAGGTAGCCCTTTCCCCTCCTTTCAGTGTGGGTAGTTAACTTTGTTAGTGGCACTATAGCCCTGTAAGGTTGTTTCTTTCTTTTCTTGTTTTGTTGGCAACATTCTATTAAAAGGAACATGTACGCTCACCACGCTGCACTTTGGTCCACTTCTTTTGACGGCCGTGACACGTTCATGGGATTCTCCATTGTCTACAAAGCCAGTAGTTACCTTTGTCCAGCAGCGGTGGCTTCATGACCTTTTTGAACACTCCATAAAACTGTGCCTTGTTATTAAAGGTCCCCCAGCGGGTCTTCAGTTCAGGTATAAAGCAGTTCCCTCGATCGAGGATCCGCCAGAGTTCATCCATAACATGACAGATAGACATACAGACAGACAACCAGACCGAATTCTCGCGAGCTCACTTTTACATTTGCCCGAAGTAGTTTACCCCCGTCCCTGCTATGGCTTCTCACGCTGCTCATTTCCCACACCGTATCTCATTTGAGATTCGGTCTGGTGTTAACCAGGCTAAAGAAGCATAGGCCTACTTAAAACTTCTTAGGGCTGCAATCCCGTTAACGGGATCGATATGACAACAGCTAGTGAAAGTGCAGGGCGCCAAATTCAAACAACAAATCTCATCATTAAAGTTCCTCAAGCATACAAGTATTTCACACCATTTAAAATATACACTTCTTGTTAATTCCACCACAGTGTCCGATTTCAAAAAGGCTTTACAGCGAAAGCACCACAAATGATTATGTTAGGTCACCGCCAAATCACAGAAAAACACAGCCATTTTCCCAGCCAAAGACAGGAGTCACAAAAAGCAGAAAGAGATAAAATGAATCACTAACCTTTGATGATCTTCATCCGATGACACTCATAGGACTTCATGTTACACAATACATATATGTTTTGTTCGATAAAGTTCATATTTATATCCAAAAACCTCAGTTTACATTGGCGCCATGTTCAGAAATGCCTCCAAAATATCCGGAGAAATTGCAGAGAGCCGGAGAAATCCGGAGAAATTGCAGAGTAACGGAACTTTTTGAGTTTTTGTCTGGAAGGATTGCTCGTGCGTCATGAAAATGGATTCCTGGGCTGAACATGCTAACAAGTGGCTAAATGATGGGCTTTATGGAACTTTTCAGTCATTTATTGTCGATCTGGGAATCCTGGGAGTGCCTTCTGAAGAAGTTATTCGAAGGTAAGTGCATATTTATAGTGTTTTTTTAGCTTTTGTTGACGCCAAAATGGCGACTATTTCTTTGGCTGGATTGTGCTCTGAGCACCGTTCTCAGATTAATCTTTTTCTGTAAAGTTTATTTTGAAATCTGACACAGCGGTTAAGGATAAGTTTATCTTTAATTATGTGAATAACACTTGCATCTTTTATCAATGTTTTTTATGAGTCTTTATGCAAAATCACTGGATGTTTTGGAATCAAAACATTACTGCACGTAACGCGCCAATGTAAACTGAGATTTTTTTTATATATACACTGCTCAAAAAAATAAAGGGAACACTTACACAACACAATGTAACTCCAAGTCAATCACACTTCTGTGAAATCAAACTGTCCACTTAGGAAGCAACACTGATTAACAATAAATTTCACATGCTGTTGTGCAAATGGAATAGACAACAGGTGGAAATTATAGGCAATTAGCAAGACACCCCCAATAAAGGAGTGGTTCTGCAGGTGGTGACCACAGACCACTTCTCAGTTCCTATGCTTCCTGGCTGATGTTTTGGTCACTTTTGAATGCTGGCGGTGCTTTCACTCTAGTGGTAGCATGAGACGGAGTCTACAACCCACACAAGTGGCTCAGGTAGTGCAGCTCACCCAGGATGGCACATCAATGCGAGCTGTGGCAAGAAGGTTTGCTGTGTCTGTCAGCGTAGTGTCCAGAGCATGGAGGCGCTACCAGGAGACAGGCCAGTACATCAGGAGACGTGGAGGAGGCCGTAGGAGGGCAACAACAATGTTGCTGCCTGCAACATCCTCCAGCATGACCGGTTTGGCGGTGAGTCAGTCATGGTGTGGGGTGGCATTTCTTTGGGGGGCCGCACAGCCCTCCATGTGCTCGCCAGAGGTAGCCTGACTGCCATTAGGTACCGAGATGAGATCCTCAGACCCCTTGTGAGACCATATGCTGGTGCGGTTGGCCCTGGGTTCCTCCTAATGCAAGACAATGCTAGACCTCATGTGGCTGGAGTGTGTCAGCAGTTCCTGCAAGAGGAAGGCATTGATGCTATGGACTGGCCCGCCCGTTCCCCAGACCTGAATCCAATTGAGCACATCTGGGACATCATGTCTCGCTCCATCCACCAACGCCACGTTGCACCACAGACTGTCCAGGGGTTGGCGGATGCTTTAGTCCAGGTTTGGGAGGAGATCCCTCAGGAGACCATCCGCCACCTCATCAGGAGCATGCCCAGGCGTTGTAGGGAGGTCATACAGGCACGTGGAGGCCACACACACTACTGAGCCTCATTTTGACTTGTTTTAAGGACATTACATCAAAGTTGGATCAGCCTGTAGTGTGGTTTTCCACTTTAATTTTGAGTGACTCCAAATCCAGACCTCCATGGGTTGATAAATTTGATTCCATTGATAATTTTTGTGTGATTTTGTTGTCAGCACATTCAACTATGTAAAGAAAAAAGTATTTAATAAGAATATTTCATTCATTCAGATCTAGGATGTGTTATTTTAGCGTTCCCTTTATTTTTTTAAGCAGTGTATATATGCACATTATCGAACAAAACATAAATGTATTGTGTAACATGATGTTATATGACTCATCTGATGAAGATGTTCAAAGGTTAGTGATTAATTTTATCTCTATTTGTGGGTTTTGTGAAAGCTACCTTTGCTGTGAAAGAAATGTCTGTGCTTTTTTGGATTTGGTGGTGAGCTAACATAAATATATGTGGTGTTTTCGCTGTAAAACATTTAAAAAATCGGACATGTTGGCTGGATTCACAAGATGTTTATCTTTAATTTGCTGTACATCATGTATTTTTCATAAATGTTTTATGATGAGTATTTAGGTATTTCACGTTGCTCTCTGTAGTTATTCTTGCTGCTTCGGTGCTATTTGTGATTGTAGCTGCAATGTAAAACTATGATTTATACCTGAAATATGCAAATTTTTCTAACAAAACATAGATTTATTGTATAACATGTTATAAGACTGTCATCTGATGAAGTTGTTTCTTGGTTAGTGACTAATTCTATCTCTATTTGGGGGTTTTGTGCAAGCTACCTGTGCTGTGAAAGAAATGTCTGTGCTTTTTTGTATTTGGTGGTGAGCTAACATAAATATACGTGGTGTTTTCGCTGTAAAACATTTAAAAAATCGGACATGTTGGCTGGATTCACAAGATGTTTATCTTTCATTTGCTGTATTGGACTTCGTGTGAAAGTTAAATATTTCTAAAATATATTTTTGAATTTCCCGCGCTGCCTTTTCAGTGGAATGTGGGGGTCCTAGACAGTCCTAGACAGGTTAATGCAACTGCTGTGTCAGATTTCAAAAAAGCTTTACGGAAAAGCAAAAACCATGCAATAATCTGAGGTCAGCGCTCAGAGCCCAATCAAGACAAAAAGATATCCGCCATATTGTGCAGTCAACAGAAGTCAGAAATAACATTATAAATATTCACTTACCTTTGATGATCTTCATCAGAATGCACTCCCAGGAATCCCAGTTCCACAATAAATGTTTGATTTGTTCGGTAATGTCCATCATTTATGTCCAAATAGCTACTTTTGTTAGCGCGTTTGGTAAACAAATCCAAAGTCACGAAGCGCGTTCACTAAAAGCAGACAAAATGTCAAAAAGTTCCGTAACAGTCAGTAAAAACATGTCAAACGATGTATTGAATCAATCTTTAAGATGTTTTTAACATAAATCTTCAATAATGTTCCAACCGGAGAATTCCTTTGTCTTCAGAAGTGCGATGGAACAGAGCTCGCTCTCACATGAACGCGCATGTTCAGGTCATGGTAGACCTTACTCAGACACGGTTCTAAAGACTGTTGACATCTAGTGGAAGCCATAGGAAGTGCAAAATGACCCATATCCCACTGTGTATTCGATAGGCGATGAGTTGAAAACCTACAAACCTCCCACTTCCTGGTTGGATTTTTTTCCTCAGGTTTTTGCCTGCCATGTGAGTTCTGTTATACTCACAGACATCATTCAAGCAGTTTTAGACACTTCAGTGTTTTCTATCCAATACTAATAATAATATGTATATATTAGCAACTGGGACTGAGGAGCAGGCAGTTTACTCTGGGCACCTTTTCATCCAAGCTACTCAATACTGCCCCTGCAGCCATAAGAAGTTAAAATGAATACATTTGCATACATTATCCAGTTCTCTGAAGCAGGGATACGCTTGAAGTATCTTGGTAGGCCTCTCCTGCTCCTTAGTAGTAGTAAAAGTTGCATTTATACGGAAACACACTCCACTATTTCAATTTGTGTACTTACCACCCAACTGTTCAACCTCTGGGGTGCTGCATCTAGATAGTGGGGATCTCTCCAAGATCAGGGTTGAGGAGGTGGATTCGTCAGTCTCATAAGTGGACATCTCCTGGCTGCTCTGAAATCTAAGGCTTTGTGGCCTCTTTCTTGAAGGGGTCGCTCCCTGCTTCTTTTTGGGGGTTGTCACATTCTGAATCCTTTTCAAAAGCTGCTTCTTCACAGATTCCTAACAAACAACAAATAGTTTGTTATAAATTACATTAAACAAAATTGAATCCAGAAATGAAACGATACAAGCAGACACATGTTGCCCTGATTGATCTGGATGAAGCACATCACTCCTATTTTGAGTGTCAGATGTTTGCACTTTGACTGCCAGGTTCCAACAGTGCTGCGTTTGGAAACATGTGTTGAATACCTGAGTAGTGACTTACCTACTCAGCTCCACTGGTTGTAGATCTGTCCCGCAGCATTGGGTAGTACTCTATGAGACGCTTCGCCATTACAGTGACTTCACGGCTGCATGAATACTGGAAGTCATCCCCTGCCGCTCTCTTAAAACTTATTGTCAATAGGGGGGCGCTATTTTCACTTTGGGAAAAATTGTGCCCAATTTAAACATTCTCGTACTCTTTTCTAGATCATACAATATGCATATTATTATTACTATTGGATAGAAAACACTATCAACTTTCTAAAACTGTTTGAATTATATCTGTGAGTGAAACAAAACTCATTTGGCAGCAAACTTCCAGATAGGAAGTGAAAAATCTGAAAACGAGGCTCTGTTCCAGGGCATGCCTATTCAATTGCCTTTATTTATCGATATGCATGCACTGCATACGCCTTCCACTAGATGTCAACAGGCAGTGGAAGGTGGAATGGGGTGTCTAGCTTGATCTGAGGTCGAACAAGAGCTCTTGGAATGACGTGTCCAGAATTTCCTTTGTCTACCAAGGCGCGGGAAGCACCTCCATATTGTCTTATGATAAGCATTCTGTATACACGGCTAATATCTCCGGCTCTGATTTTATTTGATACAATTGATAATAACATCGTAAAGCAGGTTTTTTCAACTGAGTTCTATCAGTTTATTCAACGTTTATTTGGACTTTTGGGGATTTCCGTTCTTTGCGTCGAGAGAATATGGGAACGTTATCAACCTTGGCTAGCCTTGTGGAGCGAATTCGACAGAAGAAAATGACATTCTAAAACCAAACAACAATTTATTCTGGACCTAGGACTCCTTGTACAAGATTATGATGGAAGCTCAGCAAAAGTAAGAACAATTTATGATGTTATTTCGTATTTCTGTGGAAAATGTTATTTCTATTCTCTGCCGTTTTGGCGGGCGCTGTCTCGCAATAACGCAAGCTGTTTGTTATGGTAAAGTTATTTTTAAAAATCTAACACGGCGGTTGCATTAAGAACCAGTGTATCTTTAATTTGCTGTCCAACATGTATTTTTTAGTAAAGTTTATGATGAGTTCTTTGGTCAGATTAGGTAAGTGTCCAAAATATCTCCTGACATTCTGGGGAAATGTTGCTACATTTTCACAATGTATAACCACGGTTTGCAGCTCTAAATATGCACATTTTCGAACAAAACATAAGTGTATTGTATAACCTGATGTTATAAGACTGTCATCTGATGAAGTTGTCCAAGGTTAGTGATTAATTTCATATCTTTTGCTGTTTTTTGCGATAGCTACCTTTTGCTGCTAATAAATGCATTTGTGTGTTTGGCTATTGTGGTAAGCTAATATAATGCTATATTGTGTTTTTGCTGTAAAACACTTAAAATCGGAAATATTGGCTGGATTCACAAAATGTTTATCTTTCATTTGCTGTACACCATGTATTTTTCATAAATGTTTTATGATGAGTATTTAGGTATTTCACGTTGCTCTCTGTAATTATTCTGGCTGCTTTGGTGATATTTTTGATGGTAGCTGCTATGTAAAACTATGATTTATACCTCAAATATGCACATTTTCGAACAAAACATACATTTATTGTATAACATGTTATAAGACTGTCATCTGATGAAGTTGTTTCTTGGTTAGTGACTAATTATATCTCTATTTGGTCGGTTTTGTGATAGCTACCTATGCGGTAGAAACATGGTGAAAATATGCGGTTGAGTCTTTGTCTATTGTGGTTAGCTAATAGAAATACATATTGTGTTTTCGTTGTAAAACATTAAAAAAATCGGAAATGATGGCTGGATTCACAAGATGTTTATCTTTCATTTGCTGTATTGGACTTGTGATTTCATGATATTTATATGCTATTATTTACTTGTGGCGCTATGCTAAGCTATGCTAGTCAGCTTTTACTGATGAGGATGTTCCCGGATCCGGGATGGGTGTTAAGTAAAGGTTAATAATGGAAATCATGCTTGTTACTGTATTCCTGATTAATCGACAGCGAAGATCGTTGGAAAGGATATAGTCTCCTTGTCCAGCACGCTGTTTTTCAAAAAAGGTGTTTCTTGATTGCTCCAACTCTGTGTATAAGACATACTGTGGGCTGACAAGCTGTACGGTTCTGGTGGCACCATGTTGGTCTCTTGGGTTTGGAGAGGGGTGGGGGGATGGAGGGGACAAGAGGATGGAATCACAGGTCCCAGAGGAGGTGCCTGGTCTACACAGGTCTGATTCTTGACCCTGTATAAGACATACATTTATTCTATAGTAATTATAAAGGCAAAGAACACCACACTAACAACAACCTAACAGCAAACACCAAAACAAGTACATCTGTAGATACATGTATTGTAATGATGGCCAGGAAATTCTACTTTGATAACAGTAACACTGTCTGCTTGGTTAGATTAAATGTCTCCCAAATGTCAAAATCTAACATTACCTCATTTTCACCATGAGTAAATCTCCAAATGGTTCTCCTTCTGAAGAAGTGCTCTGGCCCAGGAAAGAGATCACGTAAATCCTCCTTAGAGAGGCTGGGCAGCATGTCTGTGCTTATATTAGCAGCTGAAAAACACATGTAACCACATGGTAAATAGTTAAGTAATTAGCAACTAAGTCATGGTTTATAGACGCAAAGTGTCAGGTTGATATAGGTTATGAGACATTAGCATACGGTCTTCCCTTTCCAGTTAATGCAGGAATGATTTACCAAGCTAGCTAATGTTGGCTAACAAAATTAGACTACCAGTATATCATTAACGTTGACGTCAATTACTTTAAACCAAAAGATTGTGCAAGCTAATGAAACTAACGTTAACGCTAAATTGTCTCCCATATTGAAAATCTTAGTTAATCTTTGCTTGCCTAGCTAAGATTGTAGACAATGACTGACACCATCGATAATTTCGCTTCGCCGTCTTTGGCACCATTTCTATTTATTTTCTATTGTCAATAGAAAGGGCGCCAAAGACTGCGAAACTAAATAATCAACGGTGTCAGTTACCTCATTAACACCATTTCTGGCAATTAAGCACTCTCAATCTAACCAAAGTTCAAGTTTTTTCAACGAATGGCCGTTCGTGCCGTTATTAACTGCTAAAAGTCAACGTTACCTAGTTAAAATTAGCAAACTTAGTTTGCCAACTTTCCAATTCAAATGAAGGTTAGCTAGCTAAGGAGAAAGGTAGACGGGTATAAACAAATGAACATTACCTTTTAATACTGAGGTTGATATATGGTCCATGCCTGGATAGGTGTCACCCATTCCATCTTCATTCATAGTGTTGTTAGATGACTCAAAGATTTGACTTTTTAGTTTTTTAGGCCTCCCTTATTTAGCTAGATAATGTGATGAACGTACGTCAGTTAAGCAATATCACATGAGAGGGAGTGCTGAATATCAGCACTGCTGTGATTCGGCCGTAGGTACGATAATATTACGATAATAATAATAATATTCAGTATAACAGCACGACCTCGAGTGTGATATTGCTTTTATACAACAGTTCTACAAGCACAATTTATTATTTAACAGTAATAAGCGACAACAGATTATGATTTGTTTATTTATTTAATCATTTATTTGGCTCCGCCAACACACATAGTTCCCCAACTGGTCTGGTACTGGACAGTTGCCAAGCACCACATATACATTTTCCTACACACTAGCTTGCTACTGCTACTTTGTGTAGGACTACACGTTACCGTCCTCTACTGACGACCATTCATAATTTAACTCAAATGTTATTTGTGGAAATATGTTCATATTTGCGGTGCGAAGTTTGTTACAATTTAAGATGGATAACGATCGTTAATGTAATTTACGGTTATTAGAACACCTGTAAAGCGGAGTGATACATGTATAGTTAAAAGTCCCAGTGCTTTTGTTCTCTACTCCAATCAAATTACTGGTGGTATTATAAATACTTGTGAACATCATTTTCAGGTCTTTCCGCCCTTTTCATCGAAAGCAGTGGGAACGTTTTACTTGTGTTTGCGTTTAGTAACGTTCAAGATGCTTTGACGGTGCGTTATCTGCTGCGTTTTTATGACTTTTTAATTGAAACTGTTATTGAGCCATATCAATAGATTGCACAGTCGCAGCCCTGATTTCTGGTTGCTCTGTGGTATTGACGGATGCACTGAGGAATATAGTGTACAATTCCTTCCATCATGTAAAGAGAAACCACCTTCAACACCTACTTGATTGCATCCGACTAGATGAACAGCCATCGGAGGAAAGCCAAGCACCACCGGAACACATAAGTAGCTGGCTAGTATTTTTTTTGTTCTCTGGATTTAAAAAAAAGATTTAATGAACGGACGATACACGGACCAAAGTCATACTGTCCATTAGGCTACTCGATCATTTTAGCCATAATGACTCTTATGGCTAAAGCTGGGTTCATGTGAAAATAATCGATGATAAATAGGAACAAAACACTTAAATAGCACTATTGGTGACACTAAATACAATTTCAAAGAATCATCTGTTTCTTTGATGCGTGGTACACAGGACAACATTCAACCCGATCATCTTCTAGCTAACTCCAGCATCACTGATCAGCAACTCCATACATCTGACTCAGATGAAGGGCAAAGGGGCATTGACCAACGTGGAGCTGTCACAGTGCAACAAGTAAGTGCCACCAACCGAGTAAATCTACTGAAATTGATTTTTTTATATTTTTTTAAGTACTTAGATTTACTAATAGCATTCATAGTCAGACTTCGCAACCACTTCTCCCGTCACAAACATTATACTTAGTAGTGGTTTCTTTGCAGCAATTCGAACAATTTGCACATTTGTGGCCTGCTGGAGGTCATTTTGCAGGGCTCCTGCAGTGCTCCTCCTTGCACAAAGGCGGAGGTAGCGGTCCTGCTGCTGGGTTGTTGCCCTCCTACGGCCTTCTCCACGTCTCCTGATGTACTGGCCTGTCTCCTGGTAGCGCCTCCATGCTTTGGACACTACGCTGACAGACACAGCAAACCTTCTTGCCACAGCTCGCATTGATGTGCCATCCTGGATGAGCTGCACTACCTGAGCCACTTGTGTGGGTTGTAGACTCCGTCTCATGCTACCACTAGAGTGAGAGCACCGCCAGCATTCAAAAGTGACCAAAACATCAGCCAGGAAGCATAGGAACTGAGAAGTGGTCTGTGGTCACCACCTGCAGAATCACTCCTTTATTGGGGGTGTCTTGCTAATTGCCTATAATTTCCACCTTTTGTCTATTCCATTTGCACAACAGCATGTGACATTTATTGTCAATCAGTGTTGCTTCCCAAGTGGACAGTTTGATTTCACAGAAGTGTGATTGACTTGGAGTTACATTGTGTTGTTTAAGTGTTCCCTTTATTTTTTTGAGCAGTGTATATATATATATATTTTCACATACATACATACCTACATACACACACACATACATACACATATATATACACATACACCATTTTCCTCTCCCCGCTCGGCGCTTCTCTCACCCCATCCCCATCATTGCGTCTCTCAATACATACATTTTAAACAAACTTACAAACAGAAATTAAACAAAAAAGCTCAGTTTAAACCAAGAAGTTAGGTTCCACACATGGAACGTACAGTGTAATTCTGAAATACATAGATCACCACCATTCTAAGAGAATCCTTGCAGCATAATAGCTGATACCTCAGGTTCTAGGTAATTTAGATAAGGTTCCCATACTTTGTAGAACTCATCTGTTTTAGAATGCAATGTCCATGTCAGATATTCCAGTGGCACCCATTCAAATAGTATCTTATGCCAATCTTTAATAGAAGGAACCTTATCACTAATCCACTGTAAAAGGATGTTTTTCCTCGCTGCGAAGGTAAGGATGTTGTAAAGCCTCCTCTTACCCACAGAAGTAACATGCCTACTAGGGAGACATAACAGTAAAGAAACTGGGTCCAATTCTAGATCAACCCCTAGGATCTTTTCAATTTCTTGCTGAACACCAGACCAGTATCTTTGTATTTTGGTACATGACCATAAACAATGTGTTAGGGTGCCTGTATCAGTTTTACATTTAAGACACTGAGGAGAAGAGGAAGAGGGGTTAAAAGCATGTCTGAGATTTGGGGATATATGCAATCTGTGTATTATTCTTAATTGGATTGCTCTAGTACGATTACATATTGTTTTTGCATATCTCCAAATGTCCTCCCACATCTCCTCGTCAATAGTAACAGACAATTCTTTCTCCCACACTTGTTTCACCCTCTGTGTGTCGACAGCAGAAAAGGACCTTAAAGCATCATAAAACAGACTTACAGACATTTTCCTTTGTGGGGAAAAAAGCATTCTTTCAATTACAGACATATCAGGGTTGCCAATTAAGGTGGTGCTCTTCAGAATATAATGTCTTACTTGTAGGAAGCGGAAAAAGTCCTGCTTTGGGAGTCGATATTTATCGACCATCTGCTCAAATGACAAAATCTTATCAGCAAATAAGTAATTTAGTCTGCGTATGCCCTTATTAAGCCAAATGTTAAAGCCAGCGTCCAGCAATCCTGGACCAAAATCTGGGTTGTTAAGAATTGGGGTAAGAGCAGAGGTTAGTTTGGACCTTCCCAGGAAATGTTAAACTGACCTCCATACTTTGAGTGTGTTAAGTGTAATAGGATTATTGCAGTGACCTTCTACAGACATGAAACTTCTGAAAAATAAAAGATCCTGTAAGGGGTATTTTGAAAGAGAAGTCTCAATGTCTAACCAAATAGAGGAGTCATCGTTTGTGATCCAGTCAGAAATATAACATAGGTCCCCTAGACCAAATTTATTTAGAGCAAAGAATAGGTAAGACCACTCCACACGATTAATGCTTTCTCAGCATCTAGGGAGAGCACAAGACCATCCATAGCACTTCGTTGGTAGGCTTGAATTACATTAACTTCTTGACGCACAGATCCCTTTAGCTGGATCATTTTCGTAAACAACCGCTGAATTGCAGAGCGCCAAATTCAAAAAAAATACTAAAAATATTTATAATCATGAAATCACAAGTGAAATATACCAAAACACAGCTTAGCTTGTTGTTAATCCACCTATCCTGTCAGATTTTGAAAATGTGCTTTACAGCGAAAGCAATCCATGCGTTTGTGAGTTCATCAATCACTAGACAAAACAGTAAGAACAGCTAGCCACAAATTAGCTTAGTCACAAAAGTCAGAAAAGCAGTCAAATTAATCGCTTACCTTTGATGATCTTTGGATGTTAGCACTCACGAGACTCCCAGTTACACAATAAATGTTATTTTTGTTCGATAAAGATTATTTTTACAACCAAAAACCTCCATTTATTTAGCTTCGCCTCTCCCACGACGTTATTCCTCTCTCCTATAGCCTCCACCACAATTACATACACATGGCCAATTATGCAAGGGCAGACGAGGGCAGACGGAAATTCCAAAAAGTATCCGTAATGTTCGTAGAAACATGTCAAACGTTTTTTATAATCAATCCTCAGGTTGTTTTTAACATACATAATCGATAATATTTCAACCGGACGGTATACTATTCAATACTACAGAGAAAGAAAATGTCGAGCTACAACTCTAGCGCGCATGAACTAATCAAAGGACACCTGACGCGTTTGATAAATCTCGCTCATTTTTCAAAATAAAAGCTTGAATCTATGTCTAAAGCCTGGTCACAGCCTGAGGAAGCCATTGGAAAATGAATCTGGTTGACACCCCTTTAAATGGAGGATGGGCAGGCAATGAAACAGGGATTTTTCAAAATAAAAGGCACTTCTGGGTCAGGTCCGCCAGGTCAGCGGAATCAATCACCACCTTCCGGAGACACCTGAAACCCCACCTCTTTAAGGAATACCTAGGATAGGATAAAGTAATCCTTCTAACCCCCCCCCCCCCCCCCCCCCCCTTAGAGTTAGATGCACTATTGTAAAGTGGTTGTTCCACTGGACATCATAAGGTGAATGCACCAACTTGTAAGTCGCTCTGGATAAGAGCGTCTGCTAAATGACTTAAATGTAAATGTAAAATTTCCTCAGGTTTTCGCCTGCAAAATCAGTTCTGTTATACTCACAGACAATATTTTGACAGTTTTGGAAACTTTAGAGTGTTTTCTATCCTAATCTGTCAATTATATGCATATTCTAGCATCTGGGCCTGAGAAATCATCTGTTTACCTTGGGAACGTTATAGTGCCCCCTAGCTGAAAGAGGTTAAGAAGCCGCCTGACATTGTTGCATGACTTACCGCCCTTAATGAAGCCAGTTTGGTCTCCTTTTACAATTAGTGGCAGTGAGTCCTCTAATCTTGTGGCTAGAATTTTAGAAAGCAATTTTCTATCCACATTCAGAAGGGAAATTGGTCTGTACGTGGAACAAGACTCTGGACTCCATGTGTAACTCTGTGTTGTTGGCTGTTCACACTGCTATGCTTTATCTTGGCCAGGTCGCAGTTGTAAATGAGAACTTGTTCTCAACTAGCCTACCTGGTTAAATAAAGGTGAAATAAAATTAAAAAGAAAACATTTTTCCTTTTTGAGAATAAGTGATATGTTGGCTTCTCACAGCATTTGAGGGAGCTGGTCATTTGAAAATGAGTGGTTAAACATATCACGCAATGACTCAAGGATCAGGCCAAGGAACTCTTTATAGAACTCACTACAAAACCCGTCTGGTCCTGGGGCCTTACCATTTTGCAGATTCTTAATTGCGAACATTACCTCTTCCTCGGTAATAGGGGCATTAAGGAGAGACCTCTGTTCTTCGGAGGTAGTAGGGAGCTCAATCTTAGAAAAGAAGTTCACCATTAATTTGGGTGCATCTTTTGGCAGTTCTGAGGCATAAAGATTTGCATAAAATGTCTTAAATTAGTCATTTATCAATTTATTTTCATATACATGATTGCCATCAGAATCAGTAATAGTAGCAATTGACTGTGAGTCAGCTCTCTTTTTAGCTAGGTACGCCAAGTACTTTCCTGGCTTATCGCCATGTTCATTTAGCCTTTGCCTGACAAATCTAATTTTCTTTTCAGCGTCCTGTGTTAGGAGAGAGTCCAACGTTGATCTAAGGACTGATATTTCCTTTAATAGTGCAGGAGTGGGAGTTTTAATGTAGTCCTTCTCTTTAGTTCCTAATTCACCCTCTAACGATTTTTGCTTTTCACGCTTTTTCCGCCCCTTAGTGGCTGTGTATGACATAATCAGACCCCTGGTGTACGCTTTACAGGTTTCCCAAAGGAGCGAGGGGTTATCTGTTGATTGAGAGTTAATAGAGAAAAATGCTTTAAACTCTGTAATAAAATATGATGTGAATGTATGGTCTTTAAGAATGGTTGTATTCAACCTCCAATGTCTTGACAGATTGAATGCCCCGTTGAGGTTTATGTCCAGGATCACCTCCGCATGATCAGATATGACTATGCTTCCTATCCTAGCGGATAAAACAGACTGCAAAGACGTCCTGGGCATAAAAAAAGTAATCTATTCTAGTCTGACATCCATGAGGTGCAGAGAAAAAAGTGAACTCTGTTGGAGGGATGAAAAGTTCTCCAAACATCAGCATACCCCAGATCATCACAAATAGCTTTAAGTGAATTAGCTTGAGTAGAGAGTGAAGCTATACCACTGGGAACCTTATCAATAAGGGGGTTCAACAAACAATTAAAATCTCCTCCAACCACTGCAGTGTCTGAGTTTAATTCTGAAAAGTCTAGAAATACCTTAGTGAGGAAATCAGAGGGGTGGGCAGGGGGGAAGTAAATATTAATTATGGAAATTTTCTGCCCTTGTAAAGAACCATTAATTATAACAAAGCGACCACATTTATCTTTCACACAATTCAAGACCTTAAGTGGTAGGTTATTTTTCACAAGAATTGCTACACCTCTACTTCTGGATGTAATCACTTGACCAAACCCCCCTTGTTGTAATTTCAGATGCTCCTTATCATCCAAATGAGTTTCTTGCAACAGGGCAATATCAATATTTTCTTTTTTCAAAAAAGACAGTACCTTCTTCCTTTTAATGGGGTTATGGCTCCCTCTAATGTTCCATGTACATACACGCAGTCTGTTACCTGCCATTGCACTTTGACCATTCAATATCCAGACTGAATCCTACTGTAAAAATGGGGTGGTACCTTTTTCCATGTGTTGAACTCTCTTCTATCTCATCGTGGGAGACGGCGAAGCTAAATAATCGACGGTGTCAGTCATTAGGGCACATTTACACCTCATTAACACCATTTCTGGCAATTAAGCACTCTCAATCTAACCAAAGTTCAAGTTTTTTCAACGAATGGCCGTTCGTGCAGTTATTAACTGCTAAAAGTCAACGTTACCTAGTTAAAATTAGCATGCTAACTTGGTTTGCCAACTTTCCAATTCAAATGAACGTTAGCTTGCTAAGGAGAAAGGTAGACGGGTATCAACAAATGAACATTACCTTTTAATACTGCGGTTGACATATGGTCCATGCCTGGATATGTGTCATCCATTCCATCTTCATTCATGGTGTTGTTAGATGACTCAAAGATTTGGGCCGTATTTGACTTTGTAGTTTTTAGGCCTCCCTTATAATAGTAGATACTAGATAATGTGATGAACGTACGTCAGTTAAGCAATATCACATGAGAGGGAGTGCTGAATATCAGCAGGGCTGTGATTCGGGCGTAGGTACGAGGCCGCAGGACAAAGATAATAATATTCAGTAAAACAGCACGACCTCGAGTGTGATATTGCTTTTATACAACAGTTCTACAAGCGCAATTTATTAGTTAACTATATACCATGAGGTTAAATGTGTTTTTCAGCTGCTAATATAAGCACAGACATGCTGCCCAGCCTCTCTAAGGAGGATTTACGTGATCTCTTTCCCGGGCCAGAGCACTTCTTCAGAAGGAGAACCATTTGGAGATTTACTCATGGTGAAAATGAGGTAATGTTAGATTTTGACATTTGAGAGACATTTAATCTAACCATGCAGACAGTGTTTCCTGTTATCAAAGTAACTTTGCATTTCCTGGCCATCATTACAATACATGTATCTACAGATGTACTTGTTTTGGTGTTTGCTGTTAGGTTGTTGTTACAGTGTGGTGTTCTTTGCCTTTATAATTACTATAAAATAAATGTATGTCTTATACAGGGTCAGGAATCAGACCTGTGTAGACCAGGCACCTCCTCTGGGACCTGTGATTCCATCCTCCTGTCCCCTCCATCCCCCCACCCCTCCAAACCCAGGAGACCAACATGGTGCCACCAGAACCGTACAGCTTGTCAGCCCACAGTATGTCTTATACACAGACACAGAGTTGGAGCAATCAAGAAGCACCTTTATTAAAAAACAGCGTGCTGGACAAGGAGACTATATCCTTTCCAACGGTCTTCGCTGTCGATTAATCAGGAATACAGTAACAAGCATGATTTCCATTAACGGAGAGGCAGGGGATGACTTCCAGTATCCATGCAGCCGTGAACTCACTGTAATGGCGAAGCGTTTCATAGAGTACTACCCAATGCTGCGGGACAGTTCTACAACCAGTGGAGATGAGTAGGTAAGTCACTACTCAGGTATTCAACACATGTTTCCAAACGCAGCACTGTTGGAACCTGGCAGTCAAAGTGTAAACATCTGACACTCAAAATAGGAGGGATGTGCTTCATCCAGATCAATCAGGGCAACATGTGTCTGCTTGTATCGTTTCATTTCTGGATTAAATTTTGTTTAATGTAATTTATAACACAAACAATTTGTTGCTTGTTACGAATCTGTGAAGAAGCAGCTTTTGAAAAGGATTCAGAATGTTACAACCCCCAAAAACAAGCAGGGAGCGACCCCTTCAAGAAAGTGGCCACGAAGCCTTAGATTTCAGAGCAGCCAGGAGATGATGTTGGAGAGAATCCCCACTATCTAGATGCAGCACCCCAGAGGTTGAACAGTTGGGTGGTAAGTTCACAAATTGAAATAGTGGATAGTGTTTCCGTGTAAATGCAACTTCTACTATTACTCTAAATGAGGGACTAGAAACAAAGTGACTGTTTAGTTTTCAGTGTTTCCTGTGGATTGAGAGGTTTGGGGGGGGGGGGTAGTACCAGCGGAATCACTGGTCTTAATTTCAGTCTAGATTTTAAAATGTTAGTATGTCGGGATTGTTATGTTTTCTGGCATCAGAAACTTCTGAGTGCCTACAGAACCAGGCGAGACATTATAAAACTACAGGAGATGTATAAAACCAAGTCCAGACCCAACCAGAAGGATGTTTCCCAGCTCCTGGACCTTGAATTCCAAGCAAGACGGGCCTTCATCGACTCTGATGCTACTAAGGAGCAGGACAGGCCTACCAAGATTCTTCAAGCGTATCCCTGCTTCAGAGAACTGGATCGTGTAAGCAAATGTATTCATTCTAAGTAGGCCTATGCTTCCTTAGCCTGGTTAACACCAGACCGAATCTCAAGTGAGATATGGTGTGGGAACTGAGCAGCGTGAGAAGCCATAGCAGGGACGGGGGTAAACTACTTGGGGCAAATGTAAAACAGTGAGCTCGCGAGAATTCGGTCTGGTTGTCTGTGTCTCTCATGTTATGGATGAACTCCGGCAGATCCTCGATGAGGGAACTGCTTTATACCTGAACTGAAGAACCGCTGGGGGACCTTTTACAACAAGGCACAGTTTTATGGAGTGTTCAAAAAGGTCATGAAGCCACCGCTGCTGGACCAAGGTAATTACTGGCTCTGTAGACAATGGAGAATCCCATGAACGGATTAATATAATTCTTAAATATTTTCTTTGTGTCCAGACAAATGTACTTGTTTTTAGTGTAGCTGTACTGGTTTTAAGATATATTTACTAAACATACAGCCTTATTTCAAGATGATGGCACTAGCATTTGCTAAATTTACGCAAATTTTCCTACATATTCAGAAAATTATTCTTAAATCTTTTCTTTGTATCCAGACAAATTACTTGTTTTTAGTCTGAACGCAATAGGTTAAGATAGCTATGCATTCGAGACTAGATATTTTAACTTGTTTAAAAAATCTTGGCAAGTAAAAATGTTCCTGTTCTGTTGGCAGATAATTTTGCTTATTTTAAGTAATATTTCCCTCATTTTACAGCTTTCCCTTGTTTTTGAGAGCTGACTTTTTGCAGTGTATATGTTGATTTGTTTAACACTTTTTGGGTTACTACATGATTCCAAATGTGTTATTTCATAGTTTTGATGTGTAGACTGTTATTCTACAATGTAGAAAATAGTAAAAAAAAAAAAAAAAAGCCCTTGAATGAGTAGTGTGTCCAGATTTTTATCTGGTTCTGTGTGTGTATCTCACTATCTATCTATCTACAGTGAGGGAAAAAAGTATTTGATCCCCTGCTGATTTTGTACGTTTGCCCACTGACAAAGAAATTATCAGTCTATAATTTTAATGGTAGGTTTATTTGAACAGTGAGAGACAGAATAACAACAAAAATATCCAGAAAAATGCATGTCAAAAATGTTATAAATTGATTTGCATTTTAATGAGGGAAATAAGTATTTGACCCCTTCTCAATCAAAAAAGATTTCTGGCTCCCAGGTGTCTTTCATACAGGTAACGAACGGAGATTAGGAGCACACTCTTAAAGGGAGTGCTCCTAATCTCAGTTTCTTACCTGTATAAAAGATACCTGTCCACAGAAGCAATCAATCAATCAGATTCCAAACTCTCCACCATGGCCAAGACCAAAGAGCTCTCCAAGGATGTCAGGGACAAGATTGTAGACCTACACAAGGCTGGAATGGGCTACAAGACCATCGCCAAGCAGCTTGGTGAGAAGGTGACAACAGTTTCTGTGATTATTCGCAAATGGAAGAAACACAAAAGAACTGTCAATCTCCCTCAGCCTGGGGCTCCATGCAAGATCTCACCTCGTGGAGTTGCAATGATCATGAGAACGGTGAGGAATCAGCCCAGAACTACACAGGAGGATCTTGTCAATGATCTCAAGGCAGCTGGGACCATAGTCATCAAGAAAACAATTGGTAACACACTATGCCGTGAAGGACTGAAATCCTGCAGCGCCCGCAAGGTCCCCCTGCTCAAGAAAGCACATATACATGCCCGTCTGAAGTTTGCCAATGAACATCTGAATGATTCAGAGGACAACTGGGTGAACGTGTTGTGGTCAGATGAGACCAAAATGGAGTTCTTTGGCATCAACCCAACTTGCCGTGTTTGGAGGAGGAGGAATGCTGCCTATGACCCCAAGAAACCATCCCCACCGTCAAACATGGAGGTGGAAACATTATGCTTTGGGGGTGTTTTTCTGCTAAAGGGACAGGACAACTTCACCGCATCAAAGGGACGATGGACGGGGCCATGTACCGTCAAATCTTGGGTGAAAACCTCCTTCCCTCAGCCAGGGTATTGAAAATGGGTCGTGGATGGGTATTCCAGCATGACAATGACCCAAAACACACGGCCAAGGCAACAAAGGAGTGGCTCAAGAAGAAGCACATTAAGGTCCTGGAGTGGCCTAGCCAGTCTCCAGACCTTAATCCCATAGAAAATCTGTGGAGGGAGCTGAAGGTTCGAGTTGCCAAACGTCAGCCTCGAAACCTTAATGACTTGAAGAAGATCTGCAAAGAGGAGTGGGACAAAATCCCTCCTGAGATGTGTGCAAACCTGGTGGCCAACTACAAGAAACGTCTGACCTCTGTGATTGCCAACAAGGGTTTTGCCACCAAGTACTAAGTCATGTTTTGCAGAGGGGTCAAATACTTATTTCCCTCATTAAAATGCAAATCAATTCATAACATTTTTGACATGCGTTTTTCTGGATTTTTTTGTTGATATTCTGTCTCTCACTGTTCAAATAAACCTACCATTAAAATTATAGACTGATCATTTCTTTGTCAGTGGGCAAACGTACAAAATCAGCAGGGGATCAAATACTTTTTTCCCTCACTGTATCTATCTATTGGGGGATTGGAAATGATGCAGAAAATTACATTGATGGAAGCCACAATCTATATGCAATATTAAAGCCGATCTACCCCCTAAAAAACAAATAAACATCTCACTTCGGTGCCTTTATCTCTCTCTCCGTCAGGCCTTCATCCGCCGCTACCTGGCCAACCGCAAGGAGGAGCGCATCAACGTGCTGCAGCTGACCCAAGACCCCTTTCTCATGCCCCCCCTTCTGCAAGGCCCTTGCCACCGGACCTGGGCCGTTGGCTTCGGGCTCCACGCCCTCCACCTCCAGTGCATACAACAGCAGTGCCTCGAACTGAGGTGCCCAACGCCACCCCTGAGGGCTCGTGTGGGGGCCACATTACTCAAACGCCCTCCCTTCTGGATATGGGGATGGGGGAAGGAGGATGGAGGGGGTAAAAACAGACTAAAGGATGGAGGAGTAATATCTGAAGTGCCCTCCCTATCCTCACCCCTCCTAAGACATGAAGGGGCAGTGCCAGTCTATGGCTTGTCTGTAGGACCCAATGGCTTCCCACGTACATGTACACACACACACCCCTGCCACAAAGAAGAGAAAGACCTTGCTGGGCCTGTTCAGTGGG
Organism: Salvelinus alpinus; assembly: GCF_045679555.1. NCBI lineage: Eukaryota > Metazoa > Chordata > Actinopteri > Salmoniformes > Salmonidae > Salvelinus > Salvelinus alpinus. Next base: position 26,692,717 of record NC_092088.1, read on the forward strand.
CTGCATCACAGGGTCATAGGAAAACGGACTGAAGTCACAGTGTGTTGTGTTGTGTGTGCATTCCTGTTTTTGGGAAAACCAAACAGCTCAAACCAAATTGTATTTGTCACATATATGTGTTTAGCAGATGTTATTGCGGGTGTAGCGAAATGCTTGTAAGCTAGAAGCATGGCAGCCCTGTCTGTCGGCACCATTTTCCTACATATCCATTCCATTTGATGTTTTGAGAGAAAGGCTTTTCTCGGCAGGGTTCAAATGAAGGGGGAGTTTCTATTTTTGATGACCAAAGTTGAAGGCATGCTTGGCTGATACAACACAAGGCATGTGTTACACCCCTGAAAAAGGGGAGAAAGAATCACGAGTGTGATACGGAATGTTTACTCATTGAACTTTTAGTGCAATCATTTTACATAAGTAACACATTTTACAGAATAACAGATCTACAGGAAATAGATAGTTTTGTAGGGTACAAGGCTTATTGTCACAGCTACGTCACAACGGTATACACTGTACATCACTGAAACAAATACTATTTTCAATATAACTGTCAAGCACAAAGCTTTAACTCAGTAAACCATAACTCAATTTATCAACAGGCAATAAAGTGTTTGAAAAACCATTACACAAATAACGCCGCAAAATATCTTATTAACAACGCACATGTTCATTCACAATCGACATAAAATGGCAGCTACGTAGCAGTACCTAGCAGTACGAAGCTATTCTTCGCTGCAACCGAGCAGGGCTCATATTACTCTCTGCAAACTTAACTAACTTCCTCAATATGTTACTAAGACACACCTTAAACACTCTTGACATGTTAGCGAGTTATTACATTTAAATTACTCTTTTTTTATCATCAATAACGTACCTGAAAAAGGGGGGAAAGAATCACGAGTGTGATACGGAATGTTTACTCATTGAACTTTTAGTGCAATGAGAAAAAGACCGCGAATTCTCCGTGAACTTGAGTGGAGACCAGAGCAATCGATCTCAGGCTCATAGATTAAGAGCATTTAGTAGATCACAGATTAACACTTTTACCCACGACAACATAAAGTAATCAACATAACGTTTACACATTCCTCTTACAATTCGTACCCTTTGTATGCTTGACGGATTTTAACACAATTATATAAATGTTATCAATCTATCAACTAATACTGAATGCATGATCTTCTTAACCTTAGATGTTTTAAGATCCTCACATACTATGAACTTACTAATACTTTTTAATGTATAACCGGCTATTATTATTTCCTTTAACCTGTCACACATGCCTGGCTGATACAACACTGTTACGTTTTACACAAGTCTAACTGTCAGGTGAAAGAAAGAAGTCATTTTCACTAGGATCATCACTTTGGACTGATTTGATCAGATTTAAATATTTTCTTGGATATTGGACTCGGAGTTTACTTTGTTATTTGGATGGTTGTCCATATTTTTTCATGAGGCTTTCCCCCAAAATGGAGAGGGAGAGAGACTTAATTGAAATGCATATAAACCATTCACCGACTGTTGGTATGACTTTGTGGTTTGTTAGCAAGGAGTTACGTCAAAGATACTTCTCATTCATTGCAAATTATGCACTACAACAATCTAAATTGCAACATATACTAAAATAACTTTGCTATTATTTAAGTTATTGTGAAACATGATTTCACACTTGAGCATAGGTGTGTTGTTTACCAGAGAAAAGCAGAATAGCCTAACTGGTAATACTCAAATATACACAGTCATACAGAGCAAGCTACGTGTTATGTTCAAGGCTAGCAACTCAATGACTGCCTGAAAAGCCAATCTAAAAGTGCTTTCAGAAAGTATTCACGCCACTTGACTTTTTCCACATTTTGTTGTATGGATTAAGTTGAGTTTCACTGGCCTACACACAATCCCCCATAATGTGAAAGTGGAATTATGTTTCTAGAGATTTTTACAAATGAATGAATTAAAAGTATTGTGTCAATAAGTATTCAATCCCTTTGTTATGGCATGCATGAAGTTTAGGAGTAAAAATGTGCTTAACAAGTCACAAATTGAATGGACCCATCTGATAAGTGTATAACAGGATTTTTGAATTACTACCTCATCTCTGTACCTGACACATACAGATAATTGTAAGGACCCTAAGATGAGCAGTGAATTTCAAACACAGATTCAACCACAAAGACCAGGGAGGTTTTCTCATGCTTCGCAAAAAATGCACCTATTGGTAGATAGGTGTCTTTCCTAACTCAGTTGTCGGAGAGGAAGGAAAACGCTCAAGGATTTCACCATGAGGCCAATGGTGACTTAAAAACAGTTTAACGGCTGTGATAGAAAACTGAGGATGGATCAACTACATTGTAGTTACTCCACAATACCAACCTAAATGACATAGTGAAAAGGAAGTTTGTACAGAATAAAAATATTCCAAAACATGCATCCTGTTTGCAATTAAGGCACAAGTAATACTGCAAAAAATGTGGTAGTGAAATGAACTTTATGTCCTGAATACAAAGCGTTATATTTGGAGCAAATCCAACAACAAATAACTGAGTACCACTCTTCAACTTTTCAAGCATGGTGGTGGCTACATGCCTGTCATCGGCAAGGATGTTTATGATGAAAATAAACAGAATAGCGCTAAGCACAGGCACAATCCTAGAGGATAACCTGGTTCAGTCTGCTTTAGACACTGTGAGATATTCAACTTTTACCAGGACTATAACCTAAAACACAAGGCCAAATATACACTGGAGTTGCTTACCAAGACGACATTGAATGTTCAAGAGCACCCCAGTTAGTTTTGACTTAAATTGGCTTGAAATTCTATGGCAAGACTTAAATGGCTTTGTAGCAATGATCAACAACCAACTTGACAGAGCTTGAAGGCTAACATGCAATCCTGGTGTGCAAAGCATTTAGAGACTTACCCAGAAAGACTCTCAGCTGTAAATTGCTTCCAAACGTGATTTTAACATGTATTGACTCAGGAGGTTGAATACTTACATAATCAATAAATCAATCTATCTGTCTATACATTTTGATGACCTTTTTTTTTTATACAAATGTTAGAATTGGAAATATCCTTTTACGTAAGGCGTTCTGTGTGGGTCCGTTATTGGCATGTTCATATGTGTAATGAACCTGAAAAACCAAATCATACAGTGATATGGGCATTAAATACTGCCACAAGCCTCCTTGTCTACATTTAAATCTACACCAAGAAGTCACTTGTAGTAAAAGGATTGCCTTGTTGAATTTGCCAATGAACAAAAGCACAGCATAATCCCGATGCCAAAGCTTTCGGTAGACACTTCGAGCGCCCTGCGAGTGGGGAGACAAGAGAACAGACAAGGCAAACGTTCCAATCCTGTTCCAACGCATGGTGAAATTAAACCATCTTTACCTTGTCAGCACAGTAAAAGAAAAACTATTAAAACATAATAAATGTACAGTATTCTGTGGCTAGAGTGGAGTTGAACCACTAAAATACAAACCAATTGAAGAAAAAAAGGCAGAAAATCTGATTCGTGACTCTAGATTTGCTTCTGGAGCAAAGTAAGAAGCTTGTGATACATAAGAACCCATTCCAGTGCTGCATCTCAGTAGTTCAACGTGTCCTTCTCTCCTTCCCTTCATGTGTACTGATCTTTAAGAATTGAACAGGTCAATTGGAAACAACAGCTTTCACCTATCCAGTGTCATAACATATGTGCATATGAAGGAAAAGACACAACCAGAAGCCACTTAGCTACTATTAGGACTCAATCCTGGAATGTGCTCCAAAAGTCTCAGATAGCTCTCTTCATAACACCTATGAGTCTAGGTGGACTTGAATGTGTACAATTTAACAGTTTTTATTTTGTCCTTTCATATGGTCAATATGGAAATCAAACAAGGAAACAAGACTAATTGGATTGGAACTCACACCCGTGGTGAATCTCAAAAGTCCTTCCTCCAGTCTTCTCCCCACCCTCTCAAAACATCATAGGGAAGCAAGGAGAGCATTGCAGAATAACTACTTTACAGACTCCCACATTGTGACAAAATTGTGGTTTTAGAAGGGTCAAAGGGCACACCCAGGGTGAGTCCTCATCTTCCTCCTCTATCGGTTGTAAAACTGAGACGACACCCACGCCAGACCCCACTTGAGGTTGGTCAACATGAACTTGAGCGCCTTGGTCCACTGCTCCTCTGAGTTGAACTGGGTCTTGATGGAATAGGAGCCGCCGCTGCCTCCCGTGTCCTCAATCTTGCCCTTCTCGACATCCATCCTGACCCATAACAGAAAAAGGTTTGTTAAAACTCAAACCCACAAGTGTTTATTTCTTGAGGGGTATGAAAGAAACTGGTGCAACATCTACAGCTGCTAACACCCACATTTTTTAAATCTAAGGCCAGTACGCTAAAACAAATAAGGGATGTGTTTCATGTAGGCCTACCCTTGTGTGATGTTTTTATAATCATGGAAATATCTGTAGGACAAGGTGACTTATCAGTATATTTGCCTGTATTTAGCCCCCCAAAATGAACTGCTAATTAGCTGCTAATGTGGCTATCATAAAAAACTACAAACGCCATGATGATCTGGACAAGAATATGTTTCCCCTCAAAGAAAAGTGGCATGTTTAAATATGAGATGAGGGCAAGCAGTTCAACACAGGTAGGTAACATTCACCATTTTGGGCAGTATATTATGGTCTATTATGACATCACATCCGCATAAGTGTGTGAGATTCTAGAAGTGTCATTATATGTGAACCAATTATGATGTCACAACTGATCAATAAATTCCAAATGTTCTGTTTGAACATTCTGGCGTCTGATTGCTGAAAATAGAACACTAGTATCCAAGACAATCTAGCATATTCCTCCTGAGATATAGTTAACACAGTAGATCACAATAAAATATAGAAAGTTCTTCTAGACGAAAATTTTGTTGCAGAACGAGGTTAGAAGAATGTCACTGTCAATCTCCTTGATGAGGAGGAGATTCTTGCAGTCGCTACAGGAAGATAATGCTTTAACAGGGAACCTTGGAGCTGCCAGTAGCAACTCCGTTCAGCCTGCGCTGCCACCTCAACCCAAGGCCACTGAGAAGCTTCCAGCGCTCAAACAAAACAGTTTTAACACCTCCAGAATCCCAGTACTGGAGTTGACTGAAGAAAGAAAGGGTGCTCTGCAGCGACTTGCCAGTTTGAAGGCTGTGGAAAAGAAACCACATCCTCCCTCAAGAATCCCAGTCCTGCAGAAGAAGAGGTCCATCTGCAATGGGAAGAGTCAAGGACTGCATGTAGCTCCAACATCTCAGCAGTCAGGGAAGGCTACTGTTCCTCCCATCCGGAAGCCACTGCAACCCATCCGTACCAAGAGGGATCAAACATGCGTGGTGAAAGACATCTACCTCCATAGTGCCAAGCCATTGAAGGCAGTCCATGGAGCCAATATGGTCACCAAGATGCCACTGCCTCCCATTAGAGCCAGAGTCACTGTGCCAAACAATGATGCCAAGAAGAAGCCATTCCAGCCAGTCAGACCAGAGGGCAGCCCTCGTCCTGCTGCTTCAAAGTTCAGAAGGCAGGTTGTGAAGAAACACGTTCAGTTCAAGACTCAGACCCTAACTGTACAGGATCTACCGCCGTGCCCCGATGAGATGGTATGGGACGTCTTTAACTCAGAGGCTGAGCAGGTGATGGCATGTATGAAGGCCAAGCTGATCAGTGTCACCCAAGAATTGAAACTGATTAAGAGTGGGGCCAAGATGGATGCTCAGGCTTTGGAGGAGATAAATGCAAAAGAACGTTTCAGAAAAAAGGTGGAGAAGTTCATCCAGGAGATCTGCCTGATGAAGGTGGATTCTGACCTATGGGAGATGATAAGAGATAACAAAGAAGAGGAAGAAGAGGAAGAAAGGATTAAAGAGGTGAGGAGAAATGGAGAAGAAAGCAGTGTGTCAAGTAAGCCAAAGCAGACAGCCACGAGATACACTGTGAACAAGCCAAAGGAAGTCAAGAAGGGTTTGAACATGGAAGAGAAAAAGGAGGACAGACAGGTAAAGTAGCTTGACATTCCAAAGCCATGCTAACTGTTGATCTAGTGTAGTGTTGGTGATCACGTGCATTTGTATCAGAGGAGGCTGATGGGAGGAGTTATAGGAGGATAGGATCGTTGTAATGGCTGGAATGAAATGAATTGATCGGAATCAAACATGTTTCCATGTAATTGATGTGTGTGATACTGTTCCTTTTATTCTATTCCAGCCATTACAATGAACCCATTACAATGAGCTCCTCCCACCAGCCTCATCTGGTTTGTACATGTTGTATATCTTGTGTCTGTTGCCCAGCCGCCCATTATTTGGCCCATCTGATAACATCCATTCATTCAGGTGGTGTTGAAACGTCGATTTGGGATGAGTGCAGCCAACTCCAAGCTGAAGCAGTGTGAGCACTGCGGCCGGTGCTTTGATCCTAGTCGCCTGGAGAAACACAGCGAGATCTGTGCCAAGCTCTCCTCCAAGAGCTCTAGACGGGGGGTCTATGACTCCACCAAGCACCGGCTCAAAGGCACTGTACTGGCTGGCTACGTGACGCGATCCGTGGTGTGATGCACCTGGGGACCTGAGTCTGTCGCTCTTTTGTATTGAACAGACAGGCATACAGTGACTACTAAACCACCTGCTGCCCAAATGAGGACTTCTACCTTGGAATCTGTGAGGGTTCCAATAAGAGGCAGTACTAGTAGGAGGCAGTATTGTATCCAGAAACATCTAAACCAACAGTGTTCAGCAGTTCCTCAAATCTACAGAAACACCTGTATAAAACACCTCAATAAAATCTAATCCAAATACTCATCTAAATCATTCTGTCAGATGTGTTACTAGTGCAGGAAAGTAGAATAAATGAAATATTAAGAAACAAGGGAACAAATTTATCAAATCTGAATACGAAAAGGAGTGATTTGTTCTTTTTATGAATTGGAAAAATGAAGAAAGATAAACTAATAAATGTAGTTGTATAACTTACCAAAATTACACAAATAACTGAAGTTGGTCAGCTTTTGACAGCTTAATCCTTGGTCTCTCAGCATAATCCAAAGATGATTACAATTATAGTTCGATGATGTCTGCTAGACTAGTTGACTGACCTGTAGGGCAGGCAGAATCCCGTGTCTCCCTTCTCCACCTCCTCCTTGAACTGCTGCACACAGTCCAGGAAGGCCACCATGGCATGGTCAAACTTGTTGTCCCAGAAGAAGCGCAGACCCCCTATACAGTACAGTGGTAGCTCCTACACACACAAGAAGAAAGAGAGAGTAGAATGTACCATATACAACATGGCCTATTCACTGGGGTTGGCTTGGGCCAGTCTAATGAGCATTGGAAAATAGTTCACTCTTTTTTTCACAGCTCATTAAAAAAATGTGTTTGTCTCCATATAGTAGCCAGCGGTAAGTGTGTTCATGTACTGTACCTTTTCGTTCGAGACCTCACTTGTTGGTAACAACCATCACACCTCCTCATCCATGCTTCACGGTGGGAACCAAACATGCAGAGATCATCCGTTCACCTACTCCGCGTCTCACAAAGATACGGCGGTTGGAACCAAAACCTGAAATTTGGACTATTCAGACCAAAGGACAGATTTCCACCGGTATAATGTCCATTGCTCGTGTTTCTTGGCCCAAGCAAGTCTCTTCTTATTATTGGTGTCCTTTAGTAGTGGTTTCTTTGCAGCAATTCGACCACGAAGGCCTGATTCACAGTCTCCTCTGAACAGTTGATGTTAATCCGGGTCTGCACTGCAAAAATTGAAATCTAAGTAAGATTAAATATCTTAAATCAAGGCAATATATGCTTGTTTTTTGTCTGACAAGATATTTCTTCTTATCAGCCAGTTTTTATGTTGGAGCATTTCACTTGTTTCAAGCTTTTTTGTGCTTAATTATCTTAATAAGATTATATAACTTGTTACTGAGATGATCGGGTTGAATGTTGTCCTGTGTACAACACATTTAAAGAAACAGATGATTATTTGAAATTATATTTAGTTTCACCAATAGTGCTATTTAAGTGTTTTGTTCCTATTTATCATCGATTATTTTCACATTAGCCCAGCTTTAGCCATAAGAGTCATTATGGCGAAAATGATCGAATAGCGTAATGGACAGTATATGACTTTGGTCCGTGTTTCATCCATTCATTAAATCATTTTTTTAAATCCAAAGAACCCAAAAAATGCTAGCTAGCTACTTACTTGTTCCGGTGGTGCTTGGCTTTCCTCCGATGGCTGTTCATCTGGTCGTGTGCAATCAAGTAGGTGTTGAAGGTGGTTTCTCTTTACATGATGGAAGGAATTGTACACTTGTCACGACCGTCGTCAGGGTGGAAATGACCGGACCAAGGTGCAGCGTGTTGAGCGTACATTTCTTTATATTTATGAATGTTGCCAACAAAAACAAGAAACAACTAAACGAACGTGAAGCTGACTAGGGCTATACAGGCCACTAACACAGACAACTACCCACAACTAAGGTGGAAAAACAGGCTGCCTAAGTATGATTCCCAATCAGAGACAACGATAGACAACTGTCCCTGATTGAGAACCATACCCGGCCAAAACATAGAAACAGAAATCATAGAAATAAAGAAACTAGAATGCCCACCCTAGTCACACCCTGGCCTAACCAAAATAGAGAATAAAAGCCTTTCTATGGCCAGGGCGTGACAGTCCCCCCACCCCCCGAAAGGTGCGGACTCCGGCCGCAAAACCTGATTCTATAGGGGAGGGTCCGGGTGGGCATCTACTTCGGTGGCGGCTCCGGTGCGGGACGCAGACCCTGCTCCACCTCTGGCTCCCCCCACTTTGGTGGCGCCTTTGGACTGGGGACCCTCGCTGCAGGCCCCGGACTGGGGACCCTCGCTGGCGGCCCCGGACTGGGGACCCTCGCTGGCAGCTCCGGACTGGGGACCGTCGCTGGAGGCTCCGGACTGGAGGCCCCGAACTGGAGGCCGTCGCTGGAGGCCCCGGACTGGAGGCCGTCGCTGGAGGCCCCGGACTGGAGGCCGTCGCTGGAGGCCCCGGACTGGAGACCGTCGCTGGAGGCTCCGGACTGGAGACCGTCGTTCCAGGCTCCGGACTGTAGACCGACGTTTGAGGTTCCGGACTGTAGACCGACGTTTGAGGCTCCGGACTGGAGACCGTCGTTGGAGGATTCGGACTGGAGACCGTCGTTGGAAGATCCGGACTGGAGACCGTCGCTGCAGGCTCCGGACCGTGGATCAATACTGGATGCTACGTGCCATGGATCCTTATTGCAGGCTCCGGGCCATGGACCATCACTGGAGGCTTCGTGCCATGAATATTCACTGGAGGCTTCGTGCCATGGATCATCACTGGAGGCTTCGTGCCATGGATCATCACTGGGGGCTTCGTGCCATGGATCACCGCTGGAGGCTTCGTGCCATGGATCATCATTGGAGTGAGGAGACGTATGGACAGCCTGGTGTGTGGAGCTGCCACAGGGCTTACCAGGCTGGGGAGACATACAGGAGGCCTGGTTCTGGGAGCAGGCACAGGACTCACCAGGCTGGGGAGACATACTAGAGGCCTGGTTCTTGGAGCAGGCACCGGATACACTGGGCCGTGGAGGCGCACTGGAGGTCTCGAGCGTAGAGCCTGCACAACCAGTCCTGGCTGGATGGTTACCTTCACCCGGCAAAGGCGGGGCGCTGGCACAGGACGCACTGGGCTGTGCATACGCACCGGAGACACAGTGTGCAGAGCCGGCGCAGGACACCCTGGGCCGTAGAGACGCACTGGCGGCCAGATGCGCTGAGCCGGCACCATCCGTCCTGGCTGGATGCCCACTCTAGCCCGGCCGATGCAGGGAGCTGGAATGTAGCGCACCGGGCTGTGAACGCGCACTGGAGACACCGTGCGCTCCACCGCATAACACGGTGCCTGACCAGTTCCACGCTCCCTACGGTAAGCACGAGGAGTTGGCTCAGGTCTCCAACCTGACTCAGCCAATCTCCTTGTGTGCCCCCCCCAAGAAATTGGGGATTGGCCTCCCGGTCTTTCGTGCCAGCCGTGACCCTGTGTAATCCTGGGCCCTTTTACTCGCTGCCTCCGCCTTCCTCGCTGCTTCCACCTGCTCCCACGGCAGGCGATCCTTTCCCGCCAGGATCTCCTCCCACGTCCAGGATCCTTTCCCATTCAGGATATCCTCCCATGTCCATTCCTCCTTACCACGCTGCTTGGTCCGTTTGTGGTGGGTAGTTCTGTCACGATCGTCGTCAGGGTGGAAATGACCGGACCAAGGTGCATCGTGGTGAGCGTACATTTCTTTTATTATTGTAAATGTCGCCAAAAAAAATAAAAGAAACAACTGTGAAGCTTAACAGGGCTATAGTGCCACTAACAAAGATAACTACCCACAAACACCAAAGGAAAAAAGGCTGCCTAAGAATGATTCCCAATCAGAGACAACGATAGACAGCTGTCCCTGATTGAGAACCATACCCAGGCAAAACATAGAAATACAAAACATAGAAATAAAGAAACTAGAATGCCCACCCTAGTCACACCCTGGCCTAACCAAAATAGAGAATAAAAAACTCTCTATGGCCAGGGCGTGACAACACTCTATATTCCTCAGTGCATCCGTCAATACCACAGAGCAACCAGAAATCAGGGCTGCGACTGTGCAATCTATTGATATGGCTCAATAACAGTTTCAATGAAAAAGTCATAAAAACACAGCAGATAACGCACTGTCAAAGCATCTTGAACGTTACTAAACGCAAGTAAAACGTTCCCACTGCTTTCGATGAAAAGGGCGGAAAGAACTGAAAATTATGTTCACAAGTATTTATAATATGACCAAGTAATTTGATTGGAGTAGAGAACAACAGCACTGGGACTTTTAACTATACATGTATCACTCCGCTTTACAGGTGTTCTAATAACCGTAAATTACATTAACGATCGTTATCTATCTTAAATTGTAACAAACTTCGCACCGCAAATATGAACATATTTCCACAAATAACATTTGAGTTAAATTATGAATGGTCGTCAGGAGAGGACGGTTACGTGCAGTCCTACACAAAGTAGCAGTAGCAAGCTAGTGTGTAGGAAAATGTATATGTGGTGCTTGGCAACAGTCCAGTACCAGACCAGTTGGAGAACTATGTGTGTTGGAACCAAATAAATGATGAAATAAATAAATAAATCTGTTGTCGCTTATTACTGTTAACTAATAAATTGTCCTTGTAGAACTGTTGTATAAAAGCAATATCCCACTCGAGGTCGTGCTGTTATACTGAATATTATTATATTTGGCCTGCGGCCTCGTACCTACGCCCGAATCACAGCCGTGCTGATATTCAGCACTCCCTCTCATGTGATATTGCTTAACTGACGTACGTTCATCACATTATCTAGCTAAATAAGGGAGGCCTAAAAAACTAAAAAGTCAAATACGGTCCAAATCTTTGAGTCATCTAACAACACCATGAATGAAGATGGAATGGATTACACATATCCAGGCATAGACCATATATCAACCTCAGTATTAAAAGGTAATGTTCATTTGTTTATACCCGTCTACCTTTCTCCTTAGCAAGCTAACGTTAATTTGAATTGGAAAGTTGGTAAACAAAGTTAGCATGCTAATTTTAACTAGGTAACGTTGACTTTTAGCAGTTAATAACTGCATGAACGACCATTCGTTGAAAGAAATTGAACTTTGGTTAGATTGAGGGTGCTTTATTGCCAGAAATAGTGTTAATGAGGTGTAAATGTGACCTAATGACTGACACTGTCGATTATTTAGCTTCGCAGTCTTTGGCGCCCTTTCTATTGACAAAAGAAAATAAATAGAAATGGCGACTAAGACAGCGAAGCGAAATTATCGATTGTGTCAGTCGTTGTCTACAATCTTAGCTAGGCAAGCAAAGATGAACTAAGATTTTCAATATGAGAGACAATTTAGCGTTAACGTTAGTTTCATTAGCTTGCACAAGCTTTTGGTTTAAAGTAATTGACGTCAACGTTAATGATATACTGGTAGTCTAATTTTGTTAGCCAACATTAGCTAGCTTGGTAAATCATTCCTGCATTAACTGGAAAGGGAAGACCGTATGCTAATGTCTCATAACCTATATCAACCTGACACTTTGCGTCTATAAACTATGATTTAGTTGCTAAGTACTTAAATTTACCATGTGGTTACATGTGTTTTCAGCTGCTAATATAAGCACAGACATGCTGCCTAGCCTCTCTAAGGAGGATTTACGTGATCTCTTTCCCGGGCCAGAGCACTTCTTCAGAAGGAGAACCATTTGGAGATTTACTCATGGTGAAAATGAGGTAATGTTAGAATTGGACATTTGGGAGACATTTAATCTAACCATGCAGACAGTGTTTCCTGTTATCAAAGTAGAATTTACTGGCCATCATTACAATACATTTATCTACAGATGTACTTGTTTTGGTGTTTGCTGTTTGGTTGTTGTTACAGTGTGGTGTTCTTTGCCTTTATAATTACTATAGAATAAATGTATGTCTTATACAGGGTCAAGAATCAGACCTGTGTAGACCAGGCACCTCCTCTGGGACCTGTGATTCCATCCTCCTGTCCCCTCCATCCCCCCACCCCTCTCCAAACCCAGGAGACCAACATGGTGCCACCAGAACCGTACAGCTTGTCAGCCCACAGTATGTCTTATACACAGACACAGAGTTGGAGCAATCAAGAAGCACCTTTATTAAAAAACAGCGTGCTGGACAAGGAGACTATATCCTTTCCAACGATCTTCGCTGTCGATTAATCAGGAATACAGTAACAAGCATGATTTCCATTAACCTTTACTTAACACCCATCCCGGATCCGGGAACATCCTCATCAGTAAAAGCTGACTAGCATAGCTTAGCATAGCGCCACAAGTAAATAATAGCATATAAATATCATGAAATCACAAGTCCAATACAGCAAATGAAAGATAAACATCTTGTGAATCCAGCCATCATTTCCGATTTTTAAAATGTTTTACAACGAAAACACAATATGTATTTCTATTAGCTAACCACAATAGCCAAAGACTCAACCGCATATTTTCACCATGTTTCTACCGCATAGGTAGCTATCACAAAACCGACCAAATATAGATATAATTAGTCACTAACCAAGAAACAACTTCATCAGATGACAGTCTTATAACATGTTATACAATAAATTTATGTTTTGTTCGAAAATGTGCATATTTGAGGTATAAATCATAGTTTTACATTGCAGCTACCATAAAAAATATCACCAAAGCAGCCAGAATAATTACAGAGAGCAACGTGAAATACCTAAATACTCATCATAAAACATTTATGAAAAATACATGGTGTACAGCAAATGAAAGATAAACATCCAGCCAATATTATATCCAGCCAATATTTCCGATTTTTTAAGTGTTTTACAGCGAAAACACAATCAGGTTATACAATACACTTATGTTTTGTTCGAAAATGTGCATATTTAGAGCTGCAAACCGTGGTTATACATTGTGAAAATGTAGCAACATTTCCCCAGAATGTCAGGAGATATTTTGGACACTCACCTAATCTGACCAAAGAACTCATCATAAACTTTACTAAAAAATACATGTTGGACAGCAAATGAAAGATACACTGGTTCTTAATGCAACCGCCGTGTTAGATTTTTAAAAATAAACTTTACCATAACAAACAGCTTGCGTTATTGCGAGACAGCGCCCGCCAGAACGGCAGAGAATAGAAATAACATTTTCCACAGAAATACGAAATAACATCATAAATTGTTCTTACTTTTGCTGAGCTTCCATCAGAATCTTGTACAAGGAGTCCTAGGTCCAGAATAAATTGTTGTTTGGTTTTAGAATGTCATTTTCTTCTGTCGAATTCGCTCCACAAGGCTAGCCAAGGTTGATAACGTTTCCATATTCTCTCGACGCAAAGAATGGAAATCCCCAAAAGTCCAAATAAACGTTGAATAAACTGATAGAACTCGGTTGAAAAAAACCTGCTTTACGATGTTATTATCACATGTATCAAATAAAATCAGAGCCGGAGATATTAGCCGTGTATACAGAACGCTTATCATAAGACAATATGGAGGTGCTTCCCGCGCCTTGGTAGACAAAGGAAATTTTGGACACGTCATTCCAAGAGCTCTTGTTCGACCTCAGATCAAGCTAGACAACCCATTCCACCTTCCACTGCCTGTTCCACTGCCTGTTTAAATTGGGCACGATTTTTTCCAAAGTGAAAATAGCGGCCCCCTATTGACAAGAAGTTTTAAGAGAGCGGCAGGGGATGACTTCCAGTATTCATGCAGCCGTGACCTCACTGTAATGGCGAAGCGTCTCATAGAGTACTACCCAATGCTGCGGGACAGATCTACAACCAGTGGAGATGAGTAGGTAAGTCACTACTCAGGTATTCAACACGTTTCCAAACGCAGCACTGTTGGAACCTGGCAGTCAAAGTGTAAACATCTGACACTCAAAATAGGAGGGATGTGCTTCATTCAGATCAATCAGGGCAACATGTGTCTGCTTGTATCGTTTCATTTCTGGATTCGATTTTGTTTAACCTGTCTAGCGGAATCCCCTCCACATTCCACTGAAAAGGCAGCGCGCGAAATTCAAAAAATATATTTTTTTGAAATATTTAACTTTCACACATTAACAAGTCCAATACAGCAAATGAAAGATAAACATCTTGTGAATCCAGCCAACATGTCCGATTTTTATTTTTATATTTATGTTAGCTCACCACCAAATACAAAAAAGCACAGACATTTCTTTCACAGCACAGGTAGCTTGCACAAAACCCCCAAATAGAGATAGAATTAGTCACTAACAAAGAAACAACTTCATCAGATGACAGTCTTATAACATGTTATACAATAAATCTATGTTTTGTTAGAAAAATGTGCATATTTCAGGTATAAATCATAGTTTTACATTGCAGCTACAATCACAAATAGCACCGAAGCAGCAAGAATAACTACAGAGAGCAACGTGAAATACCTAAATACTCATCATAAAACATTTATGAAAAATACATGGTGTACAGCAAATGAAAGATAAACATCTTGTGAATCCAGCCAACATGTCCGATTTTTTAAATGTTTTACAGCGAAAACACCACATATATTTATGTTAGCTCACCACCAAATCCAAAAAAGCACAGACATTTCTTTCACAGCAAAGGTAGCTTTCACAAAACCCACAAATAGAGATAAAATTAATCACTAACCTTTGAACATCTTCATCAGATGAGTCATATAACATCATGTTACACAATACATTTATGTTTTGTTCGATAATGTGCATATATACACTGCTCAAAAAATAAAGGGAACACTAAAATAACACATCCTAGATCTGAATGAATGAAATATTCTTATTAAATACTTTTTTCTTTACATAGTTGAATGTGCTGACAACAAAATCACACAAAAATGATCAAAGGAAATCAAATTTATCAACCCATGGAGGTCTGGATTTGGAGTCTGTTAGTGGAATTAAATAATTCCTCTAATATACTCATTAATTAAATTCAATCTGTCTATTTATAAGAATTTGTAAGATACTTATTAACATAAAATAGACAGGATACAGTCATATTAAAATTAGATAATAGTGTTTATTCTCGGAGCACGCTGCCATTTGATCATAAACACAGGCTTATATCTTGTTAGGGCTGCAAGCCCGTGGTCGGTACACTTATGACAACATCCAGCTCAAGTGCAGGGCGCGAAATTCAAAATCTATTTTTTTTTTAAATATTTAACTTTCACACATTAACAAGTCCAATACAGCATTTGAAAGATAAACATCTTGTGAATCCAGCCAACATGTCCGATTTTTTTAATGTATTACAGCAAAAACACCACGTATATTTATGTTAGCTCACCACCAAATACAAAAGAGGACAGACATTTTTCACAGCACCGGTAGCATGCAGGTAGCATGCACAAAGCCAACCTAACTAACCTAGAACCAACCTAACTAACCTAGAAACAACTCCCTCAGATGACAGTCCTATAACATGTTACACAATAAATCTATGTTTTATTCAAAAAATTTGCATATTTGAGCTATAAATCAGTTTTACATTACTGCTACCATCATAGCTACAGTCAGAAATAGCACGGGAGTAGCCAGAGTAAATACAGACACCAACGTCAACTACCTAATTACACATCATAAAACATTTCAGAAAAATATATGGTGGATAGCAAATGAAAGACAAAGATCTTGTGAATACAGCCAATATTTCCGATTTTTTAAGTGTTTTACAGCGAAAACACAATATATCGTTATATTAGCTTACTACAATAGCTAACACACAGCAGCATTGATTCAAGACAAACGGTAGCGATAGCACAGTTCGACAGATATATGAAATAGCATCCCAAATTGGGTACTTATCTTTGTTGATCTTCCATCAGAATGTTGTACAAGGGGTCCTTTGTTAAGAACCGTCTTTGTTTGGATCCAGAACGAACTATTTCCCTCTTGAATTAGCAAGCACACTGGACGTGCGGCGCTAACCTCTCCTTCTTGAACAAATTCCTCCAACGAATCACGTCTAAAGTCCCGAATAAATTTCAATAATATAATTAAACTATATTGAAAAAACATACTTTAGGATGATATTGTGACATGTATCAAATAAATTCGAAGCCGGAGATCATATTCACCTATAACGACGGTTTTCCAGGACGCGATTCCAGGTCCAACTTCGCGCCTTCCAAAAAAAAATAATGGCGTACCTCTCACTCCAAGAGGTTGTATTCAATCCCAGAACGAGATAATCAAGTCATTTCTGCTCTCACTTCCGCATGACACCCAGGGGAAGGTGTATGACGTGTTTCTACAGTCCTAAGTGACATGCCCTTTTATAGACAAGCTCTTGAAGAGAGACCTCGCTTTTGGAAATCTCACTTCCGGATAGGAAGTTGTAAAAAGAGTTCTGTTTCACTTAGAGAAATAATTCAAACGGTTTTAGAAACTAGAGAGTGTTTTCTATCCAATAGTAAGAATAATATGCATATTGTACGAGCAAGAATTGAGTACGAGGCCGTTTGAAAATGGGCACCTCTTTCCAGTTATTCAATACGCCCTCTGCAGCCATAACAGGATATACAAGATATGACGTCATAGGTTACAGAATAAGTCTCATTGTCCTGACAAATAGAAAACAGGTTCAAAAGTTCATTCCAACTTCACAGCACACACACATGACACATAATATAATAAATTATCCTGAAGGCTCACTATAATTTATTACCACTTTAGCAGACAACTCAAGATAATGGAAGACCTAAAAAGTTACCCACAGCCTTATCTAAACATCTCAGGGCTAAGTTGGGTCAGTTCAACCATAGTTTAACGACCCTTTCTGCTTATTTTATGACCCACAACACACATCTCTTTTCACCAGGCGTGCAGAGTTCAATTAGTTATAGTTTTATCTAAAGCTAGAATTTGTTTTAAATATTTATTAACAAAATTCCTAACAAGTCACACTCAAAATTAAAGTGGAAAACCACACTACAGGCTGATCCAACGTTGATGTAATGTCCTTAAAACAAGTCAGAATGAGGCTCAGTAGTGTGTGTGGCCTCCACGTGCCTGTATGACCTCCCTACAACGCCTGGGCAATCTGTGGTGCAACGTGGCGTTGGTGGATGGAGCGAGACATGATGTCCCAGATGTGCTCAATTGGATTCAGGTCTGGGGAACGGGCGGGCCAGTCCATAGCATCAATGCCTTCCTCTTGCAGGAACTGCTGACACACTCCAGCCACATGAGGTCTAGCATTGTCTTGCATTAGGAGGAACCCAGGGCCAACCGCACCAGCATATGGTCTCACAAGGGGTCTGAGGATCTCATCTCGGTACCTAATGGCAGTCAGGCTACCTCTGGCGAGCACATGGAGGGCTGTGCGGCCCCCCAAAGAAATGCCACCCCACACCATGACTGACCCACCACCAAACCGGTCATGCTGGAGGATGTTGCAGGCAGCAGAACGTTCTCCACGGCGTTGCCAGACTCTGTCACGTCTGTCACATGTGCTCAGTGTGAACCTGCTTTCATCTATGAAGAGCACAGGGCGCCAGTGGCGAATTTTCCAATCTTGGTGTTCTCTGGCAAATGCCAAACGTCCTGCACGGTGTTGGGCTGTAAGCACAACCCCCACCTGTGGACGTCGGGCCCTCATACCACCCTCATGGAGTCTGTTTCTGACTGTTTGAGCAGACACATGCACATTTGTGGTCATTTTGCAGTGCTCCTCCTGCTCCTCCTTGCACAAAGGCGGAGGTAGCGGTCCTGCTGCTGGGTTGTTGCCCTCCTACGGCCTCCTCCACGTCTCCTGATGTACTGGCCTGTCTCCTGGTAGCGCCTCCATGCTCTGGACACTACGCTGACAGACACAGCAAACCTTCTTGCCACAGCTCGCATTGATGTGCCATCCTGGGTGAGCTGCACTACCTGAGCCACTTGTGTGGGTTGTAGACTCCGTCTCATGCTACCACTAGAGTGAAAGCACTGCCAGCATTCAAAAGTGACCAAAACATCAGCCAGGAAGCATAGGAACTGAGAAGTGGTCTGTGGTCACCACCTGCAGAACCACTCCTTTATTGGGGGTGTCTTGCTAATTGCCTATAATTTCCACCTGTTGTCTATTCCATTTGCACAACAGCATGTGAAATTTATTGTCAATCAGTGTTGCTTCCTAAGTGGACAGTTTGATTTCACAGAAGTGTGATTGACTTGGAGTTACATTGTGTTGTTTAAGTGTTCCCTTTATTTTTTTGAGCAGTGTATATATAAAAAAAATCTCAGTTTACATTGGCGCGTTACGTGCAGTAATGTTTTGATTCCAAAACATCCGGTGATTTTGCATAAATACTCATAATAAACATTGATAAAAGATGCAAGTGTTATTCACATAATTAAAGATAAACTTATCCTTAATCTTGACACTACAGGGGGTGCTGTTTCAACTTGGACATTTATCGTTCCCAAATTAAACTGCCTCGTACTCAGTTCTTGCTCGTACAATATGCATATTATTATTACTATTGGATAGAAAACAATCTCTAGTTTCTAAAACCGTTTGAATTATGTCTGTGGGTGAACCAGAACTCTTTCTGCAGCGAAATCCATGACAGGAACTGCGAAGGTCTGAAAACGAGGCTCTGTTCTCAGATCAGTTTAAAGCTCTGTATGTATCCTATGGGTCGACATGAACTGCACCCGCCTTCCCCTGGATGTCAGTAACCAATGAGAAGTGGAATGGAGTGTCTACGTAGTTCTCAGAGCTTATAAAAGGCCAAGGAACGAAGTGAGCTCTTTTTTCGTCGTTCGTCATTGCGCAAAGCAAGACCTCAAGATGGCATTTTGAAACGCTCAGTTATCGGCCTTAGCTATATCCGTCTGTAATTTCATTCGATATAGGTGTTAGAAACATCATAACGAAGTTATTTTAAACCGAGTTATCAGTTTATGCGAGTATATTGCTATTTTCGGAATTTCCTTAGTATTGCGTTTTGGGGATTTGGGCATGTTGTGGCCACATAGCTATTGTTAGCTGCTAATTCCGAAGTTGAAGACGACGTTTTACAACCAAGCAACGATTCTTTTGGACAAAGGACACCTTGCCCAAGATTCTGATGGAAGCTCGTCCAAAAGTAAGAGCTATTTATGATGTTATTCCGTATTTATGTGGAAAAATGTAAACGCATTTGTCCGCCATTATTGCGGCACTAGTCTGGCTGTAACGCACACTGTATGTCTAGTAACGTTAATTTTAAAAATCTAACTCAGCGGTTGCATTAATAACTAATGCATCTTTCATTTGCTGTCCAACCTGTATTTTTTAGTCAATCTAATCGATAAATAATCGTAAACTTAGGTGCCTTTCCAAGATGGCGCGGGCCAGAATGCATGACCTGTTGCCACTGATCACATTGTATAGCCACAATTTGTGCAGCTAAATATGCACATTTTCGAACAAAACCTATATGCATTGTGTAATATGATGTTACAGGACTGTCATCTGACGAAGTATATCAAGGTTAGTCAAAAATGATATATCTTTTGCTGTATTGTTACGATCGCTAACCTGTGCTGCTGGTAAATTGCTTGTGTTTCTGGCTATTGTGCTAAGCTAATATAATGCTATATTGTGTTTTCGCTGTAAAACACTTAAAAAATCGGACATATTGGCTGGATTCACAAGATGTTGGGCTTTCATTTGCTGTACGCTGTGTATTTTTCAGAAATGTTTTAAGATGAGTAATTAGGTATTTGACGTTGGTCTCTGTAATTATTCTGGCAGCTTCGGCACTATTTCAGATTGCAGCTGCAATGTAGAACTGTGATTTATACCTGAAATATGCACATTTTTCTAAAAAAACATATGCTATACAATAAATATGTTATCAGACTGTCATCTTATGAAGTTGTTTCTTGGTTAGTGGCTATTTATATCTTTATTTGGTCGAATTGGTGATGACTACTGATGGAGTAAAAAACTGGTGGAGTAAAAAAACTGGTGTCTTTTGCTAACGTGGTTAGCTAATAGATTTACATATTGTGTCTTCCCTGTAAAACATTTTAAAAAATCAGAAATGATGGCTGGATTCACAAGATGTGTATCTTTCATCTGGTGTCTTGGACTTGTGATTTAATGATATTTAGATGCTAGTATTTACTTGTGACGCTATGCTAGGCTATGCTAGTCAGCTTTTTTACTGTGGGGGGTGCTCCCGGATCCGGGTTTGGGAGGAATTAGAGGTTAACCGCTGTGTCAGATTTCAAAATAAACTTCACGGAAAAAGATTAATCTGAGAACGGCGCTCAGAGCACAATCCAGCCAAAGAAATAGTCGCCATTTTGGCGTCAACAAAAGCTACAAAAACACTATAAATATGCACTTACCTTCGAATAACTTCATCAGAAGGCACTCCCAGGATTCCCAGACCGACAATAAATGACTGAAAAGTTCCATAAAGGCCATCATTTAGCCACTTGTTAGCATGTTCAGCCCAGGAATCCATTTTCATGACGCACGAGCAATCCCTCCAGACAAAAACTCAAAAAGTTCCGTTACAGGTCGTAGAAACAGGTCAAATGATGTATGCAATCCATATTTAGTATGTGTTTTACATTAATCATCAATAAGGATCCAACCGGAGAATTTCATTGTCTGAAGAAAGAGCATTGGAACGAGAGCACTCTCTCGTGAGCGCGCCAAAAGAGACTGAAAGTTTCTGACGACCACTCAGTAAAATAGCTCCTATGAACCCCTCCTTTATAGTAGAATCATATAACTAAAATCTAAAGACGGTGACATCTAGTGGAAGCCCTAGGAAGTGTTTGCTTATCCATAACTAGAAGGGGTATCATTTGACACTGTTTTGAAAATCGAGTTCTCACTTCCTGTTTTGACCTCTTCTCAGGTTTTTGTCTGCCAAATGAGTTCAGAGTGTTTTCTATACAATAGTAATAATAATATGCATGTATTACCTTCTGGGACAGAGTAGGAGGAAATTCATTTTGGGCACGCAATTTGTTTAAAGTCGAAATGCTGCCCCCTATCCCGATGAAGTTAAGAACAAGTTTATCTTTAATTCTATGTAAAACATGTATCCTTCATCAAAGTTTACGATGAGTATTTATGTTATTTGATGTGGCTCTGCAATTTCTCCGGATATTTTGGAGGCATTTCTGAACATGGCGCCAGTGTAAACTGAGGTTTTTGGATATAAATATGAACTTTATCGAACAAAACATATATGTATTGTGTAACATGAAGTCCTATGAGTGTCATCTGATGAAGATCATCAAAGGTTAGTGATTCATTTTATCTCTATTTCTGCTTTTTGTGACTCCTGTCTTTGGCTGGAAAAATGGCTGTGTTTTTTTGTGATTTGGCGGTGACCTAACATAATCGTTTGTGGTGCTTTCGCTGTAAAGCCTTTTTGAAATCGGACACTGTGGTGGGATTAACAAGAAGTGTATATTTTAAATGGTGTGAAATACTTGTATGCCTGAGGAATTTTAATGATGAGATTTCTGTTGTTTGAATTTGGCGCAATGCACTTTCACTGGCTGTTGTCATATCGATCCCGTTAACGGGATTGCAGCCCTAAGAAGTTTTAAGTAGGCCTAAGCTTCTAAAGCCTGGTTAACACCAGACCGAATCTCAAATGAGATACGGTGTGGGAAATGAGCAGCGTGAGAAGCCATAGCAGGGACGGGGGTAAACTACTTCGGGCAAATGTAAAACAGTGAGCTCGCGAGAATTCGGTCTGGTTGTCTGTATGTCTGTCTGTCATGTTATGGATGAACTCTGGCGGATCCTCGATCGAGGGAACTGCTTTATACCTGAACTGAAGACCCGCTGGGGGACCTTTAACAAGGCACAGTTTTATGGAGTGTTCAAAAAGGTCATGAAGCCACCGCTGCTGGACAAAGGTAATTACTGGCTTTGTAGACAATGGAGAATCCCATGAACGTGTCACGGCCGTCAAAAGAAGTGGACCAAAGTGCAGCGTGGTGAGCGTACATGTTCCTTTTAATAGAATGTTGCCAACAAAACAAGAAAAGAAAGAAACAACCGTGAAGCTTACAGGGCTATAGTGCCACTAACAAAGTTAACTACCCACACTGAAAGGAGGGGAAAGGGCTACCTAGGTATAATTCCCAATCATAGACAGCGATAGACAGCTGTCCCTGATTGAGAACCATACCCGGCCAAAACATAGAAATAAAGAAACATAGAAAACAAAGCATAGAATGCCCACCCCAAATCAAACGATCTATAAGGTCAGGGCGTGACATTACACCCCCCCCCCAAAGGTGCGGACTCCGGCCGCAAAACCTGAACCTATAGGGGAGGGTCTGGGTGGGCATCTACCCGCGGTGGCGGCTCAGGTGCGGGATGCAGAACCCGCTCCACCACTGGCTCACCCCACTTTGGTGGCACCTCTGGTGCAGGGACCCTCGTCCCCGTCGCTGGAGGCTTCGTGCCATGGATCATCGCTGGAGGCTTCGTGCCATGGATCATCGCTGGAGGCTTCGTGCCATGGATCATCGCTGGAGGCTTCGTGCCATGGATCATCGCTGGAGGCTTCGTGCCATGGATCATCGCTGGAGGCTTCGTGCCATGGATCATCGCTGGAGGCTTCCTCTGTGGAGCCGGAACAGATCTCAACCGACTGAGACGTACTGGCAGCCTGGTGCGTGGAGCTGCCACTGGGCTTACCAGGCTGGAGAGACATACAGGAGGCCTGGGTCTGGGGACAGGCACAGGATACACTGGGCCGTGGAGGCACACTGGAGGTCTTGAGCGTAGAGCCTGCTCAACCCGTTCTAGCTGGATGGTTATTTTCGCCCTGCAGATGCGAGGCGCTGGCACAGGACGCACTGGGCTGTGCAGACTCCGGCGAAGGATATCCTGGGCCGTGGAGATGCACTGGAGGCCAGATGCGCTGAACCGGCACCTTCCATCCTGGCTAATTCTAATACATGCACACATTTCTTACCTAAAGGGTGTGAATTGTCTTTGTGGTCATATTTGTTTATATCTCTTTGTGTTTGTGTCAGTCTGCAGAAGACCCCAACACCTTTCTTCAGGAGAGACCACTCTTCAGCCCTGTCGTGTGCACACCTTGTGCACCAATAGGATTCAACCTTTGGTCAACCACACCCCCATTACTTCCCATAAAAAGAGGAGCATCCCTCAGCCTCAGCACCATTTGGTCGAAAACACTTCAACTGGACAAGAATCAAGCCGGACCTCTACAAGGGAACTTCATCCTCAACGGTACGACTGGGCTCTAGCTATATGCTACACCCTAAAAGATACCTCACCTGGATCAAGACATCAGCTGGGGCTCTATACTCCCCACGAACATCTCATCACCTCACGGCTATTCCTGGTCAAAAGGATAAAGCCCCTAGCTTTATGCTACACCCTTAAAACACCTCACCTGGATCAAGACACCAGCTGGTACTCCCACAACAGACCTTCATAGACCTTCCAGACCGTCGAGCCTCCACCACACCTACACACTATTTTTTCCGGTCCATAATACGGCCTTTTTACCGCATTACGACCGAGTGCGCTTTTTTGCACCTTTTTCTCCTCCCTGCTACCTGATGAAGCCGAGTAAAGCAGAAACGCGTCGTGGCTGGGCTGCCCCTAGACCCGGGGTAGCTCCTTTTGGCTACTTATTTTCATTTGTACTTTTTTCTTACCCTTATTTTAAGTTTTACACAGGGACACACTACACATGGAAGATCCACGAGACAGCGACGATTCCGGGCACTCTGATGACTACTCAGAACCCCTACTCTACCACAAGACTAGCCCTATTATTTCTACAGGGCACAGCTACCAACACAGACCCTCTGAACTCTTTAAAAAGAGGCGCACAGAGGAGCCAGCCGAAATAAGTTTAGACCGGCAACCTGGTCTCATTATAGAAACGTCATATAATGAACTTCCTTCTCAGTCTTCTACACAGCGGGAGAAACATCCCACACCAGTGGGCTTTCTCTCCCACCAGGCAGTTCCTCTCCACGGTCTCAATAGGACCCAGCTACCGGATGACTACACCCCTACACCATCACACCGGGGACGAAAAGAAACACCTCCTGATGACATCCCCAGCGGGCAACCACACTCCACAGCCCACCACCCCACTCCAGGACCTCAAAGATACCTAGAAGACCCATCTCAGACCTACTACACAGATTTCCACCCCCTCCTCCCCCCTCTACAGAACACCACCACCACACACCACCCCCAAGGCTACCAAGATAGAATACAGACACCCCGAAAAATAATCCCTCGTACAGGGATAGACCAACTGAATACCGGTCCACCTTTTACGGGACCAGATACGGCGGGGGAAACCTAGGAGCTACACCTTCTCCAGGCACCCCTCCACCCCATCACATCCACCGGATACTCCCAAACGCCATGAATACAGAGATGGACATCACACACCGAAGCTAACCATTTGGGACACACGCCTAAAACCGATCTCCAGACACTCTACGGTTCGGACCCAACAAGCAGATCGGGATGTGCAGCGCACCCAACCCAGACCGATGCCTTCACCCACCCAGCACCATAGGACCGACACCTCTATACTCGGCACCACCCCCATGAGTACTGAGAGCCTAGCTGAACAGCAGGCCTCTACTGCCACCATTGAGCCACTCGGACAACCTGGTCTCACCAACCACTTACAAATCGGTGGCACGTCACATCACCGGGGAACCACAGACCCCCGCCAGCTTCAACGCCACAGCACGTACACTCTCCAAACTCATCAGAGCGAGACACCACCTGGAGACCATTAGCTATTACCTCTCCGGTAATGACCTACCTCCTGGCTACCTCCACAAGGCCAGAACACTCACGGCAGCCTTCACACCATCGGGAGCATCCGATACCACACTGGCGGCACTTACCACACTGGCGGCACTCTCCACGGCATCCTCACTCTGGATAGAAACCAGCCACGAGATCCTACAACGGCACTACAGGGAGGAGGTATCCAATAGATACGCCACACTCTGCAACACACCATCATGCTCTGACTGGCAGGAAGCCTGGTACCTAGGCATCCTATGGGCCAAAAAGCTCCTCAGCGAACCACTCCTGGACCGCCTCCTACAGGACATTAGGGACTCACTCCCCAACTTCCACGGTTATTGGCCAACAAAAGACAACAGCCAATTTAAGCCACCGCTCACCCACTGCCAACCTCACAGCGAGGAGGAGGACGATGTAGCCACACTAGCTACGCACACCAGGAGGACCTCACCATCTCCACGGACCAACAGACGCCTTACATCGGTACGGTACCCCCCCAAGGAGGTGATTACGCCCCCTCTTCGGGAATCGTCACCCCACACCACTCCAGGGAAAAATATTTCCACTGCCCAACACGAAAAACCAGGGACACTTCCAACAAAAAGCGTCTTACCTCCACCATACCCAGGGACCCAGAAACCCAGCCATACCCTGACCAGGGTGGCACAGGGTGGGCCCCCGCCGTGAAACACTAACCCTCCTTACCCACCCCGAGATCATACCCTGAGCAGGGTGGTTGAGGGAGAGGAGCAGAGGGATAGTGCTAAGGTGGCCTCTGATCTTTCCATGCCATCCCATACCCAAACCAGGGGGGAATGTCATGAAAATCAGCAGGAGCGGGTTACAACCAAGCCACGGAAATCCTCGGCTAGCCACATACCACAAGAGGACAAGAACCATCCTCCCCAATCCGAGGGGATAGAAGTGACCATAAACAAATGGGCAGCTACGGACAAAAACCTCCCCACCTTCAAGATGCTAACCACCAATCCACCAGCACTCTTAGGACCACCACTCTCACCACCCCCACAGCACCTGTTGGAGTTTAACATCATCAAGAACGAGGTACTCATGGATGCAGCATCTCAGGTGGAAATACTCAACTTCCTCGCAACTACCCGGTAAAAGTAACAATTTTTCATAAAATTATACCGTTTTCTTAGCTAGCTAAGTTGTTTACCTGTTGCTAGGCAGTTGCTAGGGACATTCCTGAAAGAAGCTAGCTAGCTAACAAGGAGTGTCTAGTTGGCAGAAGAGAAGAAGGGACAAAGAAGGGACAAAGTGGGACAAAATAAGGACAGAAGAAAAGGGAAAGGGGACATTAAGGTGAAGCAGTCCTCTAAAGACACAAAAGACAATAATACAAGAAACAACACTTCTATTGCCTCTCCCTCTACGATACGCACTTCCGGTTTGGTTTGGAGCGAGTAGTTGCATTCCGCTTTGCTCCACAGGTAGTATTACAGGTAGTATTACATTTCATTTCATTACAGTACAACAGTTTGATTTGTTTGATCTTAGCTGGCTACATAGCCGTCTTTGTATCCAAGATAATTGTGTAGTCTAGAGTAATTGTCGAGGTTACCTAGCCAGTTAGAGGTTACCTAGCCAGCTACACTTTCAAACAAAGTCAACAACGCAGCCACTGCTAGCTAGCATATTTCACCAGCCAGCAGTACTATATCATTTTAGTCAATAAGATTTTTTGCAACGTAAGCTTAACTTTCTGAACATTCGAGACGTGTAGTCCACTTGTCATTCCAATCTCCTTTGCATTAGCGTAGCCTCTTCTGTAGCCTGTCAACTATGTGTCTGTCTATCCCTGTTCTCTCCTCTCTGCACAGACCATACAAACGCTTCACACCGCGTGGCCGCTGCTACTCTAACCTGGTGGTCCCAGCGCGCACGACCCACGTGGAGTTCCAGGTCTCAGGCAGCCTCTGGAACTGCCGATCTGCGGCCAACAAGGCAGAGTTCATCTCAGCCTATGCTTCCCTCCAGTCCCTCGACTTCTTGGCACTGACGGAAACATGGATTACCACTGATAACACTGCTACTCCTACTGCTCTCTCCTCGTCTGCCCACGTGTTCTCGCACACCCCGAGAGCTTCTGGTCAGCGGGGTGGTGGCACTGGGATCCTCATCTCTCCCAAGTGGACATTCTCTCTTTCTCCCCTGACCCATCTGTCTATCGCCTCCTTTGAATTCCATGCTGTCACAGTTACCAGCCCTTTCAAGCTTAACATCCTTATCATTTATCGCCCTCCAGGTTCCCTTGGAGAGTTCATCAATGAGCTTGACGCCCTGATAAGTTCCTTTCCTGAGGATGGCTCACCTCTCACAGTTCTGGGTGACTTTAACCTCCCCACGTCTACCTTTGACTCATTCCTCTCTGCCTCCTTCTTTCCACTCCTCTCCTCTTTTGACCTCACCCTCTCACCTTCCCCCCCTACTCACAAGGCAGGCAATACGCTTGACCTCATCTTTACTAGATGCTGTTCTTCCACTAATCTCATTGCAACTCCCCTCCAAGTCTCCGACCACTACCTTGTATCCTTTTCCCTCTCGCTCTCATCCAACACTTCCCACACTGCCCCTACTCGGATGGTATCGCGCCGTCCCAACCTTCGCTCTCTCTCCCCCGCTACTCTCTCCTCTTCCATCCTATCATCTCTTCCCTCTGCTCAAACCTTCTCCAACCTATCTCCTGATTCTGCCTCCTCAACCCTCCTCTCCTCCCTTTCTGCATCCTTTGACTCTCTATGTCCCCTATCCTCCAGGCCGGCTCGGTCCTCCCCTCCTGCTCCGTGGCTCGACGACTCATTGCGAGCTCACAGAACAGGGCTCCGGGCAGCCGAGCGGAAATGGAGGAAAACTCGCCTCCCTGCGGACCTGGCATCCTTTCACTCCCTCCTCTCTACATTCTCCTCTTCTGTCTCTGCTGCTAAAGCCAATTTCTACCACTCTAAATTCCAAGCATCTGCCTCTAACCCTAGGAAGCTCTTTGCCACCTTCTCCTCCCTCCTGAATCCTCCTCCCCCTCCTCCCTCTCTGCTGATGACTTCGTCAACCATTTTGAAAAGAAGGTCGACGACATCCGATCCTCGTTTGCTAAGTCAAACGACACCGCTGGTTCTGCTCACACTGCCCTACCCTGTGCTTTGACCTCTTTCTCCCCTCTCTCTCCAGATGAAATCTCGCGTCTTGTGACGGCCGGCCGCCCAACAACCTGCCCGCTTGACCCTATCCCCTCCTCTCTTCTCCAGACCATTTCCGGAGACCTTCTCCCTTACCTCACCTCGCTCATCAACTCATCCTTGACCGCTGGCTACGTCCCTTCCGTCTTCAAGAGAGCGAGAGTTGCACCC
Source organism: Salvelinus alpinus (assembly GCF_045679555.1). NCBI lineage: Eukaryota > Metazoa > Chordata > Actinopteri > Salmoniformes > Salmonidae > Salvelinus > Salvelinus alpinus. Next base: position 26,721,518 of record NC_092088.1, read on the forward strand.
CTTCTGAAAAAACCTACACTCGATCCCTCCGATGTCAACAACTACAGACCAGTATCCCTTCTTTCTTTTCTCTCCAAAACTCTTGAACGTGCCGTCCTTGGCCAGCTCTCCTGCTATCTCTCTCAGAATGACCTTCTTGATCCAAATCAGTCAGGTTTCAAGACTAGTCATTCAACTGAGACTGCTCTTCTCTGTGTCACGGAGGCGCTCCGCACTGCTAAAGCTAACTCTCTCTCCTCTGCTCTCATCCTTCTAGACCTATCGGCTGCCTTTGATACTGTGAACCATCAGATCCTCCTCTCCACCCTCTCCGAGCTGGGCATCTCCGGCGCGGCCCACGCTTGGATTGCGTCCTACCTGACAGGTCGCTCCTACCAGGTGGCGTGGCGAGAATCTGTCTCCGCACCACGTGCTCTCACCACTGGTGTCCCCCAGGGCTCTGTTCTAGGCCCTCTCCTATTCTCGCTATACACCAAGTCACTTGGCTCTGTCATATCCTCACATGGTCTCTCCTATCATTGCTATGCAGACGACACACAATTAATCTTCTCCTTTCCCCCCTCTGATAACCAGGTGGTGAATCGCATCTCTGCATGTCTGGCAGACATATCAGTGTGGATGACGGATCACCACCTCAAGCTGAACCTCGGCAAGACGGAGCTGCTCTTCCTCCCGGGGAAGGACTGCCCGTTCCATGATCTCGCCATCACGGTTGACAACTCCATTGTGTCCTCCTCCCAGAGTGCTAAGAACCTTGGCGTGATCCTGGACAACACCCTGTCGTTCTCAACTAACATCAAGGCGGTGACCCGTTCCTGTAGGTTCATGCTCTACAACATTCGCAGAGTACGACCCTGCCTCACGCAGGAAGCGGCGCAGGTCCTAATCCAGGCACTTGTCATCTCCCGTCTGGATTACTGCAACTCGCTGTTGGCTGGGCTCCCTGCCTGTGCCATTAAACCCCTACAACTCATCCAGAACGCCGCAGCCCGTCTGGTGTTCAACTTTCCCAAGTTCTCTCACGTCACCCCGCTCCTCCGCTCTCTCCACTGGCTTCCAGTTGAAGCTCGCATCCGCTACAAGACCATGGTGCTTGCCTACGGAGCTGTGAGGGGAACGGCACCTCCGTACCTTCAGGCTCTGATCAGGCCCTACACCCAAACAAGGGCACTGCGTTCATCCACCTCTGGCCTGCTCGCCTCCCTACCTCTGAGGAAGTACAGTTCCCGCTCAGCCCAGTCAAAACTGTTCGCTGCTCTGGCACCCCAATGGTGGAACAAACTCCCTCACGACGCCAGGTCAGCGGAGTCAATCACCACCTTCCGGAGACACCTGAAACCCCACCTCTTTAAGGAATACCTAGGATAGGATAAAGTAATCCTTCTAACCCCCCCCCCCCTTAAAAGAGTTAGATGCACTATTGTAAAGTGGTTGTTCCACTGGATATCATAAGGTGAATGCACCAATTTGTAAGTCGCTCTGGATAAGAGCGTCTGCTAAATGACTTAAATGTAAATGTAAATGTACCCCACACCAGGATAACCCTCGGATCACTTCCGATCTACGAACCCTTCCACCCCCACAGGCAGAGACTCCTCCTCTCCAAACGACACCGACCAAAATCACAATTCCTCAGGTACAGCAGGATATGCACCCAACCCCAAGACCTCAAAACTGCTACGCACATCCTCTCCAAAGCCCTATACAAAAACAGAGGATATACTCGCTCGGCACTCAAAAAGGCCCAACACGACTCCGAGAGACACACACGGAAAGGACAAACCAAAGGAAACCACCAAATCATACCCATCATTACAACCTACAACTCACCCAGCTACCGAGTGGCTACTCACATCCAAAAAAGACTCAAATATAAACAACTACTCCCTCTTCACATACCCATCCTGGCCCTCATAAGGAACAAGAACCTCAAGGATGCTCTAGTCAGCAGCCACCTCTAAAATAAACCACAATGAAGAAACCAAATAAACTCGCCAGGATCCACGGACCAGGATTCACCTCCCGAACCCCTCCAGGTCCAACACTACTACTACGGGCCGGACCACCACTGAGGCTTTCAGTACAGTGGAGGAACGCCCGGACATACACTGCACCTGCACCTTACACACCCCACATCCCATACAAAAGATAGGGGGTCATTAAGACCACAAAATAGACCTCCAATAGCACTATAGAGTTACCATGACCATGGACTCTCAATAATACTTTCCTTTAGTCACTCTTTAAAAAAAGAAATGTAAAAAATGATTGTAATATTTATATATATGTTTTTCTTCTTGGTTTCTTGAACTCTGGGTTACCATGACCATGGGCCTTGATGAAAAGAAACAATAAAATAGAACTAAATAACAAAATTACAACCAAAAAACCCTTACCAACCCACCATCCTTCCAAAATAATTCTCATCCACACCCACCAGCACCCCCAACAGACGAGAACCTTTTTTCTCCAACTACTCTTGGGACCCCGACCTTGGCGACTCCCCCGCAGCGATTATACCCTAAGCAATTAGGCCCTTCCATACACCAAGCAAGAAGACGGGAGGAAATGGATTGACCGGACTCCTCCGGGACCTCTCGGGGTCTTGTTGGCAGACCAATCGGCTCAACCCCCCCAGCTCCACAAAAACAGGGGACTCACGTACCGCGCTGGACGACTATCTACCCCAGTTTAGAATTGGATTGGCAGTATGTTCAGTAGCGCGTGGCTCTGCCTAGCGAGTTGGGGTACCTTAGCTTTAGAAAGTGGAGCTTTTGGGTTGGGCGCTGCGGCTGGAGGATCGCGTCGGCCGTGTAATCCCTGGGGTGCCCAGATTATGTCTGGAGGAGAATTGGATCCCACAGAACAATTTTTCACTGGGGGACGTCTTACCCCGCCGCACTAAGCCTGGACAACCGATCCACTTTTTTACCTGGACTACGAAAAAAATTCGCTGTCTAGGGATGACATACCACTGGAACGCTACGATCCTGTAAGGGAGTAGCTCCACGGGTCACTATCACCCAAACCACTGAATTGCCTACGACTGAGATGGTGGGGATGGACACATGGCAATCAACTGTGACTCCTGGCAGACGTACGGTACAAAGCCAGAGGAAGTTTGCCTGATCCTAAACCCTCCATACACCTACCGAAACGCAGGACGGAACTCCAAGGGCGGATGCATGACAACCGTAGAGAGGGCTCGCCTTATGGGTTTTTGTCTGCTCAAACCAATGGCAGTTCAATGACTAACCACTCGACAGGGACACATGGCAACCAACTGAGGTCCGGACCTGCACAAGGTACGCAACTCGACGGTTTTGCCTGATCCTACGCCGAGTATACCCATACAGACCAGCTGGATTCGACTAGAATCCATGGGTTGATTCAGAGTTAGGATCCTGGAAGGGAATAACCCCTGAATTACACACATGATTGAAAACATCCAGGACCTAAAGACTGACGAACACGGAAGTAAATACATAGACAACGTGGAGCTAAAAGAGAAGGATCCGATGGGGAGCAAACTCCTAGGTTGCACTATGCTTTCCACATCCGTTGACAAAGCGGACCTAGACATCATGACCACACCACTCGATATGGACACATGGCAACCAACCGAGGACCAAACCTGCATAAGGTGCGCAACTCAAGGGATTTTGCCTGATCCTACATCGAGTCGACAGACCTAACTAAACTTAACCATTCTAAAAATCCATACCTAACCTTAACCCTTGCCTTAACCCTAACCTAAATATTAAAAAACCATACCTTACCCTAACCTCAACCCTAACCTTAACCATTCTACAAACTATACCTAACCCTAACCTACGGACAGACGACTTTTTAACCCAACCTATGGGTTAATCTACAAGTGGGCAACCATGGGGCCTACGACTTTGGCCGGCCGCGCCCGGACCCCTCCGGCCTACGCGCATATGAATGGAGTGCACCACCTCCCTTCCCCCCTCCGGTTTCCACGTGTCAGAGATGGAAGTGGATCGACCAACTCAAAACTAGAAACCTGACACAACAAGATGATTCAAAACACATTTGATTTCCAATGAGACTATGCCCTCTAGAATTACATGCATAATGTCTTGCGGAGTTTGTTGCATGATATCAAAGGCTGGGAATTCAACTAACTTGCTCCTTCTATTGATCCCATATGTTGTTTTCAGGCTGTTGCGAAGCAAGTCAGTCTGTGCCTTTTCTATTTCATCACACTGTCTGACATGCTTCTCCAATGTCCTTTTAGTATATGCATCCTCATTGAAGTGTGACTGCATGTCCTCAAAAGAACACTCAGTGTCTGCACTTACTGTAGGCAAAGCCCAGACCCTCTTTGAACCTTGCTAGTTCATGTTGTGCCAGGGTGTCTCCAGAGAGAGAGACCATGGCACCATATAAAGTTCTTTCCGTTAATAGTTAGCATTTTAACCCCACTGTACAATGCATCCATGTCTTCCTTGATTCTAGTCAATATTACATCTACACCAGATTGACGGAGGTTTGCTGATCTAGCTTGATAGCAGCCAGTTTAGACCTGTATTTTGGATTTATATTTCCTAGGGTGTAGTACACCATTAACAACTTGTTTTTTGATGCAAAGGATCCTAATGAATTACAGATTTATATTTCATCCGTGTACAGAACAATCTGCAAATCATTTCGTTTCTCTGAAAATAAGGGTTGTGATTTTAGAAGAGCATCATATACAATATCATGAAAAAAACTTCCCCTGCACATCTGGGGTCCCTTTTCAACCATAGACTAAATCCTTGGGTGTGATAAGAACTGTTCTAGACTTTTGACTAATGGTAAATAATACAATTATTTGTCTTTGATGAAAATGTCTTTTGATCCTCCACATTTCATCTTGCATATGGTTCGAGCAACGTGAATTTCCTCTGCATCCAAACAGCTAAACTGCTTCTTAATAACACTGTCCTGTCTAAATGTTGTTGCAACGCCAGCAAAAGGCCCAATGAAATTGTCAAATATATCCATTGCATCTTTTTCAAGTTGCCCTCATGTGCTTCCTGAATCCATCTTTAGCACTGCCTCCATCTGCTTCCTGAGGTTGTCCAATAGTGATGATTGATACTGCTGTAGCACAGCAACAATGTCATTCACACCTTTCTGAAAATGAGAGAGTGAGAGAGATGGAGGTGGGGATGTCATCAATCATGTATACCTATGATATTCAGAGGTTCTTATGACATATTCATTAACATAAGGACATAAGGGATCAACAATAGTAAGGTGGACAACCTGGCACTGAGAATGAACTCAACCATCACTGAACCACTACAAAATGCTCTGCATAATGTAACAAACCAAATGCTGTGCTCTGTTCAGAAAAAGCATCTTACCTGTGAGAGACGATGCTTGGCCTTGCATTTATCACAAAAGCAGTGGCATGTGTTGTCAGATTCTAAAATAATGTTGACATTGAATGTAGTATCCTGAGGCTGGACATTACTAGTTCATGACAAGTATAATGTTTGTGACAGGAGAAGTGGTTGCGAAGACTGACTATGAATGCTATTAGTAAATCGAAGTACTTAAAATATGGTCAATTTCAGTAGATTGCCACCAACCGAGTAACTTACTTGTTGCACTGTGACAGCTCCACGTTGGTCAATGCCCCTTTGCCCTTCATCTGAGTCAGATGTATGGAGTTGCTGATCAGTGATGCTGGAGTTAGCTAGAAGATGATCGGGTTGAATGTTGTCCTGTGTACAACACATTTAAAGAAACAGATGATTATTTGAAATTGTATTTAGTGTCACCAATAGTGCTATTTAAGTGTTTTGTTCCTATTTATCATCGATTATTTTCACATTAACCCAGCTTTAGCCATAAGAGTCATTATAGCTAAAATGATCGAATAGCCTAATGGACAGTATATGACTTTGGTCCGTGTTTCGTCCATTCATTAAATATTTTTTTTAAATCCAAAGAACCCAAAAAATGCTAGTTAGCTACTTACGTGTTCCGGTGGTGCTTGGCTTTCCTCCGATGGCTGTTCATCTGGTCGGGTGCAATCAAGTAGGTGTTGAAGATGGTTTCTCTTTACATGATGGAAGGAATTGTACACTCTATATTCCTCAGTGCATCCGTCAATACCACAGTGCAACCAGAAATCAGGGCTGCGACTGTGCAATCTATTGATATGGCTCAATAACAGTTTCAATGAAAAAGTCATAAAATCGCACCGTCAAAGCATCTTGAACGTTACTAAACGCAAACACAAGTAAAAAATTCCCACTGCTTTCGATGAAAAGGGCGGAGAGAACTGAAAATGATGTTCACAAGTATTTATAATATGACCAAGTAATTTGATTGGAGTAGAGAACAACAGCACTGGGACTTTTAACTATACATGTATCACTCCGCTTTACAGGTGTTCTAATAACCGTAAATTACATTAACGATCGTTATCTATCTGTAATTGTAACAAACTTCGCACCGCAAATATGAACATATTTCCACAAATAACATTTGAGTTAAATTATAAATGGTCGTCAGGAGAGGACGGTAACGTGTAGAACTACACAAAGTAGCAGTACCAAGCTAGTGTGTAGGAAAATGTATATGTGGTGCTTGGCAACAGTCCAGTACCAGACCAGTTGGGGAACTATGTGTGTTGGCGGAGCCAAATAAATGATTAAATAAATAAACAAATCATAATCTGTTGTCGCTTATTATTGTTAACTAATAAAATGCGCTTGTAGAACTGTTGTATGAAAGCAATATCCCACTCGAGGTCGTGCTGTTATACTGAATATTATTATATTTGGCCTGCGGCCTCGTACCTACGGCCGAATCACAGCAGTGCTGATATTCAGCAATATCAATTCAATTCAATTCAAGGGGCTTTATTGGCATGGGAAACATGTGTTAACATTGCCAAAGCAAGTGAGGTAGATATTATACAAAAGTGAAATAAACAATACAAATTAACAGTAAACATTATACATACAGAAGTTTCAAAACAATAAAGACATTACAAATGTTATATTATATATATACAGTGTTGTAACAATGTACAAATGGTTAAAGCACACAAGTTAAAATAAATAAGCATAAATATGGGTTGTATTTACAATGGTGTTTGTTCTTCACTGGTTGCCCTTTTCTTGTGGCAACAGGTCACAAATCTTTCTAATGTGATATTGCTTAACTGACGTACGTTCATCACATTATCTAGCTAAATAAGAGAGGCCTAAAAAACTAAAAAGTCAAATACGGGCCAAATCTTTGAGTCATCTAACAACACTGTGAATGAAGATGGAATGGATGACACATATCCAGGCATGGACCATATATCAACCTCAGTATTAAAAGGTAATGTTCATTTGTTTATACCAGTCTACCTTTCTCCTTAGCAAGCTAATGTTAGCTAACGTTCATTTGAATTGGAAAGTTGGCAAACCAAGTTTGCTAATTTTAACTAGGTAACGTTGACTTTTAGCAGTTAATAACTGCACGAACGGCCATTCGTTGAAAAAACTTGAACTTTGGTTAGATTGAGAGTGCTTTATTGCCAGAAATAGTGTTAATGAGGTGTAAATGTGCCCTAATGACTGACACCGTTGATTATTTAGCTTCGCAGTCTTTGGCGCCCTTTCTATTGACAATAGAAAATAAATAGAAATGGCGCCAAAGACGGCGAAGCTAAATTATCGATGGTGTCAGTCATTGTCTACAATCTTAGCTAGGAAAGCAAAGATGAACTAAGATTTTCAATTATGGGAGACAATTTAGCGTTAACGTTAGTTTCATTAGCTTGCACAATCTTTTGGTTTAAAGTAATTGACGTCAACGTTAATGATATACTGGTAGTCTAATTTTGTTAGCTAACATTAGCTAGCTTGGTAAATCATTCCTGTATTAACTGGAAAGGGAAGACAGTATGCTAATGTCTCATAACCTATATCAACCTGACACTTTGCGTCTATAAACTATGATTTAGTTGCTATTTACTTAACTATTTACCATGTGGTTAAATGTGTTTTTCAGCTGCTAATATAAGCACAGACATGCTGCCCAGCCTCTCTAAGGAGGATTTACGTGATCTCTTTCCCGGGCCAGAGCACTTCTTCAGAAGGAGAACCATTTGGAGATTTACTCAAGGTGAAAATGAGGTAATGTTAGATTTTGACATTTGGGAGACATTTAATCTAACCAAACAGACAGTGTTTCCTGTTATCAAAGTAGCATTTCCTGGCCATCATTACAATACATGTATCTACAGATGTACTTGTTTTGGTGTTTGCTGTTAGGTTGTTGTTACAGTGTGGTGTTCTTTGCCTTTATAATTACTAAAGAATAAATGTATGTCTTATACAGGGTCAAGAATCAGACCTGTGTAGACCAGGCACCTCCTCTGGGACCTGTGATTCCATCCTCCTGTCCCCTCCATCCACCCCAACCCTCTCCAAACCCAGGAGACCAACATGGTGCCACCAGAACCGTACAGCTTGTCAGCCCACAGTATGTCTTATACACAGACACAGAGTTGGAGCAATCAAGAAGCACCTTTATTAAAAAACAGCGTGCTGGACAGGGAGACTATATCCTTTCCAAAGATCTTCGCTGTCAATTAATCAGGAATACAGTAACAAGCATGATTTCCATTAAGAGAGCGGCAGGGGATGACTTCCAGTATCCATGCAGCCGTGAACTCACTGTAATGGCGAAGCGTCTCATAGAGTACTACCCAATGCTGCGGGACAGATCTACAACCAGTGGAGCTGAGTAGGTAAGTCACTACTCAGGTATTCAACACATGTTTCCAAACGCAGCACTGTTGGAACCTGGCAGCCAAAGTGTAAACATCTGACACTCAAAATAGGAGGGATGTGCTTCATCCAGATCAATCAGGGCAACATGTGTCTGCTTGTATCGTTTCATTTCTTGATTCGATTTTGTTTAATGTGATTTATAACACAAACATTTTGTTTGTTAGGAATCTGTGAACTAGCAGCTTTTGAAAAGGATTCAGAATGTGACAACCCCCATAAAGAAGCAGGGAGCGACCCCTTCAAGAAAGAGGCCACGAAGCCTTCGATTTCAGAGCAGCCAGGAGATGTCCACTGATGAGACTGACGAATCCACCTCCTCAACCCTGATCTTGTAGACATCCCCACTATCTAGATGCAGCACCCCAGAGGTTGAACAGTTGGGTGGTAAGTACACAAATTTAAATAGTGGATAGTGTTTCCGTATAAATTCAACTTCTACTACTACTCTAAATGAGGGACTAGAAACAAAGTGACTATTTAGTCTTCAGTGTTTCCTGTGGAATGAGAGGTTTGGGGGGGGGGGTAGTACCAGCGGAATCACTGTTCTTAATTTCAGTCTACATTTTTAAATGTTAATTGGTCGGGTTTGTTATGTTTTCTGGCATCAGAAACTACTGAGAGCCTACAGAACCTGGCGAGACATTGTAAAGCTCTACAGGAGATGTACAAAACCAAGGCCAGACCCAACCAGAAGGATGTTTCCCAGCTCCTGGACCTTGAACTCCAAGCAAGACGGGCCTTCGTCAACTCTGATGCTACTAAGGAGCAGGACAGGCCTACCAAGATACTTCAAGCGTATCCCTGCTTCAGAGAACTGGATCATGTAAGCAAATGTATTCATTCTAAGTAGGCCTATGCTTCTTTAGCCTGGTTAACACCAGACCGAATCTTAAATGAGATACGGCGTGGGAACTGAGCAGCGTGAGAATCCATAGTAGGGACGGGGGTAAACTACTTTGGGCAAATGTAAAACAGTGAGCTCGCGAGAATTCGGTCTGGTTGTCTGTCTGTCTGTCTGTCATGTTATGGATGAACTCCGGTGGATCCTCGATTGAGGGAACTGCTTTATACCTGAACTGAAGACCCGCTGGGGGACCTTTTACAACAAGGCACAGTTTTATGGAGTGTTCAAAAAGGTCATGAAGCCACCGCTGCTGGACCAAGGTAATTACTGGCTCTGTAGACAATGGAGAATCCCATGAACGGATTAATATAATTCTTAAATATTTTCTTTGTGTCCAGACAAATGTACTTGTTTTTAGTGTAGCTGTACTGGTTTTAAGATATATTTACTAAACATACAGCCTTATTTCAAGATGATGGCACTAGCATTTGCTAAATTTACGCAAATTTTCCTACATATTCAGAAAATTATTCTTAAATCTTTTCTTTGTATCCAGACAAATTACTTGTTTTTAGTCTGAACGCACTAGGTTAAGATAGCTATGCATTCGAGACTAGATATTTTAACTTGTTTAAAAAATCTTGGCAAGTAAAAATGTTCCTGTTCTGTTGGCAGATAATTTTGCTTATTTTAAGTAATATTTCCCTCATTTTACAGCTTTCCCTTGTTTTTGAGAGCTGACTTTTTGCAGTGTATATGTTGATTTGTTTAACACTTTTTGGGTTACCTCATGATTCCAAATGTGTTATTTCATAGTTTTGATGTGTAGACTGTTATTCTACAATGTAGAAAATAGTTTAAAAAAAGAAAAGCCCTTGAATGAGTAGTGTGTCCAAATTTTTATCTGGTTCTGTGTGTGTATCTATCTATCTATCTATCTATCTATTGGGGGATTGGAAATGATGCAGACAATTACATTGATGGAAGCCACAATCTATATGCAATATTAAAGCTGATCTACCCCCTAAAAAACAAATAAACATCTCAATTCGGTGCCTTTATCTCTCTCTCCGTCAGGCCTTCATCCGCCGCTACCTGGGCAACCGCAAGGAGGAGAGCATCGACGTGCTGCAGCTGGCCCAAGACCCCTTCCACATGCCCCCCTTCTGCAAGGCCCTTGCCACCGGACCTGGGCCGTTGGCTTCGGGCTCCACGCCCTCCACCTCCAGTGCATACAACAGCAGTGCCTCGAACTGAGGTGCCCAACGCCATCCGTGAGGACTCGTGTGGGGGCCACATTACTCAAACGCCCTCCCTCCTGGATATGGGGATGGGGGAAGGAGGATGGAGGGGGTAAAAACAGACTAAAGGATGGAGGAGTAATATCTGAAGTGCCCTCCCTATCCTCACCCCTCCTAAGACATGAAGGGGCAGTGCCAGTCTATGGCTTGTCTGTAGGACCCAATGGCTTCCCACGTACATGTACACACACACACCCCTGCCACAAAGAAGAGAAAGACCTTGCTGGGCCTGTTCAGTGGGCTGCATCACAGGGTCATAGGAAAACGGACTGAAGTTACAGTGTGTTGTGTGTGCATTCCTGTTTTCGGGAAAACCAAACAGCTCAAATCAAATTGTATTTGTCACATATATGTGTTTAGCAGATGTTATTGCGGGTGTAGCAAAATGCTTGTAAGCTAGAAGCATGGCAGCCCTGTCTGTCGGCATCATTTTCCTACATATCCATTCCAATTGATGTTTTGAGAGAAAGGCTTTTCTCGGCAGGGTTCAAATGAAGGGGGAGTTTCTATTTTTGATGACCAAAGTTGAAGGCATGCCTGGCTGATACAACACTGTGTGGCAAAGAAGGGGGTCGAGTGATAAATGGCAGATATGTGAGAGCAGAACTAATAAACGGGCTCTGCCCGATCACTAAAATGGCCACCCCGATCAGAACTACAGATCACAAAATGGCCGACTGCCAAAACTACAAGTCCCAGAAGCAAGGGGAACCCTCAGAAGGTGGAGCCGACACACAGATAAAGGGTCAAGAAAAACCAGGAAGAGGAAGTGAGGGCTGGAAGGATCTGTGAACCATAGAGAAAGTGACAATAGATATTGGCTGGATTTACTGTGTATGAGCTGGACTGTTTTGGACTTACCTGTTGGCGTTTGGACCTGGACCTACTGAGAACCCGATTCGTGTACCGAACCCTGCTATCCTTGACCTTGCCTACGACCTGGGTGGACCAGGACGGAGAGACAAACACACAGGTACTGTCCTGTTCGAAAGAACTCTCATTCTGGGGTAATTTTGTGACAGTTTCCCACTTAATTTGTGACAAATGCTCATAACCTTGAAGAGGTTTGCCACACGTGGTGGAGAATGTGGGCATATGGACTAACCATTCCGCTGGTTAGGTTAAACAAAAAAAAACAAAAAAACACTCCAAAGGGGAGTCAAGTTTTTTTTTTTTTGCTTTGTTTGATTAGGAAAGTTTCTCAGGAAAATGAGTATGGAGGGAGTCATACAGGCCTTGTTACAAGCGGCGGCCACCCAACAAGAGGCAACTAGAGCTCAACAAATAGCTCATCAGGATGCAATGCGAATATACCAGGACACGTTACAGGCCCAGCACCGCACCAACCAGCGGCTCAGAGAAGAGCAAGAGAGAAACACCCGGGAGTTAAGAGAAGGCCTAAAGGGGCTAGCGGACCAAATTGGGGCTCAATTACCAGCTGCAAATACCCAGAGGCGGGCCAATAATTTTCTTCAAAAAATGACAGCACAGGATGATGTGGAAGCATATCTCACCACCTTCGAAAGGACTGCAGAGAGGGAGAAGTGGCCGAAAGAAGAATGGGCAGGGCTTCTGGCACCATACCTGGCCGGGGACGCGCAAAAAGCGTATTTCGACCTGGAGTTGAAAGATGCACAGGATTACGATAAACTAAAGGGAGAGATTCTGACTAGACTGGGAGTGACCGATACCGTGAGGGCACACCGCTTCCACCAGTGGTCCTACCGATCTGGACAACCTCCCCGAACACAGATGTTCGACTTGATTCATCTGGCCCGGAAATGGTTGCAACCGGAGACCCGTTCCTCCGCCGAGATTGTCGAGACCATCGTACTCAACCAGTTTCAGCGAGGTCTACCCCAAGAAGTGCGACGATGGGTTGGCCAGAACGAGGTATTTTCCGCCGACCATCTCGTGGGCCTGGTTGAACGGTATTGTACGGCAGGAACAGCTGAGCAGGCACAGGAGGAAAGAGTCCCATTCCCCAGGCCTGGGCGAACCAGCGGACAGGGTAAGACTGTCCCAACAGGTGGAGGGGGAAGAGAGCAGCGTGGGGCCATGAGGAAAGAATCAGAATCGGGCCGAGACACTAAGGGAAAAAACGGAAACCGGGACCGGGGGTCGAGGGGGTCTCCCCCCCGAATCCCTTTTATCTGTTACAATTGTAATCGACCAGGACATATTGCAGCCTACTGCCCGATTAAAGAAGAGCCAATGCAATGTAACCTCGGTGGAAAAGAAGATGATATGTTGTATGCATGTCCTGTTGTAACCACTGTACTTGAAAGATCAAGAAACAAACATATGTGCAGGGTGAAGATTGAAGGGAAAGAGGTTGAAGCACTGCTGGATTCCGGCAGTATGCTAACCCTGGTCGTTGCAAACCTAGTGCCAACTCATAAACTGGATACAAGTCAGGATATCAGTGTTACATGCATTCATGGTGATACCCGTCTGTACCCCACAGCCTTGGTGAGCATACAAACAGAGGACAGTCTGCTGGATTGTGAGGTCGGCGTGGTCCCAAAGATGCCATATGATGTAATATTGGGTAGATACTTTCCTAACTTTGCGAAGTTAGGCCAAAAGAATGGCATATTTGAGAAGCCAACAACCCTGACCAAGCAGGAAGAAGTATGGGGTCTTCAACCAAAGCCAAGAAAAGAGGTCTCTCAGGGGCCAACCTCACAGGTGCTAGTAGGGGAGGATGAGGATGAAGTAGCAACCCTCGTTGATAACGAACAGCCCGGTACTAGTGGGGCTGGGGTCGATCTGAATCCAGAGGATGACGATCTAGAACCAGCAGACCTGGCAGGGTCCTTGACTAATTTCGGGACGGCCCAAAACCAGGATCCAACCCTGCAGCAAGCCAGAGCAGACGTGCAGGTCGTCGATGGTACTCCCATAAATGATGGGATGAGGCCTAATAGTTTTCCCCACTTCATTATGAAAAAGGGTTTGGTGTACAGAGTCTCAAAAATAGGGGTTGATGTGGTTGAACAGTTGTTGGTCCCCACCCGGTACCGGAGGACAGTACTGGATCTAGCTCATGGGCACATTCTGGGTGGACACCTTGGTATCGATAAAACCCGAGACCGGATTGTAAGGAGGTTTTACTGGCCAGGAATTCAGGCTGAAGTGGCTCGGCATTGTGGAGAGTGCCCGGAGTGCCAGTTAACAGCTCCCCGACCAGCTGTTAGAAGCCCGTTAGTGCCACTCCCTATAATCGAAACGCCATTTGAGAGGATAGCGATGGATATAGTGGGCCCACTACCCAAGTCCGCCAGAGGACACCAATACATTCTGGTCATTCTAGATTATGCCACTCGCTACCCAGAAGCCATTCCCCTTCGGACGATGACTTCCAAAAATATTGCCAAGGAATTAGTGCTCTTGTTCACCAGGGTAGGGGTTCCAAAGGAGATCCTTACTGACCAGGGGACCCCCTTTATGTCCCGCCTTATGGCGGACCTTTGTAAATTGTGGCAGGTGAAACAGTTGAGGACATTGGTTTACCATCCTCAGACGGACGGGCTGGTTGAGAGATTCAACAGGACCCTGAAGTCAATGCTCAGGAAGGTAATCGATAAGGATGGGAAAAACTGGGATTGCATGTTGCCGTATCTGATGTTTGCCATTAGAGAGGTTCCTCAAGCCTCGCTGGGGTTTTCTCCCTTTGAGCTGGTATATGGGAGGCACCCCCGGGGAATCTTAGACATCGCCCGGGAAACCTGGGAGCACCAATCCACCCCGTATACTAGTGTCATAGAGCACGTCACGGCAATGCAAGACAGGATAGCCACAGTCATGCCCATCGTCCGAGAGCACATGAGACAAGCACAAGAGCACCAGCGGCACACTTATAACCGGCAGGCTACCCTGAGGGAATTTCAACCGGGAGATAAGGTGTTAGTGCTGATCCCCACGGTAGAGTGCAAACTACTAGCCACATGGAAAGGACCATATGAAGTACTGGAGAGAATAGGAGAAGTGAATTAACGGATCCGACAGCCAGGTCGACGGCCACAGGAACAGATCTATCACATAAACCTGTTAAAAGCATGGAGAGAGAGAGAAACACTAATGGTCACATACCCTACACACACTCAGGAGGCAGCCGAAGTAAATATTTCACCTACTCTGTCCCCAGCACAAGTACAGGAAGTAAAGACCCTGATCCAGAAAAACAGAGATGTGTTTTCAGAGGTACCCGGCCGAACTGAGGTTACGGCTCACGATATCGTTTCCCTACCAGGGAGAAAAGTGAGCATGAGGCCATATCGGGTACCCGAGGCTCGACAGGCCGCGATTAGAGCAGAGACAGAGAAAATGTTGACAGCTGGAGTGATCGAGGAGTCACATAGTGAGTGGTCTAGCCCAATTGTGATGGTCTCCAAGCCCGATGGGTCTTTGCGGTTTTGTAACGACTTTCGGAAAGTAAATGAAATCTCCAAGTTTGACGCCTACCCCATGCCCCGAGTAGACGAACTACTGGAGAAAATTGGTAAAGCTCGGTACATTACGACCCTGGACCTGACAAAAGGGTACTGGCAAATTCCTCTGACCCCCAGGGCCAAAGAAAAGACAGCCTTTGCAACTCCTGACGGTTTGTTTCAATACACCGTCATGCCATTCGGCTTACACGGGGCCCCAGCTACCTTTCAACGGCTCATGAACAAGGTCCTAAAACCGCACCAGGCATACGCCGCAGCTTATTTAGATGACGTGGGAATCTACAGCCCTGATTGGGAATCCCACTTACCCCGGGTACAGGCGGTGTTAGACGCCCTTAGAAAGGCAGGGCTCACGGCGAACCCTGCCAAGTGTTATGTGGGGTTAGGGGAAACAGAGTATCTGGGATACACCGTGGGAAGAGGGTTAATCAAACCCCAACAGAAGAAGGTGGAGGCAATTAGAGAATGTCCGAAACCAGTAAATAAGAAGCAAGTTCGAGCCTTCCTAGGGCTGACCGGTTACTACCGGAAGTTCATCCCAAGTTATGCCACAGTGGCCGCCCCACTCACCGACATGACTAGAGCCAGAGGGCCAAACATGGTCAAATGGGATGAAAGGGCCACCAAAGCATTTAGGACATTACAGGAGGCTCTCTGCTGTAATCCAGTGCTGGTGGTACCAGACTTTGAGAAAGAGTTTGTGGTTCAGACGGATGCCTCAGAGGTCGGCTTGGGAGCAGTGCTATCCCAAGAGGTAGAAGGGGTGGAACACCCCATCCTGTTTTTAAGCAGGAAGCTGGAACCACGGGAAACCAACTACGCGGTCGTTGAGAAAGAGGCGCTGGCAGTAAAGTGGGCTCTAGAAAGCCTGAAATACTACCTGCTGGGGCGCCACTTCACCCTCATCAGTGACCATGCCCCACTCACCTGGATGCATAGGGCTAAAGAGAAGAACGCTCGGGTGATGCGGTGGTTTTTGAGTCTCCAACCGTTTCACTTTGACTTGAAACACAAAGCAGGGAAGGAAATGGGAAATGTGGATGGGTTATCCCGCATGCACGCATATTTTGCTGCGGTAGCCCGACCTAGGGGGTCGGATCTAGGGGGGGAGATGTGTGGCAAAGAAGGGGGTCGAGTGATAAATGGCAGATATGTGAGAGCAGAACTAATAAACGGGCTCTGCCCGATCACTAAAATGGCCACCCCGATCAGAACTACAGATCACAAAATGGCCGACTGCCAAAACTACAAGTCCCAGAAGCAAGGGGAACCCTCAGAAGGTGGAGCCGACACACAGATAAAGGGTCAAGAAAAACCAGGAAGAGGAAGTGAGGGCTGGAAGGATCTGTGAACCATAGAGAAAGAGACAATAGATATTGGCTGGATTTACTGTGTATGAGCTGGACTGTTTTGGACATACCTGTTGGCGTTTGGACCTGGACCTACTGAGAACCCGATTCGTGTACCGAACCCTGCTATCCTTGACCTTGCCTACGACCTGGGTGGACCAGGACGGAGAGACAAACACACAGGTACTGTCCTGTTCGAAAGAACTCTCATTCTGGGGTAATTTGGTGACAGTTTCCCACTTAATTTGTGACAAATGCTCATAACCTTGAAGAGGTTTGCCACAACTGTTACGTTTTACACAAGTCTAACTGTCAGGTGAAAGAAAGAAGTCATTTTCACTAGGATCATCACTTTGGACTGATTTGATCAGATTTAAATATTTTCTTGGATATTGGACTGGGAGTTTACTTTGTTATTTGGATGGTTGTCCATATTTTTTCATGAGGCTTTCCCCCAAAATGGAGAGGGAGAGAGACTTAATAGAAATGCATATAAACCATTCACCGACTGTTGGTATGACTTTGTGGCTTGTTAGCAAGGAGTTACGTCAAAGATAATTCTCATTCATTGCAAATTGTGCAGTATAACAATCTAAATTCCAACATAACTTAAATAATAGCAAAGTTATTTTAGTATATTGTGAAACATGATTTCACACTTGAGCATAGGTGTGTTGTTTACCAGAGAAAAGCAGAATAGCCTAACTGGTAATACTCAAATATACACAGTCATACAGAGCAAGCTACGTGTTATGTTCAAGGCTAGCAACTCAATGACTGCCTGAAAAGCCAATCTAAAAGTGCTTTCAGAAAGTATTCACGCCACTTGACTTTTTCCACATTTTGTTGTATGGATTAAGTTGAGTTTCACTGGCCTACACACAATCCCCCATAATGTGAAAGTGGAATTATGTTAATAGAGATTTTTACAAATGAATGAATTAAAAGTATTGTGTTAATAAGTATTCAATCCCTTTGTTATGGCATGCATGAAGTTTAGGAGTAAGAATGTGCTTAACAAGTCACAAATTGAAGTGTATAACAGGATTTTTGAAAGGACCCTAAAATGAGCAGTGAATTTCAAACACAGATTCAACCACAAAGACCAGGGAGGTTTTCTCATGCCTCGCAAAAAATGCACCTATTGGTAGATAGGTGTCTTTCCTAACTCAGTTGTCGGAGAGGAAGGAAAACGCTCAAGGATTTCACCATGAGGCCAATGGTGACTTAAAAACAGTTTAACGGCTGTGATAGAAAACTGAGGATGGATCAACTACATTGTAGTTACTCCACAATACTAACCTAAATGACATAGTGAAAAGGAAGTTTGTACAGAATAAAAATATTCCAAAACATGCATCCTGTTTGCAATTAAGGCACAAGTAATACTGCAAAAAATGTGGTTGTGAAATTAACTTTATGTCCTGAATACAAAGCATTATATTTGGAGCAAATCCAACAACAAATAACTGAGTACCACTCTTCAACTTTTCAAGCATGGTGGTGGCTACATGCCTGTCATCGGCAAGTATGTTTATGATGAAAATAAACAGAATAGCGCTAAGCACTGGCAAAATCCGAGAGGATAACCTGGTTCAGTCTGCTTTAGACACTGTGAGATATTCAACTTTTACCAGGACTATAACCTAAAACACAAGGCCAAATATACACTGGAGTTGCTAACCAAGACGACATTCAATGTTCAAGAGCACCCCAGTTAGTTTTGACTTAAATTGGCTTGAAATTCTATGGCAAGACTTAAATGGCTATGTAGCAATGATCAACAACCAACTTGACAGAGCTTGAAGGCTAACATGCAATCCTGGTGTGCAAAGCATTTACAGACTTACCCAGAAAGACTCTCAGCTGTAAATCGCTGCCAAACATGATTTTAACATGTATTGACTCAGGAGGTTGAATACTTACGTAATCAATCAATCGATCTGTCTCTACATTTTGATGACTTTTTTTTATACAAATGTTAGAATTGGAAATATCCTTTTACGTAAGGGAATTTGTGTGGGTCCGTTATTGGCATGTTCAAATGTGTAATGAACCTGAAAAACCAAATCATACAGTGATATGGGCATTAAATACTGCCACAAGCCTCCTTGTCTACATTTAAATCTACACCAAGAAGTCACTTGTAGTAAAAGGATTGCCTTGTTGAATTTGCCAATGAACAAAAGCACAGCATAATCCCGATGCCAAAGCTTTCGGTAGACACTTCGAGCGCCCTGTGAATGGGGAGACAAGAGAACAGACAAGGCAAACGTTCCAATCCTTTTCCAACGCATGGTGAAATTAAACCATCTTTACCTTGTCAGCACAGTAAAAGAAAAACTATTAAAATATAATAAATGTACAGTATTCTGTGGCTAGAGTGGAGTTGAACCACTAAGATACAATCCAATTGAAGAAAAATAGGCAGAAAACCAGATTCGTGACTCTCTAGATTTGCTTCTGGAGCAAAGTAAGAAGCTTGTGATACATAAGAACCCATTCCAGTGCTGCATCTCAGTAGTTCAACGTGTCCTTCTCGCCTTCCCTTCATGTGTACTGATCTTTAAGAATTGAACAGGTCAATTGGAAACAACAGCTTTCCCCTATCCAGTGTCATAAGATATGTGCATATGATGGAAAAGACACCAGAAGCCACTTAGCTACTATTAGGACTCAATCCTGGAATGTGCTCCAAAAGTCTCAGATAGCTCCCTTCATAACACCTACGAGTCTAGGTGGACTTAAATGTGTACAATTTAACAGTATCTTATCCTTTCAAATTGTCAATATGGAAATCAAACAAGGAAACAAGACTTATTGGGTTGGAACTCACACCAGTGGTGAATCTCAAAAGTCCTTCCTCCAGTCTTCTCCCCATCCTCTCAAAACATCATAGGGAAGCAAGGAGAGCATTGCAGAAGAACTACTTTACAGAGTCACACATTGTGATGAAATTGTGGTTTTAGAAGGGTCAAGGGGCACACCCAGGGTGAGTCCTCATCTTCCTCCTCTATCGGTTGTAAAACTGAGACGACACCCACGCCAGACCCCACTTGAGGTTGGTCAACATGAACTTGAGCGCCTTGGTCCACTGCTCCTCCGAGTTGAACTGGGTCTTGATGGAGTAGGAGCCGCCGCTGCCTCCCGTGTCCTCAATCTTGCCCTACTTGACATCCATCCTGAACCATAACAGAAAAAGGTTTGTTAAAACTCAAACCCACAAGTGTTTATTTCTTGAGGGGTATGAAAGAAACTGGTGCAACATCTACAGCTGCTAACACCCACATTTTTTAAATCTAAGGCCAGTACGCTAAAACAAATCTGCACATTTCTCATGCTAGTGACTAGTTGGAGGCAAATGATTATGCAGAGACAAAGGATTAAGCTGTCAAAAGCTGACCAACCCCAGTTATTTGTGTAAGTACAATAGAGTACAACAGTATGAGTCATAATACCCATAAAACATAGCAGTCAAACAAGGAAATGGTTCCAACTGTTTTTCCAACATTCATTTCTCCCCATAGGGAATTTTAGAAATATTTAAAATAAGGGATGTGTTTCATGTAGGCCTACCCTTGTGTGATGTTTTTATAATCATGGAAATATCTGTAGGACAAGGTGACTTATCAGTATATTTGCCTGTAATTAGCCCCCCAAAATGAACTGCTAATTAGCTGCTAATGTGGCTATCATAAAGAACTACAAACGCCATGATGATCTGGACAAGACTGCCAAGGCAAAGGTAAGATTCTCTGAATTAACTATGTTAGCTAAATTTAGTAATGAATTAATTGGCTAAATGTCTTTAAATTGACAATTCAGAGAGTTCACTAATATGTTTCACCTCAAAGAAAAGTGGCATGTTTAAATATGAGATGAGGGCAAGCAGTTCAACACAGGTAGGTCACATTCACCATTTTGGGCAGTATATTATGGTCTATTATGACATCACATCCACATAAGTGTGTGAGATTCTACAACTCTCATTATATGTGAACCAATTATGATGTCACAACTGATCAATAAATTCCAAATGTTCTGTTTGAACATTCTGGCGTCTGATTGCTGAAAATAGAACACTAGTATTACATTTACATTACATTTAAGTCATTTAGCAGACGCTCTTATCCAGAGCGACTTACAAATTGGTGCATTCACCTTATGATATCCAGTGGAACAACCACTTTACAATAGTGCATCTAACTCTTTTAAGGGGGGGGGGGTTAGAAGGATTACTTTATCCTATCCTAGGTATTCCTTAAAGAGGTGGGGTTTCAGGTGTCTCCGGAAGGTGGTGATTGACTCCGCTGACCTGGCGTCGTGAGGGAGTTTGTTCCACCATTGGGGTGCCAGAGCAGCGAACAGTTTTGACTGGGCTGAGCGGGAACTGTACTTCCTCAGAGGTAGGGAGGCGAGCAGGCCAGAGGTGGATGAACGCAGTGCCCTTGTTTGGGTGTAGGGCCTGATCAGAGCCTGAAGGTACGGAGGTGCCGTTCCCCTCACAGCTCCGTAGGCAAGCACCATGGTCTTGTAGCGGATGCGAGCTTCAACTGGAAGCCAGTGGAGAGAGCGGAGGAGCGGGGTGACGTGAGAGAACTTAGGAAAGTTGAACACCAGACGGGCTGCGGCGTTAGTATCCAAGACAATCTAGCAGATTCCTCCTGAGATATAGTTAACACAGTAGATCACAATAAAATATAGAAAGTTCTTCTAGACGAAAATTTAGTTGCAGAACGAGGTTAGAAGAATGTCACTGTCAATCTCCTTGATGAGGAGGAGATTATTGCAGTCGCTACAGGAAGATAATGCTTTAACAGGGAACCTTGGAGCTGCCAGTATTAACTCCGTTCAGCCTGCGCTGCCACCTCAACCCAAGGCCACTGAGAAGCTTCCAGCGCTCAAACAAAACAGTTTTAACACCTCCAGAATCCCAGTACTGGAGTTGACTGAAGAAAGAAAGGGTGCTCTGCAGCGACTTGCCAGTTTGAAGGCTGTGGAAAAGAAACCACATCCTCCCTCAAGAATCCCAGTCCTGCAGAAGAAGAGATACATCTGCAATGGGAAGAGTCAAGGACTGCATGTAGCTCCAACATCTCAGCAGTCAGGGAAGGCTACCGTTCCTCCCATCCGGAAGCCACTGCAACCCATCCGTACCAAGAGGGATCAAACATGCGTGGTGAAAGATATCTACCTCCATAGTGCCAAGCCATTGAAGGCAGTCCATGGAGCCAATATGGTCACCAAGATACCACTGCCTCCCATTAGAGCCAGAGTCACTGTGCCAAACAATGATGCCAAGAAGAAGCCATTCCAGCCAGTCAGACCAGAGGGCAGCCCTCGTCCTGCTGCTTCAAAGTTCAGAAGGCAGGTTGTGAAGAAACACGTTCAGTTCAAGACTCAGACCCTAACTGTACAGGATCTACCGCCGTGCCCCGATGAGATGGTATGGGACGTCTTTAACTCAGAGGCTGAGCAGGTGATGGCATGTATGAAGGCCAAGCTGATCAGTGTCACCCAAGAATTGAAACTGATTAAGAGTGGGGCCAAGATGGATGCTCAGGCTTTGGAGGAGAAAAATGCAAAAGAATGTTTCAGAAAAAAGGTGGAGAAGTTCATCCAGGAGATCTGCCTGATGAAGGTGGATTCTGACCTATGGGAGATGATAAGAGATAACGAAGAAGAGGAAGAAGAGGAAGAAGAGGAAGAAAGGATTAAAGAGGTGAGGAGAAATGGAGAAGAAAGCAGTGTGTCAAGTAAGCCAAAGCAGACAGCAACGAGATACACTGTGAGCAAGCCAAAGGAAGTCAAGAAGGGTTTGAACATGGAAGAGAAAAAGGAGGACAGACAGGTAAAGTAGCTTGACATTCCAAAGCCATGCTAACTGTTGATCTAGTGTAGTGTTGGTGATCACGTGCATTTGTATCAGAGGAGGCTGATGGGAGGAGTTATAGGAGGATAGGATCGTTGTAATGGCTGGAATGAAATTAATTGATCGGAATCAAACATGTTTCCATGTGATTGATGTGTGTCATACCGTTCCTTTTATTCTATTCCAGCCATTACAATGAGCCCATTACAATGAGCTCCTCCCACCAACCTCATCTGGTTTGTACATATTGTATATCTTGTCTTTGTTGCCCAGCTGCCCATTATTTGGTCCATCTGATAACATCCATTCATTCAGGTGGTGTTGAAACGTCGATTTGGGATAAGTGCAGCCAACTCCAAGCTGAAGCAGTGTGAGCACTGCGGCCGGTGTTTTGATCCTAGTCGCCTGGAGAAACACAGCGAGATCTGTGCCAAGCTCTCCTCCAAGAGCTCTAGACGAGGGGTCTATGACTCCACCAAGCACCGGCTCAAAGGCACTGTACTGGCTGGCTATGTGACGCGATCCGTGGTGTGATGCACCAAGGGACCTGAATCTGTCACTCTTTTGTATCTTGGATTGAACAGACAGACATACAGTGACTGCTAAACCACTTGTTGCCCAAATTAGGACTTCTACCTTGGAATCTGTGAGGGTTCCAATAAGAGGCAGTACTACTAGGAGGCAGTATTGTATCCAGAAACGTCTAAACCAACAGTGTTCAGCAGTTCCTCAAATCTACAGAAACACCTGTATAAAACACCTCAATAAAATCAAATCCAAATACTCATCTAAATCATTCTGTCAGATGTGTTACTAGTGCAGGAAAGTAGAATAAATGAAATATTAAGAAACAAGGGAACGTAATTTGTCAAATCTGAATATGAAAAGGAGTGATTTTTTTTATGAATTGGAAAATGAAGAAAGATAAACTAATTAATTTAGTTGTATAACTTACCAAAATTACACAAATAACTGAAATTGGTCAGCTTTTGACAGCTTAATCCTTGGTCTCTCGGCATAATCCATAGATGATTACAATTATAATTCGATGATGTTTGCTAGACTAATTGACTGACCTGTAGGGCAGGCAGAATCCCATGTCTCCCTTCTCCACCTCCTCCTTGAACTGCTGCACACAGTCCAGGAAGGCCACCATGGCATGGTCAAACTTGTTGTCCCAGAAGAAGCGCAGACCCCCTATACAGTACAGTGGTAGCTCCTACACACACAAGAAGAAAGAGAGAGTAGAATGTACCATATACAACATGGCCTATTCACTGGGGTTGGCTTGGGCCAGTCTAATGAGCAATGGAAAATAGTTCACTCTTTTTTTCACAGCTCATTAAAAAATGTTGTTTGTCTCCATATAGTAGCCAGCGGTAAGTGTGTTCATGTACTGTACCTTTTCGTTCGAGACCTCACTTGTTGGTAACAACCATCACACCTCCTCATCCATGCTTCACGGTGGGAACCACACATGCAGAGATCATCCGTTCATCTACTCCGCGTCTCACAAAGACACGGCGGTTGGAACCAAAACCTGAAATTTGGACTATTCAGACCAAATGACAGATTTCCACCGTTCTAATGTCCATTGCTCGTGTTTCTTGGCCCAGACAAGTCTCTTCTTCTTGTTGATGTCCTTTAGTAGTGGTTTCTTTGCAGCAATTCGACCACGAAGGCCTGATTCACAGTCTCCTCTGAACAGTTGATGTTAATCCGGGTCTGCACTGCAAAAATTGAAATCTAAGTAAGATTAAATATCTTAAATCAAGGCAATATATGCTTGTTTTTTGTCTGACAAGATATTTCTTCTTATCAGCCAGTTTTTATGTTGGAGCATTTCACTTGTTTCAAGCTTTTTTGTGCTTAATTATCTTAATAAGATTATATAACTTGTTACTGAGATTGTGTTACTGGTTCTGAGTAACTTAATGCTCGAAACTATAATTAACAGAATTATAAAGACGTTTGATCAACACTGACAAGTCCAAAACTGCTTTGTCAAAGTCAGAATTTCTTATTTCAAGCATCTTATCTTTTTCATCTCTTCACATATTAAGAACAGATAACGACCAAATGGAATTCACTGTTTTATTGTCAGTCATACACACAGCACAGCAGTCATGTAGACAAAATACAGTACAGAACAAAGACAGTACACTTTTCATATCTGGGGAACACACTGCGTCATTTGAACTGTTGTACAATTCTATTACTTCCCCAAGATGGTATTTGACTTGTACATAAGTTTGGCTCTTGTTGGCTCTTGTTGCTAATTGTGTAATATTGAGGTAAAATCAACCAGCTTTTCAGCATCCACTAACTCAGTGGCCTGTGCAAAGTGTGGGACCTCAACTTGATAAGCCATGATGCTTCTATCAAAGCGTATATTTTGAAATGGTTGATATTGCAAACAATAAAGCCTAGAATCAACAAGAAATATGTTTTTAACCAGTCATATTGGCATATTACCATTCAGTACTTTGGCACTATTAATTACAAGCCATTTGACTGATACAGCATGGTTTACTTCATTGAAACCTAGGAAGTCCCTCAATTTTCCACATAAATATTGTAGATCTTTAACCTCTGATACAGGTCCCATCTCCCTTTCATTTGAAACAATTGGGTGCATTGAACTGTCTACATTTTGGCAGCTTTCATATATTTGGTTCTGATTGATCAAAGACTTTCAAATATTGTTTTTAAATTGAGCTTGGAAGCCCATTGTTTAAAGAAACAATGTTTAGACTCGAACCACATACACATATGTCTAACCATTGGACCCAATGACTTTATCTGTGATGGCAAATGTATCATATAATGCTGTTTAGGTGTAACACTGCGGTCTGGAAAAAGCTCCTTCCAATGCTTCAAATGATTTTCAATGAGTAACTTCAACCTAGACACAGTCACAATGGAAAGAACAAATACTATCTGTACAATCTCTATTAGCTCAATTGTCAGTCGTATATACTATATGCATTGACTTCCAAACTCTCCAAAACAAATGGCAATATCCTTAGCCGGACAAGCATTTGCCCAGATGACTGTTTTAGTTTACCATCACTTGACGTTAATGTACTAACAGAAATTGGGGATGGCCCGATCTCTAACATCTAGAGAGGAATAAGGGAAACCAAGAATAGCATAATTCACTAGTCCAGATCAATCTGTCCTGACACAACAAGATGATTCAAGACACATTTGATTTCCAATGGGGCTATGCCCTCCAGAATTACATGCATAATGTCTTGCGGAGTTTGTTGCATGATATCAAAGGCTGAGAATTCAACTAGCTTGCTCCGTCTATTAATCCCATATCTTGTTCTCAAGGTTGTTGCGAAGCATGTCAGTCTGTGCCTTTTCTATTTCATCACACTGTCTGACATGCTTCTCCAATGTCCTTTTAGTATATGCATCCTCATTGAAGTGTGACTGCATGTCCTCAAAAGAACACTCAGTGTCTGCACTTACTGTAGGCAAAGCCCACACCCTCTTTACACCCTGCTAGTTCATGTTGTGCCAGGGTGTCTCCAGAGAGAGAGACCAGATATCGTTTTCTCAACATTAATAGTTAGCATTTTAACCCCACTGTACAATGCATCCATGTCTTCCTTGATTCTAGTCAATATTACATCTACACCAGATTGACGGAGGTCTGCTGATCTAGCCATGGCAAGTAGCCTGATAGCAGCCAGTTTAGACCTGTATTTTGGATTTATATTTCCTAGGGTGTAGTACACCATTAACAACTTGTTTTTTGATGCTAAGGATCCTAGTGGATTACAGATCTCTATTTCATCCATGTACAGAACAATCTGCAAATCATTTCGTTTCTCTGAAAATAAGGGTTGTGATTTTAGAAGAGCACCATATACAATATCATGAAAAAAACTTCCCCTGCACATCTGGGGTCCCTTTTCAACCATAGACAAAATCCTTGGGTGTGATAAGAACTGTTCTAGACTTTTGACTAATGGTACATAATAAAATAATTTGTCTTTGAAGAAAAGGTCTTTTGATCCTCCACATTTCATCCTGCATATGGTTCGAGCAATGTGAATTTCCTCTGCATCCAAACAGCTAAACTGCTTCTTAATAACACTGTCCTGTCTAAATGTTGTTGCAACGCCAGCAAAAGGCCCAATGAAATTGTCAAATATATTCATTGCATCTTTTTCAAGTTGCCCTGATGTGCTTCCTGAATGCTTCTTTAGCACTGCCTCCATCTGCTTCCTGAGGTTGTCCAATAGTGATGATTGATACTGCTGTACCCCAGCAACAATGTCATTCACGCCTTTCTGAAAATGAGAGAGAGAGAGAGAGAGAGGTGGGGATGTCATCAATCATGTATACCTATGATATTCAGATGTTCTTATGACATATTCATTAACATAAGGACATAAGGGATCAACAATAGTAAGGTGGACAACCTGGCACTGAGAATGAACTCCACCATCACTGAACCACTACAAAATGCTCTGCATAATGTAACAAACCAAATGCTGTGCTCTGTTCAGAAAAAGCATCTTACCTGTGAGAGACGATGCATGGCTCTGGCATTTATCACAAAAGCAGTGGCATGTGTTGTCAGATTCAAAAAAAAATGTTGACATTGAATGTAGTATCCTGAGGCTGTACATTACTAGTTCATGACAAGTATAATGTTTGTGACAGGAGAAGTGGTTGCGGACTGACTAAAATATGGTCAATTTCAGTAGATTGCCACCAACCGAGTAACTTACTTATTGCACTGTGACAGCTCCACGTTGGTCAATGCCCCTTTGCCCTTCATCTGAGTCAGATGTATGGAGTTGCTGATCAGTGATGCTGGAGTTAGCTAGAAGATGATCGGGTTGAATGTTGTCCTGTGTACCACACATCATAGAAACAGATGATTATGTGAAATTGTATTTAGTTTCACCAATAGTGCTATTTAAGTGTTTTGTTCCTATTTATCATCGATTATTTTCACATTAACCCAGCTTTAGCCATAAGAGTCATTATGGCGAAAATGATCGAATAGCCTAATGGACAGTATATGACTTTGGTCCGTGTTTCGTCCATTCATTAAATCATTTTTTTAAATCCAAAGAACCCAAAAAATGCTAGCTAGCTACTTACTTGTTCCGGTGGTGCTTGGCTTTCCTCCGATGGCTGTTCATCTGGTCGTGTGCAATCAAGTAGGTGTTGAAGGTGGTTTCTCTTTACATGATGGAAGGAATTGTACACTTGTCACGACCGTCGTCAGGGTGGAAATGACCGGACCAAGGTGCAGCGTGTTGAGCGTACATTTATTTTTATTTATGAATGTCGCCAACAAAAACAAGAAACAACTAAACGAACGTGAAGCTGACTAGGGCTATACAGGCCACTAACACAGACAACTACCCACAATTAAGGTGGAAAAACAGGCTGCCTAAGTATGATTCCCAATCAGAGACAACGATAGACAACTGTCCCTGATTGAGAACCATACCCGGCCAAAACATAGAAACAGAAAACATAGAAATAAAGAAACTAGAATGCCCACCCTAGTCACACCCTGGCCTAACCAAAATAGAGAATAAAAGCCTTTCTATGGCCAGGGCGTGACAGTACCCCCCCCCCCCCCCCCCCCCCGAAAGGTGCGGACTCCGGCCGCAAAACCTGATTCTATAGGGGAGGGTCTGGGTGGGCATCTACTTCGGTGGCGGCTCCGGTGCGGGACGCAGACCCTGCTCCACCTCTGGACTGGGAGTCACCTCCAGAGTCACCTCTGGACTGGGGACCCTCGCTGGCGGCCCCGGACTGGGGACCCTCGCTGGCAGCTCCGGACTGGGGACCGTCGCTGGAAGCCCCGGACTGGAGACCGTCGTTGCAGGCTCCGGACTGGAGACCGTCGTTGGAGGCTCCGGACTGGAGACCGTCGTTGGAGGCTCCGGACTGGAGACCGACGTTTGAGGCTCCGGACTGGAGACCGTCGTTGGAAGATCCGGACTGGAGACCGTCGTTGGAAGATCCGGACTGGAGACCGTCGCTGCAGGCTCCGGACTGTGGATCCTTATTGCAGGCTCCGTGGACCATCACTGGAGGCTCCGTGCCATGAATCATCACTGGAGGCTTCGTGCCATGGATCATCACTGGAGGCTTCGTGCCATGGATCATCACTGGAGGCTTCGTGCCATGGATCATCACTGGAGGCTTCGTGCCATGGATCACCGCTGGAGGCTTTGTGCCATGGATCATCGCTGGAGGCTTCGTGCCATGGATCATCACTGGAGGCTTCCTCCGTGGAGCCGGAACAGGTCTCAACCGACTGAGACGTACTGGCAGCCTGGTGCGTGGAGCTGCCACTGGGCTTACCAGGCTGGAGAGACATACAGGAGGCCTGGGTCTGGGGACAGGCACAGGATACACTGGGCCGTGGAGGCGCACTGGAGGCCAGATGCGCTGAACCGGCACCTTCCATCCTGGCTAATTCTAATACATGCACACATTTCTTACTTAAAGGGTGTGAATTGTCTTTGTGGTCATATTTGTTTTTCTCTTTGTGTTTGTGTCAGTCTGCAGAAGACCCCAACACCTTTCTTCAGGAGAGACCACTCTTCAGCCCTGTCGTGTGCACACCTTGTGCACCAATAGGATTCGACCTTTGGTCAACCACACCCCCATTACTTCCCATAAAAAGAGGTGCATCCCTCAGCCTCAGCACCATTTGGTCGAAAACACTTCAACTGGACAAGAATCAAGCTGGACCTCTACAAGGGAACTTCATCCTCAACGGTACGACTGGGCTCTAGCTATATGCTACACCCTAAAAGATACCTCACCTGGATCAAGACATCAGCTGGGGCTCTATACTCCCCACGAACATCTCATCACCTCACGGCTATTCCTGGTCAAAAGGATAAAGCCCCTAGCTTTATGCTACACCCTTAAAACACCTCACCTGGATCAAGACACCAGCTGGTACTCCCACAACGGACCTTCATAGACCTTCCAGACCGTCGAGCCTCCACCACACATACATCTACACACACACACTATTTTTTCCGGTCCATAATACGCCCTTTTTAACCGCATTACGACCGAGTGCGCTTTTTTGCACCTTTTTCTCCTCCCTGCTACCTGATGAAGCCGAGTAAGGCAGAAAGGCGTCGTGGCTGGGCTGCCCCTAGACCCGTTGTGCAGCTGTAAGGAAGGCAGGTTCCACACGGACTTCAGGGGTAGCTCCTTTTGGCTACTTATTTTCATTTGTACTTTTTTTCTTACCCTTATTTTAAGTTTTACACAGGGACACACTACACATGGAAGATCCACGAGACAGCGACGACTCCGGGCACTCTGATGACTACTCAGAACCCCTACTCTACCACAAGACTAGCCCTATTATTTCTACAGGGCACAGCTACCAACACAGACCCTCTGAACTCTTTAAAAAGAGACGCACAGAGGAGCCGGCCGAAATAAGTTTAGACCGGCAGCCTGGTCTCATTATAGAAACGTCATATAATGAACTTCCTTCTCAGTCTTCTACACAGCGGGAGAAACATCCCACACCAGTGGGCTTTCTCTCCCACCAGGCAGTTCCTCTCCATGGTCTCAATAGGACCCAGCTACCGGATGACTACACCCCTACACCATCACACCGGGGACAAAAAGAAACACCTCCTGATGACATCCCCAGCGGGCAACCACACTCCACAGCCCACCTCACACCACCCCACTCCAGGACCTCAAAGATACCTTGAAGACCCATCTCAGACCTACTACACAGATTTCCAACCCCTCTACAGAACACCACCACCACCCCCAAGGCTACCAAGATAGAATACAGACACCTTCTCCAGGCACCCCTCCACCCCATCACATCCACTGGATACTCCCAAACGCCATGAATACAAAGATGGACATCACACACCGAAGCTAACCATTTGGGACACACGCCTAAAACCGATCTCCAGACACTCTACGGTTCGGACCCAACAAGCAGATCGGGATGTGCAGCGCACCCAACCCAGACCGATGCCTTCACCCACCCAGCACCAGAGGACCGACACCTCTATACTCGGCACCACCCCCATGAGTACTGAGAGCCTAGCTGAGGAGGAGGAGGAGGAGGTATCCAATAGATACGCCACACTCTGCAACACACCATCATGCTCTGACTGGCAGGAAGCCTGGTACCTAGGCATCATATGGGCCAAAAAGCTCCTCAGCGAACCACTCCTGGACCGCCTCCTACAGGACATTAGGGACTCACTCACCAACTTCCACAGTAATTGGCCAACAAAAGATAACAGCCAATTTAAGCCACCGCTCACCCACTGCCAACCTCACAGCGAGGAGGACGATGTAGCCACACTAGCTACGCACACCAGGAGGACCTCACCATCTCCACGGACCAACAGACGCCTTACATCGGTACGGTACCCCCCCAAAGAGGTGATTACGCCCCCTCTTCGGGAATCGTCACCCCACACCACTCCAGGGAAAAATATTTCCACTGCCCAACACGAAAAACCAGGGACACTTCCAACAAAAAGCGGCTTACCTCCACCATATCCACCTACCGGCGCCGAAAAGAGATGGCTGCCTCGCTTCGTGTTCCTTGGAAAATATGCAGTATTTTGTTTTTTTACGTGTTATTTCTTACATCGGTACCCCGGGTAATCTTAGGTTTCATTACATACAGTCGGGAGGAACTACTGAACATACGATTAACGTCAACTCATCATCGTTCCTACCAGGAATATGACTTTCCCGAAACGGATCCAGTGTTTTGCCTTCCACACAATACAATGGATCTGATCCCAGCCGGCGACCCTGTGCGACGCCGAAAAAGGGGAAAAACGTGGCGGTCTCGTGGTCAGGCTTCGGAGACGGGCACATCGCGCTCCACTCCCTAGCATACTACTCGCCAATGTCCAGTCTCTTGACAATAAGGTTGATGAAATCCGAGCACGGGTAGCATTCCAGAGAGACATCAGGGATTGCAACGTGCTCTGCTTCACGGAAACATGGCTAACTCAAGGGACGCTAACGGAGTCGGTGCAGCCAGCTGGTTTCTTCATGCATCGCGCCGACAGAAACAAACATCTTTCCGGTAAGAAGAGGGGCGGGGGGGTATGCCTTATGATTAACGAGAAGTGGTGTGATCATCATAACAACACACAAGAACTCAAGTCGTTCTGTTCACCTGATCTAGAACTCCTCACAATCAAATGTCGACCGCATTATCTACCAAGGGAATTCTCGTCAATCATAATCACAGCCGTATACATTCCCCCCCAAGCAGACACATCGATGGCCCTGAACGAACTTTATCTGACTCTTTGTAAACTGGAAACCACACACCCTGAGGCTGCATTCATCGTAGCTGGGGATTTTAACAAGGCTAATCTAAAAACAAAACTCCCTAAATTCTATCAGCATATCGATTGTGCTACCAGGGCTGGAAAAACACTAGACCATTGTTATACAAATTTCCGCGACGCTTATAAGGCCCTCCCCCGCCCCCCTTTCGGAAAAGCTGACCACGACTCCATTTTGTTGATTCCAGCCTACAAACAAAAACTCAAACAACAAGCTCCCGCGCTCAGGTCTGTTCAACGCTGGTCCGACCAATCTGAATCCACGCTTCAAGACTGCTTCGATCACGCGGATTGGAATATGTTCCGCATCGCGTCCAACAACAATATTGACGAATATGCTGATTCGGTGAGCGAGTTCATTAGGAAGTGCATTGACGATGTCGTACCCACAGCAACGATAAAAACATTCCCAAACCAGAAACCGTGGATTGACGGCAGCATTCGCGTGAAACTGAAAGCGCGAACCACTGCTTTTAACCAGGGCAAGGTGACCGGAAGCATGACCGAATACAAACAGTGTAGCTATTCTCTCCGCAAGGCAATCAAACAGGCTAAGTCTCAGTACAGAGACAAAATCGAGTCGAAATTCAACAGCTCAGACACAAGAGGTATGTGGCAGGGTCTACAGTCAATCACGGATTACAAAAAGAAAACCAGCCCCGTCGAGGACCAGGATGTCTTGCTCCCAGACAGGCTAAACAACTTTTTTGCCCGCTTTGAGGACAATACAGTGCCACTGACACGGCCCCCTACCAAAACTGCGGGCTCTCCTTCACTGCAGCCGAGGTGAGTAAAACATTTAAACGTGTTAACCCTCGCAAGGCTGCAGGCCCAGACGGCATTCCCAGCCGCGTCCTCAGAGCATGCGCAGACCAGCTGGCTGGTGTGTTTACGGACATATTCAATCAATCCTTATCCCAGTCTGCTGTTCCCACATGCTTCAAGAGGGCCACCATTGTTCCTGTTCCCAAGAAAGCTAAGGTAACTGAGCTAAACGACTACCGCCCCGTAGCACTCACTTCCGTCATCATGAAGTGCTTTGAGAGACTAGTCAAGGACCATATCACCTCCACCCTACCGGACACCCTAGACCCACTCCAATTTGCTTACCGACCCAATAGGTCCACAGACGACGCAATCGCAACCACACTGCACACTGCCCTAACCCATCTGGACAAGAGGAATACCCATGTGAGAATGCTGTTCATCGATTACAGCTCAGCATTTAACACCATAGTACCCTCCAAACTCGTCATCAAGCTCGAGACCCTGGGTCTCGACCCCGCCCTGTGCAACTGGGTCCTGGACTTCCTGACGGGCCGCCCCCAGGTGGTGAGGGTAGGTAACAACATCTCCACCCCGCTGATCCTCAACACTGGGGCCCCACAAGGGTGCGTTCTGAGCCCTCTCCTGTACTCCCTGTTCACCCACGACTGCGTGGCCATGCACGCCTCCAACTCAATCATCAAGTTTGCGGATGACACTACAGTGGTAGGCTTGATCACCAACAACGACGAGACGGCCTACAGGGAGGAGGTGAGGGCCCTCGGAGTGTGGTGTCAGGAAAATAACCTCATACTCAACGTCAACAAAACAAAGGAGATGATTGTGGACTTCAGGAAACAGCAGAGGGAGCACCCCCCTATCCACATCGACGGGTCAGTAGTGGAGAAGGTGGAAAGTTTTAAGTTCCTCGGTGTACACATCACGGACAAACTGAACTGGTCCACCCACACAGACAGCGTTGTGAAGAAGGCGCAGCAGCGCCTCTTCAACCTCAGGAGGCTGAAGAAATTCGGCTTGTCACCAAAAGCACTCACAAACTTCTACAGATGCACAATCGAGAGCATCCTGTCGGGCTGTATCACCGCCTGGTACGGCAACTGCTCCGCCCACAACCGTAAGGCTCTCCAGAGGGTAGTGAGGTCTGCAGAACGCATCACCAGGGGCAAACTACCTGCCCTCCAGGACACCTACACCACCCGATGTCACAGGAAGGCCATAAAGATCATCAAGGACAACAACCACCCAAGCCACTGCCTGTTCACCCCGCTATCATCCAGAAGGCGAGGTCAGTACAGGTGCATCAAAGCAGGGACCGAGAGACTGAAAAACAGCTTCTATCTCAAGGCCATCAGACTGTTAAACAGCCACCACTAACATTTAGCGGCCGCTGCCAACATACTGACCCAACTCCAGCCACTTTAAAAATGGGAATTGATGGAAATTATGTAAAAATGTACCACTAGCCACTTTAAGCAATGCCACTTAATACAATGTTTACATACCCTACATTACCCATCTCATATGTATATATACTGTACTCTATATCATCTACTGCATCTTGCCATCTTTATGCAATACATGTACCACTAGCCACTTTAAACTATGCCACTTATGTTTACATACCCTACAGTACTCATCTCATATGTATATACCGTACTCTATACCATCTACTGCATCTGCCATGCCGTTCTGTACCACCACTCATTCATATATCTTTATGTACATATTCTTTATCCCTTTACACTTGTGTGTGTGTGTAAGGTAGTAGTGTGGAATTGTTAGGTTAGATTACTGTTGGTTATTACTGCATTGTCGGAACTAGAAGCACAAGCATTTCGCTACACTCGCATTAACATCTGCTAACCATGTGTATGTGACTAATAAAATTTGATTTGATTTGATTTTGATTTGATACTCAGGGACCCAGAAACCCAGCCATACCCTGACTAGGGTGGCACAGGGTGGGCCCCCGCCGGGAAACACTAACCCTCCTTACCCACCCCGAGATCATACCCTGACCAGGGTGGTTGAGGGAGAGGAGCAGAGGGATAGTGCTAAGATGGCCTCTTTCCATGCCATCCCATACCCAAACCAGGGGGGAATGTCATGAAAATCAGCAGGAGCTGATCATCCGACAACCAAGCCACGGAAATCCTCGGCTAGCCACATACCACAAGAGGACAAGAACCATCCTCCCCAATCCGAGGGGATAGAAGTGACCATAAACAAATGGGCAGCTACGGACAAAAACCTCCCCACCTTCAAGATGCCACCAATCCACCAGCACTCTTAGGAACACCACTCTCACCACTACCACCACAGCACCTGTTGGAGTTTAACATCATCAAGGACGAGGTACTCATAGATGCAGCATCTCAGGTGGAAATACTCAACTTCCTCAACTACCCCACACCAGGATAACCCTCGGATCACTTCCGATCTACGAACCCTTCCACCCCGACAGGCAGAGACTCCTCCTCTCCAAACGACACCGACCAAATCACAATTCCTCAGGTACAGCAGGATATGCACCCAACCAAGACCTCAAAACTGCTACGCACATCCTCTCCAAAGCCCTATACAAAAACAGAGGATATACTCGCTCGGCACTCAAAAAGGCCCAACGCGACTCCGAGAGACACACACGGAAAGGACAAACCAAAGGAAACCACCAAATCATACCCATCATTACAACCTACAACTCACCCAGCTACCGAGTGGCTACTCACATCCAAAAAAGACTCAAATATAAACAACTACTCCCTCTTCACATACCCATCCTGGCCCTCATAAGGAACAAGAACCTCAAGGATGCTCTAGTCAGCAGCCACCTCTAAAATAAACCACAATGAAGAAACCAAATAAACTCGCCAGGATCCACGGACCAGGATTCACCTCCCGAACCCCTCCAGGTCCAACACTACTACTACGGGCCGGACCACCACTGAGGCTTTCAGTACAGTGGAGGAACGCCCGGACATACACTGCACCTGCACCTTACACACCCCACACAAAAGATAGGGGGTCATTAAGACCACAAAAATAGACCTCCAATAGCACTATAGAGTTACCGTGACCACGGACTCTCAAATTCTTACCTTTAGTCACTCTTAAAAAAAAATATTTATATATATATATGTTTTTCTTTTTGGTTTCTTGAACTCGGGGTTACCATGACCATGGGCCTTGATGAAAAGAAACAATAAAATAGAACTAAATAACAAAATTACAACCAAAAAACCCTTACCAACCCACCATCCTTCCAAAATACTTCTCATCCACACCCACCAGCACCCCCAACGGACGAGAACCTTTTTTCTCCAACTACTCATGGGACCCCGACCTTGGCGACTCCCCCGCAGCGATTATTCCCTAAGCAATTAGGCCCTTCCATACACCAAGCAAGAAGACGGGAGGAAATGGATTGACCGGACTCCTCCGGGACCTCTCGGGGTCTTGTTGGCAGACCAATCGGCTCAACCCCCCCAGCTCCACAAAAACAGGGGACTACGTACCGCGCTGGACGACTATCTACCCCAGTTTAGAATTGGCAGTATGTTCAGTAGCGCGTGGCTCTGCCTAGCGAGTTGGGGTACCTTAGCTTTAGAAAGTGGAGCTTTTGGGTTGGGCGCTGCGGCTGGAGGATCGTGTCGGCCGTGTAATCCCTGGGGTGCCCAGATTATGTCTGGAGGAGAATTGGATCCCACAGAACAATTTTTCACTGGGGGACCCCTTACCCCGCCGCACTAAGCCTGGACAACCGATCCACTTTTTTACCTGGACTACGAAAAAAATTCACTGTCTAGGGTTGACATACCACTGGAACGCTACGATCCTGGAAGGGAGTAGCTCCACGGGTCACTATCACCCAAACCACTGAATTACCTACGACTGAGATGGTGGGGATGGACACATGGCAATCAACTGTGACTCCTGGCAGACGTACAATACAAAGCCAGAGGAAGTTTGCCTGATCCTAACCCTCCATACACCTACCGAAACGCAGGACGGAACTCCAAGGGCGGATGCATGACAACCGTAGAGAGGGCTCGCCTTCTGGGTTTTTGTCTGCTCAAACCAAATGGCAGTTCAATGACTAACCACTCGACAGGGACACATGGCAACCAACTGAGGTCCGGACCTGCACAAGGTACGCAACTCGACGGTTTTGCCTGATCCTACGCCGAGTATACCCATACAGACCAGCTGGATTCGACTAGACATGGGTTGATTCAGAGTTAGGATCCTGGAAGGGAATAACCCCTGAATTACACACATGATTGAAAACATCCAGGAGCTAAAGACTGACGAACACGGAAGTAAATACATAGACAACGTGGAGCTAAAAGAGAAGGATCCGATGGGGAGCAAACTCCTAGGTTGCACTATGCTTTCCACATCCGTTGACAAAGCGGACCTAGACATCATGACCACACCACTCGATATGGACACATGGCAACCAACCGAGGACCAAACCTGCATAAGGTGCGCAACTCAAGGGATTTTGCCTGATCCTACATCGAGTCGACAGACCTACCTAAACTTAACCATTCTAAAAACTATACCTGACCCTAACCCTAACCTAAATATTAAGAAACCATACCTTACCCTAACCTCAACCCTAACCTTAACCATTCTACAAACTATACCTAACCCTAACCCCTACCCTACGGACAGACAACTTTTTAATTAACCCAACCTATGGGTTAATCTACAAGTGGGCAACCATGGGGCCTACGACTTTGGCCGGCCGCGCCCGGACCCCTCCGGCATACGCGCATATGAGTGGAGTGCACCCCCTCCCACCCCCCCTCCGGTTTCCACGTGTCAGAGATAGAAGTGGATCAACCAACTCAAAACTAGAAACCTGACACAACAAGATGATTCAAAAGTATCATAACAAAAAAGTCTGAAATCACAAATGCTATTGTGCTGACAAACTGCCTGGGAGCTCCTCAGTGGTGAAACTCCTCCTCCTTCAATCAGTGGTGAACCAGGTGGAACAAATCTTCCAGGCAATCTGGGCGTGCCAGCACCTGGCTCTGCTGTTGTCTTTAGACCGCAGTGAAAGGAGCATTTATAACACCACAAGACCAAGGAAACTTCATCTTTGTGATCAAGGTGACTGTGCAAGTCCAAGCCCTCCACAAAACTGTGAAAGACAGCCGGTAAGCACCATATTAGCCATGCTTGGCTAGACTGCTAATGATACTCTGGAAAACACAGACTCTTAACTTTGATAGGACTTTTGCAGTGGTATTTATAACTTCAAATGTTGTTTGTGGGGTATAAAGGAAAAGTAAGAAGAGCCAAATTCATTGTTGACAAAGAACTTGTTTGAAATGGTTAAAAGTAATTTAAACTTTGTAGAAATCTTAGTAAACCAAGTTCTTAATTCAGTAACAAATGTATAATCTAAAAAATCTTTGGCTAAAAAATGTAAGATTTGTCTGCTTAAAACTACTGATTAGAAAATAAATGTAATTTTTTACTACTAAAAATATTTTGAATGTATTTGGCTAAAATGCAAATTTAGATAAAAATATACTGATTCTGCTCATTTGATAAAAAATTGTGGGTTTCTATTTTGGGAAACATTTGCTTAAAAGTGTAACCTTGTGTTTTATGGTGGCAGAAATGTGTTTATCTGGGGTGAATGTGGATAATTTTGTGTATTTGATTGGGCTGTCAACTCAAATAGTAACTTATATTTGTCATCTCTTTTTTGAGGTTTTTCACCTGTTTACTGCCAACCAAAGAATGGTAAATAAAAGACAAACAACTGATTCCATGGCTGTTTGAGTGAAATCCAGTTAAAATCTTCATGTGGAGGGACTGTCCTTTTCAAGTGGGGAATTGCACAAGAAAGAGGTCAAAACTTGACAGTGAAAAACCGTGGCTCAAGACTGGAAAAGAACCAGAAAAGTGACCACACGTGTCCAGATGGACAAGTAAAGACTGTTCCCGCCTGCTGCTGTGATTGAAATGGCTGATTCATTACTGGTGGAGCAGCTAAAGACCGCAAGGACATCAGCGAAGCGTCAGTTTTCCCGTCTGGCCAATAATGTGCTACGAATGCATACAATGATGTCAGAAGAGGAGCTCAGAGACAATTTTAGGAAGCTCACTGCAGAAGCTGGCAAAGTCCTGGAAGCCAACGATGATGTAGAGGGGCAATGTATTGAAGAAAACTCTGATGCAGAGGAGTTGAGCGAGCAGCAGAAGTCTGACTTGGTCAAAACAGCCAATGAGTGTGAGAAAAAACTGCAAGAGCTAAAGGACCTCATACAAAAGACATTGTGGGCCAATTTCGGGGAATATGAACTGACACAAGCAATTACAACAGCAGAGTCGCAAGCAGAAAACGTGGGAGCTGTGGACCCAAGTAAAAACCCAGATGCATATCTCTTCATGATCGGACAACTAGAGAAACTTGTGAAGGCTGCGAAGGAGGTGCATAAACATTGGAAGTGCTGGGCCCCCCCAGAAGAGCAACAACATTTCCAGAGTCGTATCAAAGACCTTGAAACTATCCTGCCAAATCTCACAATAAGACAAGCAGACTTTACAGGGGCACACGTTAGAGGAGAAACCAGCAGATTGAGTACTACTTCAAACAGTTCTGTGGCCACACCAGCAATTAAATTAAAGCCTGCTGCCCTCCCAAAGTTTTCTGGCATCCGCCGAGAGTTTCACCGGTGGAAAAAAGACTGGGAAGCGCTCCAGATGCAGGGAGAACCTGCATGCAGGGAGTTCCAACTTCTCGACAGTGTGGATGAGAAGACCATACGAGACCTTCACCTTACAACTTACACAACTGCTGAGGAGGTTTTCCAGGTCTTGGAGAACCGCTTTGGAAATAAGACAACTATAGCCCTTGAGATAGTAGAAGAGCTCCAAAGACTCCAAAAGGTAACCAGCCCAGGAGGATTGTTGAGCTCATCCAATCTGTAGAAAAAGCCCTGGTCGATCTGAAAGAGCTTGGCAAGACCGGTGCTATAAAGAACCCTCTTGTAACAAAGACAATAGAGAGTAAACTTCCTGATGGCCTGAAGAAGGAATGGCTTCTTCATGTAGCTGGCAAAGGTGATGAAGCTGAAGAAGACGATTTGACTACCTCCACAAGTTTCTTCAAGGTCAAGAAGCCATCTATGAGAAGCTGGACCAACTGAGAGAGGAGGAACCAAAACCGAAATCTGAACCTCGGCAAGCTCGAACCAGAACCTCCACCCAACTAAGCGACCAGGCTCAAGGATGTGTGGTCTGCGGAGACTGCAAGCATAAGAAAAGGCTATATTTCTGCCAAAAGTTTCGTACGCTTAAGCTGTCAGAGAAAAGAGATGCTGTCAGGAAGCTGGGAGCCTGCAAAAGATGCCTGGAGATTCACAAGGAAGGTGACTATTGTAAATCAGAGTTTCTGTGCAGGAGGCCAGACTGCATAGAACAGCGTGCTGCAGAACACCACTATTACCTTTGCCCGAGAGCTGGTACATCCAAAGGGAATGTCGTCCAGAGGTCCAATAACAGCAAAGTGGGAGGTGACACAAGAGAGCGTTATACCCAAGCCCAAGAAGAGTTCATTAAAAGTCTCTCACCTGAACTTGCAGAGAAGTGTTGCAATGCCTTTTGCAACACTATAGCCAGAACCTCTCTTGTGTCCAACCAACCCAGTCTTCTAGCAGAGAATGGAATAGTGGAGTGGCCAGTCATCATGATGCTCTTAGAGGTCACGGTCAATGCAGGACAAAAAGTTGGGACTTTGATCGACCTGGCATCGGATACAAACTATATAACTCATGATGCAGCTGATCGTTTGAACCTTAGAAGTGAAGCCATAACCCTTGTTGTCCATGGTGTGGGAGGAATGAAAGTTCAAGTCACCACAAAACGGTACCTCCTAAAGATCCGGGTCCGCACAGAGCAAGGCAATGTCAGATCCCACCAACTCCTCTGCTATGGTTTGGACAGCATTGCAGAGATTCACAAACATGTGACAGCCAAAAGACTCTTTCCAGATGTCCCCCAAAATGAACTTGTTAGACCAAGACAGATACAGCTTTTGATAAGCCATAAGGAAGGGCGACTGGTCCCACAGAAAATACGCACCGTTGGGGACCTTGTACTATGGGATGGGCCATTGGGAAAGACAATTGCAGGGACACACCCTGGTCTGTTTGAAGAGGCAACAGTTACAGCACACCAGTCCAGAGCGCACTTTGCCAGATCCATGAGAACAGCAGCATTGATGTATGAAGAACATATCTGCGCCAAACCTACCATCATGTCTTCTTATTCTGCTATTTCCACTCAGGATTTTATTGAGTGGTGGAGATGGGATAGCATTGGCGCCCCCTGCACCCCAAAATGTGGAGGATGTCGCTGCGGCAGTTGTCAACTTGGTGGCAAAGAAATGACTCTGGCTGAAGAAAGGGAGCTGGAAGTTGTTAAGGGTGGCCTGACTTATGTTGATGCTGATGACCACAGTGATAGTCCACACTGGCGTGCAAGGTATCCATGGCTCATTGACCCATCTACATTGCCAAACAACATAAAAGCAGTGGAGGCAACCTTTCTCAGAACAGAGAGACAGCTCGCCAAAGAACCGCAGTGGAAAAAAGCCTATGGTGCTCAAGTCCACAAAATGGTTGACCGCCGGGCTGCAAGAAAGCTGACCAAAGAGGATCTAACCAACTGGAATGGACCTGTCTGGTATATTAGTCATCTTATCGCACCCAACCCCCACTCTGTTACAACTCCGGTAAGACTTGTCTGGAACAGCAGTCAGAAGTACAAAGGCCAAAGTCTCAATGACCTTCTGATGAAAGGCCCTAACGTTCTCAATCCGATTCGAGCTGTCCTCCTCAAGTTCCGCCAAGGCTCCTACGCCGCTCTAGGAGACGTCAGAAAAATTTACAATTCTGTGTGGCTCGAGGAGAGGGAAGTCCATCTACACCGGTTCTTGTGGCGGGATTCAGAGGGCGATGAGGTGGAACAATACGCCATAACCAGAGTGAATATCGGGGACAAGCCAGCAGGGTGCATAGCACAACTGGCCATGAGGGAGACGGCTAACCTGCCTCAATTCAGCCACCTCACAGATGAATGCCAAGTATTACATGAGCACAGCTACGTCGATGACATCTTGACATCCCACAACTGCCGTGAAAAACTCGAAGTCATCACAAAGAATGTGGAGCTGATTCTAAAAGCAGGAGGGTTTGCACTGAAGCCTTGGGTCTTCTCAGGCCAAAATAAAGGAGAAAGAGAAAAGGCATCACCAAATATTGTTGTCCTGCCAAATCAGCTTAAGGAGGAAGACAAGGCGCTCGGTCTCGGCTACATTGTGGATGAAGACATGTTGCATGTCATGGTGAGGGTCAACTTCTCCAGGCGGAAGAAAAAGATGAGACTTGGGCAAGACTTACTGCTAGAAGAAGTACGAGCACAGACACCAGACCCGCTGACAAGACGTGAACTGCTGAGTCAAGTTGCTGGTTTGTACGACCCAGTTGGCCTGACAACGCCATCAAAGCAAAGAGGGGCTATCTTGGTCCGAAGGGCATTCCAAGAGGCAAAACCAAAGTG
This sequence comes from Salvelinus alpinus, assembly GCF_045679555.1. Classification (NCBI taxonomy): domain Eukaryota; kingdom Metazoa; phylum Chordata; class Actinopteri; order Salmoniformes; family Salmonidae; genus Salvelinus; species Salvelinus alpinus. Next base: position 26,763,887 of record NC_092088.1, read on the forward strand.
CAGCATGGTCAAGGACACATGGGACCTTCCCCTGTCGGATGAGCTCCGCAAAGATGCAATTGGAATTTTTGAGGAGTACGTCCAGCTAAGCAAAGTAATGTTCCCAAGAGCTCTTACTCCACCAAAGGCAACAACTGAACCAGTCGCTGTCACTTTTTCAGATGGCAGTGAAAGCTCCTATGGTGCTGTCCTCTACCTGCGGTGGAACTGCAACAAACAATTAACAATTCGACTAGTGGAGTCAAAAGCAAAGCTGACACCACTAGACCAGAAGGGGGATGCAGTCAAAGCAGAACTTTGCGGTGCAGTCTTTGCAAGCCGCCTGAAAAAGTACGTTGAACAGCATACCCAGATCCAGATAAAAAGGTGGTACCATTTGTTAGACAGTCAGACTGTTCTTGGAGCTATCCAGCGTGAAAGCTATGGATTTCAGACTTTCTTCGCTAATAGAATTGGAGAGATCCAAGAGAGCACACGGCTACAGGACTGGTGGTGGATCCCTGGACCACTCAACATAGCCGACATTATCACTCGAGGAGCTGGGCCAAAGGAACTTGATGCCCATTCGGACTGGCAGCAAGGGCCAGAGTTTCTATATCTTCCAGAGAGCGAGTGGCCAATTATGTCGTCAAAAGATGTGTCTGTGACAGCTCGAGAGAGCATTAACAATATGCAAAAGAAGTCATTTGTGGCAGCACTCACCAGAGCCCAAGCGAAAAGAAGTCTTCCAAGTCTTGTGGGACGATTTCCTGCTGGTGCAGCTGTCCTAAACTTGGTGGATGAGAGGCGCTTTAGTAGCCTAAAGTGTCTAATCAAGACTGTTGCTTTTATCTGGAGAGCCGCCAAAAATTTTAGATCTGCAACAAAGTCCATCGAGACCCCAAAGTGGGAGGCGATTCCCACAAAAGGAGTTATCACCGCCACAGAACGTCAAGAGGCAATAAGAGACATCTATCTTGCTGCTCAAGAGGGGGTGACGTTCCCAACTACCACTACGGACCGCTTGGTTGTGTACAGAGAGACAGAATCTGGGTTACTAGTCTGCGGTGGGAGAATCCATGGCTTCAGGGAGGATGGCGCTGCAGTTCCCCTTCTGCCTTTCAATGCATGGGTCTCTACTTTATTGGCACGGGAGGCGCACGATGAGGGTCATGAAGGTGTGGCTGCAACCCTGCTGAAAATGAGGAGGAAAGCCTGGGTCATCCAAGGAAGAAAAATTTCCCAAAAAGTAGTGGATAACTGCCTTTTCTGCAAAAAGTCAAGAGCAAGAAGGTGCGAACAGGTAATGGCTGACTTACCTGCTGAAAGAGCCACACCTGCAGCTCCGTTCGAGTTCACTACAGTCGACCTCTTCGGACCGTACCTTGTCAAAGATGACATCAAGAAACGGGTCTCAATGAAAGTGTGGGGTGTCGTCTTCAGCTGTATGGCCAGCAGGGCAATTCATGCAGACCTGGTCAACACAATGTCGACAGAGAGCTTCTTGATGGCTTACCAACGCTTTACTGCAATTAGAGGGCACCCAAGAAAGATCTGGTCCGACCCGGGGACAAACTTCATCGGCGCCAAACCTGTCCTAAGAGAGCTGTACCAGTTCCTGGATGCTCAGAATAGAACTTCAATAGAAGAGATGTCGGCTCAAAAAGGTACCAAATGGGAGTGGACAATTCACCCTGCTGACTCACCTCACCGCAATGGGGCTGCTGAAGCCGCTGTTCGCATTCTCAAGAAGGCACTGCAGAGCCTGGGCAACAACACTGGCCTTAGCTACAGCGAGCTTCAGACAACACTACAACTTGCTGCAAACCTTGCCAACGAATGCCCAATAGATGCCAGGGTGCAGAGCCATGAAGAAAGTGTGCAGTATGTGTCACCCAACACACTTCTCCTGGGCCGAGCCTCTCCAAGCGGTGAGATCAGAACATTTGACTTTGCGAATTACCCTTACAAGAGACTCAGAGAGATGCAGAACCAGGTCAACAAGTTCTGGAGGTCTTGGAGCCAGCTTGCCGGCCCAAACTTATTTCTGAGAAGTAAATGGCACACTTCATATCGCAACGTTGCTGTCGGAGATATTGTCTGGTTGTGTGACCAAAATGCAGCGAGGGGCCAATTCAAGCTAGGACGGGTGGTGAGCGTTAATCCAGATGCTAAGGGCATTGTTCGAGACGTGAACGTCAAAGTGGTCCAAAGCTCCTGCCTTCCTGTCACAAAACCCGCACTAAACCGGCCATCGGCCAAAGTCCTGAAAGAAGCTACGCAAACCACAGTCCTGCACAGAGATGTTCGACGCCTGGTTGTCTTGCTACCAGTTGAGGATCAAACTCGGAGCTGACCGGCAGTATGTAGGTGCTGATTTACGATCTTTCCATCGGTTCCCGTGGGAAGATTGAGTGGGAGGTGTGCTGACAAACTGCCTGGGAGCTCCTCAGTGGTGAAACTCCTCCTCCTTCAATCAGTGGTGAACCAGGTGGAACAAATCTTCCCGGCAATCTGGGCGTGCCAGCACCTGGCTCTGCTGTTGTCTTTAGACCGCAGTGAAAGGAGCATTTATAACACCACAAGACCAAGGAAACTTCATCTTTGTGATCAAGGTGACTGTGCAAGTCCAAGCCCTCCACAAAACTGTGAAAGACAGCCGGTAAGCGCCATATTAGCCATGCTTGGCTAGACTGCTAATGATACTCTGGAAAACACAGACTCTTAACTTTGATAGGACTTTTGCAGTGGTATTTATAACTTCAAATGTTGTTTGTGGGGTATAAAGGAAAAGTAAGAAGAGCCAAATTCATTGTTGACAAAGAACTTGTTTGAAATGGTTAAAAGTAATTTAAACTTTGTAGAAATCTTAGTAAACCAAGTTCTTAATTCAGTAACAAATGTATAGTCTAAAAAATCTTTGGCTAAAAAATGTAAGATTTGTCTGCTTAACTACTGATTAGAAAATAAATGTAATTTTTTACTACTAAAAATATTTTTAATGTATTTGGCTAAAATGCAAATTTAGATAAAAATATACTGATTCTGCTCATTTGATAAAAAATTGTGGGTTTCTATTTTGGGAAACATTTGCTTAAAAGTGTAACCTTGTGTTTTATGGTGGCAGAAATGTGTTTATCTGGGGTGAATGTGGATAATTGTGTATTTGATTGGGCTGTCAACTCAAATAGTAACTTATATTTGTCATCTCTTTTTTGAGGTTTTTCACCTGTTTACTGCCAACCAAAGAATGGTAAATAAAAGACAAACAACTGATTCCATGGCTGTTTGAGTGAAATCCAGTTAAAATCTTCATGTGGAGGGACTGTCCTTTTCAAGTGGGGAATTGCACAAGAAAGAGGTCAAAACTTGACAGCTATAATCACAAATGCTATAAGTATCATAACAAAAAAGTCTGAAATCACAAATGCTGATAAGTGCCAATGAGGCTATGCCCTCCAGAATTACATGCATAATGTCTTGCGGAGTTTGTTGCACGATATCAAAGGCTGGGAATTCAACTAACTTGCTCCTTCTATTGATCCCATATGTTGTTTTCAGGCTGTTGCGAAGCAAGTCAGTGCCTTTTCTATTTCATCACACTGTCTGACATGCTTCTCCAATGTCCTTTTAGTATATGCATCCTCATTGAAGTGTGACTGCGAGTCCTCAAAAGAACACTCAGTGTCTGCACTTACTGTAGGCAAAGCCCACACCCTCTTTGAACCTTGCTAGTTCATGTTGTGCCAGGGAATCTCCAGAGAGAGACCATGGCACCATATAAAGTTCTTTCCGTTAATAGTTAGCATTTTACCCCCACTGTACAATGCATCCATGTCTTCCTTGATTCTAGTCAATATTACATCTACACCAGATTGACGGAGGTTTGCTGATCTAGCTTGATAGCAGCCAGTTTAGACCTGTATTTTGGATTTATATTTCCTAGGGTGTAGTACACCATTAACAATTTGTTTTTTGATGCTAAGGATCCTAGTGGATTACAGATCTCTATTTCATCCGTGTACAGAACAATCTGCAAATCATTTCGTTTCTCTGAAAATAAGGGTTGTGATTTTAGAAGAGCACCATATACAATATCATGAAAGAAACTTCCCCTGCACATCTGGGGTCCCTTTTCAACCATAGACAAAATCATTGGGTGTGATAAGAACTGTTCTAGACTTTTGACTAATGGTAAATAATACAATTATTTGTCTTTGATGAAAAGGTCTTTTGATCCTCCACATTTCATCCTGCATTTGGTTCGAGCAATGTGAATTTCCTCTGCATCCAAACAGCTAAACTGCTTCTTAATAACACTGTCCTGTCTAAATGTTGTTGCAACGCCAGCAAAAGGCCCAATGAAATGGTCAAATATATCCATTGCATCTTTTTCAAGTTGCCCTGATGTGCTTCCTGAATGCTTCTTTAGCACTGCCTCCATCTGCTTCCTGAGGTTGTCCAATAGTGATGATTGATACTGCTGTACCCCAGCAACAATGTCATTCACGCCTTTCTGAAAATGAGAGAGGTGGGGATGTCATCAATCATGTATACCTATGATATTCAGATGTTCTTATGACATATTCATTAACATAAGGACATAAGGGATCAACAATAGTAAGGTGGACAACCTAGCACTGAAAATGAACTCAACCATCACTGAACCACTACAAAAGGCTCTGCATAATGTAACAAACCAAATGCTGTGCTCTGTTCTTACCTGTAAGAGACGATGCTTGGCTCTGGCATTTATCACAAAAGCAGTGGCATGTGTTGTCAGATTCTAAAATAATGTTGACATTGAATGTAGTATCCTGAGGCTGGACATTACTAGTTCATGACAAGTATAATGTTTGTGACAGGAGAAGTGGTTGCGAAGACTGACAATGAATGCTATTAGTAAATCTAAGTATTTAAAAATATGGTCAATTTCAGTAGATTGCCACCAACTGAGTAACTTACTTGTTGCACTGTGACAGCTCCATGTTGGTCAATGCCCCTTTGCCCTTCATCTGAGTCAGATGTATGGAGTTCCTGATCAGTGATGCTGGAGTTAGCTAGAAGATGCTCGGGTTGAATGTTGTCCTGTGTACCACACATCAAAGAAACAGATGATTACTTGAAATTATATTTAGTTTCACCAATAGTGCTATTTAAGTGTTTTGTTCCTATTTATCATCGATTATTTTCACATTAACCCAGCTTTAACCATAAGAGTCATTATGGCTAAAATGATCGAATAGCCTAATGGACAGTATGACTTTGGTCCGTGTATCGTCAGTTCATTAAATAATTTTTTAAAATCCAGAGAACAAAAGAAATGCTAACTAGCTACTTACGTGTTCCGGTGGTGCTTGGCTTTCCTCCGATGGCTGTTCATCTGGTCGGGTGCAATCAAGTAGGTGTTGAAGGTGGTTTATCTTTACATGATGGAAGGAATTGTACACTCTATATTCCTCAGTGCATCCATCAATACCACAGAGCAACCAGAAATCAGGGCTGCGACTGTGCAATCTATTGATATGGCTCAATAACAGTTTCAATGAAAAAGTCATAAAAACGCAGCAGATGACGCACCGTCAAAGCATCTTGAACGTTACTAAACGCAAACGCAAGTAAAACGTTCCCACTGCTTTCGATGAAAAGGGCGGAAACAACTGAAATTGATGTTCACAAGTATTTATAATATGACCAGTAATTTGATTGGAGTAGAGAACAACAGCACTGGGACTTTTAACTATACATGTATCACTCCGCTTTACAGGTGTTCTAATAACCGTAAATTACATTAACGATCGTTATCCATCTTAAATTGTAACAAACTTTGCACTGCAAATATGAACATATTTCCACAAATAACATTTGAGTTAAATTATGAATGGTCGTCAGGAGAGGACGGTAACGTGTAGAACTACACAAAGTAGCAGTAGCAAGCTAGTGTGTAGGAAAATGTATATGTGGTGCTTGGCAACAGTCCAGTACCAGACCAGTTGGGGAACTATGTGTGTTGGAGCCAAATAAATGATTAAATAAATAAACAAATCATAATCTGTCGTTTATTACTGTTAAATAATAAATTGTGCTTGTAGAACTGTTGTATAAAAGCAATATCACACTCGAGGTCGTGCTGTTATACTGAATATTATTATATTTGTCCTGCGGCCTCGTACCTACGGCCGAATCACAGCCGTACTGATATTCAGCACTCCCTCTCATGTGATATTTCCTAACTGAGGTACGTTCATCACATTATCTAGCTAAATAAGGGAGGCCTAAAAAACTAAAAAGTCAAATACGGTGCAAATCTTTGAGTCATCTAACAACACTATGAATGAAGATGGTATGGGTGACACCTATCCAGGCATGGACCATATATCAACCGCAGTATTAAAAGGTAATGTTCATTTGTTTATACTCGTCTACCTTTCTCCTTAGCTAGCTAACGTTCATTTGATTTGGAAAGTTGGCAAACCAAGTTTGCTAATTTTAACTAGGTAACGTTGACGTTTAGCAGTTAATAACTGCACGAACGGCCATTCGTTGAAAAAACGTGAACTTTGGTTAGATTGAGAGTGCTTAATTGCCAGAAATGGTGTTAATGAGGTGTAAATGTGCCCTAATGACTGACACCGTTGATTATTTATCTTCGCAGTCTTTGGCGCCCTTTCTATTGACAATAGAAAATAAATAGAAATGGTGCCAAAGACGCCGAAGCTAAATTATCGATTGTGTCAGTCATTGTCTACAATCTTAGCTAGGCAAGCAAAGATTAACTAAGATTTTCAATTATGGGAGACAATTTAGCGTTAACGTTAGTTTCATTAGCTTGCACTATCTTTTGGTTTAAAGTAATTGACGTCAACGTTAATGATATACTGGTAGTCTAATTTTGTTAGCTAACATTAGCTAGCTTGGTAAATCATTCCTGTATTAACTGGAAAGGGAAGACAGTATGCTAATGTCTCATAACCTATATCAACCTGACACTTTGCGTCTATAAACTATGATTTAGTTGCTATTTACTTAACTATTTACCATGTGGTTAAATGTGTTTTTCAGCTGCTAATATAAGCACAGACATGCTGCCCAGCCTCTCTAAGGAGGATTTACGTGATCTCTTTCCCGGGCCAGAGCACTTCTTCAGAAGGAGAACCATTTGGAGATTTACTCAAGGTAAAATGGGAGACATTTAATCTAACCAAGCAGACAGTGTTTCCTGTTATCAAAGTAGCATTTCCTGGCCATCATTACAATACATGTATCTACAGATGTACTTGTTTTGGTGTTTGCTGTTAGGTTGTTGTTACAGTGTGGTGTTCTGTGCCTTTATAATTACTAAAGAATAAATGTATGTCTTATACAGGGTCAAGAATCAGACCTGTGTAGACCAGGCACCTCCTCCTCTGGGACCTGTGATTCCATCCTCCTGTCCCCTCCATCCCCCCACCCCTACAAACCCAAGAGACCAACATGGTGCCACCAGAACCGTACAGCTTGTCAGCCCACAGTATGTCTTATACACAGACACAGAGTTGGAGCAATCAAGAAACACCTTTTTTGAAAAACAGCGTGCTGGACAAGGAGACTATATCCTTTCCAAAGATCTTCGCTGTCGATTAATCAGGAATACAGTAACAAGCATGATTTCCATTAACGGAGCGGCAGGGGATGACTTCCAGTATCCATGCAGCCGTGAACTCACTGTAATGGCGAAGCGTCTCATAGAGTACTACCCAATGCTGTGGGACAGATCTACAACCAGTGGAGCTGAGTAGGTAAGTCACTACTCAGGTATTCAACACGTGTTTCCAAACGCAGCACTGTTGGAACCTGGCAGCCAAAGTGCAAACATCTGACACTCAAAATAGGAGGGATGTGCTTCATCCAGATCAATCAGGGCAACATGTGTCTGCTTGTATTGTTTCATTTCTGGATTAGATTTTGTTTAATGTGATTTATAACACAAACAATTTGTTTGTTAGGAATCTGTAAACTAGCAGCTTTTGAAAAGGATTCAGAATGTGACAACCCCCATAAAGAAGCAGGGAGCGACCCCTTCAAGAAAGAGGCCACGAAGCCTTCGATTTCAGAGCAGCCAGGAGATGTCCACTGATGAGACTGACGAATCCACCTCCTCAACCCTGATCTTGGAGACATCCCCACTATCTAGATGCAGCAGCCCAGAGGTTGAACAGTTGGGTGGTAAGTACACAAATTTAAATAGTGGATAGTGTTTCCGTATAAATTCAACTTCTACTACTACTCTAAATGAGGGACTAGAAACAAAGTGACTATTTAGTCTTCAGTGTTTCCTGTGGAATGAGAGGTTTGGGGGGGGGGGGTAGTACCAGCGGAATCACTGTTCTTAATTTCAGTCTACATTTTTAAATGTTAATTGCTCGGGTTTATGTTTTCTGGCATCAGAAACTACTGAGAGCCTACAGAACCTGGCGAGACATTATAAAACTCTACAGGAGATGTACAAAACCAAGGCCAGACCCAACCAGAAGGATGTTTCCCAGCTCCTGGACCTTGAACTCCAAGCAAGACGGGCCTTCGTCAACTCTGATGCTACTAAGGAGCAGGACAGGCCTACCAAGATACTTCAAGCGTATCCCAGCTTCAGAGAACTGGATCATGTAAGCAAATGTATTCATTCTAAGTAGGCCTATGCTTCTTTAGCCTGTTTAACACCAGACCGAATCTCAAATGAGATACGGCGTGGGAACTGAGCAGCGTGAGAATCCATAGTAGGGACGGGGGTAAACTACTTTGGGCAAATGTAAAACAGTGAGCTCGCGAGAATTCGGTCTGGTTGTCTGTCTGTCTGTCATGTTATGGATGAACTCCGGTGGATCCTCGATCGAGGGAACTGCTTTATACCTGAACTGAAGACCCGCTGGGGGACCTTTTACAACAAGGCACAGTTTTATGGAGTGTTCAAAAAGGTCATGAAGCCACCGCTGCTGGACCAAGGTAATTACTGGCTCTGTAGACAATGGAGAATACCATGAACGGATTAATATAATTCTTAAATATTTTCTTTGTGTCCAGACAAATGTACTTGTTTTTAGTGTAGCTGTACTGGTTTTAAGATATATTTACTAAACATAAGGCCTTATTTCAAGATGATGGCACTAGCATAAATTTACAAACATTTTCCTACATATTCAGAAAATGATTCTTAAATCTTTTCTTTGTATCCAGACAAATTACTTGTTTTTAGTCTGAACGCACTAGGTTAAGATAGCTATGCATTCGAGACTAGATATTTTAACTTGTTTAAAAAATCTTGGCAAGTAAAAATGTTCCTGTTCTGTTGGCAGATAATTTTGCTTATTTTAAGTAATATTTCCCTCATTTTACAGCTTTCCCTTGTTTTTGAGAGCTGACTTTTTGCAGTGTATATGTTGATTTGTTTAACACTTTTTGGGTTACTACATGATTCCAAATGTGTTATTTCATAGTTTTGATGTGAAAACTGTTATTCTACAATGTAGAAAATAGTTTAAAAAAGAAAAGCCCTTGAATGAGTAGTGTGTCCATATTTTTATCTGGTTCTGTGTGTGTATCTATCTATCTTTCTATCTATTGGGGGATTGGAAATTATGCAGACAATTACATTGATGGAAGCCACAATCTATATGCAATATTAAAGCTGATCTACCCCCTAAAAAAACAAACATCTCACTTCGGTGCCTTTATCTCTCTCTCCGTCAGGCCTTCATCCGCCGCTACCTGGGCAACCGCAAGGAGGAGAGCATCGACGTGCTGCAGCTGACCCAAGACCCCTTTCTCATGCCCCCCTTCTGCAAGGCCCTGTCCACCGGACCTGGGCCGTTGGCTTCGGGCTCCACGCCCTCCACCTCCAGTGCATACAACAGCAGTGCCTCGAACTGAGGTGCCCAACGCCACCCCTGAGGGCTCGTGTGGGGGCCACATTACTCAAACGCCCTCCCTTCTGGATATGGGAAGGAGGATGGAGGGGGTAAAAACAGAATAAAGGATGGAGGAGTAATATCTGAAGTGCCCTCCCTATCCCCACCCCTCCTAAGACATGAAGGGGCAGTGCCAGTCTATGGCTTATCTGTAGGACCCAATGGCTTCCCACGTACATGTACACACACACACCCTTGCCACAAAGAAGAGAAAGACCTTGCTGGGCCTGTTCAGTGGGCTGCATCACAGGGTCATAGGAAAACGGACTGAAGTTACAGTGTGTTGTGTGTGCATTCCTGTTTTCGGGAAAACCAAACAGCTCAAATCAAATTGTATTTGTCACATATATGTGTTTAGCAGATGTTATTGCGGGTGTAGCGAAATGCTTGTAAGGTAGAAGCATGGCAGCCCTGTCTGTCGGCACCATTTTCCTACATATCCATTCCATTTGATGTTTTGAGAGAAAGGCTTTTCTCGGCAGGGTTCAAATGAAGGGGGAGTTTCTATTTTTGATGACCAAAGTTGAAGGCATGCCTGGCTGATACAACACTGTTATGTTTTACACAAGTCTAACTGTCAGGTGAAAGAAAGAAGTCATTTTCACTAGGATCATCACTTTGGACTGATTTGATCAGATTTAAATATTTTCTTGGATATCTGGGAGTTTACTTTGTTATTTGGATGGTTGTCCATATTTTTTCATGAGGCTTTCCCCCAAAATGGAGAGGGGGAGAGACTTAATAGAAATGCATATTAACCATTCACCGACTGTTGGTATGACTTTGTGGCTTGTTAGCAAGGAGTTACGTCAAAGATAATTCTCATTCATTGCAAATTATGCAGTATAACAATCTAAATTGCAACATAACTTAAATAATAGCAAAGTTATTTTAGTATATTGTGAAACATGATTTCATGCTTGAGCATAGGTGTGTTGTTTACCAGAGAAAAGCAGAATAGCCTAACTGGTAATACTCAAATATACACAGCCATACAGAGCAAGCTACGTGTTACGTTCAAGGCTAGCAACTCAATGACTGCCTGAAGAGCCCATCTCAAAGTGCCTTCAGAAAGTATTCACGCCACTTGACTTTTTCCACATTTTGTTGTATGGATTAAGTTGAGTTTCACTGGCCTACACACAATCTCCCATAATGTGAAAGTGGAATTATGTTTCTAGAGATTTTTTACAAATGAATGAATTAAAAATATTGTGTTTTATTAAGTATTCAATCCCTTTGTTATGGCAAGCATGAAGTTTAGGAGTAAGAATGTGCTTAACAAGTCACTTATTGCATGGAGCCATCTGATAAGTGTTTAACAGGGTTTTTGAATTACTACCTCATCTCTGTACCTGACACATACAGATAATTGTAAGGACCCTAAGATGAGCAGTGAATTTCAAACACAGATTCAACCACAAAATGCACATATTGATAGATAGGTGTCTTTCCTTACTCAGTTGTCGGAGAGGAAGGAAAACACTCAAGGATTTCACCATGAGGCCAATGGTGACTTAAAAACAGTTTAACGGCTGTAATAGAAAACTGAGGATGGATCAACTACATTGTAGTTACTCCACAATACTAACCTAAATGACATAGTGAAAAGGAAGTTTGTACAGAATGAAAATATTCCAAAAACATGCATCCTGTTTGCAATTAAGGCACAAGTAATACTGCAAAAAATGTGGTAGTGAACTTACCTATATGTCCTGAATACAAAGCATTATATTTGGAGCAAATCCAACAACAAATAACTGAGTACCACTCTTAAATTTTCAAGCATGGTGGTGGCTACATGCCTGTCATCGGAGAGTATGTTTATGATGAAAATAAACAGAATAGCGCTAAGCACAGGCACAATCCTAGAGGATAACCTGGTTCAGTCTGCTTTAGACACTGAGATATTCAACTTTTACCAGGACTATAACCTAAAACACAAGGCCAAATATACACTGGAGTTGCTTACCAAGACGACATTGAATGTTCAAGAGCACCCCAGTTAGTTTTGACTTAAATTGGTTTGAAATTCTATGGCAAGACTTAAATGGCTTTGTAGCAATGATCAACAACCAACTTGACAGAGCTTGAAGGCTAACATGCAATCCTGGTGTGCAAAGCATTTAGAGACTTACCCAGAAAGACTCTCAGCTGTAAATCGCTGCCAAACGTGATTTTAACATGTATTGACTCAGGAGGTTGAATACTTACGTAATCAATCAATCTATCTGTCTCTACATTTTGATGACCTTTTTTTATACAAATGTTAGAATTGGAAATATCCTTTTACATAAGGCATCCTGTGTGGGTCTATTATTGGCATGTTCAAATGTGTAATGAACCTGAAAAACCAAATCATACAGTGATATGGGCATTAAATACTGCCACAAGCCTCCTTGTCTACATTTAAATCTACACCAAGAAGTCACTTGTAGTAAAAGGATTGCCTTGTTGAATTTGCCAATGAACAAAAGCACAGCATAATCCCAATGCCAAAGCTTTCGGTAGACACTTCGAGCGCCCTGCGAATGGGGAGACAAGAGAACAGACAAGGCAAACGTTCCAATCCTGTTCCAACGCATGGTGAAATTAAACCATCTTTACCTTGTCAGCACAGTCAAAGAAAAACGATTAAAACATAATAAATGTACAGTATTCTGTGGCTAGAGTGGAGTTGAACCACTAAGATACAATCCAATTGAAGAAAAATAGGCAGAAAACCAGATTTGTGACTCTAGATTTGCTTCTGGAGCAAAGTAAGAAGCTTGTGATACATAAGAACCCATTCCAGTACTGCATCTCAGTAGTTCAACGTGTCCTTCTCTCCTTCCCTTCATGTGTACTGATCTTTAAGAATTGAACAGGTCAATTGGAAACAACAGCTTTCACCTATCCAGTGTCATAAGATATGTGCATATGATGGAAAAGACACAACCAGAAGCCACTTAGCTACTATTAGGACTCAATCCTGGAATGTGCTCCAAAAATCTCAGATAGCTCCCTTCATAACACCTACGAGTCTAGGTGGACTTGAATGTGTACAATTTAACAGTATTTATCTTATCCTTTCAAATTGTCAATATGGAAATCAAACAAGGAAACAAGACTTATTGGATTGGAACTCACACCAGTGGTGAATCTCAAAAGTCCTTCCTCCAGTCTTCTCCCCACCCTCTCAAAACATCATAGGGAAGCAAGGAGAGCATTGCAGAATAACTACTTTACAGAGTCACACATTGTGACGAAATTGTGGTTTTAGAAGGGTCAAGGGGCACACCCAGGGTCCTCTATCAGTTGTAAAACTGAGACGACACCCATGACAGACCCCACTTGAGGTTGGTCAACATGAACTTGAGCGCCTTGGTCCACTGCTCCTCCGAGTTGAACTGGGTCTTGATGGAGTAGGAGCCGCCGCTGCCTCCCGTGTCCTCAATCTTGCCCTTCTCGACATCCATCCTGAACCATAACAGAAAAAGGTTTGTTAAAACTCAAACCCACAAGTGTTTATTTCTTGAGGGGTATGAAAGAAACTGGTGCAACATCTACAGCTGCTAACACCCACATTTTTTAAATCTAAGGCCAGTACGCTAAAACAAAATAATCTGCACATTTCTCATGCTAGTGACTAGTTGGAGGCAAATGATCATGCAGAGACAAAGGATTAAGCTGTCAAAAGCTGACCAACTCCAGTTATTTGTGTAAGTACAATAGAGTACAACAGTATGAGTCATAATACCCATAAAACATAGCAGTCAAACAAGGAAATGGTTCCAACTGTTTTTCCAACATTAATTTCTCCCCATAGGGAATTTTAGAAATATTTAAAATAAGGAATGTGTTTCATGTAGGAATACCCTTGTGTGATGTTTTTATAATCATGGAAATATCTGTAGGACAAGGTGACTTATCAATTTAGTCGCCTGTATTTAGCCCCCCAAAATGAACTGCTAATTAGCTGCTAATATGGCTATCATAAAGAACTACAAACGCCATGATGATCTGGACAAGACTGCCAAGGCAAAGGTAAGATTCTCTGAATTAACTATGTTAGCTAAATTTAGTAATGAATTAATTGGCAAAATATCTTTAAATTGACAATTCAGAGATTACAGTAATATGTTTCCCCTCAAAGAAAAGTGGCATGTTTAAATATGAGATGAGGGCAAGCAGTTCAACACAGGTAGGTAACATTCACCATTTTGGGCAGTATATTATGGTCTATTATGACATCACATCTGCATAAGTGTGTGAGATTCTAGAAGTCTCATTATATGTGAACCAATTATGATGTCACAACTGATCAATAAATTCCAAATGTTCTGTTTGAATATTCTGGCGTCTGATTGCTGAAAATAGAACACTAGTATCCAAGACAATCTAGCAGATTCCTCCTGAGATATAGTTAACACAGTAGATCACAATAAAATATAGAAAGTTCTTCTAGACGAAAATTTAGATGCAGAACGAGGTTAGAAGAATGTCACTGTCAATCTCCTTGATGAGGAGGAGATTCTTGCAGTCGCTACAGGAAGATAATGCTTTAACAGGGAACCTTGGAGCTGCCAGTAGCAACTCCGTTCAGCCTGCACTGCCACCTCAACCCAAGGCCACTGAGAAGCTTCCAGCGCTCAAACAAAACAGTTTTAACACCTCCAGAATCCCAGTACTGGAGTTGACTGAAGAAAGAAAGGGTGCTCTGCAGCGACTTGCCAGTTTGAAGGCTGTGGAAAAGAAACCACATCCTCCCTCAAGAATCCCAGTCCTGCAGAAGAAGAGATACATCTGCAATGGGAAGAGTCAAGGACTGCATGTAGCTCCAACATCTCAGCAGTCAGGGAAGGCTACTGTTCCTCCCATCCGGAAGCCACTGCAACCCATCCGTACCAAGAGGGATCAAACATGCGTGGTGAAAGACATCTACCTCCATAGTGCCAAGCCATTGAAGGCAGTCCATGGAGCCAATATGGTCACCAAGATGCCACTGCCTCCCATTAGAGCCAGAGTCACTGTGCCAAACAATGATGCCAAGAAGAAGCCATTCCAGCCAGTCAGACCAGAGGGCAGCCCTCGTCCTGCTGCTTCAAAGTACAGAAGGCAGGTTGTGAAGAAACACGTTCAGTTCAAGACTCAGACCCTAACTGTACAGGATCTACCGCCGTGCCCCGATGAGATGGTATGGGACGTCTTTAACTCAGAGGCTGAGCAGGTGATGGCATGTATGAAGGCCAAGCTGATCAGTGTCACCCAAGAATTGAAACTGATTAAGAGTGGGGCCAAGATGGGTGCTCAGGCTTTGGAGGAGATAAATGCAAAAGAACGTTTCAGAAAAAAGGTGGAGAAGTTCATCCAGGAGATCTGCCTGATGAAGGTGGATTCTGACCTATGGGAGATGATAAGAGATAACGAAGAAGAGGAAGAAGAGGAAGAAGAGGAAGAAAGGATTAAAGAGGTGAGGAGAAATGGAGAACAAAGCAGTGTGTCAAGTAAGCCAAAGCAGACAGCCACGAGATACACTGTGAACAAGCCAAAGGAAGTCAAGAAGGGTTTGAACATGGAAGAGAGAAAGGAGGACAGACAGGTAAAGTAGCTTGACATTCCAAAGCCATGCTAACTGTTGATCTAGTGTAGTGTTGGTGATCACGTGCATTTGTATCAGAGGAGGCTGATGGGAGGAGTTATAGGAGGATAGGATCGATGTAATGGCTGGAATGAAATGAATTGATCGGAATCAAACATGTTTCCATGTGATTGATGTGTGATACCGTTCCTTTTATTCTATTCCAGCCATTACAATGAACCCATTACAATGAGCTCCTCCCACCAGCCTCCTCTGGTTTGTACATGTTGTATATCTTGTGTCTGTTGCCCAGCTGCCCATTATTTGGCCCATCTGATAACATCCATTCATTCAGGTGGTGTTGAAACGTCGATTTGGGATGAGTGCAGCCAACTCCAAGCTGAAGCAGTGTGAGCACTGCGGCCGGTGCTTTGATCCTAGTCGCCTGGAGAAACACAGCGAGATCTGTGCCAAGCTCTCCTCCAAGAGCTCTAGACGGGGGGTCTATGACTCCACCAAGCACCGGCTCAAAGGCACTGTACTGGCTGGCTACGTGACGCGATCCGTGGTGTGATGCACCAAGGGACCTGAGTCTGTCGCTCTTTTGTATTTTGGATTGAACAGACAGACATACAGTGACTGCTAAACCACCTGCTGCCCAAATGAGGACTTCTACCTTGGAATCTGTGAGGGTTCCAATAAGAGGCAGTACTAGTTGGAGGCAGTATTGTATCCAGAAACATCTAAACCAACAGTGTTCAGCAGTTCCTCAAATCTACAGAAACACCTGTATAAAACTGTTAGGAATTTTGTTAATAAATAGTTAAAACAAATTCTAGCTTTAAATAAAACTATAACAAATTGAACTCTGCACGCCTGGTGAAAAGAGATTTGTGTTGTGGGTTATAAAGTAAGCAGAAAGGGTCATTAAACTCTGGTTGAACTGACCCAACTTAGCCCTGAGATGTTTAGATGAGGCTGTGGGTCACTTTTTAGGTCTTTCATTATCTTGAGTTGTCTGCTAAAGTGGTAATCAATTATAGTGAGCCTTCAGGATAAATGATTATATGGTGTTACATGTGAGTGCCCTGTGAGGTTAGAATGAACTTTTGAACCTGTTTTCTATTTGTTAGGACAATGAGACTTATTCTGTAACCTATGACGTCATATCTTGTATATAAGTCTGTGTTTATGATCAAATGGGAGCTTGCTCCGAGAATAAACACTATTGTCTAGTTTTGATATGACTGTATCCTGTCTATTTTATGTTGATAAGTATCTTACAAATTCTTATAGATAGACAGATTGAGTTTAATTAATGAGTATATTGTAGGAATCATTTAATTCCACTAACAAAAACACCTCAATAAAATCTAATCCAAATACTCATCTAAATCATTCTGTCAGATGTGTTACTAGTGCAGGAAAGTAGAATAAATGAAATATTAAGAAACAAGGGAACAAATTTATCAAATCTGAATACGAAAAGGAGTGATTTGTTCTTTTTATGAATTGGAAAAATGAAGAAAGATAAACTAATAAATTTAGTTGTATAACTTACCAAAATTACACAAATAACTGAAGTTGGTCAGCTTTTGACAGCTTAATCCTTGGTCTCTCAGCATAATCCATAGATGATTACAATTATAGTTCGATGATGTCTGCTAGACTAGTTGACTGACCTGTAGGGCAGGCAGAATCCCGTGTCTCCCTTCTCCACCTCCTCCTTGAACTGCTGCACACAGTCCAGGAAGGCCACCATGGCATGGTCAAACTTGTTGTCCCAGAAGAAGCGCAGACCCCCTATACAGTACAGTGGTAGCTCCTACACACACAAGAAGAAAGAGAGAGTAGAATGTACCATATACAACATGGCCTATTCACTGGGGTTGGCTTGGGCCAGTCTAATGAGCATTGGAAAATAGTTCACTCTTTTTTTCACAGCTCATTAAAAAATGTTGTTTGTCTCCATATAGTAGCCAGCGGTAAGTGTGTTCATGTACTGTACCTTTTCGTTCGAGACCTCACTTGTTGGTAACAACCATCACACCTCCTCATCCATGCTTCACGGTGGGAACCACACATGCAGAGATCATCCGTTCACCTACTCCGCGTCTCACAAAGACACGGCGGTTGGATCCAAAACCTGAAATTTGGACTAATCAAACCAAAGGACAGATTTCCACCGGTATAATGTCCATTGCTCGTGTTTCTTGGCCCAAGCAAGTCTCTTCTTATTATTGGTGTCCTTTAGTAGTGGTTTCTTTGCAGCAATTCGACCACGAAGGCCTGATTCACAGTCTCCTCTGAACAGTTGATGTTAATCCGGGTCTGCACTGCAAAAATTGAAATCTAAGTAAGATTAAATATCTTAAACCAAGGCAATATATGCTTGTTTTTTGTCTGACAAGATATTTCTTCTTATCAGCCAGTTTTTATGTTGGAGCATTTCACTTGTTTCAAGCTTTTTTGTGCTTAATTATCTTAATAAGATTATATAACTTGTTACTGAGATTGTGTTACTGGTTCTGAGTAACTTAATGCTCGAAACTATAATTAACAGAATTATAAAGGCGTTTGATCAACACTGACAAGTCCAAAACTGCTTTGTCAAAGTCAGAATTTCTTATTTCAAGCATCTTACCTTTTTCATCTCTTCACATATTAAGAACAGATAATGACCAAATGGAATTCACTGTTTTATTGTCAATCTTACACACAGCACAGCAGTCATGTAGACAAAATACAGTACAGAACAAAGACAGTACACTTTTCATATCTGGGGAACACACTGCGTCATTTGAACTGTTGTACAATTCTATTACTTCCCCAAGATGGTATTTGACTTGTACATAAGTTTGGCTCTTGTTGCTAATTGTGTAATATTGAGGTAAAATCAACCAGCTTTTCAGCATCCACTAACTCAGTGGCCTGTGCAAAGTGTGGGACCTCAACTTGATAAGCCATGATGCTTCTATCAAAGCGTATATTTTGAAATGGTTGATATTGCAAACAATAAAGCCTAGAATCAACAAGAAATATGTTTTTAACCAGTCATATTGGCATATTACCATTCAGTACTTTGGCATAGATCATGGACTTCTGAGTTGTATTAATTACAAGCCATTTGACTGATACAGCATGGTTTACTTCATTGAAACCTAGGAAGTCCCTAAATTTTCCACATAAATATTGTAGATCTTTAACCTCTGATACAGGTCCCATCTCCCTTTCATTTGAAACAATTGGGTGCATTGAACTGTCTACATTTTGGCAGCTTTCATATATTTGGTTCTGATTGGTCAAAGACGTACCAATTTTTTTTTAAATTGAGCTTGGAAGCCCATTGTTTAAAGAAACAATGTTTAGACTCGAACCACATACACATAAGTCTAACCATTGGACCCAATGACTTTATCTGTGATGGCAAATAAAAAGCTCATTCCAATGCTTCAAATGATTTTCAATGAGTAACTTCAACCTAGACACAGTCACAATGGAAAGAACAAATACTATCTGTACAATCTCTATTAGCTCAATTGTCAGTCGTATATACTGTATGCATTGACTTCCAAACTCTCCAAAACAAATGGCAATATCCTTAGCCGGACAAGCATTTGCCCAGATGACTGTTTTAGTTTACCATCACTTGACGTTAATGTACTAACAGAAATTGGGGATGGCCCGATCTCTAACATCTAGAGAGGAATAAGGGAAACCAAGAACAGCAGAATTCACTGAGTCCAGATCAATCTGTCCTGACACAACAAGATGATTCAAAACACATTTGATTTCCAATGGGGCTATGCCCTCCAGAATTACATGCATAATGTCTTGCGGAGTTTGTTGTATGATATCAAAGGCTGAGAATTCAACTAACTTGCTCCTTCTATTGATCCCATATCTTGTTCTCAAGGTTGTTGCGAAGCAAGTCAGTCTGTGCCTTTTCTATTTCATCACACTGTCTGACATGCTTCTCCAATGTCCTTTTAGTATATGCATCTTCATTGAAGTGTGACTGCATGTCCTCAAAAGAACACTCAGTGTCTGCACTTACTGTAGGCAAAGCCCACACCCTCTTTACACCCTGCTAGTTCATGTTGTGCCAGGGTGTCTCCAGAGAGAGAGACCAGATATCGTTTTCTCAACATTAATAGTTAGCATTTTAACCCCACTGTACAATGCATCCATGTCTTCCTTGATTCTATTCAATATTACATCTACACCAGATTGACGGAGGTCTGCTGATCTAGCCATGGCAAGTAGCCTGATAGCAGCCAGTTTAGACCTGTATTTTGGATTTATATTTCCTAGGGTGTAGTACACCATTAACAACTTGTTTGTTGATGCTAAGGATCCTAGTGGATTATAGATCTGTATTTCATCCATGTACAGAACAATCTGCAAATCATTTAGTTTCTCTGAAAATAAGGGTTGTGATTTTAGAAGAGCATCATATACAATATCATGAAAGAAACTTTCCCTGTACATCTGGGGTCCCTTTTCAACCATAGACTAAATCCTTGGGTGTGATAAGAACTGTTCTAGACTTTTGACTAATGGTACATAATAAAATCCTTTGTCTTTGATGAAAATGTCTTTTGATCCTCCACATTTCATCCTGCATATGGTTCGAGCAATGTGAATTTCCTCTGCATCCAAACAGCTAAACTGCTTCTTAATAACACTGTCCTGTCTAAATGTTGTTGCAACGCCAGCAAAAGGCCCAATGAAATTGTCAAATATATTCATTGCATCTTTTTCAAGTTGCCCTGATATGCTTCCTGAATGCTTCTTTAACACTGCCTCCATCTGCTTCCTGAGGTTGTCCAATAGTGATGATTGATACTGCTGTACCCCAGCAACAATGTCATTCACACCTTTCTGATAATGAGAGAGAGAGAGAGAGGTGGGGATGTCATCAATCATGTATACCTATGATATTCAGATGTTCTTATGACATATTCATTAACATAAGGACATAAGGGATCAACAATAGTAAGGTGGACAACCTGGCACTGAGAATGAACTCAACCATCACTGAACCACTACAAAATGCTCTGCATAATGTAACAAACCAAATGCTGTACTCTGTTCAGAAAAAGCATCTTACCTGTAAGAGACGATGCTTGGCTCTGGCATTTATCACAAAAGCAGTGGCATGTGTTGTCAGATTCAAAAAAAAAATTGACATTGAATGTAGTATCCTGAGGCTGGACATTACTAGTTCATGACAAGTATAATGTTTGTGACAGGAGAAATGGTTGCGAAGACTGACTATGAATGCTATTAGTAAATCGAAGTACTTAAAAAAATATGGTCAATTTCAGTAGATTGCCACCAACTGAGTAACTTACTTGTTGCACTGTGACAGCTCCATGTTGGTCAATGCCCCTTTGCCCTTCATCTGAGTCAGATGTATGGAGTTGCTGATCAGTGATGCTGGAGTTAGCTAGAAGATGATCGGGTTGAATGTTGTCCTGTGTACAACACATTTAAAGAAACAGATGATTATTTGAAATTGTATTTAGTTTCACCAATAGTGCTATTTAAATGTTTTGTTCCTATTTATCATCGATTATTTTCACATTAACCCAGCTTTAGCCATAAGAGTCATTATGGCGAAAATGATCGAATAGCCTAATGGACAGTATATGACTTTGGTCCGTGTTTCTTCCATTCATTAAATAATTTTTTTAAATCCAAAGAACCAAAAAAATGCTAGCTAGCTACTTACTTTTTCCGGTGGTGCTTGGCTTTCCTCCGATGGCTGTTCATCTGGTCGGGTGCAATCAAGTAGGTGTTGAAGGTGGTTTCTCTTTACATGATGGAAGGAATTGTACACTTGTCACGACCGTCGTCAGGGTGGAAATGACCGGACCAAGGTGCAGCGTGTTGAGCGTACATTTCTTTTTATTTATGAATGTCGCCAACAAAAACAAGAAACAACTAAACGAACGTGAAGCTGACTAGGGCTATACAAGCCACTAACACAGACAACTACCCACAACTAAGGTGGAAAAACAGGCTGCCTAAGTATGATTCCCAATCAGAGACAACGATAGACAACTGTCCCTGATTGAGAACCATACCCGGCCAAAACATAGAAACAGAAAACATAGAAATAAAGAAACTAGAATGCCCACCCTAGTCACACCCTGGCCTAACCAAAATAGAGAATAAAAGCCTTTCTATGGCCAGGGCGTGACAGTACCCCCCCCCCCCCGAAAGGTGCCGTCTCCGGCCGCAAAACCTGATTCTATAGGGGAGGGTCCGGTTGGGCATCTACTTCGGTGGCGGCTCCGGTGCGGGACGCAGACCCTGCTCCACCTCTGGCTCCCCCCACTTTGGTGGCGCCTCTGGACTGGGGACCCTCGCTGCAGGCCCCGGACTGGGGACCCTCGCTGGCAGCTCCGGACTGGCGGCCGTCGCTGGAGGCCCCGGACTGGAGGCCGTCGCTGGAGGCCCCGGACTGGAGGCCGTCGCTGGAGGCTCCGGACTGGAGACCGTTGTTGCAGGCTCCGGACTGTAGACCGACGTTTGAGGATTTGGACTGGAGACCGTCGTTGGAAGATCCGGACTGGAGACCGTCGTTGGAGGATTCGGACTGGAGACCGTCGTTGGAAGATCCGGACTGGAGACCGTCGCTGCAGGCTCCGGACCGTGGATCAATACTGGAGGCTACGTGCCATGGATCACCGCTGGAGGCTTCGTGCCATGGATCATCACTGGAGTGAGGAGACGTATGGACAGCCTGGTGTGTGGAGCTGCCACAGGGCTTACCAGGCTGGGGAGACATACAGGAGGCCTGGTTCTGGGAGCAGGCACAGGACTCACCAGGCTGGGGAGACATACAGGAGGCCTGGTTCTTGGAGCAGGCACCGGATACACTGGGCCGTGGAGGCGCACTGGAGGTCTCGAGCGTAGAGCCTGCACAACCAGTCCTGGCTGGATGGTTACCTTCACCCGGCAAAGGCGGGGCGCTGGCACAGGACGCACTGGGCTGTGCATACGCACCGGAGACACAGTGTGCAGAGCCGGCGCAGGACATCCTGGGCCGTAGAGACGCACTGGCGGCCAGATGCGCTGAGCCGGCACCATCCGTCCTGGCTGGATGCCCACTCTAGCCCGGCCGATGCAGGGAGCTGGAATGTAGCGCACCGGGCTGTGAACGCGCACTGGAGACACCGTGCGCTCCACCGCATAACACGGTGCCTGACCAGTTCCACGCTCCCTACGGTAAGCACGAGGAGTTGGCTCAGGTCTCCAACCTGACTCAGCAAATCTCCTTGTGTGCCCCCCCCAAGAAATTTGGGGATTGGCCTCCCGGTCTTTCGTGCTAGCCGTGACCCTGTGTAATCCTGGGCCCTTTTACTCGCTGCCGCCGCCTTCCTCGCTGCTTCCACCTGCTCCCACGGCAGGCAATCCTTTCCTGCCAGGATCTCCTCCCACGTCCAGGATCCTTTCCCATTCAGGATGTCCTCCCATGTCCATTGCTCCTTACCACGCTGCTTGGTCCGTTTGTGGTGGGTAGTTCTGTCACGATCGTCGTCAGGGTGGAAATGACCGGACCGAGGTGCATCGTGGTGAGCGTACATTTCTTTTATTATTGTAAATGTCGCCCAAAAAAATAAAAGAAACAACCGTGAAGCTTAACAGGGCTATAGTGCCACTAACAAAGATAACTACCCACAAACACCAAAGGAAAAAAGGCTGCCTAAGAATGATTCACAATCAGAGACAACGATAGACAGCTGTCCCTGATTGAGAACCATACCCGGGCAAAACATAGAAATACAAAACATAGAAATAAAGAAACTAGAATGCCCACCCTAGTCACACCCTGGCCTAACCAAAATAGAGAATAAAAACCTCTCTATGGCCAGGGCGTGACAACACTCTATATTCCTCAGTGCATCCGTCAATACCACAGAGCAATCAGAAATCAGGGCTGCGACTGTGCAATCTATTGATATGGCAGTTTCAATGAAAAAGTTATAAAAACACAGCAGATAACGCACTGTCAAAGCATCTTGAACGTTACTAAACGCAAGTAAAACGTTCCCACTGCTTTCGATGAAAAGGGCGGAAAGAACTGAAAATTATGTTCACAAGTATTTATAATATGACCAAGTAATTTGATTGGAGTAGAGAACAACAGCACTGGGACTTTTAACTATACATGTATCACTCCGCTTTACAGGTGTTCTAATAACCGTAAATTACATTAACGATCGTTATCTATCTTAAATTGTAACAAACTTCGCACCGCAAATATGAACATATTTCCACAAATAACATTTGAGTTAAATTATGAATGGTCGTCAGGAGAGGACGGTATCGTGTAGTCCTACACAAAGTAGCAGTAGCAAGCTAGTGTGTAGGAAAATGTATATGTGGTGCTTGGCAACAGTCCAGTACCAGACCAGTTGGGGAACTATGTGTGTTGGAACCAAATAAATGATGAAATAAATAAATAAATCTGTTGTCGCTTATTACTGTTAACTAATAAATTGCGCTTGTAGAACTGTTGTATAAAAGCAATATCACACTCGAGGTCGTGCTGTTATACTGAATATTATTATCTTTGGCCTGCGGCCTCGTACCTACGACCGAATCACAGCCGTGCTGATATTCAGCACTCCCTCTCATGTGATATTGCTTAACTGACGTACGTTCATCACATTATCTAGCTAAATAAGGGAGGCCTAAAAAACTAAAAAGTCAAATGCGGTCCAAATCTTTGAGTCATCTAACAACACCATGAATGAAGATGGAATGGATTACACATAACCAGGCATAGACCATATATCAACCTCAGTATTAAAAGGTAATGTTCATTTGTTTATACCCGTCTACCTTTCTCCTTAGCAAGCTAACGTTAGCTAACGTTCATTTGAATTGGAAAGTTGGTAAACAAAGTTAGCATGCTAATTTTAACTAGGTAACGTTGACTTTTAGCAGTTAATAACTGCATGAACGACCATTCGTTGAAAGAAATTGAACTTTGGTTAGATTGAGGGTGCTTTATTGCCAGAAATAGTGTTAATGAGGTGTAAATGTGACCTAATGACTGACACTGTCGATTATTTAGCTTCGCAGTCTTTGGCGCCCTTTCAATTGACAAAAGAAAATAAATAGAAATGGCGCCAAAGACAGCAAAGCGAAATTATCGATTGTGTCAGTCGTTGTCTACAATCTTAGCAAGGCAAGCAAAGATGAACTAAGATTTTCAATATGAGAGACAATTTAGCGTTAATGTTAGTTTCATTAGCTTGCACAATCTTTTGGTTTAAAGTAATTGACGTCAACGTTAATGATATACTGGTAGTCTAATTTTGTTAGCTAACATTAGCTAGCTTGGTTAATCATTCCTGCATTAACTGGAAAGGGAAGACAGTATTCTAATGTCTCATAACCTATATCAACCTGACACTTTGCGTCTATAAACTATGATTTAGTTGCTAATTACTTAATTTTACCATGTGGTTACATGTGTTTTCAGCTGCTAATATAAGCACAGACATGCTGCCTAGCCTCTCTAAGGAGGATTTACGTGATCTCTTTCCCGGGCCAGAGCACTTCTTCAGAAGGAGAACCATTTGGAGATTTACTCAAGGTGAAAATGAGGTAATGTTAGAATTGGACATTTGGGAGACATTTAATCTAACCATGCAGACAGTGTTTCCTGTTATCAAAGTAGAATTTACTGGCCATCATTACAATACATTTATCTACAGATGAGCTTGTTTTGGTGTTTGCTGTTAGGTTGTTGTTAGTGTGGTGTTCTTTGCCTTTATAATTACTATAGAATAAATGTATGTCTTATACAGGGTCAAGAATCAGACCTGTGTAGACCAGGCACCTCCTCTGGGACCTGTGATTCCATCCTCCTGTCCCCTCCATCCCCCCACCCCTCCAAACCCAAGAGACCAACATGGTGCCACCAGAACCGTACAGCTTGTCAGCCCACAGTATGTCTTATACACAGACACAGAGTTGGAGCAATCAAGAAGCACCTTTATTAAAAAACAGCGTGCTGGACAAGGAGACTATATCCTTTCCAACGATCTTCGCTGTCGATTAATCAGGAATACAGTACCAAGCATGATTTCCATTAACCTTTACTTAACACCCATCCCGGATCCGGGAGCATCCTCATCAGTAAAAGCTGACTAGCATAGCCTAGCATAGCGCCACAAGTAAATAATAGCATATAAATATCATGAAATCACAAGTCCAATACAGCAAATGAAAGATAAACATCTTGTGAATCCAGCCATCATTTCCGATTTTTAAAATGTTTTACAACGAAAACACAATATGTATTTCTATTAGCTAACCACAATAGCCAAAGACTCAACCGCATATTTTCACCATGTTTCTACCGCATAGGTAGCTATCACAAAACCGACCAAATATAGATATAATTAGTCACTAACCAAGAAACAACTTCATCAGATGATAGTCTTATAACATGTTATACAATACATTTATGTTTTGTTCGAAAATGTGCATATTTGAGGTATAAATCATAGTTTTACATTGCAGCTACCATAAAAAATATCACCAAAGCAGCCAGAATAATTACAGAAAGCAACGTGAAATACCTAAATACTCATCATAAAACATTTATGAAAAATACATGGTGTACAGCAAATGAAAGATAAACATCTTGTGAATCCAGCCAATATTTCCGATTTTTTAAGTGTTTTACAGCGAAAACACAATCAGGTTATACAATACACTTATGTTTTGTTCGAAAATGTGCATATTTAGAGCTGCAAACCGTGGTTATACATTGTGAAAATGTAGCAACATTTCCCCAGAATGTCAGGAGATATTTTGGACACTCACCTAATCTGACCAAAGAACTCATCATAAACTTGACTAAAAAATACATGTTGGACAGCAAATGAAAGATACACTGGTTCTTAATGCAACCGCCGTGTTAGATAAAAAAAAATAACTTTACCATAACAAACAGCTTGCGTTATTGCGAGACAGCGCCCGCCAGAACGGCAGAGAATAGAAATAACATTTTCCACAGAAATACGAAATAACATCATAAATTGTTCTTACTTTTGCTGAGCTTCCATCAGAATCTTGTACAAGGAGTCCTAGGTCCAGAATAAATTGTTGTTTGGTTTTAGAATGTCATTTTCTTCTGTCGAATTCGCTCCACGAGGCTAGCCAAGGTTGATAACGTTCCCATATTCTCTCGACGCAAAGAATGGAAATCCCCAAAAGTCCAAATAAACGTTGAATAAACTGATAGAACTCGGTTGAAAAAAACCTGCTTTACGATGTTATTATCACATGTATCAAATAAAATCAGAGCCGGAGATATTAGCCGTGTATACAGAACGCTTATCATAAGACAATATGGAGGTGCTTCCCGCGCCTTGGTAGACAAAGGAAATTCTGGACACGTCATTCCAAGAGCTCTTGTTCGACCTCAGATCAAGCTAGACACCCCATTCCACCTTCCACTGCCTGTTGACATCTAGTGGAAGGCGTTTGCAGTGCATGCATATCGATAAATATAAGGCAATTGAATAGGCAGGCCCTGGAACAGAGCCTCGTTTTCAGATTTTTCACTTCCTGTCTGGAAGTTTGCTGCCAAGTGAGTTCTGTTTCACTCACAGATATAATTCAAACAGTTTTAGAAACTTGAGAGTGTTTTCTATCCAATAGTAATAATAATATGCATATTGTATGATCTAGAAAAGAGTACGAGGCCGTTTAAATTGGGCACGATTTTTTCCAAAGTGAAAATAGCGCCCCCCTATTGACAAGAAGTTTTAAGAGAGCGGCAGGGGATGACTTCCAGTATTCATGCAGCCGTGACCTCACTGTAATGGCGAAGCGTCTCATAGAGTACTACCCAATGCTGCGGGACAGATCTACAACCAGTGGAGATGAGTAGGTAAGTCACTACTCAGGTATTCAACACGTTTCCAAACGCAGCACTGTTGGAACCTGGCAGTCAAAGTGCAAACATCTGACACTCAAAATAGGAGGGATGTGCTTCATTCAGATCAATCAGGGCAACATGTGTCTGCTTGTATCGTTTCATTTCTGGATTCGATTTTGTTTAACCTGTCTAGCGGAATCCCCTCCACATTCCACTGAAAAGGCAGCGCGCGAAATTCAAAAAATATTTTTTTGAAATATTTAACTTTCACACATTAACAAGTCCAATACAGCAAATGAAAGATAAACATCTTGTGAATCCAGCCAACATGTCCGATTTTTAAAATATTTTACAGCGAAAACACCACGTATATTTGTTAGCTCACCACCAAATACAAAAAAGCACAGACATTTCTTTCACAGCACAGGTAGCTTGCACATAACCCCCAAATAGAGATAGAATTAGTCACTAACCAAGAAACAACTTCATCAGATGACAGTCTTATAACATGTTATACAATAAATCTATGTTTTGTTCGAAAAATGTGCATATTTCAGGTATAAATCATAGTTTTACATTGCAGCTACAATCACAAATAGCACCGACGCAGCAAGAATAACTACAGAGAGCAACGTGAAATACCTAAATACTCATCATAAAACATTTATGAAAAATACATGGTGTACAGCAAATGAAAGATAAACATCTTGTGAATCCAGCCAACATGTCCGATTTTTTTAATGTTTTACAGCGAAAACACCACATATATTTATGTTAGCTCACCACCAAATCCAAAAAAGCACAGACATTTCTTTCACAGCAAAGGTAGCTTTCACAAAACCCACAAATAGAGATAAAATTAATCACTAACCTTTGAACATCTTCATCAGATGAGTCATATAACATCATGTTACACAATACATTTATGTTTTGTTCGATAATGTGCATATATACACTGCTCAAAAAATAAAGGGAACACTAAAATAACACATCCTAGATCTGAATGAATGAAATATTCTTATTAAATACTTTTTTCTTTACATAGTTGAATGTGCTGACAACAAAATCACACAAAAATGATCAAAGGAAATCAAATAATTTATCAACCCATGGAGGTCTGGATTTGGAGTCACACTCAAAATTAAAGTGGAAAACCACACTACAGGCTGATCCAACTTTGATGTAATGTCCTTAAAACAAGTCAAAATGAGGCTCAGTAGTGTGTGTGGCCTCCACGTGCCTGTATGACCTCCCTACAACGCCTGGGCATGCTCCTGATGAGGTGGCGGATGGTCTCCTGAGGGATCTCCTCCCAGACCTGGACTAAAGCATCCGCCAACTCCTGGACAGTCTGTGGTGCAACGTGGCGTTGGTGGATGGAGCGAGACATGATGTCCCAGATGTGCTCAATTGGATTCAGGTCTGGGGAACGGGCGGGCCAGTCCATAGCATCAATGCCTTCCTCTTGCAAGAACTGCTGACACACTCCAGCCACATGAGGTCTAACATTGTCTTGCATTAGGAGGAACCCAGGGCCAACCGCACCAGCATATGGTCTCACAAGGGGTCTGAGGATCTCATCTCGGTACCTAATGGCAGTCAGGCTACCTCTGGCGAGCACATGGAGGGCTGTGCGGCCCCCCAAAGAAATGCCACCCCACACCATGACTGACCCACCGCCAAACCGGTCATGCTGGAGGATGTTGCAGGCAGCAGAACGTTCTCCACGGCGTCTCCAGACTCTGTCACGTCTGTCACATGTGCTCAGTGTGAACCTGCTTTCATCTATGAAGAGCACAGGGCGCCAGTGGTGAATTTTCCAATCTTGGTGTTCTCTGGCAAATGCCAAACGTCCTGCACGGTGTTGGGCTGTAAGCACAACCCCCACCTGTGGACGTCGGGCCCTCATACCACCCTCATGGAGTCTGTTTCTGACCGTTTGAGCAGACACATGCACATCAGCCAGGAAGCATAGGAACTGAGAAGTGGTCTGTGGTCACCACCTGCAGAACCACTCCTTTATTGGGGGTGTCTTGCTAATTGCCTATAATTTCCACCTGTTGTCTATTCCATTTGCACAACAGCATGTGAAATGTATTGTGTTGCAGTGTTGCTTCCTAAGTGGACAGTTTGATTTCACAGAAGTGTGATTGACTTGGAGTTACATTGTGTTGTTTAAGTGTTCCCTTTATTTTTTTGAGCAGTGTATATATATAAAAAAATCTCAGTTTACATTGGCGCGTTACGTGCAGTAATGTTGATTGTGATTTTGCATAAATACTCATAATAAACATTGATAAAAGATGCAAGTGTTATTCACATAATTAAAGATAAACTTATCCTCTATGCAACCGCTGTGTCAGATTTCAAAATAAACTTTACGTAAAAAGATTAATCTGAGAACGGCGCTCAGAGCACAATCCAGCCAAAGAAATAGTCGCCATTTTGGCGTCAACAAAAGCTACAAAAACACTATAAATATGCACTTACCTTCGAATAACTTCATCAGAAGGCACTCCCAGGATTCCCAGACCGACAATAAATGACTGAAAAGTTCCATAAAGCCCATCATTTAGCCACTTGTTGTTAGCATGTTCAGCCCAGGAATCCATTTTCATGACGCACGAGCAATCCCTCCAGACAAAAACTCAAAAAGTTCCGTTACAGGTCGTAGAAACAGGTCAAATGATGTATGCAATCCATATTTAGTATGTGTTTTACATTAATCATCAATAAGGATCCAACCGGAGAATTTCATTGTCTGAAGAAAGAGCATTGGAACGAGAGCACTCTCTCTCGTGAGCGCGCCAAAAGAGACTGAAAGTTTCTGACGACCACTCAGTAAAATAGCTCCTATGAACCCCTCCTTTATAGTAGAATCATATAACTAAAATCTAAAGACGGTGACATCTAGTGGAAGCCCTAGGAAGTGTTTGCTTATCCATAACTAGAAGGGGTATCATTTGACACTGTTTTGAAAATCGAGTTCTCACTTCCTGTTTTGACCTCTTCTCAGGTTTTTGTCTGCCAAATGAGTTCTGTTATACTTAGACATAATTCAAACAGTTTTAGAAACTTCAGTGTTTTTCCTATACAATAGTAATAATAATATGCATGTATTACCTTCTGGGACAGAGTAGGAGGAAATTCCGTTTGGGCACGCAATTTCTTCAAAGCCGAAATGCTGCCCCCTATCCCGATGAAGTTAAGAACAAGTTTATCTTTAATTCTATGTAAAACATGTATCTTTCATCAAAGTTTACTATGAGTATTTATGTTATTTGATGTGGCTCTCTGCAATTTCTCCGGATATTTTGGAGGCATTTCTGAACATGGCGCCAATGTAAACTGATGTTTTTGGATATAAATATGAACTTTATCGAACAAAACATATATGTATTGTGTAACATGAAGTCCTATGAGTGTCATCTGATGAAGATCATCAAAGGTTAGTGATTTATTTGATCTCTATTTCTGCTTTTTGTGACTCCTGTCTTTGGCTGGAAAAATGGCTGTTTTTCTGTGATTTGGCGGTGACCTAACATAATCGTTTGTGGTGCTTTCGCTGTAAAGCCTTTTTGAAATCGGACACTGTGGTGGGATTAACAAGAAGTGTATATTTTAAATGGTGTGAAATACTTGTATGCTTGAGGAATTTTAATGATGAGATTTCTGTTGTTTGAATTTGGCGCCCTGCACTTCCACTGGCTGTTGTCATATCGATCCCGTTAACGGGATTGCAGCCCTAAGAAGTTTTAAGTAGGCCTAAGCTTCTTTAGCCTGGTTAACACCAGACCGAATCTCAAATGAGGTACGGTGTGGGAAATGAGCAGCGTGAGAAGCCATAGCAGGGACGGGGGTAAACTACTTTGGGCAAATGTAAAACAGTGAGCTCGCGAGAATTCGGTCTGGTTGTCTGTATGTCTGTCTGTCATGTTATGGATGAACTCTGGCGGATCCTCGATCGAGGGAACTGCTTTATACCTGAACTGAAGACCCGCTGGGGGACCTTTAATAACAAGGCACAGTTTTATGGAGTGTTCAAAAAGGTAATGAAGCCACCGCTGCTGGACAAAGGTAATTACTGGCTTTGTAGACAATGGAGAATCCCATGAACGTGTCACGGCCGTCAAAAGAAGTGGACCAAAGTGCAGCGTGGTGAGCGTACATGTTCCTTTTAATAGAATGTTGCCAACAAAACAAGAAAAGAAAGAAACAACCGTGAAGCTTACAGGGCTATAGTGCCACTAACAAAGTTAACTACCCACACTGAAAGGAGGGGAAAGGGCTACCTAGGTATAATTCCCAATCAGAGACAGCGATAGACAGCTGTCCCTGATTGAGAACCATACCCGGCCAAAACATAGAAATAAAGAAACATAGAAAACAAAGCATAGAATGCCCACCCCAAATCAAACGATCTATAAGGTCAGGGCGTGACATTACACCCCCCCCCCAAAGGTGCGGACTCCGGCCGCAAAACCTGAACCTATAGGGGAGGGTCTGGGTGGGCATCTACCCGCGGTGGCGGCTCAGGTGCGGGATGCAGAACCCGCTCCACCACTGGCTCACCCCACTTTGGTGGCACCTCTGGTGCAGGGACCCTCGTCCCCGTCGCTGGAGGCTTCGTGCCATGGATCATCGCTGGAGGCTTCGTGCCATGGATCATCGCTGGAGGCTTCGTGCCATGGATCATCGCTGGAGGCTTCGTGCCATGGATCATCGCTGGAGGCTTCGTGCCATGGATCATCGCTGGAGGCTTCGTGCCCTGGATCATCGCTGGAGGCTTCGTGCCATGGATCATCACTGGAGGCTTCCTCCGTGGAGCCGGAACAGGTCTCAACCGACAGAGACGTACTGGCAGCCTGGTGCGTGGAGCTGCCACTGGGCTTACCAGGCTGGAGAGACATACAGGAGGCCTGGGTCTGGGGACAGGCACAGGATACACTGGGCCGTGGAGGCGCACTGGAGGTCTTGAGCGTAGAGCCTGCTCAACCCGTTCTGGCTGGATGGTTATTTTCGCCCTGCAGATGCGAGACGCTGGCACAGGACGCACTGGGCTGTGCAGACTCACCGGAGACACAGTGCGCAGAGCCGGCGAAGGATATCCTGGGCCGTGGAGATGCACTGGAGGCCAGATGCGCTGAACCGGCACCTTCCATCCTGGCTAATTCTAATACATGCACACATTTCTTACTTAAAGGGTGTGAATTGTCTTTGTGGTCATATTTGTTTTTCTCTTTGTGTTTGTGTCAGTCTGCAGAAGACCCCAACACCTTTCTTCAGGAGAGACCACTCTTCAGCCCTGTCGTGTGCACACCTTGTGCACCAATAGGATTCGACCTTTGGTCAACCACACCCCCATTACTTCCCATAAAAAGAGGAGCATCCCTCAGCCTCAGCACCATTTGGTCGAAAACATTCCAACTGGACAAGAATCAAGCTGGACCTCTACAAGGGAACTTCATCCTCAGCGGTACGACTGGGCTCTAGCTATATGCTACACCCTAAAAGATACCTCACCTGGATCAAGACACCAGCTGGTACTCCCACAACGGACCTTCATAGACCTTCCAGACCGTCGAGCCTCCACCACACATACACCTACACCCTATTTTTTCCGGTCCATAATACGGCCTTTTTACCGCATTACGACCGAGTGCGCTTATTTGCACCTTTTTCTCCTCCCTGCTACCTGATGAAGCCGAGTAAGGCAGAAACACGTCGTGGCTGGGCTGCCCCTAGACCCGTTGTGCAGCTGTAAGGAAGGCAGGTTCCACACGGACTTCAGGGGTAGCTCCTTTTGGCTACTTATTTTTATTTTTTTTTAATTTTTTTTATTACCCTTATTTTAAGTTTTACACAGGGACACACTACACATGGAAGATCCACGAGACAGCGACGACTCCGGGCACTCTGATGACTACTCAGAACCCCTACTCTACCACAAGACTAGCCCTATTATTTCTACAGGGCACAGCTACCAACACAGACCCTCTGAACTCTTTAAAAAGAGACGCACAGAGGAGCCGGCCAAAATAAGTTTAGACCGGCAGCCTGGTCTCATTATAGAAACATCATATAATGAACTTCCTTCTCAGTCTTCTACACAGCGGGAGAAACATCCCACACCAGTGGGCTTTCTCTCCCACCAGGCAGTTCCTCTCCACGGTCTCAATAGGACCCAGCTACCGGATGACTACACCCCTACACCATTACACCGGGGACGAAAAGAAACACCTCCTGATGACATCCCCAGCGGGCAACCACACTCCACAGCCCACCTCACACCACCCCACTCCAGGACCTCAAAGATACCTAGAAGACCCATCTCAGACCTACTACACAGATTTCCACCCCCTCCTCCCCCCTCTACAGAACACCACCACCACACACCACCCCCAAGGCTACCAAGATAGAATACAGACACCCCGAAAAATAATCCCTCATACAGGGATAGACCAACTGAATACCGGTCCACCTTTTACGGGACCAGATACTGCGGGGGAAACCTAGGAGCTACACCTACTCCAGGAACCCCTCCACCCCATCACATCCACCGGATACTCCCAAACGCCATGAATACAGAGATGGACATCACACAACGAAGCTAACCATTTGGGACACACGCCTAAAACCGATCTCCAGACACTCTACGGTTCGGACCCAACAAGCAGATCGGGATGTGCAGCGCCCCCAACCCAGACCGATGCCTTCACCCACCCAGCACCATAGGACCGACACCTCTATACTCGGCACCAACCCCAGGAGTACTGAGAGCCTAGCTGAAAAGCAGGCCTCTACTGCCACCATTCAGAGCCACTCGGACAACCTGGTCTCACCAACCACTTACAAATCGGTGGCACGTCACATCACCGGGGATCCACAGACCCCCGCCAGCTTCAACGCCACAGCACGTACACTCTCCAAACTCATCAGAGCGAGACACCACCTGGAGACCATTAGCTATTACCTCTCCGGTAATGACCTACCTCCTGGCTACCTCCACAAGGCCAGAACACTCACGGCAGCCTTCACACCATCGGGAGCATCCGATACCACACTGGCGGCACTTACCACACTGGCGGCACTCTCCACGGCATCCTCACTCTGGATAGAAACCAGCCACGAGATCCTACAACGGCACTACAGGGAGGAGGTATCCAATAGATACGCCACACTCTGCAACACACCATTATGCTCTGACTGGCAGGAAGCCTGGTACCTAGGCATTCTATGGGCCAAAAAGCTCCTCAGCGAACAACTCCTGGACCGCCTCCTACAGGACATTAGGGACTCACTCCCCAACTTCCACGGTTATTGGCCAACAAAAGACAACAGCCAATTTAAGCCACCGCTCACCCACTGCCAACCTCACAGCGAGGAGGAGGACGATGTAGCCACACTAGCTACGCACACCAGGAGGACCTCACCATCTCCACGGACCAACAGACGCCTTACATCGGTACGGTACCCCCCCAAGGAGGTGATTACGCCCCCTCTTCGGGAATCGTCACCCCACACCACTCCAGGGAAAAATATTTCCACTGCCCAACACGAAAAACCAGGGACACTTCCAACAAAAAGCGTCTTACCTCCACCATACCCAGGGACCCAGAAACCCAGCCATACCCTCACTAGGGTGGCACAGGGTGGGCCCCCGCCGGGAAACACAAATCCTCCTTACCCACCCCGAGATCATACCCTGACCAGGGTGGTTGAGGGAGAGGAGCAGAGGGATAGTGCTAAGGTGGCCTCTGATCTTTCCATGCCATCCCATACCCAAACCAGGGGGGAATGTCATGAACATCAGCAGGAGCGGGTTACAACCAAGCCACGGAAATCCTTGGCTAGCCACATACCACAAGAGGACAAGAACCATCCTCCCCAATCCGAGGGGATAGAAGTGACCATAAACAAATGGGCAGCTACGGACAAAAACCTCCCCACCTTCAAGATGCTAACCACCAATCCACCAGCACTCTTAGGACCACCACTCTCACCACCCCCACAGCACCTGTTGGAGTTTAACATCATCAAGAACGAGGTACTCATGGATGCAGCATCTCAGGTGGAAATACTCAACTTCCTCGCAACTACCCCACACCAGGATAACCCTCGGATCACTTCCGATCTACGAACCCTTCCACCCCCACAGGCAGAGACTCCTCCTCTCCAAACGACACCGACCAAATCACAATTCCTCAGGTACAGCAGGATATGCACCCAATCCCAAGACCTCAAAACTGCTACGCACATCCTCTCCAAAGCCCTATACAAAAACAGAGGATATACTCGCTCGGCACTCAAAAAGGCCCAACGCGACTCCGAGAGACACACACGGAAAGGACAAACCAAAGGAAACCACCAAATCATACCCATCATTACAACCTACAACTCACCCAGCTACCGAGTGGCTACTCACATCCAAAAAAGACTCAAATATAAACAACTACTCCCTCTTCACATACCCATCCTGGCCCTCATAAGGAACAAGAACCTCAAGGATGCTCTAGTCAGCAGCCACCTCTAAAATAAACCACAATGAAGAAACCAAATAAACCACAATGAAGAAACCAAATAAACTCGCCAGGATCCACGGACCAGGATTCACCTCCCGAACCCCTCCAGGTCCAACACTACTACTACGGGCCGGACCATCACTGAGGCTTTCAGTACAGCGGAGGAACGCCCGGACATACACTGCACCTGCACCTTACACACCCCACATCCCATACAAAAGATAGGGGGTCATTAAGACCACAAAAATAGACCTCCAATAGCACTATAGAGTTACCATGACCATGGACTCTCAATAATACTTTCCTTTAGCCACTTTACTAGCACTATAGAGTTACTGTGACCACGGACTCTCAAAAATTCTTACCTTTAGTCACTCTTAAAAAATGTTTTTTTTTAAAGAATTCTTCTAATATTTATATATATGTTTTTCTTTTTGGTTTCTTGAACTCGGGGTTACCATGACCATGGGCCTTGATGAAAAGAAACAATAACATAGAACTAAATAACAAAATTACAACCAAAAAACCCTTACCAACCCACCATCCTTCCAAAATACTTCTCATCCACACCCACCAGCACCCCCAACGGACGAGAACCTTTTTTCTCCAACTACTCTTGGGACCCCGACGACTCCCCCGCAGCGATTATACCCTAAGCAATTAGGCCCTTCCATACACCAAGCAAGAAGACGGGAGGAAATGGATTGACCGGACTCCTCCGGACTCCACAGAACAATTTTTCCCAGGGGGACCCCTTACCCCGCCGCACTAAGCCTGGACAACCGATCCACTTTTTTACCTGGACTACGAAAAAAATTCACTGTCTAGGGATGACATACCACTGGAACGCTACGATCCTGGAAGGGAGTAGCTCCACGGGTCACTATCACCCAAACCACTGAATTACCTACGACTGAGATGGTAGGGATGGACACATGGCAATCAACTGTGACTCCTGGCAGACGTACGGTACAAAGCCAGAGGAAGTTTGCCTGATCCTAAACCCTCCATACACCTACCGAAACGCAGGACGGAACTCCAAGGGCGGATGCATGACAACCGTAGAGAGGGCTCGCCTTCTGGGTTTTTGTCTGCTCAAACCAATGGCAGTTCAATGACTAACCACTCGACAGGGACACATGGCAACCAACTGAGGTCCGGACCTGCACAAGGTATGCAACTCGACGGTTTTGCCTGATCCTACATCGAGTCTTTCGATCCTCCACATTTCATCCTGCATATGGTTCGAGCAATGTGAATTTCCTCTGCATCCAAACAGCTAAACTGCTTCTTAATAACACTGTCCTGTCTAAATGTTGTTGCAACACCAGCAAAAGGCCCAATGAAATTGTCAAATATATCCATTGCATCTTTTTCAAGTTGCCCTGATGTGCTTCCTGAATACTTCTTTAGCACTGCCTCCATCTGCTTCCTGAGGTTGTCCAATAGTGATGATTGATACTGCTGTACCCCAGCAACAATGTCATTCACACCTTTCTGAAAATGAGAGAGAGAGAGAGAGGTGGGGATGTCATCAATCATGTATACCTATGATATTCAGATGTTCTTATGACATATTCATTAACATAAGGACATAAGGGATCAACAATAGTAAGGTGGACAACCTGGCACTGAGAATGAACTCAACCATCACTGAACCACTACAAAATGCTCTGCATAATGTAACAAACCAAATGCTGTGCTCTGTTCAGAAAAAGCATCTTACCTGTGAGAGAGGATGCTTGGCTCTGGCATTTATCACAAAAGCAGTGGCATGTGTTGTCAGATTCAAAAAAAATGTTGACATTGAATGTAGTATCCTGAGGCTGGACATCACTAGTTCATGACAAGTATAATGTTTGTGACGGGAGAAGTGGTTGCGAAGTCTGACTATGAAAGCTATTAGTAAATCTAAGAACTTTAAAAAATATGGTCAATTTCAGTAGATTTACTCGGTTGGTGGCACTTACTTGTTGCACTGTGACAGCTCCATGTTGGTCAATGCCCCTTTGCCCTTCATCTGAGTCAGATGTATGGAGTTGCTGATCAGTGATGCTGGAGTTGGCTAGAAGATTATCGGGTTGAATGTTGTCCTGTGTACCACGCATCAAAGAAACAGATGATTATTTGAAATTGTATTTAGTGTCACCAATAGTGCTATTTAAGTGTTTTGTTCCTATTTATCATCGATTATTTTCACATGAACCCAGCTTTAGCCATAAGAGTCATTATGGCTAAAATGATCGAGTAGCCTAATGGACAGTATGACTTTGGTCCGTGTATCGTCCGTTCATTAAATATTTTTTTTAATCCAGAGAACAAAAAAAATACTAGCCAGCTACTTATGTGTTCCGGTGGTGCTTGGCTTTCCTCCGATGGCTGTTCATCTAGTCGGATGCAATCAAGTAGGTGTTGAAGGTGGTTTCTCTTTACATGATGGAAGGAATTGTACACTATATTCCTCAGTGCATCCGTCAATACTACAGAGCGACCAGAAATCAGGGCTGCGACTGTGCAATCTATTGATATGGCTCAATAACAGTTTCAATGAAAAAGTCATAAAAACGCAGCAGATAACGCACCGTCAAAGCATCTTGAACGTTACTAAACGCAAACGCAAGTAAAACGTTCCCACTGCTTTCGATGAAAAGGGCGGAAAGAACTGAAAATTATGTTCACAAGTATTTATAATATGACCAGTAATTTGATTGGAGTAGAGAACAACAGCACTGGGACTTTTAACTATACATGTATCACTCCGCTTTACAGGTGTTCTAATAACCGTAAATTACATTAACGATCGTTATCCATCTTAAATTGTAACAAACTTTGCACCGCAAATATGAACATATTTCCACAAATAACATTTGAGTTAAATTATGAATGGTCGTCAGGAGAGGACGGTAACGTGTAGAACTACACAAAGTAGCAGTACCAAGCTAGTGTGTAGGAAAATGTATATGTGGTGCTTGGCAACAGTCCAGTACCAGACCAGTTGGGGAACTATGTGTGTTGGAGTCAAATAAATGATTAAATAAATAAACAAATCATAATCTGTCGCTTATTACTGTTAAATAATAAATTGTGCTTGTAGAACTGTTGTATAAAAGCAATATCACACTCGAGGTCGTGCTGTTATACTGAATATTATTATATTTGTCCTGCGGCCTCGTACCTACGGCCGAATCACAGCCGTGCTGATATTCAGCACTCCCTCTCATGTGATATTGCTTAACTGACGTACGTTCATCACATTATCTAGCCAAATAAGGGAGGCCTAAAAAACTAAAAAGTCAAATACGGTCCAAATCTTTGAGTCGTCTAACAACACTATGAATGAAGATGGAATGGGTGACACCTATCCAGGCATGGACCATATATCAACCGCAGTATTAAAAGGTAATGTTCATTTGTTTATACTCGTCTACCTTTCTCCTTAGCTAGCTAACGTTCATTTGAATTGGAAAGTTGGCAAACCAAGTTTGCTAATTTTAACTAGGTAACGTTGACTTTTAGCAGTTAATAACTGCACGAACGGCCATTCGTTGAAAAAACTTGAACTTTGGTTAGATTGAGAGTGCTTAATTGCCAGAAATGGTGTTAATGAGGTGACTGACACCGTTGATTATTTAGCGTCGCAGTCTTTGGCGCCCTTTCTATTGACAATAGAAAATAAATAGAAATGGTGCCAAAGACGGCGAAGCTAAATTATCGATGGTGTCAGTCATTGTCTACAATCTTAGCTAGGCAAGCAAAGATTAGCTAAGATTTTCAATATGGGAGACAATTTAGCGTCAACGTTAGTTTCATTAGCTTGCACAATCTTTTGGTTTAAAGTAATTGACGTCAACGTTAATGATATACTGGTAGTCTAATTTTGTTAGCTAACATTAGCTAGCTTGGTTAATCATTCCTGCATTAACTGGAAAGGGAAGACAGTATGCTAATGTCTCATAACCTATATCAACCTGACACTTTGCGTCTATAAACCATGACTTAGTTGCTAATTACTTAACTATTTACCATGTGGTTAAATGTGTTTTTCAGCTGCTAATATAAGCACAGACATGCTGCCCAGCCTCTCTAAGGAGGATTTACGTGATCTATTTCCCGGGCCAGAGCACTTCTTCAGAAGGAGAACCATTTGGAGATTTACTCAAGGTGAAAATGAGGTAATGTTAGAATTGGACATTTGGGAGACATTTAATCTAACCATGCAGACAGTGTTTCCTGTTATCAAAGTAGCATTTCCTGGCCATCATTACAATACATGTATCTACAGATGTACTTGTTTTGGTGTTTGCTGTTAGGTTGTTGTTACAGTGTGGTGTTCTTTGCCTTTATAATTACTAAAGAATAAATGTATGTCTTATACAGGGTCAAGAATCAGACCTGTGTAGACCAGGCACCTCCTCCCGGGGACCTGTGATTTCAGGCTCCCCCTCCTCCACCCTCCTGTCCCCTCCATCCCCCCACCCCTCCAAACCCAAGAGACCAACATGGTGCCACCAGAACCGTACAGCTTGTCAGCCCACAGTATGTCTTATACACAGACACAGAGTTGGAGCAATCAAGAAACACATTTTTTGAAAAACAGCGTGCTGGACAAGGAGACTATATCCTTTCCAACGGTCTTCGCTGTCGATTAATCAGGAATACAGTAACAAGCATGATTTCCATTAAGAGAGCGGTAGGGGATGACTTCCAGTATCCATGCAGCCGTGAACTCACTGTAATGGCGAAGCGTCTCATAGAGTACTACCCAATGCTGCGGGACAGATCTACAACCAGTGGAGCTGAGTAGGTAAGTCACTACTCAGGTATTCAACACATGTTTCCAAACGCAGCACTGTTGGAACCTGGCAGCCAAAGTGTAAACATCTGACACTCAAAATAGGAGGGATGTGCTTCATCCAGATCAATCAGGGCAACATGTGTCTGCTTGTATCGTTTCATTTCTGGATTCGATTTTGTTTAATGTGATTTATAACACAAACATTTTGTTTGTTAGGAATCTGTGAACTAGCAGCTTTTGAAAAGGATTCAGAATGTGACAACCCCCATAAAGAAGCAGGGAGCGACCCCTTCAAGAAAGAGGCCACGAAGCCTTCGATTTCAGAGCAGCCAGGAGATGTCCACTGATGAGACTGACGAATCCACCTCCTCAACCCTGATCTTGTAGACATCCCCACTATCTAGATGCAGCACCCCAGAGGTTGAACAGTTGGGTGGTAAGTACACAAATTTAAATAGTGGATAGTGTTTCCGTATAAATTCAACTTCTACTACTACTCTAAATGAGGGACTAGAAACAAAGTGACTATTTAGTCTTCAGTGTTTCCTGTGGAATGAGAGGTTTGGGGGGGGGGGTAGTACCAGCGGAATCACTGTTCTTAATTTCAGTCTACATTTTTAAATGTTAATTGGTCGGGTTTGTTATGTTTTCTGGCATCAGAAACTACTGAGAGCCTACAGAACCTGGCGAGACATTATAAAACTCTACAGGAGATGTACAAAACCAAGGCCAGACCCAACCAGAAGGATGTTTCCCAGCTCCTGGACCTTGAACTCCAAGCAAGACGGGCCTTCGTCAACTCTGATGCTACTAAGGAGCAGGACAGGCCTACCAAGATACTTCAAGCGTATCCCTGCTTCAGAGAACTGGATCATGTAAGGAAATGTATTCATTCTAAGTAGGCCTATGCTTCTTTAGCCTGGTTAACACCAGACCGAATCTCAAATGAGATACTGCGTGGGAACTGAGCAGCGTGAGAATCCATAGTAGGGACGGGGGTAAACTACTTTGGGCAAATGTAAAACAGTGAGCTCGCGAGAATTCGGTCTGGTTGTCTGTCGGTCTGTCATGTTATGGATGAACTCCGGCGGATCCTCGATCGAGGGAACTGCTTTATACCTGAACTGAAGACCCGCTGGGGGACCTTTTACAACAAGGCACAGTTTTATGGAGTGTTCAAAAAGGTCATGAAGCCACCGCTGCTGGACCAAGGTAATTACTGGCTCTGTAGACAATGGAGAATCCCATGAACGGATTAATATAATTCTTAAATATTTTCTTTGTGTCCAGACAAATGTACTTGTTTTTAGTGTAGCTGTACTGGTTTTAAGATATATTTACTAAACATAAGGCCTTATTTCAAGATGATGGCACTAGCATAAATGTACAAACATTTTCCTACATATTCAGAAAATGATTCTTAAATCTTTTCTTTGTATCCAGACAAATTACTTGTTTTTAGTCTGAACGCACTAGGTTAAGATATCTATGCAGTCGAGACTAGATATTTTAACTTGTTTAAAAAATCTTGGCAAGTCAAATTTTTTCCTGTTCTGTTAGCAGATAATTTTGCTTATTTTAAGTAATATTTCCCTCATTTTACAGCTTTCCCTTGTTTTTGAGAGCTGACTTTTTGCAGTGTATATGTTGATTTGTTTAACACTTTTTGGGTTACTACATGATTCCAAATGTGTTATTTCATAGTTTTGATGTGTAGACTGTTATTCTACAATGTAGAAAATAGTTAAAAAAAAGAAAAGCCCTTGAATGAGTAGTGTGTCCATATTTTTATCTGGTTCTGTGTGTGTATCTATCTATCTTTCTATCTATTGGGGGATTGGAAATGATGCAGACAATTACATTGATGGAAGCCACAATCTATATGCAATATTAAAGCTGATCTACCCCCTAAAAAACAAATAAACATCTCAATTCGGTGCCTTTATCTCTCTCTCCGTCAGGCCTTCATCCGCCGCTACCTGGGCAACCGCAAGGAGGAGAGCATCGACGTGCTGCAGCTGACCCAAGACCCCTTTCTCATGCCCCCCTTCTGCAAGGCCCTGGCCACCGGACCTGGGCCATTGGCTTCGGGCTCCACGCCCTCCACCTCCAGTGCATACAACAGCAGTGCCTCGAACTGAGGTGCCCAACGCCACCCCTGAGGGCTCGTGTGGGGGCCACATTACTCAAACGCCCTCCCTTCTGGATATGGGGATGGGGGAAGGAGGATGGAGGGGGTAAAAACAGACTAAAGGATGG
Source organism: Salvelinus alpinus (assembly GCF_045679555.1). NCBI lineage: Eukaryota > Metazoa > Chordata > Actinopteri > Salmoniformes > Salmonidae > Salvelinus > Salvelinus alpinus. Next base: position 26,806,860 of record NC_092088.1, read on the forward strand.
AGGAGTGATATCTGAAGTGCCCTCCCTATCCTCACCCCTCCTAAGACATGAAGGGGCAGTGCCAGTCTATGGCTTGTCTGTTGGACCCAATGGCTGCCCACATACATGTACACACACACACACCCCTGCCACAAAGAAGAGAAAAACCTTGCTTGGCCTGTCCAGTGGGCTGCATCACAGAGTCATTGGAAAACAGACTGAAGTCAGTGTGTTGTGTTGTGTGTGTGCGTGCGTGCATACCTGTTTTCAGGAAAACCAAACAGCTCAAATCAAATTGTATTTGTCACATATATGTGTTTAGCAGATGTTATTGCGGGTGTTGCGAAATGCTTGTAAGCTAGAAGCATGGCAGCCCTGTCTGTCGGCACCATTTTCCTACATATCCATTCCATTTGATGTATGAGTTTATTTTATTTTTACAGGGACAGTGCACATTAATCAACGTTTCAGTAAAAGTGCCGGTTTTGGCCAGCTGGATATTTTTCAACCGTGGGCAGGTTATTAAAAACAATTACAATACAGACAATCAATGAGCAGTGAGCACTCGCAGAGCAACATAGGACAAGCAAGACATAGCAGACAGACAGAGCAACATAGCACAAAAAGCAACAAGACAAAATCCATAAAAGCAACAAAGGGTTTCCACACCTCACAAGCTACAGACAACATGGGAAGCAGCAATACACAGCTAGGGATTATGTTCACAAATCTGATTGACCTTTAGCCATGTCTTCCTGTTTTTTGTGAAAGTGTGATTGGTGGTGCAGTTATGTGTGTCTGATGGCAGTGTATTCCAGACATGAGAAGCTCTCACAGAGAAAGCGGATTTACTAAAGGTGCTTTTCCTTAAGGGAACTATACAGTCACCTCTCATGGCAGACCTTGTGGATCTGCTGCCATATGTTTGGGTTTTCTGTTTAACAAAAATACTGAGTGGAGGGGGAGCCAGGCCATTTAGGATCTTGAATACAAGACATGCGTTGGTGTATTGCACAAGATTTTCCAAACTCAGGAGCTCATGCTTTCTGAGGATGTAACAGTGATGATGGCTATTGGGCTTCCTATCAAGCACTTTGAGAGCCTGTTTATAGACAGACTGAATGGGTTTTAATGTTCTACAGCAAGCTTGGGCCCAACTAGTGAAGCGTTAAGTGGGGGAGTATCATAGATTTGAAGTACAGCTTTGCTACCTCTAGTCAAACATTTTCGTATATGAATCGGAAATTAGCTAGTGTAACAGGGTTATATTGGTGATTCCCCTTGCCACTTTATTGTTAAACCAATGGGTTTTTGGTTTTAGTTTTGTCTTGCCTTCACCTACTCAACATGGCATCACTTTTACTTTGCTAGCTGACAACTTTACGTTTTTTTTGTTTTGTTTTTAATTACCGTTTATATTTTTAGTTTTTCCATCGCAACTTTCTTCCCTCATTCAACTTTTTCACTCCGGACGCTTTATCTGGACATGGTTCGTCAACACCTTCAACAGCCGAAGCTAAGTACTAACATTAACATGATGTCTTCTAATTGCAGTCGCTGTACTCATAATATACAGGAGAACGATCGCCTTACGGCGAGAATAGCTGTGCTACAAGCCCAGCTTCAGACGCAATCGTTAGGCAAGGGTAATTTCAGTGTAGGAAAGGAAGAAACAGCGTCTGTGCCACCAGTAAGTACAGATAGTAACGTTAGTATAAATCCCCCCGCACAGTCCCCGCAGCCGGACAACTTTCTCATGGCTTCTGGAGGGAAATGCTGTTGGAATGCTCAACCGGTGTCGCTCATTCAGCCGACAGAAACTTTCAACCGGTTCTCCCCATTATGTAGCGAGTCGGAGTCTGAGTCTGAGTTTTCTCTTGTCTCTACTCCTCCCGTTACGGGGTCTGAGACGCCGAAGGCTCCCACCATTAGCTCTGACAAATTGAAAACCCTAGTCATTGGCGACTCCATTACCCGCAGTATTAGACTTAAAGCGAATCACCCAGCGATCATACACTGTTTACCAGGGGGCAGGGCTACCGACGTTAAGGCTAATCTAAAGATGGTGCTGGCTAAAGCTAAATCTGGCAAGTGTAGAGAGTATAGAGATATTGTTATCCACGTCGGCACCAACGATGTTAGGATGAAACAGTCAGAGGTCACCAAGTGCAACATAGCTTCAGCGTGTAAATCAGCTAGAAAGATGTGTCGGCATCGAGTAATTGTCTCTGGCCCCCTCCCAGTTAGGGGGAGTGACGAGCTCTACAGCAGAGTCTCAGCACTCAATCGCTGGTTGAAAACTGTTTTCTGCCCCTCCCAAAAGATAGAATTTGTAGATAATTGGCCCTCTTTCTGGGACTCACCCACAAACAGGACCAAGCCTGACCTGCTGAGGAGTGACGGACTCCATCCTAGCTGGAGGGGTGCTCTCATCTTATCTACCAACATAGATAGGGCTCTAACTCCTCTAGCCCCACAATGAAATAGGGTGCAGGCCAGGCAGCAAGCAGGCTGTTAGCCAACCTGCCAGCTTAGTGGAGTCTGCCAATAGCACAGTCAGTGTAGTCAGCTCAGCCATACCCATTGAGACTGTGTCTGTGCCTCGACCTAGGTTGGGCAAAACTAAACATGGCGGTGTTCGCCTTAGCAATCTTATTAGGATAAAGACCTCCTCCATTCCTGCCATTATTGAAAGAGATCGTGATACCTCACATCTCAAAATAGGGTTACTTAATGTTAGATCCCTCACTTCAAAGGCAGTCATAGTCAATGAACTAATCACTGATCATAATCTTGATGTGATTGGCCTGACTGAAACGTGGCTTAAGCCTGATGAATTTACTGTGTTAAATGAGGCCTCACCTCCTGGTTACACTAGTGACCATATCCCCCGTGCATCCCGCAAAGGCGGAGGTGTTGCTAACATTTACGATAGCAAATTTCAATTTACAAAAAAAAAAATGGCGTTTTCGTCTTTTGAGCTTCTAGTCATGAAATCTATGCAGCCTACTCAATCACTTTTTATAGCTACTGTTTACAGGCCTCCTGGGCCATATACAGCGTTCCTCTCTGAGTTTCCTGAATTCCTATCAGACCTTGTAGTCATAGCAGATCATATTCTAATTTTTGGTGATTTTAATATTCACATGGAGAAGTCCACAGACCCACTCCAAAAGTCTTTCGGAGCCATCATCGACTCAGTGGGTTTTGTCCAACATGTCTCTGGACCTACTCACTGCCACAGTCATACTCTGGACCTAGTTTTGTCCCATGGAATAAATGTTGTAGATCTTAATGTTTTTCCACATAATCCTGGACTATCGGACCACCATTTTATTACGTTTGCAATCGCAACAAATAATCTGCTCAGACCCCAACCAAGGAGCATCAAAAGTCGTGCTATAAATTCTCAGACAACACAAAAATTCCTTGATGCCCTTCCAGACTCCTTCTGCCTACCCAAGGACATCAGAGGACAAAAATCAGTTAACCACCTAACTGAGGAACTCAATTTAACCTTGCGCAATACCCTAGATGCAGTTGCACCCCTAAAAACGAAAAACATTTGTCATAAGAAACTAGCTCCCTGGTATACAGAAAATACCCGAGCTTTGAAGCAAGCTTCCAGGAAATTGGAACGGAAATGGCGCCACACCAAACTGGAAGTCTTCCGACTAGCTTGGAAAGACAGTACCGTGCAGTACCGAAGAGCCCTCACTGCTGCTCGATCATCCTACTTTTCCAACTTAATCGAGGAAAATAAGAACAATCCAAAATTTCTTTTTGATACTGTTGCGAAACTAACTAAAAAGCAGCATTCCCCAAGAGAGGATGGCTTTCACTTCAGCAGTAATAAATTCATGAACTTCTTTGAGGAAAAGATCATGACCATTAGAAAGCAAATTACGGACTCCTCTTTGAATCTGCGTATTCCTCCAGGGCTTAGCTGTCCTGGATCCGCACAGCTCTGCGAGGGCCTGGGATCGGGAGAGACACTTAAGTGTTTTAGTACTATATCTCTTGACACAATGATGAAAATAATCATGGCCTCTAAACCTTCAAGCTGCATACTGGATCCTATTCCTACTAAACTGCTGAAGGAGCTGCTTCCTGTGCTTGGCCCTCCTATGTTGAACATAATAAACAGCTCTCTATCCACCGGATGTGTACCAAACTCACTAAAAGTGGCAGTGATAAAGCCTCTCTTGAAAAAGCCAAACCTTGACCCGGAAAATATAAAAAACTATCGGCCTATATCGAATCTTCCATTCCTCTCAAAAATTTTAGAAAAAGCTGTTGCGCAGCAACTCACTGCCTTTCTGAAGACAAACAATGTATACGAAATGCTTCAGTCTGGTTTTAGACCCCATCATAGCACTGAGACTGCACTTGTGAAGGTGGTAAATGACCTTTTAATGGCGTCAGACCGAGGCTCTGCATCTGTCCTCGTGCTACTAGACCTTAGTGCTGCCTTTGACACCATCGATCACCATATTCTTTTGGAGAGACTGGAAACCCAAATTGGTCTACACGGACAAGTTCTGGCCTGGTTTAGATCTTACCTGTCGGAAAGATATCAGTTTGTCTCTGTGAATGGTCTGTCCTCTGACAAATCAACTGTACATTTCGGTGTTCCTCAAGGTTCCGTTTTAGGACCACTATTGTTTTCACTATATATTTTACCTCTTGGGGATGTTATTCGAAAACATAATGTTAACTTTCACTGCTATGCGGATGACACACAGCTGTACATTTCAATGAAACATGGTGAAGCCCCAAAATTGCCCTCGCTAGAAGCCTGTGTTTCAGACATAAGGAAGTGGATGGCTGACAACTTTCTACTTTTAAACTCGGACAAAACAGAGATGCTTGTTCTAGGTCCCAAGAAACAAAGAGATCTTCTGTTAAATCTGACAATTCATCTTGATGGTTGTAAAGTCATCTCAAATAAAACTGTGAAGGACCTCGGCGTTACTCTTGACCCTGATCTCTCTTTTGACGAACACATCAAGACTGTTTCAAGGACAGCTTTTTTCCATCTACGTAACATTGCAAAAATCAGAAATTTTCTGTCCAAAAATGATGCAGAAAAATTAATCCATGCATTTGTTACTTCTAGGTTAGACTACTGCAATGCTCTACTTTCCGGCTACCCGGATAAAGCACTAAATAAACTTCAGTTAGTGCTAAATACGGCTGCTAGAATCCTGACTAGAACCAAGAAATTTGATCATATTACTCCAGTGCTAGCTTCCCTACACTGGCTTCCTGTTAAGGCAAGGGCTGATTTCAAGGTTTTACTGTTAACCTTTCACGAGCCTCTACCCCGGGTCCGGGATCACCCCCCACCCCCCCCACACACTGATTAGCATAGCTAGCATAGCTTCACAAGTAGATAGTAGCATCTAAATATCATTAAATCACAAGTCCAAGACACCAGATGAAAGATACAGATCTTGTGAATAAAGCCACCATTTCAGATTTTTAAAATGTTTTACAGGGAAGACACAATATGTAAATCTATTAGCTAAACACGTTAGCAAAATACACAATTTCTTTGTCCACCATTTTTTCTCTCCACCAGTAGCTATCACCAATTCGGCTAAACTAAGATATTGATAGCCAATAACCAATAAAAAACCTCATCAGATGACAGTCTGATAACATATTTATGGTATAGGATAGTTTTTTTTAGAAAAAAGTGCATATTTCAGGTAGAAATCACAGTTTACAATTGCACCGACCATCACAACTCGACTAGAATTACTATAGAGAGCAACGTGTATGACCAATTTACTCATCATAAAACATTTCATAAAAATAGACAAAGCATAGCAATGGAAAGACCCAGTTCTTGTGATTTCAGACCATATTTCAGATTTTCTAAGCGTTTTTCAGCGAAAACACAATAAATCGATAAGTTAGCATACCACATGTGCAAACGTTACCAGAGCATCGATTCCAGCCAAAGAGCGCTATAACGTAATCACCGCCAAAATATATTAATTTTTTCACTAACCTTCTCAGAATTCTTCCGATGACACTCCTGTAACATCATTTTACAACATACATATACAGTTTGTTCGAAAAGGTGCATATTTAGCCATACAAAACCGTGGTTATACAATGGAAATAGTCACAACTCAAGCCTCAAAATGAGGAACGTCAGCTTTCAGAGTGATCTAGTTTAATCGAAAGCTAATCATATACTTGACTAAAAAATACAGGGTTGACAGGATTCGAAAGACAAATTAGTTCTTAATGCAACCGCTGATTTACATTTTTAAAATTATCCTTACTTTTCAATACAGGGTTCGCCAAGTGAAGCTATACCAAACAAAATGGCGAAATATGCGTTTAAAATATTTCGACAGAACAACAATTTATCATATTAAATATTGCTTACTTTGAGCTGTTCTTCCATCATATTCTTGGGCAATGTATCCTTTCTATGTTATAAACGTCTTTTGGTCGATAGATGTCCTCTGTCCTTCGAAATATCCACTAACGATCGAACGGGACCCCAAAACGTGTCCAAAGTTTCAGAGTGCACAACAAAGAAATTCCTCAAAATCGCACTAAACGGATATAAATTGCTATAAAACGGTTCAAATTAACTACATTATGATGTTTTTAACAACTATAACGACTGAAAACATGACCGGAGAAATATTGCTGGTTAGACAAGGATTTGGAATGAGGCAAGTCCGATGTCCTTCACGCTTCAGGCGCGCGACGAGAAAGGGCGGTCCCTATACATTTTGTGGTTTTATAATGGCTGGGATTGTGCAATAGACTCCATTCAAAACGTGATGACGTACAGACACCCAGAGGAAGACGTAGGCAGTGTCGGTTTCTTCATAGCATTCACTGTCGCCTTAAAAACAGACTCCAGATCAGGGGTAAAAATTTCTGGAATCTGACCCCTGTCATGAAAAGTGCTGTAGATTTTGTTCTGTACCACTCAGAGACAAAATTCCAACTTCTATAGAAACTAGAAGGTGTTTTCTATCCAATAATAACAATAATATGCATATTGTACGATCAAGAATTTAGCACGAGGCAGTTTAATTTGGAGACCCAAATATGCTAATGCGGAACAGCACCCCCTATAGTTGCAAGAAGTTAACCTATAAAGCGTTACATGGGCTTGCTCCTACCTATCTTTCCGAGTTGGTCCTGCCGTACATACCAATACGTACGCTACGGTCACAAGACGCAGGCCTCCTAATTGTCCCTAGAATTTCTAAGCAAACAGCGGGAGGCAGGGCTTTCTCCTATAGATCTCCATTTTTATGGAACAGTCTGCCTACCCATGTGAGAGACGCAGACTCGGTCTCAACCTTTAAGTCTTTACTGAAGACTTATCTCTTCAGTAGGTCATATGATTGAGTGTAGTCTGGCCCAGGAGTGTGAAGGTGAACGGAAAGGCTCTGGAGCAACGAACCGCCCTTGCTGTCTCTGCCAGGCCGGTTCCCCTCTCTCCACTGGGATTCTCTGCCTCTAACCCTGTTACAGGGGCTGAGTCACTGGCTTGCTGGTGCTCTTTCATGCCGTCCCTAGGAGGGGTGCGTCACTTGAGTGGGTTGAGTTACTGACGTGATCTTCCTGTCTGGGTTGGCGCCCCCCCTTGGCTTGTGCTGTGGTGGAGACCTTTGTGGGTTATACTCGGCCTTGTCTCAGGATTGTAATGTTGGTGGTTGAGGATTTCCCTCTAGTGGTGCGGGGGCTGTGCTTTGGCAAAGTGGGTGGGGTTATATCCTTCCTGTTTGGCCCTGTCCGGGGGTTTCTTCGGATGGGGCCACAGTGTCTCCTGACCGCTCCTGTCTCAGCCTCCAGTATTTATGCTGCAGTAGTTTATGTGTCGGGGGGCTAGGGTCAGTTGGTTACCTGGAGTACTTCTCCTGTCTTATCCAGTGTCCTGTGTGAATTTAAGTATGCTCTCTCTAATTCTCTCGTTCTCTCTTTCTCTCTGAGAACCTGAGCCCTAGGACCATATGTCAGGACTACCGGGCATGATGACACCTTGCTGTCCCCAGTCCGCCTGGCCTTGCTGCTATTCCAGTTTCAACTGTTCTGCCTGCGGTTATGGAACCCCTACCTGTCCCAGACCTGCTGTTTTCAACTCTTAATGATCGGCTATGAAAAGCCAACTGAGATTTATTCCTGATTATTATTTGACCATGCTTGTCATTTATGAACATTTTGAAAATCTTGGCTCTCTCTAATTTTCTCCTTCTCTCTTTCTTTCTCTCGGAGGACCTGGGCCCTAGGACCATGCGTCGGGACTGCCGCCCGTGGTGACTCCTTGCTGTCCCCAGTCCGCCTGGCCTTGCTGCTATTCCAGTTTCAGCTGTTCTGCCTGCGGTTATGGAACCGCCACCTGTCCCAGACCTGTTGTTTTTCAACTCTTGATGATCGGCTATGAAAAGCCAACTGAAAATTATTCATGATTATTATTTGACCATGCTTGTCACTTATGAACATTTTTGAACATCTTGGCATAGTTCTGTTATAATCTCCACCCGGCACAGCCAGAAGAGGACTGGCCACCCCTCATAGCCTGGTTCCTCTCTAGGTTTCTTCCTAGGTTTTGGCCTTTCTAGGGAGTTTTTCCTAGCCACCGTGCTTCTACACCTGCATTACTAGCTGTTTGGGGTTTTAGGCTGGGTGTCTGTACAGCACTTCGAGATATTAGCTGATGTACGAAGGGCTATATAAAATAAAATTGATTGATTGATTGATCTTATTGGCTGGTTTGCGTAGCTTGCTTACGGGGGGGATGTTTCAGTTAGAATCGTCCCAGTGAACAAGCACCAAACCAGCGGTAAGTTGTTGGTTGCAAAGCACTGTACGTCAAAAGTGATTTTTATACTCCCAAGTGATGATTTAAATGTACAATTTATATCAACTTCTTTGTAAATGTTATTCGAACATCACACATAAGATGCAGTGTTTTTTGGAGAATATTGGTTGTGCATTTTGTTGTAAAGAATTCCCGCCAGTACTAGCTAGCAACTTACTGTGTCTGGTGGGGGGGGGGTTCATATATTTTGTACAGTGCGTGAGTGCAGAGTTGGATGGTGAGCCGTGCATTGCATGACGTACAATTTTGTGCTGTTCCTATCAGAATACATCTCCATGACTGGTGCTACACGTTGGAGTTCGTGTCGGTGATTGATTGTATACAACGCAAGCAGAGTACTGTTACACTAGGTTGAATTTGGTTATCTAATTACCTTTTTCACATGCTTTTTAAAAGAGAGGTTGGAATCAAGTATGATGCCAAGGTACTTCAAATCAGATACCACCTGGAGCTTCTCCCCTGACACATAGACATCTGGCTCAGTAGCATCTGTTGCCCTCTTTGTGAAGAACATGCAGACAGTTTTTTTCACATTGAGATGCAAACACGAGTCACTGAGCCACTTTGTAACCTGGACCATTACAGTAGTGAGTTATTGTGCAGCTTGTTGTTTGCTGTTTGCATGCACATATATCACTGTATCATCTGCATACATTTGAACTTCAGACCCAGTACAGACAGAAGGCAGATCATTATTAATGTACAGGCTGAACTGGAGGGCCCCCCAGTATTGACGCTAAGAGTGGGCGACAGCTCATTGCTCACTCTGACACACTGAGTTCTGTCTTCAAGGTATGATTTCATTCCTCTCAAGGCATCGGGGTAAAAGTTGAACTTGGACAATTTTGTGATGTGTGAGGTTCTGAGTTATGCACTACAACCCAATACTATATGTGATTGTGATTGAATATTCAATGTGATTGAATATTAGCAACTGTTGGCCTGGGCGCCTGGGTGTCTGTGTGTGTGCCGGAAGTAACAGTTAGCCCCAGATAAGTGTGCTGGGAAGCGGTGGTTAGCCTTGAGCGAGAACAGTGTGCTTTTGTATGCAGGTGCGAATAGCTCAGACAATGTTGCAGAGCTGTCTGACCTCAGTCTCTGGGGTGAGGGAGCGTAATCTACACAGCAACAGCGCCGGGACACCAAAGAGGCTAGGACTAGCCTGAGCGCCGGCGATAGGCTGGGTGAGTCTAAACCGCGCCCAGTCTCTACTCTGTGACAGGCCGGCTCGGAAGTGGGAACTAACTCTGTCAGAGTATATTATATTGTCTTTGTCAGGAACAAGTCAGTTCTCTGTCTTATCCTGTGCGATGATACATTGAACCCGTATATACGAAAATTGCATTTACCATTTATTGCTTAGTTAATAAAAAATACATAGCATACAATCGGTGACTCATTGTCATACTTATCCTTGTACCAGACTGAATTGACGCAACCCTAACAATAATCTCAGTGTGTCCTTGCTGGGATGACACAATCATTCTACTGCCGGAGAATATAAACAAAGTCACTAGAAGTCGCTAAATGACGTCATCACCTAATTTGCATAATTAGCCATGTGCATGTAATTGTGATGGACGCTGTAGGAGAGAGGAATAATGTCGTGGGAGAGACAAAAAGTGAGTGAAAAACACACTAAATATGTTTAGAACTACAAATGAACTTTCTTCTGTCGATTATTGATTTTTTAATGTCACAATTCCAACCCTCCTCCTTTATCCGGGCTTGGGACCGGCAAAAGTGACCCAAAAGAAACACTCTGGCGGAGTTACTTTTTCTTTTTTAGTTTAGTTTTCTTAATTTGGTTTCATTTTGAACCTTATGGTCCACTTAGGAGCCTACAACAAGTCACAGTAAAACATGAACATTTTTAACCATCATTTTTTAACCATTTTTTTTTGTATACAATTACATTAACAATCTAGATGGACCAAAAAGAGACAATAGAAAAAACTGTCAATGGCAATGTGAGAAAATTATGGTAACTAGTCTGGCCTTAATTCAGGTAATTTTTAAAAATTTTATGTAAGCCAGGGTGGGACCAGCCAGCGGCGACTTCCCGCATGCGTGATTCATTTGCAGTATGGACGCTGAGGGGTGAACATCTCCTACTCTGAGAGGACTGGGCCGCCTTTGAGTGCTTCGGGACGGGGGTGGGGCCCACGGCAGCACCCGCTGCTCGTTGAGGTTGAGTAGAGTAAGAACTAGACGTGCTTTCACATCAGTCTCCAATAACACCAGAAAAAGTCGCTAGATCTGTCGCTAGTCGCTTTTTTTGGGAAAATGTGCCTCTAGAGGGGTCTGAATACTCGGTAAATATAGCGACAAAGTCGCTAAGTTGGCAACACTGATTCCACGGGAGCGGACAGTACACAGCATATCATAACGTTCTGAATAATGGCCAAGTCTACCTCGCTCCCTATTCCACTGAACCGCTTAGGCGTAACAAACACAAGTCCAACATTTATCGGAAACTGTTAAACTACCTGTTCACTACCCTCCTGCTCTCCGGGGATGTACAACTAAATCCTGGGCCTAACATCACTGAGCCAGCGATACTGTGGGGTTTTGCTAGGCTTAGCGTGCTAAAATAACTATAAACTAGAAGGATTTTACATTAATTAAAATTTAAGCTACTGACTCATGTAGGCCTGACAATTTGTCTTTGTTCTCAGGAGTAACAGTTCTCATAGCCTAACCATGGGGCCACAGCCTGAAATATGTGTGTGTATGCAACAATGTACAAGGCCGTAAGATATGAACAAAAGTGTGAAATGTGTGTGTGTGCTGGAAGTAACAGTTAGCCCCAGATAAGTGTGCTGGGAAGCTGTGGTTAGCCTTGAGCGAGAACAGTGGGCTTTGTATACAGGTGCAAATAGCTCAGACAATGTTGCAGAGTTGTCTGACCTCAGTCTTTGGGGTGAGGGAGCGTAATCTACACAGCAACAGCGTCGGGACATCACATGCGCTAAGGGGCTAGGACTAGCTTAAGCGCCAACACCAACGATAGGCTGGGTGAGTCTAAACCACGCCCAGTCTCTACTCTGACAGGCCGGCTCGGAAGCGGGAACTATCTCTGTCATGAGTATATTATAATATCTTCATCAGGAACAAGTGTCTTCTCTGTTTTCATCCTCCGTGATGTTACAGTGAACCCGTATATACGGAAATTGCATTTGCCATTTATTAACTTTTGAATTAAACAATTATTTTAACCAAGTTCAGGTGTGCTATTGTTCCTATCTCAGTCGAACCGTCGCAGCCTTAACAATACTTACTGATAAGTGTTGCGTCAATCAAATCTGGTATCAGGATAAAATGTGATTCAGAGTCACCGAATATACTTTAAGTATTTTTATTAAACTCAAGCGATAAATGGTAAATGCAATTTTCGTATATACGGGTTCACTGTATCACCACGCAGGGTAAAGCAGAGAACTGACTCGAATGATACATTCAACATTTGTTATACTGTAACAGAGATAGTTCCAACTCGTCCGTTGGCCTATCACAGTAGAGGCTTAGCGTGGTTTAGACTCACTAGCCTATCGGTGGCGCCCAGGCTGATCCCAGCCCCACAGCGCTCCAGATGTCCGGCGCTGTTGCTGTGTAGATTAGCTTCCACACCCTAGAAACTGAGGTCAGACAGTTCTGCAACATTGTTGAGCTATTTGCACCTGCATAGAAAACATACTGTTCCCGCTCAAGATTAACCACAGCTTCTCAGCATACTATCTGGGGCAAAATGTTACTTCCAGCACACACACAGGCACCCAGGCCAACAGTTGCTAATATTCAATCACATGTGATATAGTATTGGGTTATAGCGCAATAAACACAGATCCTCACATTACCAGAGTGGAAAGCAGTGGATGGCCTCGTCCACTGATCGTCGCCGCTGCGGAAGTGGGTGAGTGCTATGGTCCCATGGTTTCTCTCGACTCCAGTATGGAATTTGACTCTTCAAACATAACCAAGTCGCTATATGCGATCCATGTCTCTGCTTCTGGTACGCAAGCTGTTGTAATTAGTTCCCCGCATCCAGTGCATTGTGGGAGGGATAGTTAATTGCGCTACCGAACTGCCCCTAATCAAAATGGCCTAAACCCAGCCGTCAGAAAACACAGAAAATGTAACTTTTTTCAATGTGTCAATTACTCTCGAGTCATCTGGGACCTGTTGATAAAACAAGTTTACTGGAGAACTGAGACGAAGTAGAGACTCTGGACAGGGTGGATTAGGTTTAATTAAAAGCAATTTATTCAGAGGTAAAAATATCTGAAATAGCGTGCACGGACCCTTTCATCAAGCTCAAATGGAACTCTCTGAAAGAAGCCCAGATAACAGAGTGCATATACATTTTATACAGTACAGAAAGTAGGTTGAGTCTGGAAGTTCTGGTCCTCTGGTTGGTTCTGATGAGTTGGGCGAGGTCTCCTTCAGGCCAGTATCACTGTCCCATTGGCTCTGAGTAGAGTTCTTTGTCTTCAGAAATGTTCAGCTAAAACAGGAGATTAGGTGTGTGCGTAGATGTTCCTATTTTGACATTTCTGTGTGTCTCTGTAAAATGTTCATACTGAAGAGGAGTTTTTGTGTGTGCGTAAATGTTCCTGTCTTATCTGTGTTTATGAAAGGTTTACGTCAGCCCTCTGTCCTTGGGTATGTGTGTGTCTCAGTTTCTCGTGATATGCAGTACCAGGCACCCCTTTTCTTATCAGTCTTTATGAAAAGGCCTGTGTCAGCCATCTGTCTCTGGGTGTGTGTGGGTCTCCGTATCTGCTATGAGTTTGTGAGAAACCCTGTTTGGAAAGAAGTTAGTTATAACAATGTATTAGCAAATATGCTTGTGTTATAATAAATGATATTTATTACAGACCCACGAGCGAAGCCCAAGGGACTACTAGGGGGGCACTTGAACATTCGTAATGTCATTCCAAAAAGTGATCAAATTCAACATCTCACAGACTCCAACCTTGACTTCCTCTAACTTTCAGAGACATGGCTCCATAAAAACTCTCCGTATGCTGCTTTGATTGTGCCTGGCTACAATGTTTTCAGGAGAGACAGGACTGAAGGAAGAGGAGGGGGTCTGATGATTTACATTAAATAACATATCCGATGTAAACAAATTGAGTGGCCATGTGATAATGAACTAGAATGTATTGGCCTGAATGTTACACTGTCTCCCCAAATGTATTTTACCCTACTGTCTCCCCAAATGTATTTTACCCTTATTGGAATGTATAGACCACCTTCCACCAAAAGTGTGTTTTTTGATCAGTTTAATAACATGCTTAGGGAATGTGAAGTCTTGTAGGAAAACCCTCAAACGGATCACTAATACCTTTGACCTTACACAGCTAGTTAAAGGGCCAACCAGGGTGACTTGTTGCTCTAAAACACAGATTGATAAAGAAAATCAAATCCAAACCTGGCCAAAAGTGCACTCTTCCTTGGCTAAATGGAGAAATATGGAAATTGATGAAATAACAAGATTCTGCTGTAAAAACAGCCCTAAAATCCAAATTAGAGCATGGCAGACGTAGGTTTACCATGTTGAGAAATAAGGTGATGAAAGAAATCAGACAGGCCAAGGTAAACTTTTTTATTAACATAATTGGTGAAGCAAAGGGAAATTCTAAATTGATCTGGGAGAATCTAAAAAAGTTAACAGGGAAAGACCATAGTAACACTGCAAAAAGACTAGAAATCATGGTGAATAACAATCTAACACAGGATGCAGTCGAAATAGCAATAGCCTTCAATTCCTACTTTATTGACTGTCAGGGTACTGACACAGAACCCCTCCACTGGTTTCTTGGGCTCAGTGCTAGTAAATGACACTCAACCTGTCTTCATCATAAGGGAGGTTTCTGAGTCAAAGGTGAACAAGGTGATTAGCTCACTAAAGAACTCTAAAGCCAAAGCTGTGTTTGAGCTGGACTCTAACTTTCTTAAAAACTACAAAGAGTCACTCATTGGCCCCATTACTAAGGTCACCAACACATCTATTGGTCTGGGGGTGTTTCCATGGGTATGGAAGTCGGCCATAATAACGGCCATCTTTAAATCGGGTGACCCTGCTGACGTGACTAACTACAGGCCCATTAGTATACTACCTGTGGTGTCGAAGGTTGTTGATAAGTGTGTAGCAGAACAACTGATTGCCTACCTCAACAACAGCCCCTTCACATTACACTCCATGCAGTTTGGCTGCAGAGCGAAACACTCCAAAGAAACGGCCAACTGCTTTCTTGTGGAAAATGTGAAGTCCAAGATGGACAAAGGGGGCGTTGTTGGACCTGTGTTTCTGGACCTAAGGAAGGCTTTTGATACTGTGGGGTTCTTTAAGGTTTTTAGCATGCTTGCTTAACTAACTATAAACAAGAAAATATCTTATATATTAAAGTTTGAATTTATGACTCATGTGAACCTGCATTGTACAATATTCTCAGAAGCCTGACTGTTAGGTTGCAACCCAAAGAATGTGTTTTGTATGCAACATTGTACAAGGGCATAAGATATGAACAGCAGTGTGAAATGTGTGTGCGCTGTACTGTGTGACCGAAACTGTGCTAATCTTAGAGAGGCACAGGAGGGGTGTAGAGGGAGGGGGGTTAATCAGGAGACTGCTGACTATGGTGTACAATAGACAATAATAGATAAATTATACACATGAAGATCATCTGTGAGGTTCTGAATTATGCACTATAACCCAATACTATAACACATGTGATTGAATATTAGCAACTGTTGGCCTGGGAGACTGGGTGTCTGTGTGTGTGTGCTGAAAGTAACAGTTAGCCCCAGATAAGTGTGCTGGTGTTAGGGTTGCGTAAGTTCAACTGAGATAGGAACAATAGGACACCGGAACTTGATAAAAAGAATTGTTTAATTCAAAAGTTAATAAATGGCAAATGCATTTTTCGTATATACGGGTCCACTGCACCACCCCGCAGGGTGGAAACAGAGAAGACACTTGTTACTGACAAAGACATTATAATAAATACTCATGACAGAGATAGTTCCCACTTCCGAGCCGGCCTGTCAGAGTAGAGACTGGGCGTGGTTTAGACTCACCCAGCCTATCGTTGATGTTGGCGCTTTAAGCCAGTCCTGGCCCCTTAGCGCATGTGATGTCCCGACGCTGTTGCTGTGTAGATTACGCTCCTTCACCCCAGAGACTGGGGTCAGACAGTTTTATAACATTGTCTGAGATATCTGCATCTGTATACATTGTCCACTGTTCTTGCTCAAGGCTAACTACAGCTTCCCAGCTTCTTATCTGAGCTAACTGTTACTTCCAGCACACACACACAGACATCCAGGCGCCCAGGCCAACAGGTTGTCAATATCCAATCACATTTGATATAGTTGCTAATCACGTTTGTTATAGTATTCAATCACATATGATATAGTTGCTAATCACGTTTGTTATAGTATTCAATCACATATGATATAGTTGCTAATCACGTTTGTTATAGTATTGGGTTATAGTCCATTGTACACCACAGTCAGCAGTCTCATGATTCACCCCCCCCCCTGTGTCTCTCTAAGATTAGCACAGTCTCGGTCACACAGTACAGCTTCACACTACTGATACATTTGTTGCTTCTCTCCTTTTAACACACACACATTTCAGGCTGATATTCATGGTTGGGCCCTGAGCACTGGTAAAAGTGAGAACAATGGAAAATGCAGGTTCACAAGAGTCAGCAATTCAAACTTTAATGCATAAGAAGCCCTACTAGCTTATAGTTAGTTAAGCATGTCAAAAAACCTTTATAAAACCCCACAATGGGAAGCTGTGGTTAGCCTTGAGCGAGAACAGTGGGCATTGTATACAGGTGCGAATAGCTCAGACAATATTGCAGAGCTGTCTGACCTCAGTCTTTGGGGTGAGGGAGCGTAATCTACACAGCAACAGCGTCTGGACATCACATGCGCTAAGGGGCCAGGACTGGCTTAAAGCGCCAACACCAACGATAGGCTGGGTGAGTCTAAACCACGCCCAGTCTCTACTCTGACAGGCCGGCTCGGAAGCGGGAACTATCTCTGTCATGAGTATATATTATAATATCTTTGTCAGTAACAAGTGTCTTCTCTGTTCCACCCTGCGGGGTGGTGCAGTGAACCCGTATATACGAAAAATGCATTTGCCATTTATTAACTTTTGAATTAAACAATTATTTTAATCAAGTTCAGTTGTGTTATTGTTCCTATCTCAGTTGAACCTTACGCAGCCCTAACAATTGGTGACCCCGACGCTGAACTGAGGGAACTTGCTGGACAAGGCGCCAGCCTTTGGCCGAGACTGTCGCCAGACGGGGTCCTCTCACAAAAGACCGCGGTCTACTAAAAAAGGTAAGCAGATGCCTATTGTTTAAAAACTAAAAGTCTGCACATTGGCGTTAACCAAATTTATTTTGTGAGAAAACCTAACTGGTGTAAGTTACTAAATTTTCGAACCGTATGTTCATTTTAATAAAGTAAGGATAAAACGATTTACGTATTATTTAATTACGTACTGCTTAATGGCGAATGCATTTTCAGTTGGCCAACAGAATAATAATGGAATGACTGTATGTGTATGAAATGACATTAAAAGCCTGATTGTGTGTGTGTATGAATGTACGCTAGTGTTAGGGTTGCGTAAGTTCAACTGAGATAGGAACAATAGGACACCTGAACTTGATTAAAATAATTGTTTAATTCAAAAGTTAATAAATGGCAAATGCATTTTTCGTATATACGGGTCCACTGCACCACCCCGCAGGGTGGAAACAGAGAAGACACTTGTTACTGACAAAGACATTATAATAAATACTCATGACAGAGATAGTTCCCACTTCCGAGCCGGCCTGTCAGAGTAGAGACTGGGCGTGGTTTAGACTTACCCAGCCTATCGTTGATGTTGGCACATAAGCTAGTCCTAGCCCCTTTGCGCTCTCTGTTGTCCCGTCGCTGTTGCTGTGTAGATTACGCTTCTTCACCCCAAAGACTGGGGTCAGACAGCTCTGTAATATTGTCTGAGCTATTCACACCTGTTATACAATGTCCACTGTTCTCGCTCAAGGCTAACTACAGCTTCCCAGCTTCTTATCTGAGCTAACTGTTACTTTCAGCACACACACACAGACACCCAGGCGCCCAGACCAACAGTTAGCTAATATTCAATCACGTTTGTTGTAGTATTCAATCACATATCATACAGTTGCTAATATTCAATCATGTTTGTTATAGTATTCAATCACATATAATACAGTTGCTAATATTCAATCATGTTTGTTATAGTATTGGGTTATAGTGCATGACTCAGAACCTCACATATGTTTTTCGTGTGTATAGTTTATCTGTTATTGTCTGGTCAGCAGTCTCCTGATTCACCCCCCTCCTGTGTCTCTCTAAGATTAGCACAGTCTCGGCCACACAGTACAGCTTCACACTACTGATACATTTGTTTCATACACACACATATTTCATACAGTACAGCGCTATCTTTAACACACACACATTTCAGGCTGATATTCATGGTTAGGCCCTGAGCACTGGTAAGAGTGAGAACAATGGAAAATGCAGGTTCACAGGAGTCAGCAATTCAAACTTTAATGCATAAGAAGCCCTACTAGCTTATAGTTAGTTAAGCATGTCAAAAAACCTTTATAAAACCCCACACTAGGGACATTTAAAAATTCTGAAAGAATTTAGGGAAGTGAGTGAGGACAATGGCAACATAACCACCGTGAAGGGCGGGATATTGGACATAAGACAAGTTCTAATATTGAACGGCAATATACCGGTCACACGGATTTTTATGTGTTTGCATGGTATGTTGGATATAAGATAAATTGTCGATTAATAAGTTTAGGTGGACCCTCGACTAAAGTGGACGGCAACATAGTCCAGGGAAAGGCAGAAGTATTGGAAATAAGACAAGTCTAGGTGGACCCTCGACGGCAATACACTGAGTAAGACAAGTTCCCTGTAACAAGTAAACGGCAAAGCAGTGGTGAAGAGAGGTTGGGTTATACTGCGCAGATGGCCCAACGGCATTGTTTTGGAGATAAGACAAGTTTACTGATTGAATAAGACGTGTCGGATATAAGACAAGTCACACTGTATGATTGTTGCTTTATGATTGTATCCCACTGTATGTACTAAATCAGGCTTCTATGTGACAGATAATAACGACATATAACTAACGTAACCAGTTACACTTAAGTACTAGTATAACCACGTAATTAACACTCTCACTAGGTAATAACAAATAGAGACAGAAATTATAAAACCTCCGATAAAAAGGAATAATAAGAAATAAATATGGCTCAAATTGTTTTTTTTTGGAAAACGTTCAAATCAACTCTGTAAGTGAATGGGGGAAAAGCTATACAGAGAAATGGACAGAAGAGGGCAGTATTGCCACGCTCAACGGGCTCCCAGACGACGGGGAGCCTGGTTGAATGCTGGTGACATCACGAAAAACTTAAAACCAATTCGGAGTAGAGAGAGAATAAGGATAATCCTCGCTGGGGGAAAGCTTGGACCTTTGAATTGTAATGTTTTCTGGGAATTGTTTCGGTGCTGGAGTTTGCGTATACAGACAATTATAATAATATGCTTGTTGGTGGGGAAACTCAGTTATTTCAGTGGTGTTGGTGGTTCAGCGGTAGGGTTTTTGTTTTTGCCTTCAACGAGGGAGACTGAGGTTCGTATCTCAGCCTTGACATCGATAGACTAAAACTAATTCTGATGGTAATTCAAATATTTATAGGTTTTGCCCGGAAAGATACGGTTGTTAGTGTTTGTTCAACATATGAACTGAACGTTTTGATAACTTGTTTAGGTTATATTTAAAGACTAATGCTATTATTGTTATGGATTGGCTGACATGCGATATAAATTTAGCAAAGAACATGGTACCTTTACATTTTTGAGTAGAGAAAGTTGAGAAGTTGATTTCACTTATACGATAGTTTTGGTGCAAAACTCAGTTGGAGTAAGAGGATGTTTTGCCTAGAGGCAGGAATAAGAGAGTTAGTTTTGGTATTGTATTGGCTACTAATTTTCAGGGTACGTTGCTAGAGACAGGACGATGTGTTGTGTAACGACGTTATATTGGGGATTGTTCATTCCATTTAGTAATAAATACTATAGTTGAGGAGTTTTTTAATTAAAGAGAGCAACAGTGTGAATGTATATGTAAACGCATATCCTGATTTGAACTATACTAATCTATTTGCTAAAATTACTGAACCTGTATATTCAACATTTGATAATGATCCTGTATTATAGGAGGAACGGGATACAATTTGTACTTTCCCCACCGGGTGTGGCCGTATCAAATTATGACAGGGAAAATTGGTTGTGTTATTTAGAGGGAAAAGGCGTGCATTATATCTTTGAGTCACTTTCAAAAGTGGCTAAAAGTTATTGGTTTTTGGTTAGGTAACACCAGGGAATTCGAACAAGAAGTAAACGTATTCTAAACATGATCTGTTTTCATTATGGGGAACAATGAACGGCCAGCAAACTGGTATGGCTGGCCGGGAGTGTTTTATTTTAAAAGGGACAGTACACGTTTATCACAGTTGTGTGAGTGTAATGGTAGAGTGTAAAGTATTTTGGGGAGACAATTTGGAGAAAGACTGAATGAGTTACATGAAACATAGAGGAAATTTAAAACGAATGATTTGAGGGTATTATCATAATTATTAGGTTTTGTTTTAGTAGTAAACGTTTGGGTTGAGGGGATTTCCATGTTCCCAGAGACAGGATATCTTAAAGGGACACACTCGCATATATGGCATATTAGGAGTTTTATTTTCTGAGTTTGAATTAGACAAGGGAATTTTTAAAAGTTTTATTTTTAAAGATAAGGGGTTCTTTAATAGGTCTAGATATGGTATGGAACACGAATGTAAGGGGGTGGTGTAACCTTTGACCAGTTTTCATTGCATTCCCAGGTGGTCTGATCACCCACAGGGGGGGGCATGAAGATAATAAATTTGTGGTCATCTGGGATACTAGTTTTGAGGTAAATTAATTATAATGGAGTTTATGGCTCTTGACCATAATTGTAGCTTGAACCACAGAGGAAAAAATGGAATTGAGGTAGGACAAATTATGGGGAGCAGGGGAATAAACTCTAGGGAGAAAGAGGAAGTGGTTCGGAATTCTGTTTTTAAACATTGGCTATGAAGGTTTTGAATTGGCTATTATTTATTTGGTATTAAAACAGAAACAATCCCATTTGTCATCGATAATAAATGGGGGGAGATATGATACATTGAGGGTTGGACAGGAGATATTTTAAGCCAATAGGGCAGGAAAATACATAAGCATTAAAATTATTTATGAAAATAAATAAGTTTCAGTTCTTAGGAGTGGTAATTTACTGTTGATAAGGTATCCACACTGTAAAACATATATTAATTATTTATGAGACTGAGATTGCCACCATAGACATGTTTTTCTAAAAATCCATGAGTTTAGATGAAGCCAAACAGTGAGACATTTAGTTAAAATTTGGAAACAACACAGTTGTTACAGACAGATAAGGGAAAGGGCAGACAGAGGAGCCCTCCCCGCACTGCTGAGACCTTGTAGGTTTGAGAGCAGAGAGGGGAGTTTTGGAAGGGGCGCCAGGACATAGATAACAGAATGGGTAGATAATAGTTACTGAATGGAGACAAAAGGGAGAATTGGACATGTGGAAAATGAAAGGGGTGCTCCTACATGATAATGTAGAACATAAGAATATTTTACTAATCTTACCTAAGTCATTATTTAGAGTAGGTAAGGTTGTTACCTGGCCTGAGCCAGGTATCAAAAGGGGGATGGGTACATTGTGGTCTAGGATAGGATGGGGCCTATTGGATAATAAACTAATTAGAATGGGTACATTGTGGTCTAGGATAGGATGGGGCCTATTGGATAATAAACTAATAAAAAAAAATAAAAAAAAATAATTATAGCTAACAAATAGGCATAGAAGTTAAATATATAATCAGATAGAACAAATGAGAAACTGTTTGTTAACCAAACCTGTATGTCCAAGATTTTATGCATTACAGGTGAATTAAAGGAGGGTAGGATTCACTCGACCTGGGGGCATATCGCGCTTGGAGGGTGAGACACACTGACACTGCCGAATGATCACAGAGTTAAGGAGAAGAACCGTTGCTAATAGAGTTCGGGGGTCAACTCCTTAATGAAAATTCCCTGACCCCGCCCTCTCATCACTGTGTACGTTCATAGAAGTGAAAGTGTTGCTTGATCTCTGGCTGATGATGTGTTCTCTGGGAGAGGGTGGGGCTTTACAGGACTGTTGGTCGTACTGAGCTATCTAATTGGGATACGATGGGGATGGTTGCCATCACAGTGCTGCCAGGGCCACCACCAGTTCCGGCGGGCCTGGTTCAGCCGGCCTCCTCCACCACTTCAAGACCAAGTCCCACACCATCACCTAAGCTCTCCAATCCGGTACAGGTAATAAATGTGAATGACATCTCAGATAGTGACCAATTGGGAACTGAAACTGGTTATGAGGGAAGGGAGAATATGTGGTTGGCCTATATGAGATACACAGCCAAAACACTTAACAGAAAAGACTGTGTGATCTGTGGACACGCCAGACCTATTCTGGCTGCTCACCCATTTGCCCTAGGTAATGGGGAAGGTTGGATGTGCATATTGGAAAGTTTCTATCATAATAAGCCAAATTCAACCCTGTGTAAAACTCTGAGTCTTGTGTTCCCAGAAGTCCCTCCCCAGAAGGCACCATGGGGGGTTAAGGCGTATGGGGGAAATTACAGCTGTATCACTGGTACAGGTAGGGGTATAGAGTATGGGAGGCTCCCTACTACTGGTTGAAGGGCTGAACCAAACTAGAGGTGTTGCTGATGTATGGTGGATGTGTGGACCTGCCAGGCGGTTGACCCCCATTTTGAAAGGAGACTGGCAGGGCACATGTGCTTTGGCCAGTCTGATAACACCATTGACTATTATTAAAGTTACAGCTAACCAACTCCTGGGAGCTGCACATGACAAAGAGGCTCGGGACCAACCCAGGAGACGGCAGAAACGTGACGCTCCTTGGTCCGAGGGTACAGATAACATCCACACCAACCTGTTGGGGGTCCCAATAGGGGTCCCCCACGAATTCCAGACATTAAACAGGAATGATGGCCTGTGGCATTTGATGCCCATTATTGGCCCAGCTATTGTTGATGCTAAACAAAATGCCTGGATCAATTATATCTACTATAATCAACAACGATTTGTTAACTACACCCACACAGCACTTACGGGGATGGCTGAACAATTGGATGCCACCTCTCGAACCAGTAGACAAAATGGGCTAGCACTAGACATGATTCTGGCCAACCAGGGAGGTGTATGTAAAATGTTTGGAGAACAATGTTGCACGTTTGTCCCTAACAATACCAGTCCGGATGGGAGTATTTCAAGGGCTCTGGTCGGATTGGGGGGGTTATCTGTGGAGATGGGGGGTCTTGCAGGTGTGGAGGAGAGTGGACTGTTCTCCTGGCTGGGTGGTTGGTTTGGTGAGTACACTGTATTGATGGTTACTGGATTTCTGACCCTAATAGTTGTATTTCTTGTGTTAATGTGCTGTGCTGCATGTATTATCCCATGTTTGAGGAAATCTTTTACAGATGTTGCGCACGCTGCAGTTATGATGCCACTGCTTGCTCACGGGGGGGATGCTGAGACTGCCTTGACAGAGGATGACCCATGGTTTGCGGTCCAAGAGGTCTATGAGTAAAACTGTTCTCCCTAAGAAGGTTATAAGTTCCTGGGTGGCAACGAGCCCACCTAGCATGTGGAAAAGGGATGAAATATGTTAATATATGAATAAACAGTAATATCTGTCCTATTGTTGTGAAGGTTTGAAGTTCCCGGGTGGCAATGAGCCCACCTGGTACAGGGTATATGAAGGGATGGACCTGATGTTTACATATACATATTTGTTCATATTGGTTTGTGGGTTTATTTTTTATGACACCTTTGTGGGTGTCAAAAGGGGGAATCTAAAAACCCCAAACGCTTGTTACTAATATTTTGATGACACCTTCCAAGTGTCAAAAGGGGGATTGTGGGGTTCTTTAAGGTTTTTAGCATGCTTGCTTAACAATGGGAAATCAACACACTAATAAAAATGTAAATAGCAAAAAAATTATATATATATATTTTCTTTTTAACCTCAAAAATCTAACCTATATCCTTTACTTAACACCCATCCTGGATGTTAAGCATCCTCATCTGTAAAAGCTGACTAGCATAGCCTAGCATAGCGCCACAATTAAATATCATGAAATCACAAGTCCAATACAGCAAATGAAAGATAAACATCTTGTGAATCCAGCCATCATTTCCGATTTTTAAAATGTTTTACAGCGAAAACACAATATGTATTTCTATTAGCTAACCACAATAGCCAAAGACTCAACCGCATATTTTCACCATGTTTCTACCGCATAGGTAGCTATCACAAAACCGACCAAATAGAGATATAATTAGTCACTAACCAAGAAACAACTTCATCAGATGACAGTCTTATAACATGTTATACAATAAATTTATGTTTTGTTCGAAAAATGTGCATATTTGAGGTATAAATCATAGTTTTACATTGCAGCTACCATCAAAAATATCACCAAAGCAGCCAGAATAATTACAGAGAGCAACGTGAAATACCTAAATACTCATCATAAAACATTTATGGAAAATACATGGTGTACAGCAAATGAAAGATAAACATCTTGTGAATCCAGCCAATATTTCCGATTTTTTAAGTGTTTTACAGCGAAAACACAATATAGCATTATATTAGCTTACCACAATAGCCAAACACACAACCGCATTTATTCACCGCATAGATAGCATTCGCAAAAACCAGCAAAATATATACAATTAATCACTAACCTTGACCAACTTCATCAGATGACAGTCTTATAACATCAGGTTATACAATACACTTATGTTTTGTTCGAAAATGTGCATATTTAGAGCTGCAAACCGTGGTTATACATTGTGAATATGTAGCATCGATTCACCAGAATGTCCGGAGCTATTTTGGACACTCACCTAATCTGACCAAAGAACTCATCATAAACTTTACATAAAAATACTTGTTGTATGGCAAATGAAAGATACACTGGTTCTTAATGCAACCGCCGTGTTAGATTTAAAAAAATTACTTTACCATAACAAACAGCTTGCGTTATTGCGAGACAGCTCCCGCCAAAACGGCAGAGAATAGAAATAACATTTTCCACAGAAATACGAAATAACATCATAAATTGTTCTTACTTTTGCTGAGCTTCCATCAGAATCTTGTACAAGGAGTCCTAGGTCCAGAATAAATCGTTGTTTGGTTTTAGAATGTCCTTTTCTCCTGTCGAATTAGCAACCTTAGCTAGCCATGTGGCGCGAACATGCCCATCTTCTCTTGACGCAAAGAACGGAAAATTCAAAAAGTCCCAATAAACGTTGAATAAACTGATACAACTCGGTTGAAAAAAACTACTTTATGATGTTATTATCACATGTATCAAATAAAATCAGAGCCGGAGATATCCGCCGTGTATACCGAACGCTTTTCAGAAGCCAATGTCGACGTACTTCGCGCGCCAGAGAAGACAAAGAAATTTCCAGACCTGTCACTCCAAAAGCTCTTGTTCGGCCTCAGATCCAGCTAGACACCCCATTCCACCTTCCACTGCCTGTTGACATCTAGTGGAAGGCGTATGAAGTGCATGCATATCGTTAAATATTAGGCAATTGAATAGGCAGGCCCTGGAACAGATCATCATTTTCAGATTTTTCACTTCCTATATAGAAGTTTGCTGCAAAATTAGTTCTGTTTTACTCACAGATATAATTCAAACAGTTTTAGAAACTTGAGAGTGTTTTCTATCCAATAGTAATAATAATATGCATATTGTACGATCTAGAATAGAGTACGAGGCAGTTTAATTTGGGCACGATTTTTTCCAAAGTGAAAACAGCGCCCCCCTATTGACATGAAGATATCTAGTACACTGGTAAAACTCACCCTACTTATATCAGATATACATTAGAATTGCAAATAAACAAGTAACACAAAAGTTATATAGTTTATCTGTGAAGAGTCTCAGCCAGAGAAATCATCAATTTCGATAATAAAACGTTGCGGTGGCGCAATGCGATATCGCCATAAACTGCACCAGCAACGTCTTATCTGATTCTTCAACGGCAACCACGGCGAAGTTCTGAGATGGAAATCCAGCGAAGGATGACCCGATCCAGAAGAACGGTCACGGCACCACTGTAACAGTACTCTGCTTGCGTTGTGTACAATCAATCACCGACACGAACTCCAACGTGTAGCACCAGTCATGGAGATTTATTCTGATAGGAACAGCACAAAATTGCACGTCATGCAATGCACGGCTCACCATCCAACTCTGCACTCACGCAAGCTGGTTTGGTACTTGTTCACTGGGCATGTAGTTACCAAAATAATACAATTACAATATACAATATAATATCTTTAACAATGTACCTGATAGGAACAGCACAAAATTGCACGTCATGCAATGCACGGCTCACCATCCAACTCTGCACTCACGCACTGTACAAAATATATGAACCCCCCCCCACCAGACACAGTAAGTTGCTAGCTAGTACTGGCGGGAATTCTTTGCAACAAAATGCACAACCAATATTCTCCCAAAAACACTGAATCTTATGTGTGATGTTCGAATAACATTTACAAACAAATTTATATAAATTGTACATTTAAATCATCACTTGGGAGTATAAAAATCACTTTTGACGGACAGTGCTTTGCAACCAACAACTTACCGCTGCTTTGGTGCTTGTTCACTGGGACGATTCTAACTGAAACATCCCCCCTCGTAAGCAAGCTACGCAAACCAGCCAATAAGATGCCATGTTGAGTAGGTGAAGGCAAGACAAAACTAAAACCAAAAACCCATTGGCTAAACAATGAAGTGGCAAGGGGAATCACCAATATAACCCTGTTACACTAGCTAATTTCCGATTCATATACGAAAATGTTTGACTACAGAGGTAGCAAAGCTGTACTTCAAATCTATGATACTCCCCCACTTAACGCTTGAGTAGTTGGGCCCAAGCTTGCTGTAGAACATTAAAACCCATTCAGTCTGTCTATAAACAGGCTCTCAAAGTGCTTGATAGGAAGCCCAATAGCCATCATCACTGTTACATCCTCAGAAAGCACGAGCTCCTGAGTTTGGAAAATCTTGTGCAATACACCAACGCATGTCTTGTATTCAAGGGCACTTCAGATATTACTCCTCCATCCTTTAGTCTGTTTTTACCCCCTCCATCCTCCTTCCCCCATCCCCATATCCAGAAGGGAGGGCGTTTGAGTAATGTGGCCCCCACACGAGCCCTCAGGGGTGGCGTTGGGCACCTCAGTTCGAGGCACTGCTGTTGTATGCACTGGAGGTGGATGGCGTGGAGCCCGACGCCAACGGCCGAGGTCCGGTGGCAAGGGCCTTGCAGAAGGGGGGCATGAGAAAGGGGTCTTGGGTCAGCTGCAGCACGTCGATGCGCTCCTCCTTGCGGTTGCCCAGGTAGCGGCGGATGAAGGCCTGACGGAGAGAGAGATAAAGGCACCGAATTGAGATGTTTATTTGTTTTTTAGGGGGAAGATCAGCTTTAATATTGCATATAGATTGTGGCTTCCATCAATGTAATTGTCTGCATCATTTCCAATCCCCCAATAGATAGATAGATAGATAGATAGATAGATAGATAGATAGATAGATAGATAGATAGATAGATAGATAGATAGATAGATAGATAGATAGATAGATAGATAGATAGACAGAACCAGATACAAATTTGAACACACTACTCATTCAAGTGTTCAACAAATAAACATATATTATAGATTCTTCAAAGCAGACACCCTTTGCCTTGATGACAGCTTTGCACACTCTTGACATTCATTTAACCAGCTTCATGAGGTATTCACCTGGAAGGCATTTAATTAACAGGTGTGCCTTGTTAAAAGTTAATTTGGCCTCCCGGGTGGCGCAGTGGTCTAGGGCACTGCACCGCAGAGCTAGCTGTGCCGCCAGAGACTCTGGGTTCGCGCTCTGTCGCAGCCGGCTGCGACCGGGAGGTCCGTGGGGCGACGCACAATTGGCCTAGCGTCGTCCGGGTTAGGGAGGGTTTGGCCGGTAGGGATATCCTTGTCTCATTGCGCACCAGCGACTCCTGTGGCGGGCCGGGCGCAGTGCGCGCTAACCAAGGCAGCTAGGTGCACGGTGTTTCCTCCGACACATTGGTGCGGCTGGCTTCCGGGTTAGAGGCGCGCTGTGTTAAGAAGCAGTGCGGCTCTGTTGGGTTGTGTTTCGGAGGACGCATGGCTTTCGACCTTCGTCCCTCCCGAGCCCGTACGGGAGTTGTAGCGATGAGACAAGTTAGTAATTACTAACAATTGGATACCACGAAAATTGGGGAGAAAAGGGGGTAAAATTATTAAAAAAATAAAAAAAAGTTAATTTGTAGAATTTCTTTCCTTCTTAACACCTCTAACGAGTCACAAACCCGGATCCGGGATCCCCCCCATCAAAAAAGCTGACTAGCATAGCCTAGCCTAAAGCCACAGGGATATCATATAATCAAATGTTCATGAAATCACAAGTCCAAGACACCAAATGAAAGATACAGATCTTGTGAATCCAGCCATCATTTCCGATTTTTAAAATGTTTTACAGGGAAGACAAAATATGTATTTCTATTAGCTAACCACCATAGCAAAAGACACAACTTTTTTTTGTCCACCATTTTTTTACTCCATCAGTAGCTATCACTAATTCGACTAAATAAAGATATATATAGCCACTAACCAAGAAACAACTTCATAAGATGACAGTCTGATAACATATTTATGGTATAGCATATGTTTATTTAGAAAAATGTGCATTTTTCAGGTATAAATCACAGTTTACCATTGCAGCCACTATCACAAAACTCACCCAAAGCGACTAGAATAACTAGAGAGAGCAACGTGTATTACCTAATTACTCATCTTAAAACATTTCTGAAAAATACACAGCGTACAGCAAATGAAAGCCCAACATCTTGTGAATCCAGACAATATTTCAGATTTTCTAAGTGTTTTACAGCGAAAACACAATATATCGTTATATTAGCATACCACATTTAATAAATGCATTCTACAGAAGATAATGGTATAGGAAACCTACAAAATAATAGCAAGAACCCCCTCTGCAGTTTAGAAAATGCTGTCATAATGCTGTGCTGATAAACATTTACAATACATGTTTAACTTTATCACCACCAAAATATATACATTTTTTCACTAACCTTCTCAGAATTCTTCAGATGACAGTCCTGTAACATCATATTACACAATGCATATAGAGTTTGTTCGAAAATGTGCATATTTAGCATCACAAATCGTGGTTATGCTATGTAATCAGTCAAAACATGGCATGCATTCTGGCCGGCGCCATCTTGGAAGGGCACCTAAGTTTACGATTATTTATCGATTAGATTGACTAAAAAAATACAGGTTGGACAGCCAATGAAAGATGCATTGGTTATTAATGCAACCGCTGATTTAGATTTTTAAAATTAACCTTACTAGGCATACAGTGTGCGTTACAGTCAGACTAGTGCCGCAATATTGGCCGAAAAATGCGTTTACATTTTTCCACATAAATACAGAATAAAATCATAAATAGTTCTTACTTTTGGACGAGCTTCCATCAGAATCTTGGGCAAGGTGTCCTTTTGTCCAAAAGAATCGTTGCTTTGTTGTAAAACGTCCACTTCAACTTCGGAACTAGCAGCTAACAGTAGCTACCTGGCACACACATGTCCAAATCCTCAAACGCAATACTACGAAAATTCCGAAAATAGCAATATACTTGCATAAACTGATATAAATCGGTTTCAAATAACTTCGTTATGATGTTTCTAACACCTATACCGAATTAAATTACAGACGGACATATCTAAGGCCGATAACTGAGCGTTTCAAAATGCTATCCTGGGGTCTTGCGTTGCGTAATGGCGGAAGTCGAAAAGGGAGCGCACCTCGTTCCTTGCCCTTTTATAAGCTCTTTGAAATACGTAGAAACACCATTCCACTTCTCATTGGTTACTGACATCCAGGGGAAGGCGGGTGCAGTTCATTTCGATCCATAGGGCACACACAGAGTTTTAAACTGATCCGAGATCAGAGCCTAGTTTTCAGACCTTCGCATGTCCTGTCATGATTTTCGCTGTAGAAAGAGTTCTGGTTCACCCACAGACATAATTCAAACGGTTTTAGAAACTAGAGATTGTTTTCTATCCAATAGTAATAATAATATGCATATTGTACGAGCAAGAATTGAGTACGAGGCAGTTTAATTTGGAGACGCAAAATGTCGAAGTTGAAACAGCACCCCCTGTAGTGACAAGTTAATTAATGTGTTTGAGCCAATCAGTTGTGTTGTGACAAGGTAGGGGTGGTATACAGAAGATAGCCCTATTTGGTAAAAAGCAAAGCGGGGTGGCAGGTACCCTAGTGGTTAGAGTGTTGGGCTAATAATCGAAAGGTTGCCAGCTCAAATCCCTGAGCTGACAAGATAAAAATCTCTCGTTCAGATGCTGAATAAGGCAGTTAACTCGCTGTTCCCCAGTAGGCTGTCATTGTAAATAACAATTTGTCCTTAACTGACTTGCCTTGTTAAAAAAAAACAATTATGGCAAGAACAGTTCAAATAAGGAAAGAGAAACGACAGTCCATTGTTACTTTTAGACATGAAAGTCAGTCATTACGGAACATTCAAAGTTTCTTCAAGTGCAGTCGCAAAAACCTTTAAGCTCTATGATGATACTGGCTCTCATGAGGATCCCCACGGGACAGGAAGAGTTACTTCTGCTGCACAGGATGAGTTCATTAGAGTTAACTGCACCTCAGATTGCAGCCCAAATAAATGCTTCACAGAGTTCAAGTAACAGATGCGACTTAACATCAACTGTTCAGAGGA
This sequence comes from Salvelinus alpinus, assembly GCF_045679555.1. Taxonomy (NCBI): domain Eukaryota; kingdom Metazoa; phylum Chordata; class Actinopteri; order Salmoniformes; family Salmonidae; genus Salvelinus; species Salvelinus alpinus. The sequence continues at coordinate 26,837,775 of NC_092088.1, forward strand.
GACTGCGTGAATCAGGCCTTCATGGTCGAATTGCTGCAAAGAAACCACTACTAAAGGACATCAACAAGAAGAAGAGACTTGCCTGGGCCAAGAAACACGAGCAATGGACATTAGAACGGTGGAAATCTGTCCTTTGGTCTGATGAGTCCAAATTTGAGATTTGGTTCCAACCGTCGTGTCTTTGTGAGACGCGGAGTAGATGAACGGATCTCTGCATGTGTGGTTCCCACCGTGAAGCATGGATGAGGAGGTGTGATGGTTGTTACCAACAAGTGAGGTCTCGAACTAAAAGCTACAGTACATGAACACACTTACCGCTGGCTACTATATGGAGACAAACAACATTTTTTAATGAGCTGTGAAAAAAAGAGTGAACTATTTTCCAATGCTCATTAGACTGGCCCAAGCCAACCCCAGTGAATAGGCCATGTTGTATATGGTACATTCTACTCTCTCTTTCTTCTTGTGTGTGTAGGAGCTACCACTGTACTGTATAGGGGGTCTGCGCTTCTTCTGGGACAACAAGTTTGACCATGCCATGGTGGCCTTCCTGGACTGTGTGCAGCAGTTCAAGGAGGAGGTGGAGAAGGGAGACATGGGATTCTGCCTGCCCTACAGGTCAGTCAACTAGTCTAGCAGACATCATAATTGTAATCATCTATGGATTATGCTGAGAGACCAAGGATTAAGCTGTCAAAAGCTGACCAACTTCAGTTATTTGTGTAATTTTGGTAAGTTATACAACTAAATGTATTAGTTTATCTTCATTTTCCCAATTCATAGAAAAACAAATCACTCCTTTTCGTATTCAGATTTGATAAATTCATTCCCTTGTTTCTTAATATTTCATTTATTCTACTTTCTTGCACTAGTAATACATCTGACAGAATGATTTAGGTGAGTATTTGGATTAGATTGTATTGAGGTGTTTTATACAGGTGTTTCTGTAGATTTGAGGAACTGCTGAACACTGTTGGTTTAGACGTTTCTGGATTCAATACTGCCTCCTAGTAGTACTGCCTCTTATTGGAACCCTCACAGATTTCAAGGTAGAAGTCCTCATTTGGGCAGCAGGTGGTTTAGCAGTCCCTGTATGTCTGTCTGTTCAATCCAAAATACAAAAGAGCGACAGACTCAGGTCCCTTGGTGCATCACACCACGGATCGCGTCACGTAGCCAGCCAGTACAGTGCCTTTGAGCCGGTGCTTGGTGGAGTCATAGACCCCCCGTCTAGAGCTCTTGGAGGAGAGCTTGGCACAGATCTCGCTGTGTTTCTCCAGGCGACTAGGATCAAAGCACCGGCCGCAGTGCTCACACTGCTTCAGCTTGGAGTTGGCTGCACTCATCCCAAATCGACGTTTCAACACCACCTGAATGAATGGATGTTATCAGATGGGCCAGAAAATGGGCAGCTGGGCAACAAAGACAAGATATACAATATGTACAAACCAGATGAGGCTGCTGGGAGGAGCTCATTGTAATGGCTGGAATAGAATAAAAGGAAAGGTATCACATACATCAATCACATGGAAACCACGTTTGATTCCGTTCCATTAATTCCATTCCGGCCATTACAACAAGCCTATCCTCCGATAGCTCCTCCCATCAGCCTCCTCTGATACAAATGCACGTGATCACTAACACTACACTAGATCAGCAGTTAGCATGGCTTTGGAATGCCAAGCTACTTTACCTGTCTGTCCTCCTTTCTCTTCCATGTTCAATCCCTTCTTAACTTCCTTTGGCTTGCTCACAGTGTATCTCGTGGCTGTCTGCTTTGGCTTACTTGTCACACTGCTTTCTTCTCCATTTCTCCTCACCTCTTTAATCCTTTCTTCCCCTTCTTCCTCTTCTTCGTTATCTCTTATCATCTCCCATAGGTCAGAATCCACCTTCATCAGGCAGATCTCCTTGATGAACTTCTCCACCTTTTTTCTGAACCGCTCTTTTGCGTACTTCTCCTCCAAAGCCTGAGCATCCATCTTGGCCCCACTCTTAATCAGTTTCAATTCTTGGGTGACACTGATCAGCTTGGCCTTCATACATGCCATCACCTGCTCAGCCTCTGAGTTAAAGACGTCCCATACCATCTCATCGGGGCACGGCGGTAGATCCTGTACAGTTAGGGTCTGAGTCTTGAAGTGAACGTGTTTCTTCACAACCTGCCTTCTGAACTTTGAAGCAGCAGGACGAGGGCTGCCCTCTGGTCTGACTGGCTGGAATGGCTTCTTCTTGGCATCATTGTTTGGCACAGTGACTCTGGCTCTAATGGGAGGCAGTGGCATCTTGGCGACCATATTGTCTCCATGGACTGCCTTCAATGGCTTGGCACTACGGAGGTAGATGTCTTTCACCACGCAGGTTTGATCCCTCTTGGTACGGATGGGTTGCAGTGGCTTCCGGATGGGAGGAACAGTAGCCTTCCCTGACTGCTGAGATGTTGGAGCTACATGCAGTCCTTGACTCTTCCCATTGCAGATGGACCTCTTCTTCTGCAGTACTGGGATTCTGGAGGGAGGATGTGGTTTCTTTTCCACAGCCTTCAAACTGGCAAGTCGCTGCAGAGCACCCTTTCTTTCTTCAGTCAACTCCAGTACTGGGATTCTGGAGGTGTTTAAACTGTTTTGTTTGAGAGCTGGAAGCTTCTCAGTGGCCTGAGATGGCAGGGCAGGCTGAACGGAGTTGCTACTGGCAGCTCCAAGGTTCCCTGTTAAAGCATTATCTTCCTGTAGCGGCTGCAAGAATCTCCTCATCATCAAGGAGATTGACAGTGGCCTTCTTCTAACCTGGTTCTGCAACTAAGTTTTCGTCTAGTAGCACTTTCTATATTTTATGGTGATCTACTGTGTTAACTATATCTCAGGAGGATTCTGCTAGATTGTCTTGGATACTAGTGTTCTATTTTCAGCAATCAGACATCAGAATATTAAATCAGAACATTTGGAATTTATTGATCGGTTGTGACATCATAATTGGTTCACATATAATGAGACTTCTAGAATCTCACACACTTATGTGGATGTGATGTCATAATAGACCATAATATACAGCCCAAAATGGTGAATGTGACCTACCTGTGTTGAACTGCTTGCCCTCATCTCATATTTAAACATGCCACTTTTCTTTGAGGTGAAACATATTAGTGAACTCTCTGAATTGTCAATTTAAAGACATTTTGCCTATTAATTCATTACTAAATTTAGCTAACATAGTTAATTCAGAGATTCTTACCTTTGCCTCGGCAGTCTCATCCAGATCATCATGGCATTTGTAGTTCTTTGATAGCCACATTAGCAGCTAATTAGCAGTTCATTTTGGGGGGCTAAATACAGGCGACAAAATTGATAAGTCACCTTGTCCTACAGATATTTCCATGGTTATAAAAACATCACACAAGGGTAAGCCTACATGAAACACATCCCTTATTTTATGTGTTTCTAAAATTCCCTATGGGGAAAAATGAATGGTGGAAAAACGGTTGGAACCATTTCCTAGTTTGACCGCTATGTTTTATGGGTATTATGACTCATACTGTGGTACTTTATTGTACTTACACAAATAACTGGAGTTGGTCAGCTTTTGACAGCTTAATCCTTTGTCTCTGCATGATCATTTGCCTCCAACTAGTCACTAGCATGAGAAATCTGCAGATTATTTTGTTTTAGTGTACTGGCCTTAGATAATTTTTTTTTTATGTGGGTGTTAGCAGCTGTAGATATTGCACCAGTTTCTTTTATACCCCTCAAGAAATAAACACTTGGGGGTTTGAGTTTTAACGCACATTTTTCTGTTATGGGTCAGGATGGATGTCGAGATTGAGGACATGGGAGGCAGCGGCGGCTCCTACTCCATCAAGACCCAGTTCAACTCAGAGGAGCAGTGGACCAAGGCGCTCAAGTTCATGTTGACCAACCTCAAGTGGGGCCTGGCGTGGGTGTCGTCTCAGTTTTACAACCGATAGAGGAGGAAGATGAGGACTGACCCTGGGTGTGCCCCTTGACCCTTATAAAACCACCATTTCATCACAATGTGTGACTGTAAAGTTCTTCTTCTACAATGCTCTCCTTGCTTCCCTAGAATGTTTTGAGAGGGTGGGGAGAAGACTGGAGGAAGGACTTTTGAGATTCACCACTGGTGTGAGTTCCAATCCAATAAGTTTTGTTTCCTTGTTTGATTTCCATATTGACCATTTGAAAGGACAAAATAAAAAATGTTAAATTGTACACATTTAAGTCCACCTAGACTCGTAGGTGTTATGAAGGGAGCTATCTGAGACTTTTGGAGCACATTCCAGGATTGAGTCCTAATAGTAGCTAAGTGGCTTCTGGTCGATTCTTTTCCAGCACATATCTTATGACACTGGATAGGTGAAAGCTGTTGTTTCCAATTGACCTGTTCAATTCTTAAAGATCAGTACACATGAAGGGAAGGAGAGAAGGACACGTTGAACTACTGAGATGCAGCACTGGAATGGGTTCTTATGTATCACAAGCTTCTTACTTTGCTCCAGAAGCAAATCTAGAGAGTCACGAATCTGGTTTTCTGCCTATTTTTCTTCAATTGGTTTGTATCTTAGTGGTTCAACTCCACTCTAGCCACAGAATAATGTAAATTTATTATGTTCTAATAGTTTTTCTTTTACTGTGCTGACAAGGTAAAGATGGTTTAATTTCACCATGCGTTGGAACAGGATTGGAAGGTTTGCCTCGTCTGTTCTGTCTCCACACTCGCAGGGCGCACCAAGTGTCTACCGAAAGCTTTGTCATCGGGATTATGCTGTCCTTTTGTTCATTGGCAAATTCAACAAGGCAATCCTTTCACTACAAGTGACTTCTTGGTGTAGATGTAAATGTAGACAAGGAGGCTTGTGGCAGTATTTAATGCTCATATCACTGTATGGTTTGGTTTTTCAGGTTCATTACACATATGAACATGCCAATAATAGACCCACACAGAACACCTTATGTAAAAGGATATTTCCAATTCTAACATTTGTATAAAAAAAAGGTCATCAAAATGTATAGACAGATAGTTTGATTTATTGATTACGTAAGTATTCAACCTCCTGAGTCAATACATGTTCAAATCACCATTGGCAGCAATTACAGCTGAGAGTCTTTCTGGGTAAGTCTGTAAATGCTTTGCACACCAGGATTGCATGTTAGTCTTCAAGCTCTGTCAAGTTGCTTGTTGATCATTGCTACAAAGCCATTTAAGTCTTGCCATAGAATTTCAAGCTAAGTTTTGACTTAAATAACTAGGGCGCTCTGGAACATTCAATGTCGTCTTGGTAAGCAACTCCAGTGTATATTTGGCCTTGTGTTTCAGGTTATTGTCCTGCTAAAAGTTGAATATCTCCCAGTGTCTGTAAAGCAGACTGAACCAGCTTTTCCTCTAGGATTTTGCCAGTGCTTAGCGCTATTCTGTTTATTTTCATTATAAACATCCTTGCCGATGACAGGCATGTAGCCACCACCATGCTTGAAAAGTTGAAGAGTGGTACTCAGTTATTTGTTGTTGGATTTGCTCCAAATATAACGCTTTGTATTCAGGACATAAAGTTAATTTCATTGCCACATTTTCTGCAGTATTACTTGTGCCTTAATTGCAAACAGGATGCATGTTTGGGAATATTTGTATTCTGTACAAACTTCCTTTTCACTATGTCATTTAGGTTAGTATTGTGGAGTATCTACAATGTAGTTGATCCATCCTCAGTTTTCTATCACAGCCGTTAAACTGTTTCAAAGTCACCATTGGTCTCATGGTTAAATCCTTGAGCGTTTTCCTTCCTCTTCGGCAACTGAGTTAGGATGGACGCCTATATCTTGGTACTGACTGGGTATATTGATACACCATCCAAAGTGTAATTATCAACTTCACCATGCTCAAAGGAATATTCAATGTCTGTTTGTTTTTTTACCCACCTACCAATAGGTGCACTTCTTTGCGAGGCATGGGAAAACCTCCCTGGTTTTTGTTGTTGAATCTGTGTTTGAAATTCACTGCTCATCTGAGGGACCTTACAATTATCTGTATGTGTCGGGTACAGAGATGAGGTAGTAATTCAAAAACCCTATTAAACACTTATCAGATGAGTCCATGCAATTTGTGACTTGTTAAGCACATTTTTAGTCCTGAACTTCATGCTTGCCATAACAAAGGGATTGAATACTTATTGACACAATACTTTTAATTCATTCATTTGTAAAAATCTCTAGAAACCTAATTCCACTTTCACATTATAGGTGATTGTGTGTAGGCCAGTGAAACTCAATTTAAACCATACAACAAAATGTGGAAAAAGTAAAGTGGCGTGAATACAGTAATGAACATTTTCCACTTGGCCATAGCCTTTTTATATGAAGAAGTCATGTCCCGGTCGTGGATGGCGTCCGAGAGGACTTCTGTCTGCAGCACAGAGAGGAGTGTCACAATGCACATGGGATATGTGAGGTGAAAGGCGTAATAACACGCCATGAGATACGTCACACTGGCATAGATGTCCTCTTTTGGGAAGGTCACCACAGGTATGGTTCCAATAGCCAGTATGCAGTTGGTTTCGCAGGCAATCACGACAGGGCTGAAGAGTGGTCTCTCCTGAAGAAAGGTGTTGGGGTCTTCTGCAGACTGACACAAACACAAAGAGAAAAACAAATATGACCACAAAGACAATTCACACCCTTTAGGTAAGAAATGTGTGCATGTATTAGAATTAGCCAGGATGGAAGGTGCCGGCTCAGCGCATCTGGCCTCCAGTGCATCTCCACGGCCCAGGATATCCTTCGCCGGCTCTGCGCACTGTGTCTCCGGTGAGTCTGCACAGTTTTGCATCTGCAGGGCGAAAATAACCATCCAGCCAGAACGGGTTGAGCAGGCTCTACGCTCAAGACCTCCAGTGCGCCTCCACGGCCCAGTGTATCCTGTGCCTGTCCCCAGAACCAGGCCTCCTGTATGTCTCTCCAGCCTGGTAAGCCCAGTGGCAGCTCCACGCACCAGGCTGCCAGTACGTCTCCTCAGTCGGTTGAGACCTGTTCCGGCTCCACGGAGGAAGCCTCCAGTGATGGTCCAGGGCACGAAGCCTCCAGTGATGATCCATGGCACGAAGCCTCCAGCGATGATCCATGGCACGAAGCCTCCAGCGATGATCCATGGCACGAAGCCTCCAGCGATGATCCATGGCACGAAGCCTCCAGCGATGATCCATGGCACGAAGCCTCCAGCGAGGATCCCCGGTCCGGAGCCTCCAGCGATGGTCTCCGGTCCGGAGCCTCCAGCGACGGTCCCCGGTCCGGGGCCCGCAACGAGTGTCCCCAGTCCGGGGTCGGCGACGACGGTCCCCGCACAAGAGGTGCCACCAAAGTGGGGTGAGCCAGTGGTGGAGCGGGGTCTGCGTCCCGCACCTGAGCCGCCACCGCGGATAGATGCCCACCCAGACCCTCCCCTATAGGTTCAGGTTTTGCGGCCGGAGTCCGCACCTTTGGGGGGGGGGGGTACTGTCACGCCCTGACCTTAGAGAGCGTGTGATTTGGGGTGGGCATTCTATGCTTTGTTTTCTATGTTTCTTTATTTCTATGTTTTGGCCGGGTATGGTTCTCAATCAGGGACAGCTGTTTATCATTGTCTCTGATTGGGAATTATACCTAGGTAGCCCTTTTACCCTCCTTTCAGTGTGGGTAGTTCACTTTGTTAGTGGCACTATAGCCCTGTAAGCTTCACGGTTGTTTCTTTCGTTTCTTGTTTTGTTGGCGACATTCTAATAAAAGGAATATGTACGCTCACCACGCTGCACTTTGGTCCACTTCTTTTGACGGCCGTGACACGTTCATGGGATTCTCCATTGTCTACAGAGCCAGTAATTACCTTTGTCCAGCAGTGGTGGCTTCATGACCTTTTTGAACACTCCATAAAACTGTTCCTGTTGTTAACTTCTTCAGGCTGCAAGCCCGACATCGGGATCAATATGACAACAGCCTGTCCAAGTGCAGAGCGCGAAATTCAAAATCTATTTTTGTAAAATATTTAACTTTCACACATTAACAAGTCCAATACAGCATTTGAAAGATAAACATCTTGTCAATCCAGCCAACATGTCCGATTTTTTAAATGTTTTACAGAGAAAACACCACATATATTTATGTTAGGTCACCACCAAATAAAAAAAGACAGAAAGACATTTTTCACAGCACAAGTAGGCTGCATTTAGCATGCACAAGCCAACCTAACTAACCTAGAACCAACCTAAATAACCTAGAAAAAACTACCTCAGATGACAGTCCTATAACATGTTACACAATAAATCTATGTTTTGTTCAAAAAAAATGCATATTTTAGCTATAAATCAGTTTTACATTACTGCTACCATCATAGTTACAGTAAGAAATCGCACGGGAGTAGCCAGAGAAAATACAGACACCAACGTCAACTACCTTATTACACTTCAGAAAACATTTCAGAGAAATATATGGTGGATAGCTAATGAAAGAGAAAGATCTTGTGAATACAGACAATATTTCAGATTCTTTAAATGTTTTACAGCGAAAACACCACATATATTCATGTTAGCTCACCACCAAATACAAAAAGAGAGACATATTTTTCACAGCACCGGTAGCATGCAGCTAGCATGCAGCTAGCATGCAAAGCCAACCTAACTAACCTAGAACTAACCTAAATAACCTAGAAAAAACTCCCTCAGATGACAGTCCTATAACATGTTACACAATAAATCTATGTTTTGTTCAAAAAAAATGCATATTTTAGCTATAAATCAGTTTTACATTACTGCTACCATCATAGCTACAGTAAGAAATCGCACGGCAGTAGCCAGAGAAAACAGACACCAACGTCTACTTCTAATTTCACATCAGAAAAGATTTCAGAACAATATATGGTGGATAGCTAATGAAAGAGAAAGATCTTGTGAATACAGACAATATTTCCGATTTCTGAAGTGTTTTACAGCGAAAACACAATATATCGTTATATTAGCTTACTACAATAGCTAGCACACAGCAGCATTGATTCTAGTCAAACGCTAGCGATAGCACAGTTCGACAGATATATGAAAAAGCATCCCAAATTGGGTCCTTATCTTTGTTGATTTTCCATCAGAATGTTCTCCAAAGGGTCCTTTGTTCAGAACCGTGTTCATTTGGACCTAGAACGAACGATGTCCCTGTTGAATTAGCATGACACACTGGCCATGCCATGCTAACCTCTCCGTCTTGACAAAATTCTTGCGTCGCATCACGTCTAAAGTCCAGAATAAATTTCAATAATATAATTAAAGTATATTGAAAAAACATACTTTAGGATGATTTTGTGACATGTATCAAAGAAAATCGAAGCTGGAGGTCATATTCACCTATAACGAGTGTTTTCCAGGAGCGCGGTCCAGTTCCTACTTCGCGCCCAGAAAAAATTATAAAGTGCGCACTTATCACTCAAAGAGGTTCCTTTCAGTCCCTGACAGAGATAATCAAGTCCTTTTTTCTCTCACTTCCGCATGACAACCAGGGGAAGATGTGTGACGTGTTTGTACAGTCCCAAGTGCCAAGGCCTTTTATAGAGAGTATCTTGAAGAGAGACATAGCTTCTTGGAAAATTCACTTTTTCCAGAAAATGGGCTGTAAAAAGAGTTATGTTTCACTTAGAGAAATAATTAAACCTGTTTTAGAAACTAGAAGGTGTTTTATATCCAAAGGTAATAAATAATATGCATATTGTACGAGCAAGAATTGAGTACGAGGCCGTTTGAAATGGGCACCTTTTTTCTGGCTACTCAATAATTTCCCTTGCAGCCATAAGAGGTTAAAGGTCCCCCAGCGGGTCTTCAGTTCAGGTATAAAGCAGTTCCCTCGATCGAGGATCCGCCAGAGTTCATCCATAACATGACAGACAGACATACAGACAGACAACCAGACCGAATTCTCGCGAGCTCACTGTTTTACATTTGCCCGAAGTAGTTTACCCCCGTCCCTGCTATGGCTTCTCACGCTGCTCATTTCCCACACCATATGTCATTTGAGATTCGGTCTGGTGTTAACCAGGCTAAAGAAGCATAGGCCTACTTAAAACTTCTTAGGGCTGCAATCCCGTTAACGGGATCGATATGACAACAGCCAGTGAAAGTGCAGGGCGCCAAATTCAAACAACAGAAATCTCATCATTAAAATTCCTCAAGCATACAAGTATTTCACACCATTTAAAATATACACTTCTTGTTAATCCCACCACAGTGTCCGATTTCAAAAAGGCTTTACAGCGAAAGCACCACAAACGATTATGTTAGGTCACCGCCAAATCACAGAAAAACAGCCATTTTCCCAGCCAAACACAGGAGTCACAAAAAGCAGAAATAGAGATAAAATTAATCACTAACCTTTGATGATCTTCATCAGATGACACTCATAGGACTTCATGTTACACAATACATATATGTTTTGTTCAATAAAGTTCATATTTATATCCAAAAACATCAGTTTACATTGGCGCCATGTTCAGAAATGCCTCCAAAATATCCAGAGAAATTGCAGAGAGCCACATCAAATAACATAAATACTCATCATAAACTTTGATGAAAGATACATGTTTTACATAGAATTAAAGATAAACTTGTTCTTAATGCAACTGCTCTGTCAGATTTCAAAAAAGCTTTACGGAAAAAGCAAAAACCATGCAATAACCTGAGGTCGGCGCTCAGAGCCCAATCAAGACAAAAAGATTTCCGCCATATTGTGCAGTCAACAGAAGTCAGAAATAACATTATAAATATTCCCTTACCTTTGATGATCTTCATCAGAATGCACTCCCAGGAATCCCAGTTCCACAATAAATGTTTGATTTGTTCGGTAATGTCCATCATTTATGTCCAAATAGCTACTTTTGTTAGCGCGTTTGGTAAACAAATCCAAAGTCACGAAGCGCGTTCACTAAAAGCAGACAAAATGTCAAAAAGTTCCGTAACAGTCAGTAAAAACATGTCAAACGATGTATTGAATCAATCTTTAAGATGTTTTTAACATAAATCTTCAATAATGTTCCAACCGGAGAATTCCTTTGTCTTCAGAAGTGCGATGGAACAGAGCTCGCTCTCACATGAACGCGCATGTTCAGGTCATGGTAGACCTTACTCAATCCCCTCTCATTCGGCCCCCCTTCACAGTAGAAGCATCAGACAAGGTTCTAAAGACTGTTGACATCTAGTGGAAGCCATAGGAAGTGCAAAATGACCCAAATCCCACTGTGTATTCGATAGGCGATGAGTTGAAAACCTACAAACCTCCCACTTCCTGGTTGGATTTTCTTCTCAGGTTTTTGCCTGCCATGTGAGTTCTGTTATACTCACAGATATCATTCAAGCAGTTTTAGAAACTTCAGTGTTTTCTATCCAATACTAATAATAATATGCATATATTAGCAACTAGGACTGAGGAGCAGGCAGTTTACTCTGGGCACCTTTTCATCCAAGCTACTCAATACTGCCCCTGCAGCCATAAGAAGTTAAAATGAATATATTTGCTTACATTATCCAGTTCTCTGAAGCAGGGATACGCTTGAAGTATCTTGGTAGGCCTCTCCTGCTCCTTAGTAGTAGTAAAAGTTGCATTTATACGGAAACACACTCCACTATTTAAATTTGTGTACTTACCACCCAACTGTTCAACCTCTGGGGTGCTGCATCTAGATAGTGGGGATCTCTCCAAGATCAAGGTTGAGGAGGTGGATTCGTCAGTCTCATCAGTGGACATCTCCTGACTGCTCTGAAATCTAAGGCTTTGTGGCCTCTTTCTTGAAGAGGTCGCTCCCTGCTTCTTTTTGGGGGTTGTCACATTCTGAATCCTTTTCAAAAGCTGCTAGTTCACAGATTCCTAACAAACAACAAATAGTTTGTGTTATAAATTACATTAAACAAAATCGAATCCAGAAATGAAACGATACAAGCAGACACATGTTGCCCTGATTGATCTGGATGAAGCACATCCCTCCTATTTTGAGTGTCAGATGTTTACACTTTGGCTGCCAGGTTCCAACAGTGCTGCGTTTGGAAACATGTGTTGAATACCTGAGTAGTGACTTACCTACTCAGCTCCACTGGTTGTAGATCTGTCCCGCAGCATTGGGTAGTACTCTATGAGACGCTTCACCATTACAGTGAGTTCACGGCTGCATGGATACTGGAAGTCATCCCCTACCGCTCTCTTAATGGAAATCATGCTTGTTACTGTATTCCTGATTAATCGACAGCGAAGACCGTTGGAAAGGATATAGTCTCCTTGTCCAGCACGCTGTTTTTCAAAAAAGGTGTTTCTTGATTGCTCCAACTCTGTGTCTGTGTATAAGACATACTGTGGGCTGACAAGCTGTACGGTTCTGGTGGCACCATGTTGGTCTCTTGGGTTTGGATGGGTGGGGGGATGGAGGGGACAGGAGGATGGAATCACAGGTCCCAGAGGAGGTGCCTGGTCTACACAGGTCTGATTCTTGACCCTGTATAAGACATACATTTATTCTTTAGTAATTATAAAGGCAAAGAACACCACACTGTAACAACAACCTAACAGCAAACACCAAAACAAGTACATCTGTAGATACATGTATTGTAATGATGGCCAGGAAATGCTACTTTGATAACAGGAAACACTGTCTGCTTGGTTAGATTAAATGTCTCCCAAATGTCAAAATCTAACATTACCTCATTTTCACCTTGAGTAAATCTCCAAATGGTTCTCCTTCTGAAGAAGTGCTCTGGCCCGGGAAAGAGATCACGTAAATCCTCCTTAGAGAGGCTGGGCAGCATGTCTGTGCTTATATTAGCAGCTGAAAAACACATTTAACCACATGGTAAATAGTTAAGTAATTAGCAACTAAGTCATAGTTTATAGACGCAAAGTGTCAGGTTGATATAGGTTATGAGACATTAGCATACTGTCTTCCCTTTCCAGTTAATACAGGAATGATTTACCAAGCTAGCTAATGTTAGCTAACAAAATTAGACTACCAGTATATCATTAACGTTGACGTCAATTACTTTAAACCAAAAGATTGTGCAAGCTAATGAAACTAACGTTAACGCTAAATTGTCTCCCATAATTGAAAATCTTAGTTAATCTTTGCTTGCCTAGCTAAGATTGTAGACAATGACTGACACCATCGATAATTTAGCTTCGCCGTCTTTGGCACCATTTCTATTTATTTTCTATTGTCAATAGAAAGGGCGCCAAAGACTGCGAAGCTAAATAATCAACGGTGTCAGTCATTAGGGCACATTTACACCTCATTAACACCATTTCTGGCAATTAAGCACTCTCAATCTAACCAAAGTTCAAGTTTTTTCAACGAATGGCCGTTCGTGCAGTTATTAACTGCTAAAAGTCAACGTTACCTAGTTAAAATTAGCAAACTTGGTTTGCCAACTTGTTAGGGTTGCGAAAGTTCAACTGAGATAGGAACAATAGGACACCTGAACTTGATTAAAATAATTGTTTAATTCAAAAGTTAATAAATGGCAAATGCATTTTTCGTATATACGGGTCCACTGCACCACCCCGCAGGGTGGAAACAGAGAAGACACTTGTTACTGACAAAGACATTATAATAAATACTCATGACAGAGATAGTTCCCACTTCCGAGCCGGCCTGTCAGAGTAGAGACTGGGCGTGGTTTAGACTCACCCAGCCTATCGTTGGTGTTGGCACATAAGCTAGTCCTAGCCCCTTTGCGCTCTCTGTTGTCCCGTCGCTGTTGCTGTGTAGATTACGCTCCTTCACCCCAAAGACTGGGGTCAGACAGCTCTGTAATATTGTCTGAGCTATTCACACCTGTTATACAATGGCCACTGTTCTTGCTCAAGGCTAACTACAGCTTCCCAGCTTCTTATCTGAGCTAACTGTTACTTCCAGCACACACACACAGACACCTAGGCGCCCAGGCCAACAGGTTGTCAATATCCAATCACATATGATATAGTTGCTAATCACGTTTGTTATAGTATTCAATCACATATGATATAGTTGCTAATGTAATAAATACCATTTAAAATAACACAAGCATATTGCTATTACATTGTTATAACTAACTTCTTTCAAAACAGGGTTTCTCACAAACTCATAAACAGATACAGAGACCCACACACACACCCAAGTACAGAGGGCTGACGTAAACCTGTCATAAAACACCGATAAGAAAAGGGTGCTTGGTACTGCATTTCACGAGATACTGAGACACACACATACCCAGAGACAGATGGCTGACATAGACCTTTTATAAACACGGACAAGAAAGGGGTGCTTGGTACTGCATTTCACGAGATACTGAGACACACACATACCCAAGGACAGAGGGCTGACATAAACCTTTTATAAACACTGACAAGACAGGAACATCTACGCACACACAAAATCTCCTCTTCAGTCTGAACATTTTACAGAGACACACAGAAATGTCAAAATAGGCACATCTACGCACACACCTAATCTCCTGTTTTAGCTGAACATTTCTGAAGACAAAGAACTCTACTCAGAGCCAATGGGACAGTGATACTAGCCTGAAGGGGACCTCGCCCAACTCATCAGGACCAACCAGAGGACCAGAACTTCCAGACTCAACCTACTTTCTGTGCTGTATAAAATGTCTATGCACTCTGTTATTTGGGCTTTTTTCTGCTGGTTCCTTATGAGCTGAATGAACGAGTCCGTATACGCTTGTACCAGATATCTTTACTCTTAAATAAAACTGTCACTTGTCATACAATTTACCACCTTGTCTGAATCGATCCTTGACCGGCTCACCCTTCTCCATATCCTATTATCAACACTAATCACGTTTGTTATAGTATTACTCAGAACCTCACATATGTTCTTCGTGTGTATAGCTTATCTGTTATTGTCCATTGTACACCACAGTCAGCAGTCTCATGATTCACCCCCTCCTGTGTCTCTCTAAGATTAGCACAGTCTCGGTCACACAGTACAGCTTCACACTACTGATACATTTGTTTCATACACACACATATTTCATACAGTACAGCGCTCTCTTTAACACACACACATTTCAGGCTGATATTCATGGTTAGGCCCTGAGCACTGGTAAGAGTGAGAACAATGGAAAATGCAGGTTCACAAGAATCAGCAATTCAAACTTTAATGCATAAGAAGCCCTACTAGCTTATAGTTAGTTAAGCATGTCAAAAAACCTTTATAAAACCCCACAAACTTTCCAATTCAAATGAACGTTAGCTAGCTAAGGAGAAAGGTAGACGAGTATAAACAAATGAACATTACCTTTTAATACTGCGGTTGATATATGGTCCATGCCTGGATAGGTGTCACCCATTCCATCTTCATTCATACTGTTGTTAGATGACTCAAAGATTTGCACCGTATTTGACTTTTTAGTTTTTTAGGCCTCCCTTATTTAGCTAGATAATGTGATGAACGTACCTCAGTTAAGCAATAACACATGAGAGGGAGTGCTGAATATCAGCATGGCTGTGATTCGGCCGTAGGTACGAGGCCGCAGGACAAATATAATAATATTCAGTATAACAGCACGACCTCGAGTGTGATATTGCTTTTATACAACAGTTCTACAAGCACAATTTATTATTTAACAGTAATAAGCGACAACAGATTATGATTTGTTTATTTATTTAATCATTTATTTGGCTCCAACACACATAGTTCCCCAACTGGTCTGGTACTGGACTGTTGCCAAGCACCACATATACATTTTCCTACACACTAGCTTGCTACTGCTACTTTGTGTAGTTCTACACGTTACCGTCCTCTCCTGACGACCATTCATAATTTAACTCAAATGTTATTTGTGGAAATATGTTCATATTTGCGGTGCAAAGTTTGTTACAATTTAAGATGGATAACGATCGTTAATGTAATTTACGGTTATTAGAACACCTGTAAAGCGGAGTGATACATGTATAGTTAAAAGTCCCAGTGCTGTTGTTCTCTACTCCAATCAAATTACTGGTCATATTATAAATACTTGTGAACATAATTTTCAGTTCTTTCCGCCCTTTTCATCGAAAGCATTGGAAACATTTTACTTGCGTTTGCGTTTAGTAACGTTCAAGATGCTTTGACGGTGCGTTATCTGCTGCGTTTTTATGACTTTTTCATTGAAACTGTTATTGAGCCATATCAATAGATTGCACAGTCGCAGCCCTGATTTCTGGTTGCTCTGTGGTATTGACGGATGCACTGAGGAATATAGTGTACAATTCCTTCCATCATGTAAAGAGAAACCACCTTCAACACCTACTTGATTGCATCCGACCAGATGAACAGCCATCGGAGGAAAGCCAAGCACCACCGGAACACGTAAGTAGCTGGCTAGTATTTTTTTTTTCTCTGGATTTAAAAAAAATATTTAATGAACTGACGATACACGGACCAAAGTCATACTGTCCATTAGGCTACTCGATCATTTTAGCCATAATGACTCTTATGGCTAAAGCTGGGTTAATGTGAAAATAATCGATGATAAATGGGAACAAAACACTTAAATAGCACTATTGGTGAAACTAAATACAATTTCAAATAATCATCTGTTAATTTGATGCGTGGTACACACGACAACATTTAACCCGATAATCTTCTAGCTAACTCCAGCATCACTGATCAGCAACTCCATACATCTGACTCAGATGAAGGGCAAAGGGGCATTGACCAACATGGAGCTGTCACAGTGCAACAAGTAAGTGCCACCAACCGAGTAAATCTACTGAAATTGACCATCTTTTTTAAAGTACTTAGATTTACTAATAGCATTCATAGTCAGACTTCGCAACCACTTCTCCCGTCACAAACATTATACTTGTCATGAACTAGTAATGTCCAGCCTCAGGATACTACATTCAATGTCAACATTTTTTTAGAATCTGACAACACATGCCACTGCTTTTGTGATAAATGCCAGAGCCAAGCATCCTCTCTCACAGGTAAGATGCTTTTTCTGAACAGAGCACATCATTTGGTTTGTTACATTATGCAGAGCATTTTGTAGTGGTTCAGTGATGGTTAAGTTCATTCTCAGTGCCAGGTTGTCCACCTTACTATTGTTGATCCCTTATGTCCTTATGTTAATGAATATGTCATAAGAACATCTGAATATCATAGGTATACATGATTGATGACATCCCCACCTCTCTCGCTCTCATTTTCAGAAAGGTGTGAATGACATTGTTGCTGGGGTACAGCAGTATCAATCATCACTATTGGACAACCTCAGGAAGCAGATGGAGGCAGTACTAAAGAAGCATTCAGGAAGCACATCAGGGCAACTTGAAAAAGATGCAATGAATATATTTGACAATTTCATTGGGCCTTTTGCTGGCGTTGCAACAACATTTAGACAGGACAGTGTTATTAAGAAGCAGTTTAGCTGTTTGGATGCAGAGGAAATTCACATTGCTCGAACCATATGCAGGATGAAATGTGGAGGATCAAAAGACATTTTCATCAAAGACAAATTATTTTATTATTTACCATTAGTCAAAAGTCTAGAACAGTTCTTATCACACCCAAGGATTTTGTCTATGGTTGAAAAGGGACCCCAGATGTGCAGGGGAAGTTTTTTTCATGATATTGTATATGGTGCTCTTCTAAAATCACAACCCTTATTTTCAGAGAAACGAAATGATTTGCAGATTGTTCTGTACACGGATGAAATAGAGATCTGTAATCCACTAGGATCCTTAGCATCAAAAAACAAATTGTTAATGGTGTACTACACCCTAGGAAATATAAATCCAAAATACAGGTCTAAACTGGCTGCTATCAAGCTAGATCAGCAAACCTCCGTCAATCTGGTGTAGATGTAATATTGACTAGAATCAAGGAAGACATGGATGCATTGTACAGTGGGGTTAAAATGCTAACTATTAACGGAAAGAACTTTATATGGTGCCATGGTCTCTCTCTGGAGATTCCCTGGCACAACATGAACTAGCAGGGTGTAAAGAGGGTGTGGGCTTTGCCTACAGTAAGTACAGACACTGAGTGTTCTTTTGAGGACATGCAGTCACACTTCAATGAGGATGCATATACTAAAAGGACATTGGAGAAGCATGTCAGACAGTGTGATGAAATAGAAAAGGCACAGACTGACTTGCTTCGCAACAGCCTGAAAACAACATATGGGATCAATAGAAGGAGCAAGTTAGTTGAATTCCCAGCCTTTGATATCATGCAACAAACTCCGCAAGACATTATGCATGTAATTCTGGAGGGCATAGCCTCATTGGCACTTATCAGCATTTGTGATTTCAGACTTTTTTGTTATGATACTTATTTTAATTCTGGAGGGCATAGCCTCATTGGCACTTATCAGCATTTGTGATTTCAGACTTTTTTGTTATGATACTTTTGAATCATCTTGTTGTGTCAGGTTTCTAGTTTTGAGTTGGTTGATCCACTTCTATCTCTGAGACGTGGAAACCGGAGGGGGGAAGGGAGGGGGTGCACTCCACTCATATGCGCGTATGCCGGAGGGGTCCGGGCGCGGCCGGCCAAAGTCGTAGGCCCCATGGTTGCCCACTTGTAGATTAACCCGTAGGTTGGGTTAATTAAAAAGTCGTCTGTCCGTACGGTTAGGGTTAGGTATAGTTTGTAGAATGGTTAAGGTTAGGGTTGAGGTTAGGGTAAGGTATGGTTTCTTAATATTTAGGTTAGGGTTAAGGTTAGGTATGGATTTTTAGAATGGTTAGGGTTAGGGTCAGGTATAGTTTTTAGAATGGTTAAGTTTAGGTAGGTCTGTCGACTCGATGTAGGATCAGGCAAAATCCCTTGAGTTGCGCACCTTATGCAGGTTTGGTCCTCGGTTGGTTGCCATGTGTCCATATCGAGAGGTGTGGTCATGATGTCTAGGTACGCTTTGTCAACGGATGTGGAAAGCATAGTGCAACCTAGGAGTTTGCTCCCCATCGGATCCTTCTCTTTTAGCTCCACGTTGTCTATGTATTTACTTCCGTGTTCGCCAGTCTTTAGGTCCTGGATGTTTTCAATCCTGTGTGTAATTCAGGGGTTATTCCCTTCCAGGATCCTAACTCTGAATCAACCCATGTCTAGTCGATTCCAGCTGGTCTGTATGGGTAGGATCAGGCAAAACCGTCGAGTTGCGTACCTTGTGCAGGTCCGGACCTCAGTTGGTTGCCATGTGTCCCTGTCGAGTGGTTAGTCATTGAACTGCCATTGGTTTGAGCAGACAAAAACCCAGAAGGCGAGCCCTCTCTACGGTTGTCATTCATCCGCCCTTGGAGTTCCGTCCTGCGTTTCGGTAGGTGTATGGAGGGTTTAGGATCAGGCAAACTTCCTCTGGCTTTGTATCGTACGTCTGCCAGGAGTCACAGTTGATTGCCATGTGTCTAGTTCTATTTTATTGTTTCTTTTCATCAAGGCCCATGGTCATGGTAACCCCGAGTTCAAGAAACCAAAAAGAAAAACATATATATATATATATATATAAATATTACAATATATATATACAGTGGGGAGAACAAGTATTTGATACACTGCCGATTTTGCAGGTTTTCCTACTTACAAAGCATGTAGAGGTCTGTAATTTTTATCATAGGTACACTTCAACTGTGAGAGACGGAATCTAAAACAAAAATCCAGAAAATCACATTGTATGATTTTTAAATAATTAATTTGCATTTTATTGCATGACATAAGTATTTGATCACCTACCAACCAGTAAGAATTCCGGCTCTCACAGACCTGTTAGTTTTTCTTTAAGAAGCCCTCCTGTTCTCCACTCATTACCTGTATTAACTGCACCTGTTTGAACTCGTTACCTGTATAAAAGACACCTGTCCACACACTCAATCAAACAGATTCCAACCTCTCCACAATGGCAAAGACCAGAGAGCTGTGTAAGGACATCAGGGATAAAATTGTAGACCTGCACAAGGCTGGGATGGGCTACAGGACAATAGGCAAGCAGCTTGGTGAGAAGGAAACAACTGTTGGCACAATTATTAGAAAATGGAAGAAGTTCAAGATGACGGTCAATCACCCTCGGTCTGGGGCTCCATGCAAGATTTCACCTCGTGGGGCATCAATGATCATGAGGAAGGTGAGGGATCAGCCCAGAACTACACGGCAGGACCTGGTCAATGACCTGAAGAGAGCTGGGACCACAGTCTCAAAGAAAACCATTAGTAACACACTACGCCGTCATGGATTAAAATCCTGCAGCGCACGCAAGGTCCCCCTGCTTAAGCCAGTGCATGTCCAGGCCTGTCTGAAGTTTGCCAATGACCATCTGGATGATCCAGAGGAGGAATGGGAGAAGGTCATGTGGTCTGATGAGACAAAAATAGAGCTTTTGGTCTAACTCCACTCGCCATGTTTGGAGGAAGAAGAAGTATGAGTACAACCCCAAGAACACCATCCCAACCGTGAAGCATGGAGGTGGAAACATCATTCTTTGGGGATGCTTTTCTGCAAAGGGGACAGGACGACTGCACAGTATTGAGGGGAGGATGGATGGGGCCATGTATCGCGAGATCTTGGCCAACAACCTCCTTCCCTCAGTAAGAGCATTGAAGATGGGTCGTGGCTGGGTCTTCCAGCATGACAACGACACGAAGCACACAGCCATGGCAACTAAGGAGTGGCTCCGTAAGAAGCATCTCAAGGTCCTGGAGTGGCCTAGCCAGTCTCCAGACCTGAACCCAATAGAAAATCTTTGGAGGGAGCTGAAAGTCCGTATTGCCCAGCGACAGCCCCGAAACCTGAAGGATCTGGAGAAGATCTGTAGGGAGGAGTGGGCCAAAATCCCTGCTGCAGTGTGTGCAAACCTAGTCAAGAACTACAGGAAACGTATGATCTCTGTAATTGCAAACAAAGGTTTCTGTACCAAATATTAAGTTCTGCTTTTCTGATGTATCAAATACTTATGTCATGCAATAAAATGCAAATTAATTATTTAAAAATCATACAATGTGATTTTCTGGATTTTTGGATTCCGTCTCTCACAGTTGAAGTGTACCTATGATAAAAATTACAGACCTCTACATGCTTTGTAAGTAGGAAAACCTGCAAAATCGGCAGTGTATCAAATACTTGTTCTCCCCACTGTATATATTTTTTAAGAGTGACGGTAAGAATAAGAATTTGGTAAGAATTTGCGAGTCCGTGGTCACGGTAACTCTATAGTGCTATTGGAGGTCTATTTTTGTGGTCTTAATGACCCCCTATCTTTTGTGTGGGGTGTGGCAGGTGCAGTGTATGTCCGGGCGTTCCTCCGCTGTACTGAAAGCCTCAGTGGTGGTCCGGCCCGTAGTAGTAGTGTTGGACCTGGAGGGGTTCGGGAGGTGAATCCTGGTCCGTGGATCCTGGCGAGTTTATTTGGTTTCTTCATTGTGGTTTATTTGGTTTCTTCATTGTGGTTTATTTTAGAGGTGGCTGCTGACTAGAGCATCCTTGAGGTTCTTGTTCCTTATGAGGGCCAGGATGGGTATGTGAAGAGGGAGTAGTTGTTTATATTTGAGTCTTTTTTGGATGTGAGTAGCCACTCGGTAGCTGGGTGAGTTGTAGGTTGTAATGATGGGTATGATTTGGTGGTTTCCTTTGGTTTGTCCTTTCCGTGTGTGTCTCTCGGAGTCGCGTTGGGCCTTTGAGTGCCGAGCGAGTATATCCTCTGTTTTTGTATAGGGCTTTGGAGAGGATGTGCGTAGCAGTTTTGAGGTCTTGGGATTGGGTGCATATCCTGCTGTACCTGAGGAATTGTGATTTGGTCGGTGTCGTTTGGAGAGGAGGAGTCTCTGCCTGTGGGGGTGGAAGGGTTCGTAGATCGGAAGTGATCCGAGGGTTATCCTGGTGTGGGGTAGTTGCGAGGAAGTTGAGTATTTCCACCTGAGATGCTGCATCCATGAGTACCTCGTTCTTGATGATGTTAAACTCCAACAGGTGCTGTGGGGGTGGTGAGAGTGGTGGTCCTAAGAGTGCTGGTGGATTGGTGGTTAGCATCTTGAAGGTGGGGAGGTTTTTGTCCGTAGCTGCCCATTTGTTTATGGTCACTTCTATCCCCTCGGATTGGGGAGGATGGTTCTTGTCCTCTTGTGGTATGTGGCTAGCCGAGGATTTCCGTGGCTGGTTGTAACCCGCTCCTGCTGATTTTCATGACATTCCCCCCTGGTTTGGGTATGGGATGGCATGGAAAGAGGCCACCTTAGCACTATCCTTCTGCTCCTCTCCCTCAACCACCCTGGTCAGGGTATGATCTCGGGGTGGGTAAGGAGGGTTAGTGTTTCCCGGCGGGGGCCCACCCTGTGCCACCCTGGTCAGGGTATGGCTGGGTCCCTGGGTATGGTGGAGGTAAGCAGCTTTTTGTTGGAAGTGTCCCTGTTTTTTCTTGTTGGGCAGTGGAAATATTTTTCCCTGGAGTGGTGTGGGGTGACGATTCCCGAAGAGGGGGCGTAATCACCTCCTTGGGGGGGTACCGTACCGATGTAAGGCGTCTGTTGGTCCGTGGAGATGGTGAGGTCCTCCTGGTGTGCGTAGCTAGTGTGGCTACATCGTCCTCCTCCTCGCTGTGAGGTTGGCAGTGGGTGAGCGGTGGCTTAAATTGGCTGTTGTCTTTTGTTGGCCAATTACCGTGGAAGTTGGTGAGTGAGTCCCTAATGTCCTGTAGGAGGCGGTCCAGGATTGGTTCGCTGAGGAGCTTTTTGGCCCATATGATGCCTAGGTACCAGGCTTCCTGCCAGTCAGAGCATGATGGTGTGTTGCAGAGTGTGGCGTATCTATTGGATACCTCCTCCCTGTAGTGCCGTTGTAGGATCTCGTGGCTGGTTTCTATCCAGAGTGAGGATGCCGTGGAGAGTGCCGCCAGTGTGGTATCAGATGCTCCCGATGGTGTGAAGGCTGCCGTGAGTGTTCTGGCCTTGTGGAGGTAGCCAGGAGGTAGGTCATTACCGGAGAGGTAATGGCTAATGGTCTCCAGGTGGTGTCTCGCTCTGATGAGTTTGGAGAGTGTATGTGCTGTGGCGTTGAAGCTGGCGGGGGTCTGTGGTTCCCCCGGTGATGTGACGTGCCACCGATTTGTAAGTGGTTGGTGAGACCAGGTTGTCCGAGTGGCTCTGAATGGTGGCAGTAGAGGCCTGCTGTTCAGCTCGGCTCTCAATACTCATGGGGGTGGTGCCGAGTATAGAGGTGTCGGTCCTCTGGTGCTGGGTGGGTGAAGGCATCGGTCTGGGTTGGGTGCGCTGCACATCCCGATCTGCTTGTTGGGTCCGAACCGTAGAGTGTCTGGAGATCGGTTTTAGGCGTGTGTCCCAAATGGTTAGCTTCGGTGTGTGATGTCCATCTCTGTATTCATGGCCTTTGGGAGTATCCGGTGGATGTGATGGGGTGGAGGGGTGCCTGGAGTAGGTGTAGCTCCTAGGTTTCCCCCGCCGTATCTGGTCCCGTAAAAGGTGGACCGGTATTCAGTTGGTCTATCCCTGTACGAGGGATTATTTTTCGGGGTGTCTGTATTCTATCTTGGTAGCCTTGGGGGTGGTGTGTGGTGGTGGTGTTCTGTAGAGGGGGTGGAAATCTGTGTAGTAGGTCTGAGATGGGTCTTCTAGGTATCTTTGAGGTCCTGGAGTGGGGTGGCGTGAGGTGGGCTGTGGAGTGTGGTTGCCTGCTGGGGATGTCATCAGGAGGTGTTTCTTTTCGTCCCCGGTGTGATGGTGTAGTCATCCGGTAGCTGGTTCCTATTGAGACCGTGGAGAGGAACTGCCTGGTGGGAGAGAAAGCCCACTGGTGTGGGATGTTTCTCCCGCTGTGTAGAAGACTGAGAAGGAAGTTCATTATATGACGTTTCTATTATAATGAGACCAGGCTGCCGGTCTAAACTTATTTCGGCCGGCTCCTCTGTGCGTCTCTTTTTAAAGAGTTCAGAGGGTCTGTGTTGGTAGCTGTGCCCTGTAGAAATAATAGGGCTAGTCTTGTGGTAGAGTAGGGGTTCTGAGTAGTCATCAGAGTGCCCGGAGTCGTCGCTGTCTCGTGGATCTTCCATGTGTAGTGTGTCCCTGTGTAAAACTTAAAATAAGGGTAAGAAAAAAGTACAAATGAAAATAAGTAGCCAAAAGGAGCTACCCCTGGAGTCCGTGTGGAACCTGCCTTCCTTACAGCTGCACAACGGGTCTAGGGGCATCCCAGCCACGACGCGTTTCTGCCTTACTCGGCTTCATCAGGTAGCAGGGAGGAGAAAAAGGTGCAAAAAAGCGCACTCGGTCGTAATGCGGTAAAAAGGCCGTATTATGGACCGGGAAAAATAGGGTGTAGGTGTATGTGTGGTGGAGGCTCGACGGTCTGGAAGGTCTATGAAGGTCCGTTGTGGGAGTACCAGCTGGTGTCTTGATCCAGGTGAGGTGTTTTAAGGGTGTTGCATAAAGCTAGGGGCTTTATCCTTTTGACCAGGAATAGGCGTGAGGTGATGAGATGTTCGTGGGGAGTATAGAGCCCCAGCTGATGTCTTGATCCAGGTGAGGTATCTTTTAGGGTGTAGCATATAGCTAGAGCCCAGTCGTACCGTTGAGGATGAAGTTCCCTTGTAGAGGTCCAGCTTGATTCTTGTCCAGTTGAAGTGTTTTCGACCAAATGGTGCTGAGGGATGCTCCTCTTTTTATGGGAAGTAATGGGGGTGTGGTTGACCAAAGGTCGAATCCTATTGGTGCACAAGGTGTGCACACGACAGGGCTGAAGAGTGGTCTCTCCTGAAGAAAGGTGTTGGGGTCTTCTGCAGACTGACACAAACACAAAGAGAAAAACAAATATGACCACAAAGACAATTCACACCCTTTAGGTAAGAAATGTGTGCATGTATTAGAATTAGCCAGGATGGAAGGTGCCGGTTCAGCGCATCTGGCCTCCAGTGCATCTCCACGGCCCAGGATATCCTTCGCCGGCTCTGCGCACTGTGTCTCCGGTGAGTCTGCACAGCCCAGTGCGTCCTGTGCCAGCGCCTCGCATCTGCAGGGCGAAAATAACCATCCAGCCAGAACGGGTTGAGCAGGCTCTACGCTCAAGACCTCCAGTGCGCCTCCACGGCCCAGTGTATCCTGTGCCTGTCCCCAGACCCAGGCCTCCTGTATGTCTCTCCAGCCTGGTAAGCCCAGTGGCAGCTCCACGCACCAGGCTGCCTGTACGTCTGTCGGTTGAGACCTGTTCCGGCTCCACGGAGGAAGCCTCCAGTGATGATCCAGGGCACGAAGCCTCCAGCGATGATCCATGGCACGACGCCTCCAGCGATGATCCATGGCACGAAGCCTCCAGCGACGGGGACGAGGGTCCCCGCACCAGAGGTGCCACCAAAGTGGGGTGAGCCAGTGGTGGAGCGGGTTCTGCGTCCCGCACCTGATCCGCCACCGCGGGTAGATGCCCACCCAGACCCTCCCCTATAGGTTCAGGTTTTGCGGCCGGAGTCCGCACCTTTGGGGGGGGGGGGGGGGGGTAATGTCACGCCCTGACCTTATAGATCGTTTGATTTGGGGTGGGCATTCTATGCTTTGTTTTCTATGTTTCTTTATTTCTATGTTTTGGCCGGGTATGGTTCTCAATCAGGGACAGCTGTCTATCGCTGTCTCTGATTGGGATTTATACCTAGGTAGCCCTTTCCCCTCCTTTCAGTGTGGGTAGTTAACTTTGTTAGTGGCACTATAGCCCTGTAAGCTTCACGGTTGTTTTGTTGGCAACATTCTAATAAAAGGAATATGTACGCTCACCACGCTGCACTTTGGTCCACTTCTTTTGACGGCCGTGACACGTTCATGGGATTCTCCATTGTCTACAAAGCCAGTAATTACCTTTGTCCAGCAGCGGTGGCTTCATGACCTTTTTGAACACTCCATAAAACTGTGCCTTGTTATTAAAGGTCCCCCAGCGGGTCTTCAGTTCAGGTATAAAGCAGTTCCCTCGATCGAGGATCCGCCAGAGTTCATCCATAACATGACACAGACAGACATACAGACAACCAGACCGAATTCTCGCGAGCTCACTGTTTTACATTTGCCTGAAGTAGTTTACCCCCGTCCCTGCTATGGCTTCTCACGCTGCTCATTTCCCACACCGTACCTCATTTGAGATTCGGTCTGGTGTTAACCAGGCTAAAGAAGCTTAGGCCTACTTAAAACTTCTTAGGGCTGCAATCCCGTTAACGGGATCGATATGACAACAGCCAGTGAAAGTGCAGGGCGCCAAATTCAAACAAATCTCATCATTAAAATTCCTCAAGCATACAAGTATTTCACACCATTTAAAATATACACTTGTTAATCCCACCACAGTGTCCGATTTCAAAAAGGCTTTACAGCGAAAGCACCACAAACGATTGTTAGGTCACCGCCAAATCACAGAAAAACAGAGCCATTTTTCCAGCCAAAGACAGGCGTCACAAAAAGCAGAAATAGAGATAAAATGAATCACTAACCTTTGATCTTCATCAGATGACACTCATAGGACTTCATGTTACACAATACATATATGTTTTGTTCGATAAAGTTCATATTTATATCCAAAAACCTCAGTTTACATTGGCGCCATGTTCAGAAATGCCTCCAAAATATCCGGAGAAATTGCAGAGCCACATCAAATAACATAAATACTCATCATAAACTTTGATGAAAGATACATGTTTTACATAGAATTAAAGATAAACTTGTTCTTAACTTCATCGGGATAGGGGGCAGCATTTCGACTTTGAACAAATTGCGTGCCCAAACGGAATTTCCTCCTAATCTGTCCCAGAAGGTAATACATGCATATTATTATTACTATTGTATAGAAAACACTCTGAAGTTTCTAAAACTGAATTATGTCTAAGTATAACAGAACTCATTTGGCAGACAAAAACCTGAGAAGAGGTCAAAACAGGAAGTGAGAACTCGATTTTCAAAACAGTGTCAAATGATACCCCTTCTAGTTATGGATAAGCAAACACTTCCTAGGGCTTCCACTAGATGTCACCGTCTTTAGATTTTAGTTATATGGTTCTACTATAAAGGAGGGGCTCATAGGAGCTATTTTACTGAGTGGTCGTCAAACTTTGTCTCTTTTGGCGCGCTCACGAGAGAGAGTGCTCTCGTTCCAATGCTCTTTCTTCAGACAATGAAATTCTCCGGTTGGATCCTTATTGATGATTAATGTAAAACACATACTAAATATGGATTGCATACATCATTTGACCTGTTTCTACGACCTGTAACGGAACTTTTTGAGTTTTTGTCTGGAGGGATTGCTCGTGCGTCATGAAAATGGATTCCTGGGCTGAACATGCTAACAAGTGGCTAAATGATGGGCTTTATGGAACTTTTCAGTCATTTATTGTCGATCTGGGAATCCTGGGAGTGCCTTCTGATGAAGTTATTCGAAGGTAAGTGCATATTTGTAGTGTTTTTGTAGCTTTTGTTGACGCCAAAATGGCGACTATTTCTTTGGCTGGATTGTGCTCTGAGCGCCGTTCTCAGATTAATCTTTTTTCGTAAAGTTTATTTTGAAATCTGACACAGCGGTTGCATAGAGGATAAGTTTATCTTTAATTATGTGAATAACACTTGCATCTTTTATCAATGTTTATTATGAGTATTTATGCAAAATCACCAGATGTTTTGGAATCAAAACATTACTGCACGTAACGCGCCAATGTAAACTGACCATACAAACGCTTCACACCGCGTGGCCGCCGCTACCCTAACCTGGTGGTTCCAGCGCGCACGACCCACGTGTAGTTCCAGGTCTCCGGCAGCCTCTGGAACTGCCGATCTGCGGCCAACAAGGCAGAGTTCATCTCAGCCTATGCGTCCCTCCAGTCCCTCGACTTCTTGGCACTGACGGAAACATGGATTACCACTGATAACACTGCTACTCCTACTGCTCTCTCCTCGTCTGCCCACGTGTTCTCGCACACCCCGAGAGCTTCTGGTCAGCGGGGTGGTGGCACTGGGATCCTCATCTCTCCCAAGTGGACATTCTCTCTTTCTCCCCTGACCCATCTGTCTATCGCCTCCTTTGAATTCCATGCTGTCACAGTTACCAGCCCTTTCAAGCTTAACATCCTTATCATTTATCGCCCTCCAGGTTCCCTTGGAGAGTTCATCAATGAGCTTGATGCCCTGATAAGTTCCTTTCCTGAGGATGGCTCACCTCTCACAGTTCTGGGTGACTTTAACCTCCCCACGTCTACCTTTGACTCATTCCTCTCTGCCTCCTTTCCACTCCTCTCCTCTTTTGACCTCACCCTCTCACCTTCCCCCCCTACTCACAAGGCAGGCAATACGCTTGACCTCATCTTTACTAGATGCTGTTCTTCCACTAATCTCATTGCAACTCCCCTCCAAGTCTCCGACCACTACCTTGTATCCTTTTCCCTCTCGCTCTCATCCAACACTTCCCACACTGCCCCTACTCGGATGGTATCGCGCCGTCCCAACCTTCGCTCTCTCTCCCCCGCTACTCTCTCCTCTTCCATCCTATCATCTCTTCCCTCTGCTCAAACCTTCTCCAACCTATCTCCTGATTCTGCCTCCTCAACCCTCCTCTCCTCCCTTTCTGCATCCTTTGACTCTCTATGTCCCCTATCCTCCAGGCCGGCTCGGTCCTCCCCTCCTGCTCCGTGGCTCGACGACTCACTGCGAGCTCACAGAACAGGGCTCCGGGCAGCCGAGCGGAAATGGAGGAAAACTCGCCTCCCTGCGGACCTGGCATCCTTTCGATCCCTCCTCTCTACATTCTCCTCTTCTGTCTCTGCTGCTAAAGCCACTTTCTACCACTCTAAATTCCAAGCATCTGCCTCTAACCCTAGGAAGCTCTTTGCCACCTTCTCCTCCCTCCTGAATCCTCCTCCCCCTCCTCCCCCCTCTCTGCGGATGACTTCGTCAACCATTTTGAAAAGAAGGTCGACGACATCCGATCCTCGTTTGCTAAGTCAAACGACACCGCTGGTTCTGCTCACACTGCCCTACCCTGTGCTTTGACCTCTTTCTCCCCTCTCTCTCCAGATGAAATCTCGCGTCTTGTGACGGCCGGCTGCCCCACAACCTGCCCGCTTGACCCTATCCCCTCCTCTCTTCTCCAGACCATTTCCGGAGACCTTCTCCCTTACCTCACCTCGCTCATCAACTCATCCTTGACCGCTGGCTACGTCCCTTCCGTCTTCAAGAGAGCGAGAGTTGCACCCCTTCTGAAAACCTACACTCGATCCCTCCGATGTCAACAACTACAGACCAGTATCCCTTCTTTCTTTTCTCTCCAAAACTCTTGAACGTGCCGTCCTTGGCCAGCTCTCCTGCTATCTCTCTCAGAATGACCTTCTTGATCCAAATCAGTCAGGTTTCAAGACTAGTCATTCAACTGAGACTGCTCTTCTCTGTGTCACGGAGGCGCTCCGCACTGCTAAAGCTAACTCGCTCTCCTCTGCTCTCATCCTTCTAGACCTATCGGCTGCCTTTGATACTGTGAACCATCAGATCCTCCTCTCCACCCTCTCCGAGCTGGGCATCTCCGGCGCGGCCCACGCTTGGATTGCGTCCTACCTGACAGGTCGCTCCTACCAGGTGGCGTGGCGAGAATCTGTCTCCGCACCACGTGCTCTCACCACTGGTGTCCCCCAGGGCTCTGTTCTAGGCCCTCTCCTATTCTCGCTATACACCAAGTCACTTGGCTCTGTCATATCCTCACATGGTCTCTCCTATCATTGCTATGCAGACGACACACAATTAATCTTCTCCTTTCCCCCCTCTGATAACCAGGTGGTGAATCGCATCTCTGCATGTCTGGCAGACATCAGTGTGGATGACGGATCACCACCTCAAGCTGAACCTCGGCAAGACGGAGCTGCTCTTCCTCCCGGGGAAGGACTGCCCGTTCCATGATCTCGCCATCACGGTTGACAACTCCATTGTGTCCTCCTCCCAGAGTGCTAAGAACCTTGGCGTGATCCTGGACAACACCCTGTCGTTCTCAACTCACATCAAGGCGGTGACCCGTTCCTGTAGGTTCAAACTCTACAACATTCGCAGAGTACGACCCTGCCTCACACAGGAAGCGGCGCAGGTCCTAATCCAGGCACTTGTCATCTCCCGTCTGGATTACTGCAACTCGCTGTTGGCTGGGCTCCCTGCCTGTGCTATTAAACCCCTACAACTCATCCAGAACGCCGCAGCCCGTCTGGTGTTCAACCTTCCCAAGTTCTCTCACGTCACCCCGCTCCTCCGCTCTCTCCACTGGCTTCCAGTTGAAGCTCGCATCCGCTACAAGACCATGGTGCTTGCCTACGGAGCTGTGAGGGGAACGGCACCTCCGTACCTTCAGGCTCTGATCAGGCCCTACACCCAAACAAGGGCACTGCGTTCATCCACCTCTGGCCTGCTCGCCTCCCTACCACTGAGGAAGTACAGTTCCCGCTCAGCCCAGTCAAAACTGTTCGCTGCTCTGGCACCCCAATGGTGGAACAAACTCCCTCACGACGCCAGGTCAGCGGAGTCAATCACCATCTTCCGGAGACACCTGAAACCCCACCTCTTTAAGGAATACCTAGGATAGGATAAAGTAATCCTTCTAACCCCCCCCCCCCCCCCTTAAAAGAGTTAGATGCACTATTGTAAAGTGGTTGTTCCACTGGATATCATAAGGTGAATGCACCAATTTGTAAGTCGCTCTGGATAAGAGCGTCTGCTAAATGACTTAAATGTAAATATACACTGCTCAAAAAAATAAAGGTAACACTTAAACAACACAATGTAACTCCAAGTCAATCACACTTCTGTGAAATCAAACTGTCCACTTAGGAAGCAACACTGATTGACAATAAATTTCACATGCTGTTGTGCAAATGGAATAGACAACAAGTGGAAATTATAGGCAATTCGCAAGACACCCCCAATAAAGCAGTGGTTCTGCAGGTGGTGACCACAGACCACTTCTCAGTTCCTATGCTTCCTGGCTGATGTTTTGGTCACTTTTGAATGCTGGCGGTGCTTTCACTCTAGTGGTAGCATGAGACGGAGTCTACAACCCACACAAGTGGCTCAGGTAGTGCAGCTCACCCAGGATGGCACATCAATGCGAGCTGTGGCAAGAAGGTTTGCTGTGTCTGTCAGCGTAGTGTCCAGAGCATGGAGGCGCTACCAGGAGACAGGTCAGTACATCAGGAGACGTGGAGGAGGCCGTAGGAGGGCAACAACCCAGCAGCAGGACCGCTACCTACGCCTTTGTGCAAGGAGGAGCAGGAGGAGCACTGCCAGAGCCCTGCAAAATGACCTCCAGCAGGCCACAAATGTGCATGTGTCTGCTCAAACGGTCAGAAACAGACTCCATGAGGGTGGTATGAGGGCCCGACATCCACAGGTGGGGGTTGTGCTTACAGCCCAACACCGTGCAGGACGTTTGGCATTTGCCAGAGAACACCAAGATTGGCATATTCGCCACTGGCGCCCTGTGCTCTTCACAGATGAAAGCAGGTTCACACTGAGCACATGTGACAGACGTGACAGTCTGGAGACGCCGTGGAGAACGTTCTGCTGCCTGCAACATCCTCCAGCATGACCGGTTTGGGGGTGGGTCAGTCATGGTGTGGGGTGGCATTTCTTTGGGGGGCCGCACAGCCCTCCATGGGCTCGCCAGAGGTAGCCTGACTGCCATTAGGTACCGAGATGAGATCCTCAGACCCCTTGTGAGACCATATGCTGGTGCGGTTGGCCCTGGGTTCCTCCTAATGCAAGACAATGCTAGACCTCATGTGGCTGGAGTGTGTCAGCAGTTCCTGCAAGAGGAAGGCATTGATGCTATGGACTGGCCCGCCCATTCCCCAGACCTGAATCCAATTGAGCACATCTGGGACATCATGTCTCGCTCCATCCACCAACGCCACGTTGCACCACAGACTGTCCAGGAGTTGGCGGATGCTTTAGTCCAGGTCTGGGAGGAGATCCCTCAGGAGACCATCCGCCACCTCATCAGGAGCATGCCCAGGCGTTGTAGGGAGGTCATACAGGCACGTGGAGGCCACACACACTACTGAGCCTCATTTTGACTTGTTTTAAGGACATTACATCAAAGTTGGATCAGCCTGTAGTGTGGTTTTCCACTTTAATTTTGAGTGTGACTCCAAATCCAGACCTCCATGGGTTGATAAATTTGATTTCCATTGATAATTTTTGTGTGATTTTGTTGTCAGCACATTCAACTATGTAAAGAAAAAAGTATTTAATAAGCATATTTCATTCATTCAGATCTAGGATGTGTTATTTTAGTGTTCCCTTTATTTTTTGAGCAGTGTATTTTTCATTCGGTACATACTTCCTTTTCACACTGCCATTTAGGTTAGTTTTGTGGAGTAACTACAATGTAGTTGATCCATCCTCGGTTTTCGATCACAGCCGTTAAACTGTTTTAAAGTCACCATTGGCCTCGGTGACATCCCTGAGCGGTTTCCTTCATCTCCAGCAAATGAGTTAGGAAGGACGCCTGTATCTTTGTAGTGACTGGATATATTGATACACCATTGTTACGTTCCCCAGTTTCTATGTTGTTGTGGGTTTTTATGTGTGTTTTTCAGGAAATAGCTTCCTGGATTCCCCTAAGCAACTGATTGGTCGGCCCCATTGATGATTGGAGTTCTGACCCTGCGCTCTCGTCAGATACAGCTGTCTACAATTACAGACACCTTCTGTAGCTTTAAAAGCCAAAGTTCCTTTGTTAGGAACTGGGAGCTTCTTGAAATGTCCTGTGTTGGTTGTTGCTCAGTGAGAGCTTCTTGGTATGTTGTGTTTCGTTGGTCTGTATAATTTGTAAAGTATTTTGTAGCTGGTCCTGCTGACGTTTGTGTATGCCATAGGACTGTGTTTTTGTTCACTTTTCGGTTGTAATTATTGTTTAATTTCTTCCCAGGGGGGAAGTGGAAGGCACCGTGGGAGTGTTTAGGCAAGAGGCCTGCGGGCATACATATACCCGTAGTATGTACTATGTCTATGCACACTAGGTAAGACCTGGGCGGACCATCCCCTATATTTTGGTTAGTGCGCCAGTTGGTGGTAGGTAGGAGAGGGGGCTTTAACTTCTTTCTTTTGGTTCCATCCAGCCCCTTTTCCCCAAATTACCGTGTGAAGGAAGAAATAAATTCCCTGTTAACAGTAATGTATTCTGCCTCTGTTATCCTTACCCACACCTAGTCACATACCTCTTTCACTACACATGGAGTTGTGTAGCAGGGTGTTGCGTTCCCTCCAAGAGGCGTGCGTAACAACCATCCAAGTGTAGTTATTAACTTCACCATGCTTACACTGATATTCAATGTCTTTTTATTTATCCACCTACCAATGGGTGCCCTTCTTTGCAAGGCATTGGAAAACCTCCCTGGTCTTTGTGGTTTGAAAGTCACTGTTCAACTGAGGGACCTTACAATTATCTGTATGTTCGGGGTACAGAGATGAGGTAGTAATTCAAAGTCTGTTAACCCTCCTGTTCTGGTCGAGTTGAACCGATTTACAAGTTCTCTCTGAAAAATGTAATCTGATCTTCATAAGGTTCCATGACTTTGTCCACACAAAATAAATGTAGGTTATTATGTAGGTCAGACTACAATTAGTGAAAATTTGAGTTCAGGCACATGCCCATTCATCAGATGGACACACTTTCTCTCCCAGACCTCCACATGGATGTGTGTTTGAGCACACGTACGTCACTCCCCTTCTTGGCTTCCATGGCAACCCCGACAGGAACCTTTCCCCAGGGTAACTGGTATTCAAACAATTGCAACATTGTTTCAATACTATACCGAACTTTTCTAGCAGCACAATGATGTACTGGTCTTGATCATGACACTAGGAAACTGACGTAGTCTGTGATAAATAGCACAATATGTTTGAGTATTTGTTACTCAAAGATGAGTTATCAGGCCTCCCGGGTGGCGCAGTGGCCTAGGGCACTGCATCGCAGCGCTAGCTGTGCCACCAGAGACTCTGGGTTCGCGCTCTGTCGCGACCGGGAGGTCCGTGGCCTAGCGTCGTCCGGGTTAGGGAGGTAGGGATAACCTTGTCTCATCGCGCACCAGCGACTTCTGTGGCGGGCCGGGCGGTAACCAAGGTAGCTAGGTGCACGTTGTTTCCTCCGACACATTGGTGCGGCTGGCTTCCGGGTTGGAGGCGCGCTGTGTTAAGAAGCAGTGCGGCTTGGTTGGGTTTCGGAGGACGCATGGCTTTCGACCTTCGTCTCTCCCGAGCCCGTACGGGAGTTGTAGCGATGAGACAAGATAGTAATTACTAACAATTGGATACCACGAAATTGGGGAGAAAAGGGGGTAAAAAAAAAAAGTTATCAGCAGATAGAAGTTCATAACTTAAGTGGATATGGATTGATAATAAGCTAAACACGTATTGCACAGAGTCCATGCAATTTGTTACTTAAGCACATTTATACTCCTGAACTTCATGCTCGCCATAAAAGGGATTGAATACTAAGACTTTAGTCTCTAAATCTCTACAAATCATTTTTCATTATTTCACTTTCCGAAGGCACTGAGATTGGCTATTCAGGCAGTCGTTGGGTTGCTAGCCTTGTACGTAGCTAGCTCTGTATTACCAGTTAGGCTATTCTGCTTTTCTCTGGTAAACACACCTACGCTCAAGCGTGAAATCATGTTTCACAATATACTAAAATAACGTTGCTATTATTTAAGTCATGTTGGAATTTAGATTTATACTGCACAATTTGCAATGAATGAGAATTATCTTTGACGTAACTCCTTGCTAACAAACCACAAAGTCATACCAACAGTCGGTGAATGGTTTATATGCATTTCTATTAAGTCTCTCTCCCTCCATTTCGAGGGAAAGCCTCATGAAAAAAATAGACAAAGTAAATTCCCAGTCCAATATAATATTTAAAATCAGTCAAGTGAAAATGACTGCTTTCTTTAACTTGTCAATGTAAACCTAACAGTGTTGTATCAGCCAGGCATGCTTTCAACTTAGGTCATCAGAAATAGAAACTCCCCCATCATTTGAGCCCTTAAAAATAGTTCATGGCTCACCATGGGAGGGGGGGGTAATTGATTATATTGTTGGGAAATATAGAGTTCAACTTACGATACAACTCAAGCAAAAATATTTTTTAAAAAGCTTCTCAAAACAAATGGATGTAAGAAAATGGTGCCGACAGACAGGGCTGCCATGCTTCTAGCTTACAAGCATTTCGCTACATCTGCTAAACATGTGTATGTGACAAATACAAATTGATTTGAGCTGTTTGGTTTTCCCACAACACACATACTATAACTTCAGTCCATTTTCCTATAGCCCTCTGAAGCAGCCCACTGGACAGGCCAAGCAAGGTCTTTCTCTTATTTGTGGTGTGTGTATGTGGGCAGCCATTGGGTCCTACAGACAAGCCATAGACTGGCACTGCCCCTTCGCATCTTAGGAGGGGTGAGGATAGGGAGGGCACTTCAGATATTACTCCTCCATCTAGTCTGTTTTACCCCCTCCATCCTCCTTCCCCCATCCCCCAATCCAGAAGGGAGGGCGTTTGAGTAATGTGGCCCCCACAGGGGCCCTCTGGGGTGGCATTGGGCACCTCAGTTTGAGGCACTGCTGTTGTATGCGCTGGAGGTGGAGGGCGTGGAGCCCGACGCCAACGGCCCGGCTCCAGTGGCCAGAGCCTTGCGGAAGGGGGGCATGAGGAAGGGGTCTTGGGCCAGCTGCAGCACGTCGATGCGCTCCTCCTTGCGGTAGGCCAGGCAGCGGCGGATGAAGGCCTGACGGAGAGAGAGGTATAGAGCCACCGAAGTGAGATTATTTTTTTTAGGAGGTACAGTGGGGAGAACAAGTATTTGATACACTGCCGATTTTGCAGGTTTTCCTACTTACAAAGCATGTAGAGGTCTGTAATTTTTATCATAGGTACACTTCAACTATGAGAGACGGAATCTAAAACAAAAATCCAGAAAATCACATTGTATGATTTTTAAGTAATTAATTTGCATTTTATTGCATGACATAAGTATTTGATACATCAGAAAAGCAGAACTTAATATTTGGTACAGAAACCTTTGTTTGCAATTACAGAGATCATACGTTTCCTGTAGTTCTTGACTAGGTTTGCACACACTGCAGCAGGGATTTTGGCCCACTCCTCCCTACAGATCTTCTCCAGATCCTTCAGGTTTCGGGGCTGTCGCTGGGCAATACGGACTTTCAGCTCCCTCCAAAGATTTTCTATTGGGTTCAGGTCTGGAGACTGGCTAGGCCACTCCAGGACCTTGAGATGCTTCTTACGGAGCCACTCCTTAGTTGCCCTGGCTGTGTGTTTCGGGTCGTTGTCATGCTGGAAGACCCAGCCACGACCCATCTTCAATGCTCTTACTGAGGGAAGGAGGTTGTTGGCCAAGATCTCGCGCTACATGGCCCCATCCATCCTCCCCTCAATACGGTGCAGTCGTCCTGTCCCCTTTGCAGAAAAGCATCCCCAAAGAATGATGTTTCCACCTCCATGCTTCACGGTTGGGATGGTGTTCTTGGGGTTGTACTCATCCTTCTATTTCTCCAAACACGGCGAGTGGAGTTTAGAGCAAAAAGCTCTATTTTTGTCTCATCAGACCACATGACCTTCTCCCATTCCTCCTCTGGATCATCCAGATGGTCATTGGCAAACTTCAGACGGGCCTGGACATGCGCTGGCTTGAGCAGGGGGACCTTGCGTGCGCTGCAGGATTTTAATCCATGACGGCGTAGTGTGTTACTAATGGTTTTCTTTGAGACTGTGGTCCCAGCTCTCTTCAGGTCATTGACCAGGTCCTGCCGTGTAGTTCTGGGCTGATCCCTCACATTCCTCATGATCATTGATGCCCCACGAGGTGAGATCTTGCATGGAGCCCCAGACCGAGGGTGATTGACCGTCATCTTGAACTTCTTCCATTTTCTAATAATTGTGCCAACAGTTGTTGCCTTCTCACCAAGCTGCTTGCCTATTGTCCTGTAGCCCATCCCAGCCTTGTACAGGTCTACAATTTATCCCTGATGTCCTTACACAGCTCTCTGGTCTTGGCCATTGTGGAGAGGTTGGAGTCTGTTTGATTGAGTGTGTGGACAGGTGTCTTTTATACAGGTAACGAGTTCAAACAGGTGCAGTTAATACAGGTAATGAGTGGAGAACAGGAGGGCTTCTTAAAGAAAAACTAACAGGTCTGTGAGAGCCGGAATTCTTACTGGTTGGTAGGTGATCAAATACTTATGTCATGCAATAAAATGCAAATAATTTCCTTAAAAATCATACAATGTGATTTTCTGGATTTTTGTTTTAGATTCCGTCTCTCACAGTTGAAGTGTACCTATGATAAAAATTACAGACCTCTACATGCTTTGTAAGTAGGAAAACCTGCAAAATCGGCAGTGTATCAAATACTTGTTCTCCCCACTGTAGATCAGCTTTAATATTGCATATAGATTGTGGCTTCCATCAATAATATTCTGCATCATTTCCAATCCCCCGATAGATACACACAGTACAAGTCAACAAAAAAAACACTACTCATTCAAGGGTTTTTCTTTATTTTTACTATTTTCATTGTAGAATAGTGAAGACAAACTATGAAATAACATATGGAATCATGTAGTAACCCAAAAAGTGTTGAACAAATCAAAATATATTTTAGATTCTTAAAAGTAGCCACACTTTGCCTTGATGACGCGTTGCATTCTCTCAACCAGCTTCATGAGATAGTCACCTGGAATGCATTTCAATTAACATGTGCGCTTTGTGGAATTTCTTTCCTTCTTAATACGTTTGAGCCAATCAGTTGTGTTTTGAGAAGGTATGGGTGGTATACAGAAGATAGCCCTACTTGGTAAAAGACCAAGTCCATATTATGGCAAGAACAGCGCAAAGAGAAATGACAGTCTGTCAATATGGAACATTTCAATAACTTTTTCGATTGCAGTCGCAAAAACCATCAAGCACTATGATGAAACTGGCTCTCATGAGGATCCCCACAGAAAAGGAAGAGTTACTTCTGCTGCACAGGATGAGTTCATTAGAGTTAACTGCACCTCAGATTGCAGCCAAAATAAATGCTTCAGAGTTCAAGTAACAGACATCTCAACATCAACTGTGTGAATCAGGCCTTCATGGTCGAATTGCTGCAAAGAAACCACTACTAAAAGGACACCAATAAGAAGAAGAGACTTGCTTGGGCAAGAAACACAAGCAATGGACATTAGACTGATGGAAATCTGTTCTTTGGTCTGACGAGTCCAAATTTGAGATTTTTGGTTCCAACCACTGTCTTTGTGAGACGTGGTGTGGGTGAACGGATGATCTCCGCATGTATGGTTCTCACCGTGAAGCATGGATGAGGTGGTGTGATGGTTTGGGGATGCTTTGCTGGTGAATTCAAGGCATACTTAACCAGCATGGCTGCCACAGCATTCTGCAGCAATACGCCATCCCATCTGGTTTGTGCCTAGTGGGACTCATTTGTTTTTCAATGGCACAAAACACAACTCCAGGCTGTGTAAGGGCTATTTGACAAAGGAGAGTGATGGTGCTGCATCAGATGACCTGGTCTCCACAATCACCCAACCTCAATTCAGATGGTTTGGGATGAGTTGGACCGCAGAGTGAAGGAAAAGCAGCCAACAAGTGCTCAGCATATGTGGGAACTCCTTCAAGACAGTTGGAAAAGCATTCCAGGTGTAGCTGGTTGAGAGAGTGCCAAGAGTGTGCAAAGCTGTCAAGGCAAAGGGTGGCTACTTTGAAGAAGTAAAAAGTAACACTTTTTTGGTTGCTACATGAATCTATGTTATTTCATAGTTTTGATGTCTTCACTATTATTCTACAAAGTAGAAAATAACAAAAATAAAGAAACCCTTAAATGAGTATGTGTGTCCAAACTTTTGACTGGTACTGTGTGTGTGTGAGTTACAGATATATTGTGGCGTACAGCAGGTCAGCCACCAGGGGGAGACTCGTCAAGGCCTGGAAACAGATGGAGTTTACATCACGAGGCGGTGGCTCCATCTGCTGGACGTGCCAGGTCTCAACGGTCTCTCCGGACAGGACTAATTGGGGTTGATTGGGAGCTGGTGAGTAATCAAGGGCGGATTGCTCACCAGCTGTGCAAGGCCCATAAAGCTGCCAGAAGGGCAGCACACAGGAAGAGGACTAGGGGAAGTGAGGTGATTCCCATGTGGTTGGATACGGTTACCCGAGCTAAGCCGAGGGAGTTGAGTTTGTGTGCCCGACAGGATACAGGAAGACCCGGAGCCCAGGAGAAGGTATCCCGGAGGGTCTCATGGGGGAGACCTGTTCTTTTCGATTTATTATTTAATAAACACCCTTGAAACCGAGCTAATCATACTCTGTCCGTGTCTATATATATATAAAATAAGCAAAAATGGGGAGATTTGATTATGTCAAGTCTTAGCTGATGGAGATCAGATACACCCTCCTACCCTGAAACACACACGCTGGTCCCCCCCGTTGTGACCATTTTCCCAAGCATCAAACCTTTTTGAATATGTTGTGACAAGTTAAACTTCTTGACGCTAGGGGTCAGATTATTATTATAATAATTTTTTTTAAAGAATGTTCCCAA
Organism: Salvelinus alpinus; assembly: GCF_045679555.1. NCBI lineage: Eukaryota > Metazoa > Chordata > Actinopteri > Salmoniformes > Salmonidae > Salvelinus > Salvelinus alpinus. Next base: position 26,877,370 of record NC_092088.1, read on the forward strand.
GGTAAACGGACTATTTCTCAGGTCCAGATCGTAGAATATGCATATCATTTACAGATTAGGATAGAAAACACTCCAAAGTTTCCAAAACTGATTTTGCAGGCGAAAACCTGAGGAAAACTAACCCGGAAGTGATAAAAAATTTAAAAAATAATCTGTGTTTCATTTCCCGTCTTTCTTCCATTTAAAGGGGTATCAACCAGATTCCTTTTCCAATGGCTTCCTCAGGCTGTGACCAGGCTTTAGACATAGTTTCAAGCTTTTATTTTGAAAAATGAGCGAGATTTTTCAAAACGCGTCAGGTGTCCTTTGATTAGTTCCTGCCCGCGACAGATGTAGCTCGACATTTTCTTTCTCTGTAGTATTGAATAGGTTACCGTCCGGTTGAAATATTATCGATTATGTATGTTAAAAACAACCTGAGGATTGATTATAAAAAATATTTGACATGTTTCTACGAACATTACGGATACTTTTTGGAAATTTCGTCGAACGGAACGAGGCTGTAGTTTTCTGAACATAATGCGCAACCCAAATGGCGTTTTTTTGTTATAAAAGTAATATTTATCGAACGAAAATAATATGTATTGTGTAACTGAGTCTCGTGAGTGCAAACATCCGAAGATTATTAAAGGTAAACGATTAATTTTATTGCTTTTCTGACTTTCGTGACCATGCTAATTTGGGGCTAGCTGTTCTAGCATTGATTGATACACTCACAAAAGCTTGGATTGCTTTCGCTGTAAAGCATATTTTCAATAGGTGGATTAACAACAAGCTAAGTTGTGTTTTGGTATATTTCACTTGTGATTGCATGATTATAAATATTTTTAGTAATATTTTGCGCCCTGCAATTCAGCGGTTGTTTAGGAAAATTATCCTGCTAAAGGGATCCGTAGCGCAGAGAGGTTAAAGGAACGGTGGATGCTTCACTCAAGATACAATTCAATCTGGGTAAATGATTGTAAAGGGATGGGAGGTTGATTCCATGGTTTAGCTGACAGAGTGTGTGTGCGTTTACAAATGTGTGCTGCATACCTTGGCTTCTGTGGTGACCACAGGTTTGGGGGGAAACTGCACCTCTTTGGCTTTCAGTATGGTGTTCTCCTGCAAGATGTCCTGCTGGGACTGGTTGTGTCCAAATGGCTGGAGAGAGGAATAAAATGAAAGAGATTTACGGAGGGAGACAAAAGCGATAGAGGGGGGAAAAGAGGCAGGACTTCTTTGAAAGCCTACAAACGCCAAGACTTTCAAAATCATTGTTGATTGAAAAGGACAAAAGTAGAGCGGTCGAAGGGACTAGCAAATAAATACTTAAGTGTAAAGTTTCAGTAGCCTCGCTAGAACAGCTGGTTCTAGAGTAACGTTTCAGACGGTGACGTTTGTCAGGCACGATGTTAGCAAGACATCGCAAGGACGCACAGCGTTGTGAAGGGGAATCCATTCACGCGTTCTACTTGAGCGTGGTGTGTGTGTGTTTACCTTGCGTCCGTAGAGGCTCTGGTAGAAGATGACCCCCACCGACCACACGTCCACCTTGTTGGAGATCTTGGGGGGTTCCTTGCCTACCACAAAACACTCTGGGGGCAGGTACCTGCAGAGGGGGCATTATAAATTAGTTAGTAATGTATACTAAACAAATATATAAAACGCAACATGTAGTGTTGGTCTCATGTTTCACGAGCTGATTTAAAAAGAACACAGAAATGTTCCATGCGCAAACTGTCAGAAACCGTGTCAGGGAAGGACATCAGTGTGCTCGTCTTGCTCCTCATCGGGGTCTTGACCTGATTGCAGTTTGGCGTTGTAACCGACTTCAGTGGGCAAATCCTCGCCTTCGATCGCCGCTGGCTCCCTGGAGAAGTGTGCTCTTTAAGGATGAATCCCAGGTTTCAACTGTACCAGACAGATGTCAGTATAGCGTCGTGTGGGTGAGAGGTTTGCTGACGTCAACGCTGTGAACAGAGCGCCCAATGGTGGCAGTGGGGTTTTGCTATGGGCAGGAATAAGCTACGGACAACAAACACAATTGCATTTTATCGATGGCAATTTGAATGCACAGAGATACCGTGATGAGATCCTGAGGCCCATTGTCGTGCCATTCATCCACCGCCATGTCGGCCCTGTGTCGCAACGATCTGTACACCATTCCTGGAAGCTGAAAATGTCCCAGTTCTTCCCCCATTGAGCTTGTTTGGGATGCTCTGGATCGACAGCGCGTTCCAGTTCCCGCCAATATCCAGCAACTTTGTACAGCCATTGGAGAGCGGGACAACATTCCACAGGCCACAATCAACAGCCTGAACAACTCTATGTGAAGGAGATGTGCGGCGCTGCATGAAGCAAATGGTGGTCACACCAGATACAGACTGACTGGTTTACTGATCCACGCACCTACCTTTCTAAAACATTTTTTTTTTTTTTAAAGGTACAGTATCTGTGACCTACATATCTGTATTCCCAGTCATGTGAAATCCATAGATTACAGCCTAGTGAACTTCAATTGACTAATTTCCCAATATGAACTGTAACTCAGTAAAATCTTTAGAAATTGTTGCATATGTCATTTTCTTCCTTCATTTTTTCTCCATTGTAGATTGAGTGTATGAATGTTATAAAGTTTCCATTGCTGACTGTTGTATGTGTGTGTTTTTGCTTATATGTACGCTTGCAAGTGTGTGTAAAGTGCGTACCAGTAAGTCCCTGCTCCCTGGGAGGTCAGCTCCATCCCATCCACAGAGTTGTAGCTGTCGTCATCCATGATCTTGGACAGGCCGAAGTCAGTGATCTTGATCTCGCCGCACGCCGTGCCGTTCACCAAGAGGATGTTGCCTATGGAGAGAAAGAGATGGGAAATGTAGTGAAACGCATAACACACATTGTGATGAATCTTTTGATTGAGGTCATTTGTGGCAAGCAGTTCATTGTATTACATACATATGATCAAAGCTCCCTCTAAGCTGCACGCGAGCTCGTAGTAGCCCCGGGACTGCCGCGCAGAAGAAATACAATAATAGCCCACAGAGAGAAGCACGAGATTAGAAAGTTGAGTAAAGTTCAGAGTTTTCCCTGTTAGTTAACAATATCAACGTTTCCCCTTTACTGTGTTTGTGATTGAATCAACGCAATATTAGCCACTTTCAACGCAACATACCGAAACAAAAACGAACTATGCAAGAGATTTTGTTGTAGGCAGAACGCATTGGAGCAGGATTCTATTGCATTGACATGCACAACTCAGCCCATACTCCAAATAGACCAGACCAGTGCAGCATAACCACATCAGAGCTGCAGAGGGCCTACATACAAATAAACCATTGCCATATATGGATCTGTGCCACTTACTTTGAACTGGACTGTTTACACCATGAGCGGTTGTGAGTAGATGCGCTTATTTTGAGATCAAAGCGGGAACTGCATGTAGCAATGTGCACATTTTGTTAATATTCTTTGCTCGTTAGGGTGTTATTAGCCCAGTTATAGATGATTTGTAGTCAGCAATAGGGGAGTGTACATTTCTAGCCATCTTTGAAAAGCGAGTCAGGTAAAGAGCTTTTGTCTTAAAGGGCCAGTGTTGCATTTTGAGACAGGCTTGAATAAGCTAAGTAGCCAATAGGCAGAGGTTAGCATAATTTGTCTGATTCTCTGTAATAATGGTATAGGAATAATAACTTATTTTATTTGGTAAAGTGGTTTCTTGCATCAAACAACATTTCCAGTCACCTTGTCTGAAAGGACAAGTGGATAAACAGGTTAATGTCAAGCCCTGCATGTTTTTTTCAAAAGTCTCATGGAATGTAGGCCTGCATCAAACACCACACATTGGCTGTTACTGTAGGCTGAATGATAGAAACTCTATTTCCATGTTAAAATGTTATGGGATGGCTTTTCTCCATTGTTTTTTATGGTAGGCCTACATTATGGTCAAATAGACAGTCTACTTGGCCACTTAAAACAGTAACTTAAAGCGGGTACAGCCTCAGTGTTCACAGTAAGCGCGCGCTGGAAGTTGCACAGAATTTTCACAACATTCAAGTTTGCGCTCAGCGGACCTGAAATGAGCTCAATGCTGAATTTTTTTTGAGGGAACATTGCATATGATAAATACATTTTACCTTGAACTTTATTTGGTGTGTATGCTCCAAAATACTACTAAAAAAAGGGAAGACTATAGTGGACCGGCTAACTTAAAACCCAGATATGCATGGACGTCACAGCAGGGTCAAACAATCAAATACTGTCAAATCAGCTGCGCTCAATTTAGTTTGCAAGTTGAACTAATGGAATAGTACCAAAGGTGAAAAATCCAAGCTAAATCTAGCGCACCTCAAATACCGTCAAGTGTTTGACACACACATATATATATTTGACCCGGTCACTCCTGCACAGCTCAAGCCTACTCCTGCAACAATTAAGGTTAGGATTAGGGTTATCGGGAGCAGGTTAGGGTAAGGGTTGTCAGGAGCTGACCGTGGCCTGACTAACCTGGCTTGAGGTCATAGTGGATGATGGGCGGGCGGATCTCGTTGAGGTACTTGAGGGCATTGACGATCTGCATGATGATGGAGCGGCCCTCCTTCTCAGACATCAGCTTGTGCTGCTTCAGGTAGAAGTCCAGGTCGTTGCCCTCGCAGAACTCCAGCACTGTGCAGAACCTGGGGAAGAGAACACACAGAGTGAAGCCTTTTAAAATTAGGAGAAAACCCTAGAATAATGGAAGTCACCATACAGACACCGAACTAAGGGCTAAATTGACTAGATTGACTATGAATAAAAGCATGGATGAAAGTTCCGATCCATCCATCCATCCATCCATGGGTTAGTGATGGAATGACTTACGAGTCTGTGTCCAGTGAGAAGTAGTCATACAGTTTGACTATTCGGGGATGGTCCAGTTCCTTGTGGATCCTGTACTCTCTGCAGGCATGCCTGAAGCAAACATGGATGCACTACGGTCAAACACTGTAGTGACTCAACACAGCACACACACACACACACACAGAGTAGATGTCTACAGTGTCGGACCTAAGCAATCACATGAAGACACACAGCCGAGAACATCTTGGAAAACCCCTACAACTGGATAATGGATGTACAGATTAAGGGGACATTACATCAACCAAATATACAACAACCATCCAAGGAATTTGTGTGTGATTTAAGTTAAACCATTATTTTATGGGCTGATTCAAATATTTAAAACACTGCCAACAACTGAGGTAGCAGAGTTGGAGGCAACATTTTCTGTACACAAAACACAACTGATTTAATCTTAGAATTTTTCTTGGATGATATCTATGAGAAGGCAGCAATTATTTACTCAAATCTAAAGTAAAAAGCGAGAAACTGTGTTGTATATGATACAACCGGCAACAGCAGTACATCAAACTCGTTTTCCATAAAGTGCTTTCCAGTCTACTTAAAATTATTATTCTGTGCACCGAGGCGGCTGTTTGGCGGACACAAAATGGCTGTCCAGCCGCAGGTTTCCTTACTTGTGGTAGTTCTCCTTCTTCTCGTCCCTCCAGTTCTTGTTGAGCTGGTGGATCTTAACCGCCACGTATCTTTGCTCCGTTAGGTCAAAGGCCTAAAGATGAACACAGAGTGAATACAGAGTCAGACCAAAACAATGTTATAGAGCAATATTCAGTTCATTACATGGATGGACTTAGGGTGCCTTTCGTAAATTTCCTCCAGTGTTACAGAGTGAGCTCTGGGTCGTTCGTAAATTCAGAGCGTTGTCAGATTGTCCGTTCACTCGGAGCGCACACTGGACGCTCTGGTCAAGGTGTAGGGTTAATCTGAGCATTCTAATCTCACAACAGCAATTGAGCACCCAAGCTAACTGGCTAAAGTCGGCTAGTTTGCTAGCTACTTCCAGAAACAAATGAGAGAACACCTCACTCTGACCATTTTACTCACCCTAGCAGAGCTGGTTAGACTGTTTTCATGTTATTTTGGTTCAGTGACAAAGCCGTTTGCCGACGTTTACTGACACCAAGCCTAAAAAGTGGTCACCTTGTAAACTTCACTGAAGCCACCTCGTCCCAGGAGATATAATAGTAGGTATCGGTCGTTCAACGTGGGGTGGTCTTTAAATCTGAAGAGAGGGGGAGACCACTGGTCAGTCTCTGAATGAGGATTGATCAAAGGAACAGGTACATGCTACATTCCAGGAGGATAAACATACAACAGGACAGTCCACTCCAAAATGTTCTGTACTCTTGCTGGTCCTGGAGCGCTACAGGATGTGCTGGCTTTTGCTCCAGCCCAGCACTAGCCCACTAGATTCAAATAATCAAGGTCTTCAATCTGCAGGTTGGCATTTATTGTCATGAATCTTGCCCTGGAGGCAGCTCTGCAGAGTGGTCACCACCTGGTGTGGCCACAAAGTCAACAAATCGTATTTTAACCCCAACCACACTGCCAACTCTGATGCTTAACCCTAACCTTAAATGATGGTTATATTTTTGTTTTCATTAATTTTTACAATATAGACAATTTTGACTTTACAGCTGGCCCAGCTAGCGGAAATCTCTCAGTTCTGCCTCCAGGGCAAGATTCATGACAAACATCAACATGCCTTCAATCTTGAGGACCATGATAAGATAAATCTACTTTGTAGTGAGAACGAGTTTGGTAATTGGAATGGAATGCAGAAAAAGAGAGGAAGGCCAAGGGGAGCGTACGAGGAGTTGTCCTCGTTGTGGATCCTCTTCAACTCCCGGATGTGGAGGTTCCTGACGCGCTCCAACCTCTCCAGCTCTGCCTGGATCTCTGCTTCCTCCTACAGGAGACACACTTGTTAGTCACTCAGTATCACACACACTTCATATAACAATCATGTCTAATGACAGTACTGTTTGGATTTATTGTGTATTGCATTTCTCCTGTTTCTTTTCAGAGATGACAGCTGAGAAGGACAGTACCTTCTTTAGATGCCCAAGCCGGAGTTTGAAAATCTCCTCCTGCTCGTGATATTCTGCAAGCGACAACCTGTGTGGTTCAAAGACAAAAGGGGCAACTATAAAACAAAGTCATCTTCTTTCGGGTTTCGTCTCTATTGAAGACTGCCCCAGTTAGGCGCTTAATCAACGGACCAGCTACACCTATGTGGAAGCTTGCTGTTCAGCACCTGAACAACTTGGATGTGCATATTTTACCCTTGTTGGATTCTAGCTTGAAATATCTTTATTTATGCTACCTTACTAGAACGTATTGATTACTTTGCATGTATAATGAATGTATATGTTTGTGTCAATGGAGGGTGGATAAGAACTAGGTGTATGGAAAGTTACTGAGTGGGACAATGGGGGGGAGAGGCAGGAAGTTTACATTTGGTCAAACATGTTATTGGTAAATCTCATGGATCCTATGGAGAAAGGCAAAGGGCAACAGTCTGGTTTCAGTTACTGATAAGGTAACACAGCCGTGGAGTAGGGAGGAGTGAGGAATTTGGGCCGAGGTCAGGACAGATGAAGTGAGAAGGAACAGTTCCATTACACACATATACTTACATGCCCAACAAGATTCTAGCAGGGAGCCGTGGCCATGACTACACCAGTGAGAGGAACCAATTAAGTTCCTGACAAGTATTGGCTGTCTAGATGTGCAAGGAGTTGACTCCGCCTAGTAGGAGAGTATAAATATATGTGCTTGTGTAGAAATGTCTTGTCTTTACAGCTGTATGACCCAGTGGGTGAATAAACTTGATTTGAGCTTTTCCTAGTCATCCGTTTGAGTTTTTAACTCTGTTTAGAACCTAACACCCTCTTCATTAATGGCGCTCTCACACACTGCGATTTTTTGTAAATGCTAAAGTCTTTTGATATCCTCCACTGTAAGAGAGAAAGAACAGCTGGTACATTTTGAAGATTTGCTATCAGAAGAGTGCATACACTTTGCGACTCTGCCGTTGTGACACTGTCCGTGTCATTTCCACTATTATGAATAAACTTTGATTTTATTTCATCATTAAAAATAGCAGATTCAAACAAAAGGCTTATTTTTCAAATCTGTCATAATGTATATGTTCTAGTTGGCCAACAATGGCTATGTTAATAAAAGGCAGTCCAATTCGGATCTTTTGCCACTAACTAGTATTTTGACCAAATCAGATCAGCACTTTTGCCAATAATTGGACAAAAGATCAGAGTGGCATACTACATTAGAAGCTAAATCTACTTAGGGTTTTCAAAAGCTAGCCAGCTTCAGTTAGTGTCACATTCCAGCTCAGGCTTCATCCGTATTACGACGGTGGATATTGTCGCAGATCATCCATTCTGTTGACCAGATACTCAAGCGGCCGCTCTAACAATGAAAATAAATGTCTTCAAAAATGGAAGGCAGTCGGGAGGCAAGATCAAGTGGGAGTTGGACCATTCTAGCCAATGAGAGGGCAGATACGCATGTGAATAGGCACAACTCTGACAGTGTTTTATTTTTTTATTTTTTATACATTGGCATTAGATATATTTGGTTGCTTTCATAAAATAGTGTGAAATACACACAAACTAAATGTAGGGACATGTTGTTGTGATGTTAAAAAGATGAACCAATTGCTCCATCTTTTCTACAGCACATGCCAGCATGCAGTGTTTCTATTGGCCAAAGACAACAATCGTGTGGAATCTCCCTTGTAGTGTTCACACAGCACGAAAAGTGCAAAGCTGTGTCAGAAAATTCAGACATTTGGTGTTGTCCGGAGCTCGCAAGTGCAATAAATTGGATGTCGTTGACCCTACCATACAGTGACTCATGAGCTCCCGTTTATCACGAACGACCTAAAGATCATGAAAAATTAGCTGCGACACATGAATCGTGCCACTATCGTTCCAAACTCATACTGTGGGGGCTTGACATAAGTCAACGACACTGGCCAAATCGACCCCTAGACCCTCTGCACTTGTGGAGATCTGAGAGGATTTAACAGGTGTAAGCAATATCGTAATAGCTTCAATTTGTCCTCTAATAAGCTAGGTGGAAGTTTCACCATATTGCCTATATAAATCTAATAGTCTAAAATCCTAAAAGGGCATTGGGACACCCTTTCCCTATACCTGTGTCGTGTTCATAAGGACACAAGGGAAAACATTTGGCAACAGAAAATGAGAAGGAGCCTTTCTTATTGGACAAGTTCATGTAGTCCCTCCCTGTTTTCCTTTGTTTTATTCCATTTTGTTCCTAATGAACATGGCCTACACAAAGATAAGCCAGAGGCACAATTCGTCCTTACGCTTCGTTGTCTTGTCCGTTGGTCTTGCTCTTGCGTTTGTTGGTGCCGGAGCTGTTGGGGGCAGTTGGAGGCTCCATGGTGTTCGGTGTGGTGAGGAGGGTGAGGCTCTGGGCCGTGGTGGTGGTGGTGGTTGTAGAGGGCTTCCTCTTACCCAGCAGCTTCCGCTGTCTCTCTATGTCCTCCCTCTGAGAGTTTATCCTCTCCTGCTGCCTGGGAACACACACAGAGGCAGACACAATGAGGGGCAATGTGGATGGCACAGTGCTGGGCCATTGAAATCATAGTAATTCTATTTATTTCTATGCGTTAGGAGTAAAGTGTATGTATGTATGACTCTAAGCTGTGTGTGTTCACTTGAAGAGGTTGTGTGTGGGTGTGTGCGCACACTGACTTGATGAGGTTCTGGAAGGCGTATCCGTCGGTCCACTGCTCGGTGAATGAGGCTCCGTGTCTCACAGTGGTGAAGTGGCCCAGTCGCAGGCGGTCCTGCATGCTTTTGTCCCGGCACGTCCTCTTCTCCTGCTTCGACTGGACACACACACACACCGCTGATTACAATTATTTACTTCTAATCGGGGTCTGATTTTGACCTATGACACCAGGTGAGTAGAATCTCAGGCCAATCAATTAAAAGGGCAATTCCACGACTTTCCAACCTCAATCATTATCTTCAGCCCATACGAGTGTCTACACATGTGAAAACGGCACGTTTCTATGATCTACAGTAAAAAAAGATGAGGTTCTAAAAAAAATGGTTCTGTGAAGAAAAACAGTGATTTTCAAAACCTGCAATATGTTTCTAGCCAGAAGGAGGATATTTTCTTGCTCTCCACATCACTGCGAAACTCATGTTTGAAAATCACTGTTTTAACTTTTGATGAGGTCATCGGGTAGAACTTAACTTTATATTTTCCCCCCCTACAAAACATAGAAATGCACCTTTTTACATATGTAGACACTGGTATAGTGCTGGAGATAACGAACAGGAGATGGAAAAGTTGTGGAATTGCCATTTAACTACCAGGTAGCTAGTACTCTGGACCTCCAAGGGTTAGAATTTACCTTGAGCCAGGTTGTGCTTCTTCTGCGGTGTGAACAGACCCTTATGCCACTCGGCATCGATTTTGCACTAAGTACTGCTCGTTTTAAAGTTTAACCATATCAGCTTGTTGTTTTGGACATTTAGAACCAAGGGTGTCCATGGAAATACACTCACTTTCTCGATAAGCAACTTTTTGCTCATGGTCACACACTTGTTGAGGCGCTCCTTGTACCGCTCCAGCGCCCTCTGTTGCTCGTCTATCTGGCGCCGCAGGTCACAGTTAGTCTAAAAAACAACAACCCCCTGTTTGTATACAGTAGTAGTTTTGCCTCCCTAGTTATCAGACACCTACAGCTACTATCACAGTAACTACCCAACATCATTTGACAATTACATTGAGATGTAAACTAAGATGATTTGCAAATAAACAAGCAACGTTTTGGTCACATTAAACATTTTGGATTCTCCTACACAGTTTTTCTTCTAACGGGTAACTCCAATGCCGTAGAAAGAGATAAAGATGTGAAACAATGTCTTACCCTCAATAAGTCGTCGATTCGTCCCTCCTTCTTCTCTAGGTCAGAGTTCTTGTTGTTCTCTAATGCTGTCAGCTTCTCAAGCGTCAAGTCAGACTGGGGTGTGTGTAGGAGAGTGAGTGAGTGGGAGGAGAGAGAGAGAAAAGGAGAGACGGGAAAAGCGAGAGAGAAAAAGAGAGACGGGAAAAGCGAGAGAGAGAAAAAGAGACGGGAAAAGAGAGAGAAAAAGAGACGGGAAAAGAGAGAGAAAAAGAGATGGGAAAAGAGGGCGGAGAGAGAGATTAGTACAAAAGGCACTAATGACAGAATGGACAATGCATCCATCAATAGGGTTGATTAAGCAACAAATGCGTAGTTAGGCTGGTGGTCAATAACCAGCTTTCCAATTATTTCCAAGTTAAGGATAGGATTACTTCAACTGCCTAGTATGGAGTGGCACAACATCAGTGCGTTCTAATATGGCAGAAGTGGAGGTGAGCTGTGCCAAGGGGAGACCACTGTCTAGCCATGCCAGGTAAGGCGGGAGGGCCAGGCAGAGCTGTTACCTGAGTAGATTTGTGACAGGATGAGGAGGAGTGGAGCAGAACAGGCTTCATAGAGCTGGAGGAGGAGGAGGGCTCGGCGGGAGCTGCTGAGCCTGTGGACGACGGACTGCCCTGCTGCACCTAATGAGATAGAAGGGGGGGGGGATATTTCAGACTGTTCCCATCGATCTACACTGAGAGTCATGTTAGTCGTTAAGTGAGGGAGCATAAAGAGGGCTGGTGCTCACCGCCACTGGGGGGTTAGAGTGTGAGTGTTGACAGGAGGAGTGCACCAGGGGAGGGACGCCCCGTGCCAGACTGGTGGCAGGGCAACTACCACCAGCAAACTGAGTCAAAGCATGTGCGCGCGAGAGAAACAGAGAAAAGATTGAGCCATTGAAGGATGAAAGTACAAGCACAGACAAAGAGTCTGAAGAAATGCTGTATTTCAAATCAAGCGTGTTAAAGTGCTTCAATTGAAGGTAATGAGATATCAAGACAGCCATGTGTTAGCAAGAAAGCTACGCAGTTCAGGAATTTCTCACTCACCTCAAAATAGTCGCTAATTTTGTGACTTCTGGCGCCTCCCTTATCGTACTGCTCTCCTTTCCTCTTCCTGGTTCTCTGGTCACTGGGCTTCTTCTCTGGTGTCTAAGCAACGGGGTCACACAGTACACACCATTGGAGGAAAGACAACTACAGAATAACTTGTGTCCATCTTTTCTGGGTTACCTAATTTCCATTGATCGTGTGTGTGTGTGTGTATACTTGTGGGGACAAGAATAGTAAACAATAAAAAAATTACCAACTGGGGACATTTTGTTAGTCCCCACTGTTAAGTACATGTTTTAAGTATCCCTATATTTCTGTTATTACGGGGCTATCACTCAGTCAAGAGTGCGCCTGCGCAGGGAGTCTTGTTGTCGATGGACCTAGCCTTGAGTGTAATGGCTACCTTGTAGTGTGTTCATATAGTAAACTTTTTAAAACTGGAACCTTGTCGTTGTGTCATTTCATTTTGTTAGTCCCCTGCATTATTGCAGGGAACAGAGCTGTCAAGGGACATTTACAGCCGACCTCCGCCTGAAGCTAAAAGCGAAGGAACACTGGAAACTAAAAAAGTGTGTGTATGGACTGGCAGATGCATCAATCTACTGGTACAACAAAGTCAAGGCAACAATGCTGAATACAGGTGGAAAAATTTCACAAGTGGATCCTGCAGTCTTCTATTGGCTTGATCAAGACTGCAATGTGACTGGAGTACTTGCCTGTCATGTTGATGACTTTTATCTGGGGTAGCTCACAGACCTTTGCTTCAACTGTGATTCCACACCTCAAAGCTGTTTTCTACGTTGGCCGTGAGGAGCATGATAATTATTTGTTATGTTGGCATAGAGTTTATTACAGTCGATGAAAGACTACTGATGCAACAGGAGAGCTATATCAAGAATCTTCAACCCATTCACCTGGATTCTTCAAGAGCCGTACAAAGGAATTCCCCTCTGTGGAATTGAAGCTGATCAATTGAGGTCAAAGATAGGACAAATTTTATGGGTTGCTAGACAGAGTAGACCTGATGTAATGTTTGATGGTTGCAACTTGGCATCTAACACAAAACTGTCACACAACCCATTTGTAATGGGGATCTTGAATAATACTTGGACATTTAATTATGTTGTTGATGTTTTATTTGTCTTTAAAGAAAAGGGGGAGATTCTTAAGTTCATGTTTTAAGTATCCCTATATTTCTGTTATTACGGGGCTATCACTCAGTCAAGAGTGCGCCTGCGCAGGGAATCTTGTTGTCGATGGACCTAGCCTTGAGTGTAATGGCTACCTTGTAGTGTGTTCATATAGTATAGTAAACTTTGTTAAACTGGAACCTTGTGGTTGTGTCATTTTGAGTTAACACCCACAAGGTCATATGCTATTTCTAGGGGGTTTAGGGTTAAGGTTAGAATTAGGTTAAGGAAAATAGTATTTTGAATGGGACTGAATTGTGTGTCCCCACAAGGTTAGTTATGCAAGACTGACTGTGTGTGTGTGTGTGTGTGTGTGTGTGTGTGTGTGTGTGTGTGTGTGTGTGTGTGTGTGTGTGTACGCACACATACACAGGCCAGTGGCAGCTCCTAAGAGGAGGAAGGGGAGGACCATCCTCAGTGAATTTATATATATTTTTCTTTAAAGTTACAAATTAAATAAAACGTTTTCCTTCTTAAATAAAACTAATAAATATATTCACGTTAGCAAATAATTGAATAAAACACACTGTTCTGCAATGAAGTTCTACAGTAGCCTCAACAGCACTCGAGGGTAGCACCATAGTGTAGCCGGGGAACAGCTAGTTTTCGTCCCCCTCTGGGTACATTGACTTCCTTGCAACTGTTGGACTAATGATTACACCCTAGATCAGCTAGATGCAGGGAAGAGTGTGCAAGGTGGTTTTGAATGTGTCGCTGCCTGGATTACTCAAATGTTTCTCTACCTGTTGTAGCGACCTCATGATGGGTATAGGGAACATTTGAGTATCATGTAGTAGCCTAAACTTATCGACGTTACATTGAGCTGGGCGAATGGAACATGAATGACAGTCAGCCAATATGCTGTACTAGAAATAAGGCCGTCCCTGGCACACGCATGTAGTCATACTGACCTCCAGCTCCTTGTCGCTCAGAGAGCCCACGCTGCACAGGCTCTGGTTGGACGACTCGTTTATTCCCGAACCCTGGAGGAAACAACAATACATTGGTCAACAAGAAAATGGATGCTAAATGCCTCTGTCCTGCAATAACTTCAGAAAGTATTCAGACCCCTTTACTTTTTCCACATTTTGTTGTGTTAGACTGAATTTTAAGTTTACTTATTTTAAAACCTTTTTGTCCTGAATACAAAGCATTATGTTTGGGGCAAATCCAAAACAACACTTCATTGAGTACCACTGGTCATATTTTCAAGCATGGTGTTGGCTGCATAATGTTATGGGTATGCTTGTCATCTGCAAGTAATATCGTTTTTTAGGATGAAAATAACACAACACAGCTATAAGCACAGGCAAAATCCTACATGAAAACCTGGTTCAGTCTGCTTTCCACGATTCACTGGGAAATGAATTCACCTTTCAGCAGCACAATAACCTAAAACACAAGACCAAATCTATACTGGAGTTGCTTTACAAGAAAACAGTAAATGTTCCTGAATAGTCTAGTTACAGGTTAAACTCAAATCTACTTAAAACTATCGCAAGACCTGAAAATGGTCTTCCAGCAAAGATCAACAACCAATATGACAGCGCTTGAAGAATTTTTAAGAGAATAAATGGGCAAATATTGTATAATCCGCACAGCTCTTAGAGATGTACCTAAAAAGACAACTAACTGTTGCCAGGTGCTTCTACAATGTATTGACTCAGGGGTGTGAATACTTATGTAATTGAGATATTTATGAATTTCACTTTCAATACATTTGCTAAAATTTCTAAAAACACATTTTTTTACTTTCTCAATATGGGATATTGTGTGTAGAAGGCTGAGATGTTTTTTTTTATTTTTTTTATTTCATCCATTTTGAATTCAGGCTGTAACAACAAAATGTGTTACATGTCAAGGGATATAAATACTTTCTGAAGGCACTGTATGCAAGACAGGTTAATTCAATGAGTATCACACAATAAAGTATTTAAACCACACACACATTTACATACAGTTGAAGTTGGAAGTTTACATAGACCTTAGCCAAATACATTTAAACTCAGTTTCTCAATTCCTGACATTTAATCCTAGTAAAAATTCCCTGTTTTATCTCAGTTAGGGTCACCACTTTATTTTAAGAATGTTTAATGTCAGAATAATAGTAGAGAATGATTTCAGATTTTTTTTTTTTCATCACATTCTCAAATGGGTCAGAAGTTTACATACACTCAATTAGTATTTGGTAGCATTGCCTTTAAATTGTTTAACTTGGGTCAAACGTTTCGGCTAGCCTTCCACAAGCTTCCCACAATAAGTTGGGTGAATTTTGGACCATTCTTCCTGACAGAGCTGGTGTAACCGAATCAGGTGTGTAGGCCTCCTTGCTCGCACACACTTTTTCAGGTCTGCCCACAAATGTTCTATAGGATTGAGGTCAGGGCTTTGTGATGGCCACTCCAATACCTTGACTTTATTGTCCTTAAGCCATTTTGCCACAACTATAGAAGTATGCTTGGGGTCATTGTCCATTTGGAAGACCCATTTGCAACCAAGCTTTCACTTCCTGACTGATGTCTCGAGATGTTGCTTCAATATATCCACATCATTTCCCCTCATGATGCCAACCACTTTGTGAAGTGCACCAGTCCCTCCTGCAGCAAAGCACCCCCACAACATGATGCTGCCACCCCCGTGCTTCACGGTTGGGATGGTGTTCTTCAGCTTGCAAGCATCCCCATTTTTCCTTCAAACATAACGATGGTCATTATGGCCAAACAGTTATATTCTTATTTCATCAGACCAGAGGACATTTCTCCAAAAAGAACGATCTTTGTCCCCATGTGCAGTTGCAAACCGTAGTCTGGCTTTTTTATGATTTTGGAGCAGTGGCTTCTTCCTTGCTGAGCAGCCTTTCAGGTTATGTCGATATAGGACTCGTTTTACTGTGGATATAGATACTTTTGTACCTGTTTCCTCCAGCATCTTCACAAGGTCTGTGCTGTTGTTCTGGGATTGATTTGCACTTTTCGCACCAAAGTACGTTCATCTCTAGGATACAGAACGCGTCTCCTTCCTGAGCAGTATGACGGCTGCGTGGTCCCATGGTGTTTATACTTGCGTACTATTGTTTGTACAGATGAACGTGGTACCTTCAGGCATTTGGAAATTGCTCCCAAGGATGAACCAGACTTGTGGAGGTCTACAATTTTTTTTCTGAGGTCTTGGCTGATTTCTTTTGATTTTCCCATGATGTCAAGCAAAGAGGCACTGAGTTCGAAGGTTGGCCTTGAAATACATCCAATTGACTCAAATGTTGTGAATTAGTCTATCAGAAGCTTCTAAAAGTCATTACATAATTTTCTGGAATTTCCAAGCTGGTTAAAAGCACAGTCAACTTAGTGAATGTAAACTTCTGACCCACTGGAATTGTGATACAGTGAATTATAAGTGAAATAATCTGTCTGTAAACAATTGTTGGAAAAATGACTTGTGTCATGCATAAAGTAGTTATCCTAACTGACTTACCAAAACTATAGTTTGTGAACATGACATTCTGTGGAGTGGTTGAAAACGAGTTTTAATGACTCCAACCAAAGTGTATGTAAACTTCCGATTTCAACTGTACATACATATACAGTACCAGCCAAAAGTTTGGACACCTACTCATTCCAGGACTTTTCTTTATTTTTACTATTTTCTACACATCAAAACTATGAAATAACACACATGGAATAATGTAGTAACCAAAAAGTGTTGAACAATTCAAAATATAATTTAGATTTGAGATTCTTCAAAGTAGCCACCCTTTGCCTTGACAGTTTTTCCCCCCCACTCTTGACATTCTCTCAAACAGCTTCATAAGGTAGTCACCTGGAATTAATTTCAATTAACAGGTGTGCCTTGTTAAAAAAGTTATTTTGTGGGATTTCTTTCCTTCTTAATGTGTTTGAGCCAATCAGTTGTGTTGTGACAAGGTAGGGGTGGTATACAGTAGATAGCCCTATTTGGTAAAAGACCAAGTCCATATTATGGCAAGAACAGCTCAAATAAGCAAAGAAAAATTACAGCCCATCATTACGTTAAGACATGAAGGTCAATCAATGCGGTACATTGCAAGAACTTTGAACGCTTCTTCAATTTCAGTCGCAAAAACTATCAAGCGCTATGATAAAACTGGCTCGCATGAGGACCGCCACAGGAAAGGAAGCCCCAGAGTTACCTCTGCTGCAGAGGATAAGTTCATTACAGTACCCAGCATCACTAACAGACACATCTCAACATCAACTGTTCAGAGGAGACTGCGTGAATCAGGCCTTCATGGTCGAATTGCTGCAAAGAAACCAATACTAAAGAACACCAATAAGAAGAAGCTTGCTTGGGCCAAGAAACACGAGCAATGGACATTAAACCGGTGGAAATCTGTCCTTTGGTCGGATGAGTCCAAATTTGAGATTTGTGGTTCCAACCGCCGTGTCTTTGTGAGACGCAGAGTAGGTGAACGGATGATCTCTGCATGTGTGGCTCCCACTGTGAAGCATGGAGGTGGTGGTGTGTTGGTGACACTGTCAGTGATTTATTTAGAATTCAAGGCACACTTAACCAGCATGGTTACCACAGCATTATGCCATCCCATCTGGTTTGTGCCTAGTGGGACTATCATTTGTTTTTCAACAGAACAATGACCCAACACACCTCCAGGCTGTGTAAGGACTATTTGACCAAGAAGGAGAGTGATGGTGCTGCATCAGATGACCTCGTCTCCACAACCACCCAACCTCAACCCAATTCAGATGGTTTGGGATTAGTTGGACCGCAGAGTGAAGGAAAAGCAGGCAACAAGTGCTCAGCATATGTGGTTACATCTTTTCCAAGACTGTTGGAAAAGCATTCCAGGTGAAGCTGGTTGAGAGAATGCCAAGAGTGTGCAAAGCTGTCAAGGCAAAGGGTGGCTACTTTAAAGAATCTCAAATACATTTAGGATTTGTTTAAGACTTTATTGGTTACTACACGATTCCTTGTGTTATTTCATAGTGTGGATGTCTTCAGTATTATTCTACAATGTAGAAAATAGTAAAAAAACAAAAATAAATTAAAACACTGAATGAGTAGGTGTGACTTAATATGGTGCAAGACTGTCTTCCCTATTAATTTGGGGTTGGAGTGGACTTAGCAACACTGGCCCTTGGTAACATCAAGCAGTGTGGGCACCTTGTCTTGCTGATTATTCCATTGGTGGGTGGGTGTGCATGTGTGTGGTGTGTGCCCGGTGGTGTGCCTTGCCACGGAGTGCTGCTGAGACAGATGATGACTGATAAACTGCAAACTGGATGCCAGAGCAGCACTGTCACACACAGAGAATGGATGCAGACACAATTTAATGGAGACAGACCTTGGCCACTCCGACTCCTGTGAAGCGAGCCTCAAGCAGCTCCTGCCGCCGAGGGTCCAGGCTGTGCAGTTCTTCCATCATGTCTACAGAGAAGAGAGAGAGAGAATGTGTTAGTTAAAGAGTTCAATCGTGGTTTCATCAGACCAGAGAATCTTGTTTTCATGGTCAGAGTCCTTCAGGTGCCTTTTGGCAAACTCTAAGCGGGCTGTCATGTGCCTTTTACTGAGGAGTGGCTTCCGTCTAGCAACTACACGGTTGTCAAAACATCAAGCTAGGGAAAGCGTTCAGGAAACAGACCTTGTTGGAAATACTAAACTCCCCTATAGAAAAAATGTATTGTGAAAAAACGATTGGAACCATTTCCGTGTTTGACCGCTAGGTTTTATGGGTATATGACGAAAATACTGTGGTATCAAAGACTGTACAGTATGAAGATAGACAGAAACTGCTTCTCCAATATAAATCCCTGATCACACTTGTAGGTGATGTCATGGAGACGTTGGCTTGCTAAGCTCATGCGCAGAAACATGTCTTCGGGTCTAATGGTCGTCTCGCACCGAACTACGCATGTGCAGGCCATCAATTTAATTGCACTTGTTTGATTTGGCCTGGTGCCCCGGGTAGAGGAGTTTGTTCATTTTAGAACATTCCATTGGTCCTTAAGTGAAATCTCCAACCTCCCGGGGCACCGGGCCATGTAAAATGAACTCCACCGTCAGGGTTGCTATGTTAGCGGTTTTCCCGCAAAATTGGGCTACTTTGGAAAATGTATTGGTCGCGGGTTACGGGTTTTTGGGCTACTTATAAGTTTCACAGCGCCCACCATGGCATTTAAAGAAAGAATAATAATAATAAAAATAATAATAAATATATATATTTCACTGTGACATGCTGCTGCTGACTATCAGGCAGTGAGGCTGTTGCTGAGTGAATGGTGAGGAGGGCTACCATTTGAAACAATAAAAATGTTGACATGACGAGTCCTAGCAAATCAATTTGTGTCACTTGTGTAGCCTACCTGGAGCTAGCAAACGGATTTAATAAATAGCCTATAACTTGAGTAATATTGTTTTAGCCTTATGTTATTATGCAATTATTAACAACCATGTTTAGTTAATTAAATTAGAAGTTATCAAAGCTCTATCTGCAATTGTTAGAATGCATTAGATTGACTTAACAGTCCAAATAGGCTACAGGTAAAAAATTAAATCTAAATACTGGCTATTGTTGACAAGCATATTCAGATCAAACATATCATTAATATTTAATTCAGTGATTGAAATTACGACCCCATCCACAGCCTATTCCAGCAGGCTATTGGGAAACAATCATTTCTTACCTCGAAATCACCAAACTATTAATGTTGAATAAATGAGTCTTAATTTGGACTAAGCAGGCTGATAGATCATTCAGTTGACATCTTGCCTAGGTTACTGTAGACTGATGTAGGCCTATCAAGGGCTGTAGGCTACCTGCATCTATCTAAGCAAACCATGGCAAAGCTGAATTACAATCATACACCCAGATTTTTGTCCGTAGCCTATGCCTATTGAAATGACAAGTCAATCTCGCAAAATAGGACATTTATAACTGTTTGCAGTCTCAACATCTGCAAACCACAATTGACATCCACGTGTCACCTGCCTTGCTCAGGGCAGAACGACAGATTTCTACCTTGTCAGCTCGGGGATCCGATCCGACAACCTTTCGGTTACTGGCCCAACGCTCTAACCACTAGGCTACCTGCCACCCCGGGAGTTTGTGGTACTTGGCTAATATACCACAGCTAACGGCTGTATCCAAGCACACCACATTGCATCATTCTTAAGAACAGCCCATAGCCGTCGTATATTGGCCACATACCATACGCCCTCATGCCTTATTGCTTAATCATAGCAGTGAAACGAGTTAAACCAACAACCATTGATGGAAAATGACCTGGTGAGTTTAAACGGGGTGAATGATCTTTTCTCTTGTGATATACTCAAATTAGTATATTATGTCATGTCAGTTCACAAGAATTATAACTTTGATGAAAACCTAATTTTGCATCTAAAGTAGGTACAAGTTACATTGGTATTCCTTAATTGGCTCAATAACGTAATGGGAAAACAATTATTGTATAAATGTGGCAATTTAGCTCGTTTTCAGCCCTTTTGGGCAGGTTTTGAATGGTCATTGGATTAGATTTGTTAGCTACAACTGGCAACCCTGTTCACCGTTGAGATTTAAACAAACCATTTCTTGTGGCCCTGGTGCCCAAGATAATTTCGAGGACAAATTTCTTATGACTAATGTTTTATTGGCTAAACACTGTCTAATCTGTTATGATCCACCTGGCTAAAAATGTATCCAAGACAAATAATCCTAAAACATACAGTACCAGTCAAAAGCTGACACAATCATTCAAGGTGTTTCTTATTTCATAGTTTTGATGTCTTCACTATTATTCTACAATGTAGAAAATAGTTAAAAATAAAGAAAAACCCTCGAATGAGTAGGTGTCCAAACTTTTGACTGGTACTGTATGTAGCTAGAAAACCCCTCACCCTCTCTTTGCATCAAACATGCATACAAGTTAGGTAGTTAGTTTGATAACTATATAGTTACCTAGATGGTACTCTCAAACCCAGAACTAAAATATCGTGTTATTGCGTCAGATGCGCGATTGTGTTAGCTAAATGCATCTGTCCACGAGAGATTATGGTAAACTAGTCATAAGATTGACAAAGCAATGTATGACATTATCGCTACTACATTTTGTCTTCTGAGGATGCTCTGTCTGGTGTGGCACTCACATAGACTACAAAAAAAGGTAGCACTGTGGTGGTCTGCTGTGTATAACATTTGCCATGTTCTTCGTTAGTCTAATTAACTAGATCTGAGATTTCAGTTTCCAATGCACGGCTAACCTAACGAACCTCAGCCAGGTCCGTAATTTGTGGGTAAATTAGTTACGTTAGCTAACCAAGCCAGTGCTAACGTTAAGTATTATAGCTAACGTTAGTACAGCCACATATTGATTGTCGGAATGGGAAAAAAAGTATTACTACTTAAACTTGGCTACTAGTAGTTATAATTGCGTTACTCTGTCTAAAGCACTGCTTTAATAGCTAGCTAGGCTAACTATAGTTAGTTATTGAGGAGGCGGGCTAACGTATGTAGTCAGTCGAAACAACTTTGTTTACCTGTAGCGCTGTCGTTTGCAAGGTCCGTGTGGGGGTCTTTCAGTCCCTCGAGGTCAGGCGATAGCTAAGTTAACTAGCTGCTGATGTCCCGTTGTCTCTCAAAAAGACCCTACACTTAAACCCCCCCAAAAAACGCTCACATCAGCATTGTCCATCTGTTGACTTCTCTTTCCCTCTGAACACCAGGAGGCCGAGAATCCTCGGGGTTTCCAAGCCCGCCTTGCAGGCTGTAGCACATGCAACTCCGAGCTCGAGGGTTGTTGTTGTAGTTTCTTTGGAAAGGGCCTTTCTTCTTTGGTAAAAAACAACAAAAAAAGTTATGTATTTTGTTTTGGCGAATGAATGTCGAAATCCTTCACCTGCCGCTGAAAGAATAAAACTTTAACTTGTTTCTCTTGCGATAAATTGGTTAACATTAGATTGAATTAGCTAGCATTCGCGAGTCATCGATAAAAGACCAGAGATGGGTGGATTCAATCCATCTGCGTGCTCGACAGGCAGGGTGTGCTAGCTACCTCGCATCGACAGTCTGCTGCGGACATAACCCCGAACTCCCATCAAATTCAGTCAGATCAATTAGATTTTGAGACTGTTTATGCAATGTAAACAACAAGTGTGCTACAATTTGTTCGGTCTGAATACAACAGGGGAGGGGGAGCCACTGACTGCGTTTACAGAGGCAGCCTATTCTGATCTTTTTTTTCACTAATTGGTCTTTTGACCAATCAGATCAGCTCTGGGAAAAATCCGATTTAAACGTGTCTAATGTCATTGCTCAAAAGACCAATTAGTGGAAATTAAATCAAAATTGGGCTGTTTGTGTAAACGATGCCTAAGAGAGCGCACAACCCAAAACCATAGTAGAGTGGTTGCAGTTTGCGTTCAGAAAAATGAAGTTGTAGTGGGCCGTACATGGGCTATAGGGTGATTTAATATGCCTGAGCTCTGTCAAAGTGTTCCTGGATTACATAACCATGTCAAGAATGATGTTGCTCAATGCTCGCCTGTCCAGACAGAATGGACTATTCCCCTATTCCCACTACTGAGCGGCAACCCAGTACTAATAGCGCAAACTCATGGCGCATCGAACTCCAATCAATGACACACCCCTTATGAATTCCTTAACTCGATGCTCTCGGAGTTTGTGCTATTAGTTCAAATAAACATAACTGCGAATGTGGACGTAGCTAGCTATTTTAAAGTGAAAGCGAGGTAAATTATCGGATAAGAAATGACCAATTATCTAGTATTTTCTGTAATTCTAGACTTTTATTTTAATCAGTTATGTTTATTACTTTATCATCTTATACACTGGAAGTGATCTTTATTCACTCTGGACAACGTTGTTGTATGTAACGTTAACTTGTTGGTTCCTTGAAGCGTGTAGGTGTTTAAGCTACAGTAACTGTTTAAAAATATACTCGCTGTTGATATAATTTAGGTAAAAAGACAGTCAATAATAGCAATCGTGTAAGCACATGGAAATACTTTTTAGCGAATTATTTATTTCAGATCAATGACTGAATTGGCGGGTTTTGAGTGACGGACTGTGAAACTCAAACTTCCATTTTTCCTTAGTACTGGTGTTGTGCATATAAGCCCCCCCCCCCCCTTCGCGTGAACGCGCACGCACTCAATTCTAGATTGCTGCCACTTACTTGCTAGTTGAGATTTCTGATCACGTTCGGCTGCGTTTCATTTTTGTCGGTTTGATCGTGGGGGAGGCACTAGTAATGCCTGGAGTTTTCGGTTTGGCTATTTGTTTCAAGTGTATTAGTCTATAAATAAATCTCTTAGCCAAAATTCGTTGTATCTCCCATGTCTTATTCGACTAGTAATTGTTCTGAAATGTTTATTGCTTTTGTAACAGTATAGCTTCCGTCCCTTTCCTCGCCCTAACCTGGGCTCGAACCAGGGACCCTCTGCACACATCAACCACAGTCACTTACGAAGCATCGTTACCCATCGCGCCACAAAAGCCGCGTTCCTTGCAGAGCAAGGGGAACAACTTCTAGGTCTCAGAGCGAGTGACGTCAATCCATTTGCCTACATTTTACTTGCCTACATTTTACTCCCTCCTCTATGTTTAATATAACACACATACATTAATTATTATTTTCGGTTGCCTATCCTGACGTGAAGTTTGTTCTATAGAAATTATTTGACTCTGATGTGTGCCACAGAAAGTATTTGACTCTAGCCTCAAAATGAAGGAAAATTAGAAGGGGGGAGGATTTCGGCAAGGCCTTTAGAAGTGAACAAGCAATTACCCTGTTAGTGTCTTCCTAATTATTGTCCACCTCCCCACAGAAATGGCACAGTTGGCTCAGGTCATCTAGCAAAACATGATGTCAAGTAGTCTATACATCTTTACATGTATTTTTCTGAGCAAATAGGGAACAGGGAACAAGGGAATAGTATAGGTTTCTTGTAACACAATTATTTAAATACATGTGTTTTAGTGGCCATCTAGTCAGAAGTTGGATCAAAGATAACCTTGAAAGATCCATATAAATGTTTTTTTTTAATTATCTAGAATTATATTAAATTAGAAATGTAACATACCAGTGTTTTGGAGGAGAGTGACTGCTACTACTACAATCGACTACTCCTTCAGAACAGATTCAGCAAACTGGGGAAAACATTTGATGGGCATTTCAGTTTTCCCCAACAAAATGATGTTACACTTAAGATTCTAATTTGCAAGTATACAACGACACAGCTATAATATAATATATGACAGTTCTGTTTGGCCTTTTAGTCAGTATACTTTCAGTAGGTTAATTGTACATTACTTATACTCTCATACTTACTTTCAAGGCAGACCCCACAAGAAGTAACATCTTGTTGGCATGGATGATGAAGGGTACCACACGCCCATCTGGAGATATTACACCCCTTCTCTCTCAGGAATGATCTGAACATATATGTTAATACAAGTACAGCATTTTGAAACACTTTATTGATTACAATATAGAGATTAATAACAGAGGGGAATCTGAGAATGCAGGGATTCCAGCAGAGTGTGAGTTGAAGTAATACAAATCTGGAGCTGACAAGGGCTGGAATGTAAATGACATGTGTTCTTCTCGGATTATCTAACATCTGAGAATGGACAGGCATTCCCTCGGATGAAGAGCATCTCCGTCTTGCTGATTATGTGCTGTCATCCAGGTGGAAATGTCACCTGCATATCTGATGTAGGAAAAGAGATAAGAGATAAGTTGAGTGTCCTGTGAATATGTTTCTGTACACTGCTCAAAAAAATAAAGGGAACACTAAAATAACACATCCTAGATCTGAATGAATGAAATATTCTTATTAAATACTTTTTTCTTTACATAGTTGAATGTGCTGACAACAAAATCACACAAAAATTATCAATGGAAATCAAATTTATTTAATTTACCATGGAGGTCTGGATTTGGAGTCACACTCAAAATTAAAGTGGAAAACCACACTACAGGCTGATCCAACTTTGATGTACTGTCCTTAAAACAAGTCAAAATGAGGCTCAGTAGAGTGTGTGGCCTCCACGTGCCTGTATGACCTCCCTACAACGCCTGGGCATGCTCCTGATGAGGTGGCGGATGGTCTCCTGAGGGATCTCCTCCCAGACCTGGACTAAAGCATCCGCCAACTCCTGGACAGTCTGTGGTGCAACGTGGCGTTGGTGGATGGAGCGAGACATGATGTCCCAGATGTGCTCAATTGGATTCAGGTCTGGGGAACGGGCGGGCCAGTCCATAGCATCAATGCCTTCCTCTTGCAGGAACTGCTGACACACTCCAGCCACATGAGGTCTAGCATTGTCTTGCATTAGGAGGAACCCAGGGCCAACCGCACCAGCATATGGTCTCACAAGGGGTCTGAGGATCTCATCTCGGTACCTAATGGCAGTCAGGCTACCTCTGGCGAGCACATGGAGGGCTGTGCGGCCCCCCAAAGAAATGCCACCCCACACCATGACTGACCCACCGCCAAACCGGTCATGCTGGAGGATGTTGCAGGCACCAGAACGTTCTCCACGGCGTCTCCAGACTCTGTCACGTCTGTCACATATGCGTGTGAACCTGCTTTCATCTGTGAAGAGCACAGGGCGCCAGTGGCAAATTTGCCAATCTTGGTGTTCTCTGGCAAATGCCAAACGTCCTGCACGGTGTTGGGCTGTAAGCACAACCCCCACCTGTGGACATCAGGCCCTCATACCACCCTCATGGAGTCTGTTTCTGACCGTTTGAGCAGACACATGCACATTTGTGGCCTGCTGGAGGTCATTTTGCAGGGCTCTGGCAGTGCTCCTCCTTGCACAAAGGCGGAGGTAGCGGTCCTGCTGCTGGGTTGTTGCCCTCCTACGGCCTCCTCCACGTCTCCTGATGTACTGGCCTGTCTCCTGGTAGCGCCTCCATGCTCTGGACACTACGCTGACAGACACAGCAAACCTTCTTGCCACAGCTCGCATTGATGTGCCATCCTGGATGAGCTGCACTACCTGAGCCACTTGTGTGGGTTGTAGACTCCGTCTCATGCTACCACTAGAGTGAAAGCACCGCCAGCATTCAAAAGTGACCAAAACATCAGCCAGGAAGCATAGGAACTGAGAAGTGGTCTGTGGTCACCACCTGCAGAACCACTCCTTTATTGGGGGTGTCTTGCTAATTGCCTATAATTTCCACCTTTTGTCTATTCCATTTGCACAACAGCATGTTAAATTTATTGTCAATCAGTGTTGCTTCCTAAGTGGACAGTTTGATTTCACAGAAGTGTGATTGACTTGGAGTTACATTGTGTTGTTTAAGTGTTCCCTTTATTTTTTTGAGCAGTGTATATGTACTGTACGTGTGTGGTATATACATTTTTAAATGTAGTTCCTATTTATTATTATCATTATTGTGTTTTGTGGTTGAGGGGTGGGAGGAGGTTGATGGGGATGGTGGAGGTGCTGGGGGTGTCCTATTGGGGGCGAAGTGTCACGGATCCCTCTGGAACTTTCATTGCGCACACCTGGCCCCTAAGTTGCTAGCTAGCATTAAACTTATCTTTATAATAAACAATCAATCTTAAAATATTCACTAGTTATCTACACATGGTTGAGGATATTACTAGTTTAACTAGCTTGTCCTTGGGAACGGGAGTGTATTGATAGACGTTGCGCTTCTGCTTTGATACGGGAGTGTATTGATAGACGTTGCGCTTCTGCTTTGATGACGGGGTTGAACCCTGTGATCAAAACGATAATTGCGGGGGTAGTAGAATTAATTCAAGACGATGTTTTGAGAGTGGAATATGACTCCGCTCACCTCGCAGACGTGCGAGGGGTTAATAGGGCCATAGAGAAAAACACTAACTATAGTTTCAAAGGCAGAGATAAGACTAAGAAACGTAGTGAAAAAACATCAAAGCGTAAGGAGCCAGCTCCATGTTTTAGATGTGGGACTATCGGACATTGGAAGAATGAGTGTAAGGTGATACTGGAACCTCCTGCATTAGCAGGATATGCCGCTATACAATAGTTAGCATTTTTTTCAAAAGAGCAACAAGTAATCGTTTTGAGGTTAGCAAGAATGGAACTTTCACCTAGCGGTGTATAGTTTCTGTTCGATCGATATGTGGTTCATAGAGATTACAGTTTCTATGTGATGGAAGACGTTTTAGATCACGTTTTACCCAACTTTTAGCAGAGTACCGATGGGATTTACAAATAGTCCCACTTGGTATCATTTTGCATTGAAACAATCGGTAAAAGGGTGTATTGTAGGTTCTGTGTTGGTACAATACGTGGATGATTTGTTATTAGCGTCGAAAGACAAAGACATTTATATGCGAGACCTCACCACATTGGTAGACTATTTGGCAGAACAGGGTCATATAGCATCGTATGTGAAAGCACATCTAGCAAAGCAAGAGGTAACATGTTTGGGGTTTTCGATTTTTAAGGGCAAGATTCACATTACCCAGGATCGGGTAGAAACCATGCGTTCTTTGGCACGGCCAAACACTCCTCGCACGCTCAGGAAAACTTTAGGAGTTTTCAATTTTGTTAAGACATTTTATTTCGTCATTCTCTGAAATTGCTGAGCCACTTACAGAGTTGACGAAAAGGGGGAAGGGTCCCCAGGAGAGGATAGAGTGGAATCAAGAGTGTGAGGGAACGTTTGTCGAGTTAAAGAAGCAATTGGGTCAAGCGCCAGCATTGGGATTGCCAAACTTAAAATTAATTTTTGTTCATGAACAAGAGGGACATAGTGGCGCGGTGGTTACGCAAAATCACGGAGGTAGAGAGAGACCAGTAATGTACTGGAGTAAATCGCTAGACTCTGTGGCAAAAGGAATGCCACTGTGCCTTAGGGCGGTACAGGCGACTGAAATGGTGTTGCATAACACAGCTTCCATTACGATGGGTAAACAAGTAGATGTGTATGTTCCACACGCAGTAGCAACCATAGTGAACAGCATGAAAGCACATGTTACTAGTGCAAGATGGACAAAATGGGAGTTAACGTTAAATGGGGAAAATCTACAATTTCATAAGATTGGTGCTTTGAATCCTGCGTCGTCACAATAGCAGCACTCACCTGTAGCACGCGCTCCAGCAGGTATATCTCTCTGGTCACCCCCAAAACCAATTCTTCCTTTGGCCGCCTCTCCTTCCAGTTCTCTGCTGCCAATGACAGGAATGAACTACAAAAATCTCTGAAACTGGAAACACTTATCTCCCTCACTAGCTTTAAGCACCAGCTATCAGAGCAGCTCACAGATGACTGCACCTGTACATAGCCCATCTATAATTTAGCCCAAACAACTACCTCTCCCCCTACTGTATTTATTTATTTTGCTCTTTTGCACCCCATTATTTTTATATTTACTTTGCACATTCTTCCACTGCAAATCTACCATTCCAGTGTTTTACTTGCTATATTGTATTTACTTTGCCACCATGGCCTTTTTTTTGCCTTTACCTCCCTTATCTCACCTCATTTGCTCACATTGTATATACTTATTTTTTCTACTGTATTATTGACTGTATGTTTGTTTTACTCCATGTGTAACTCTGTGTTGTTGTATGTGTCGAACTGCTTTGCTTTATCTTGGCCAGGTCGCAATTGTAAATGAGAACTTGTTCTCAACTTGCCTACCTGGTTAAATAAAGGTGAAATAAATAAAAAATGCCGTTGCATGGGGAGGGTGAATCACGTACATGTGACCCAGATCAGAGTACTCCAAAACCTAGGCCTGATTTGCAAGAGACAGCATTGGAATCGTGAAAATTCATGTATACAGACGGCTCTAGTTACACGAACACAGAAGGGAATAGAGGAACAGGGTACGCTGTGTGTGGTATGTATTTGGAGTAGTTCATGATTTCGGTACATTGTGGTCACCACGGGGCATGTTAACAGAGACAGGAACACCAATAAAAATGGTCTGGAGGTAGCGGTATTATTAGTAGCATGTCAATTACCCAGTACTTTAGCATTGGTGAAATGTGAAGCTCATATTAGTAATACAGATAAAATCACCGTAGGTAATCGTAAAGCAGGCGGAATGGCTAAGGCGGCTGCCTTGGGGAGAGAAAGTGTTAGAAAACGACATGTATATATTGTGGATATATTGGCTACATTTGCCACGGGAAAACGTATTTTGGGTTGAAAATTCTAGGCGAAATGCCAGGGGAAGGGATTCTAAAGGTAACACATTTAAATGATATTGCCAAACACTCCTTGCAAATGCAGAAGGCCTAGGGTTTGTTTAAATCATTAGACATTTTATGTGGTTTTATTTTTAAATATATTTACGTTTGATGTCTTCTTATTCTGGAATGGGCTTCTAGAATGGACGAAAGGGTGGAGGGGTCACGAGGAATTAGCATTGGGGTTACCAAACCTAAAATTAACTTTTTAATGTTTTTATGTGGTATGATGGTTATGGAGAACCAGCAGGAGGATGAAATGTTTTGAAGAGGTATTTAAATGGTTTCCAAAGGACAGGGAAAGAAAGGGAGAGGAAACATTTGAATGGTGTCAAAAGTCCTGAATATGAAACATTTCTAATGAAGAATGATCTACTTCTGTCACGAATACCACCGAAGGTGGCTCCCCTTCCTGTTCGGGTGGCGCTCGGTGGTCGTCGTCACCGGTCTACTAGCTGCCACCGATCCCTTTTTCCTTTTCATTTGTTTTTGTCTAATTGTTTTCACCTGTTCCTTGTTGGGGTTTTGGGATGGGTGTTATTTAAGTTTGTTTAGCCCGCTGGTGTTTGTGCGGGCTTGTTGTTATTTTGACGTATGTGGTGTTTGTGTTCTTTTGGGTTTTCGCTGTCCGGGTTTTTTAGTAACTATGGTTTTGGGTTTGTTGCACCTGTGTTTTGGGCTTCACCCATGTTTTTAACTGGTTACTAACCGAAAGGACATTAAAGCGTTTTTCCCGTCTACCTTCTGTTCTCTGCGTCTGACTCCACACCCATCACTCTCCAGACGTTACAACTTCATTATGAATTAAATAGACGGGGGATTTCAGTTTAAAATTCATGAGAAACACCATTCTCAATCCAAATTGTACCATTACTTTAGGAGATTATTATTATTTCCGTAGGGAGTTATAAAGAGTTGTAATTCTAAAATGATTAGTTAATCGAATTGGTTTATTTTTGATTTAACATGTTTTTTTTTAAATCACGTGTTTGAAAGGGGGAAATTACCAGTTACCTGATGTCCTGGTCTTTGGAGTACTTATACAGTGGTACTGTGTTCAGGCTGCATATAGGAAGGAAAATATATGTTAATAAGGGGTGACAGTTACTTCACATGAATTGTGATATATGCATTGCTGATTTTTTGTTGTGTTTTTGTTTTGATACAAATTTCAGCAGATTGGGATCGTGGTGTGGGAATTGGGTGCTATCTTCCTGATCTGGTAACTCTTCCTAGAGGTCGCCAGTAGAATTTTTTTTTTTTCAGTAACATTATGTTATGCTTTTTGACATTTGTCTTAGAGATGTTATTAAGAAAAGGTTAATGTCATAATTTGTCATAAAGTCAATGTTTGTCTGGTTTCCTGAAACAGAAATTTAATGAACTTAACTGTTGTTATGATCTGTGTTTTTTTTTAGGTTATCATGGAAGGTGACGTCAGATCGTGTCTTAATGCATGGTAGAAATAATTTGACCATAGACAGTGTGTGTAAACCTCAAAACCCTCCCTAACCGGCTGAAAAAAGAGCGATGAAGGCGTGCAATGAGAGACAGTGACTTACCACTCCTATCTGAGTCCGAGCCATAAAACAGGGCCGGGGTGGTGAGAGCGCGTGTGGAGTGAGTGTGGAGAGAGACAACAAGCTCAGGTGAGAGACTCGTGTACATGGGAGAAACGGAAGTATCTACTTGGATATTACAATTGGGACATTATCAAGGGCCATGAAATGTGACAGGCAAAAGTTACATGTGACGTTGGGAAAATGAGCTGTAAACGATATCTGAAGAAGACACGCTAGAATGATAAGTGCCGGGTGAAGGAAAGGGGGGGGTGGTGGTATACGCCCTGCTAACTATTTAAACTAAGAATGCATTGAGATACTGATCTTATTTTACCAGGTCACTCATGACAGGGAAACGGATAAAAGGGGGCTGTAATTAGAAGAGTTATGTTGTTAAAGTTGTTTATAAATGTATGCTCTAACAGGGATGATGTGTGCGAAATTGATCAACTGGAATTTGAGGCTTAGTCTCAGAGTAAGCACTGAGGTCAGTCATTCTAAATTCGGGTTGGATAATTTATCAAATGTTTTAGTTGTGATTGGGATACAGCGAGAGAGAATTGCTAAAGCACGATGAGGGGTGGGGGCGCTGCTAACATTTATGTGGCCGAGAGAGTCTCCAGACACTTATCGCTAAGTGTCATCCTGAGGGGAGGTGGTTTGTTTGGGGGAATCACTGGATCATAGCTTGGGACAACCATGAAAGTTTTTTTTGTTTTACCCTGTATTCAGAGTTTTTATGTTACATCGCATCAATGAGTGGTGCTAAGTTATTAAACATGTACTTTGTTTCTCTTTTCTTTTCACGTCAATATGTTTTTAGGTGTAACGTCTGGAGAGTGATGGGCGTGGAGTCAGACGCAGAGAGCAGAAGGTTGACGGGAAAAACGCTTTAATGTCCTTTCGCACAGTAACTAGTTACAAACGTGGGTGAAGCCCAAAACACAGGCGCAACAAACCCAAAACCATAGTTACTAAAATACCGGACAGCGAAAACCCAGAAGAACACAAACACCACTAACGTGAAATAACAACAAGCCCGCACAAACACCAGCGGGCTAAACGAACTTAAATAACACCCATCCCAAAACCCCAACAAGGAACAGGTGAAAACAATTAGACAAGAACAAACGAAAAGGAAAAAGGGATCGGTGGCAGCTAGTAGACCGGCGACGACGACCGCCGAGCGCCACCCGAACAGGAAGGGGAGCCACCTTTGGTGGTATTCGTGACATTAGGTTTCGTGGAACATGAGGGTGTTCATTGTTCCAGAGGAGGGAATGATGTATATTGACTAACTGATTTGAGAATGTGTTAGTATGTTTATAACTAGAAAATGCATTAGGAGTATAGTGTGTTATGGGTTAGATGTAATGATAGAGGAGTATCATTCCCCAGAAACTGTATATTGTTACAGGAGATAGCTCATAGAAGAGGGAGAGCAGCTAACTGTACACAATATGGGGATTTAATTGAACATTACACATACCTAGATCATGGTGAGCGTAGAAGAGATAGTGGTGGCATTTCAGACACTATGGTAAACTTTCAGGACACCTGTGACTCATAGTTTTGTTAGGTTGGATATTATTCCCAGCTCGTTTTGTTTTTCTCCAATTTCTAACAGCCGGCGAACATTTGACAGATTACATGCAGGAGGTATTCTCACGGCAGAGGCGCTGTAGGCACAGTAACTGAAGGCGCAGTACTAGTAGCGAAGGATGCTATATTGATAGCATGGAATTGGACTACTGCGCAAATGAGGGGTATTGTGAGACTATAGGCATGGGCTATGTTGGAAGTAGCAATGGTTACTTTAGTAGCATTGTTGGGATATCAGTTTATGACAACTCATGTCACATGGATTGGTTACTGGTAACTGGGGGACCAATGGGAGGACAGAGGATGTGGTTATTCAAATATCACAAATTATGTTGTCAGGAAGTGACCCATGTGTTGCAGTGTGTATATCCTCAGGCGGAAGCAGAGATATAACCAAGAGCACGGGCTGAATTCTGGAGATTGAGTGTACATCAAGAGACACCAGGCGAGGGGTGTTGTGACAGCATTGGTTTGAGAGACACTACTCCGTACAGTATCTGCAGCGGTGAAGATCGTCATGTCTCTCCTTGGGGGGTGCATAGTTTTCACGCGAAGTGAGGTCCAACTGCATAATGGGTGAGTGAAGACACCAAGACCGAGGAGGCGGAGCGAGAGAGACTAGAGTCCACTGTAAGACATACAGATGGGTTGGGTCTGGGAACTACTATAAACATCATAGTTGGTTTGGGGTTTAGTTGCTTTATTGGTTAATGCATCATATGATAGAGGATAGAGAGGTAATTGTACTGTGAACAAAATGTTGAAGGCATTGATGTGAAAGCATATTCAGTGCTGAGTTACCTCAAGAGGATGGAACGTGGATTAGGGATACGCACTTGCATATCAGGTGATGTGCTTATCAGTTGAAATGGAGGAGATGGGGAACAGAGTGAAAATGACATGACTTGGGAACACCTCTCGGGACCTGGGGCCTAAAGGGGAAGACTGGGTGAAAGCATGAGGAAGGTTATTAGAGCTTCCCCAAGAACAATTGTATTTTTCATTTGAATTAGATCTGTGATAGTGTAGTTCATTTTTTAGTTGGCCTGTATGTGTTCAATAGACAAATTACTGGTATGTCTTGTCTGCACAACCATTAAAATGATCAGAGAGAAAAAAATGAGAAAATCCTTTGTGCCGTAGTAGTTGCTCAGTGAAACATTGTTGACAGTATATTGAGATGTTATTCACACTACACTCAGAAAAAAAGAGTGCTTTGGGACACCACTTGTACCTGTAGGGGAACCCTCTTTAAAAAAAACACACACACATTTAAGATCAGATAAAACTCTTTATTTTTGAGAGTGTCGATTATTCATTGTCCCACAGCTCACTGACTAACTGTCACGGTCGTTAAAATGGACGGACCAAGGCGCAGCGTGATTTGAGTTCCACATCTTTTATTTAGTGAAACTTAAACAAAACAATAAAAAAACAACGACCGTGAAGTAACGTAGTGCTACACCACACTAACACAAAACAATATCCCACAAATGCAGGTGGGAAAAGGGACACCTTAAGTATGATCCCCAATTAGAGACAGTGATAATCAGCTGCCTCTAATTGGGAACCATACTCAATCCCAAGCATAGAAATAAATAGACTAGAACACCCCCTAGTCATGCCCTGACGTACAACACCATAGAGAACCAAGGGCTCTCTATGGTCAGGGCGTGACAGTACCCCCCCCAAAGGTGCGGACTCCGGCCGCAAAACCTGAAACCAAATGGGGAGGGTAGGGGGGTGCCTAGTGTCGGTGGTGGCTCCGGTGCGGGTCATAGCCCTCGCCCAGGCCCTGGATCCGGCCATGGTGCCGGGCTGAACGCCGTGCCTGGACTGGGCATCGGCGCAGAGGAAGGCTCCTGCCATGGAGCGGGACTGAACGCCGTGCCTGAACTAGGCACCGGCGCAGAGGAAGGCTCTTGCCATGGAGCGGGACTGGACACCGGGCCTGGACTGAGCATCGGCGCAGAGGAAGGCTCCGGCCTTGGAGTGGTACTGGATGCCGTGCCTGGACTGGGCACCGGCGCAGAGGAGGGCTCCGGCCATGGAGCTGGGTTGGACGCCGTGCCTGGACTGGGCACCGGCGCAGAGGAAGGCTCCGGCCTTTTTGAGCGGGACTGGACGCCGTGCCTGGATTGGGCACCGGCGCAGAGGAAGGCTCCTGCCATGGAGTGGTACTGGATGCCGTGCCTGGACTGGGCACCGGCGCAGAGGAGGGCTCCGGCCATGGAGCTGGGTTGGACGCCGTGCCTGGACTGGGCACCGGCGCAGAGGAAGGCTCCGGCCTTTTTGAGCGGGACTGGACGCCGTGCCTGGATTGGGCACCGGCGCAGAGGAAGGCTCCTGCCATGGAGCGGGACTGGACACCGTGCCTGGACTGGGCATCGGCGCAGGTTGCACCGGACTGATGACACGCTCCTCAGGTCGAGTGCGTGGAGCCGGTACAGGACGCTCCGGGCTGGGGATGCGCACTGGAGGCCTAGTGCGTGGAGCCGGTACAGGTGGTACCGGACTGTTGACATACACTTCAGGGCGAGTGCGGAAAGTCGGCACAGGACGTACCGGGCTGGGGAGGCGCACTGGAGGCCTGGTGCGTGGAGCCGGCACAGGTTTCACCAGACTGCTGACAGGCTCTTCAGGTCGAATGTTGAGCAGAACACACCTGACCAACATCTCTCTCTCTCCCAACTTCTCCATCGCCTCCCTGACGGTCTCTGGCTCTTCAGGGCGAGTGCGGGGAGCTGGCACAGATGGCACCGGACTGGTGTCACGCTCTTCAGCACGCCTGCGCTGCAGCATACTCCTCGCTACCACCTCTCTCCGGTATCTTTCATTGAATTCCTCCACCGACTCCCAAACAGGCTCTGGCACTCCCCGCTGCTCAGTCGACCACCCCATGTTCCCCCCCCCTCAAAAAATCTTGGGGTTTCTGTGGCCGCGGCCCCCGGCGTCGTCGCTGTCCTTCCTGATCTTTCTGCGATTCTCTCCAAGGAAGGGTTTCGCATCCTCCCCGGATTTCCTCCCAGGTCCAACTCACTTTATCCTCCCGGGCACACTGCTTGGTCCTTGATTGGTGGGATATTCTGTCACGATCGTTAAAATGGACGGACCAAGGCGCAGCGTGATTTGAGTTCCACATCTTTTATTTAGTGAAACTTAAACAAAACAATAAACAAACAACGACCGTGAAGTAACGTAGTGCTACACCACACTAACACAAAATAATATCCCACAAATGCAGGTGGGAAAAGGGACACCTTAAGTATGATCCCCAATTAGAGACAATGATAATCAGCTGCCTCTAATTGGGAGCCATACTCAATCCCAAACATAGAAATAAATAGACTAGAACACCCCCTAGTCATGCCCTGACCTACAACACCATAGAGAACCAAGGGCTCTCTATGGTCAGGGCGTGACACTAACCCAGTCTAAGTAGGCTGGGTTAGTGGAAAATGTAATATCCAAAATAACCCTTACTACCTCAGTCTGGAAATATGATTCACATAATATGACGGTATGAGTATGATATTAAACAATTAGCCTAGGCTTTTGTGTTCATATTGACATATTATAAAGATGCACATTATGTACAATTTCAGAAATGGCGCGATCAACAAAAAGAAACGTGTCCAAACTGTGTCCAAACCCTTGGGGTGAGGGCAAAAAAAGTAAGTTCTGTGGGGCCCCACAGCTTGAGGTTTGAAAAAATAGGGGGAAAAATCAAACCAGAGGTCCAGGACTGACGCTAAATTCGTCAGTCTGATGATAATGCATACCTCCATGTGAGTGAAAATATTGTCGTCACAAGCATATCAGTTTATATTTTCTTTGTTGAGGCAGACTGCAAAAACTTTTTACATCCACACAAGCAAGGAGACTTGTGACTTTCCTTTGAAAATGTACAGAAATAATGACCATTACATACTTTGTGTTTTCAGCTTGTTAGTGTAAAGGCAGCAGGGTATGTCTCCATCCTGCTTCTCGGGAAAAGGAAGAAGACGGGGGCCAGGGGGGGGTTTAAAGCCCAGGTTCTCACCCCCTCTAGGAACCTGTCAGAGGAGGAGACGGTGGATCACACTGCCTTTAGATTTGTGTTTGAAAAGTTACTCTACTGTATGCATACTTGATATACGCTGAATGTACAAAACATCATGAGCACCTGCTCTTTCCTTGTCATAGACTGACCAGGTGAAAGCTATGATCCCTTATTGATGTATTTGTATTTATTATGGAACCCCATTAGTTCCTTCCAAGGCAGCAGCTACTCTTCCTGGTGTCCACCAAAAATTAAGGCAGTAATGAACAATATAATAAAAAAATTGTAACATTAAAATACATTTTACAACAAACTGCACAATAGATTAACTGTCAGCCCTCCAGCCACTACTCTACTACAGCACAATCCAGGTGTACGTGTGTGTATAGTGTGTTTGTATGTCACATATTAAATAAGAAGGATTATTAAACCTTGAGACAATTGAGACATGGATTGTGTATGTATGTGTGCCATTAAGGGTGAATGGGCAAGACAGAATATTTAAGTGCTTTTGAATGGGATATGGTAGTCGGTGACAGGAGCACCGGTTTGAGTGTGTCAAGAACTGCAACGCTGCTGGGGTTTTCACACTCAACAGTTTCCCATGTGTATCAAGAATGATCCACCACCCAAACGACATCCAGCCAACTTGACACAACTGTGGGAAGCATTGGCGACAACATGGGCCAGCATCCCAGTGGAACTCTTTCGACACCTTGTAGAATCCAAGTCCCGACAAATGGAGGCTGATTTGAGGGCAAAGGAGGCAGGGGTGGGGAGCTAGTGCAAGTGCAACTCAATATTAGGAAGGTGTTCTCACTGTTTTATATGCAACTTAGTGTCATATTGCAATGAGAACATAGCATTTTACAAACATCATCATATGACTCTAAGGGAGTCAAATAAAGTCCCACAAGGGATGGATGCAGATTAACACAAATATTATTTACTTAATTTGTAACCAATGATGCTACTCTAGCCGAATAAGCAGCGCATGAGTGAAGTATTTTTATGAAGAAAAAGCATGTTTTTAAGAAAGCAAGTACCATCGCGCTCAAACTCAAAATGTTGGTGTTTTAAACCAATATTACAACGAAGTCCAAAAAATAAAAGGTGGTTTGCACACAAAAATATACAAAACATCCGAACTTCCTCTTGTGTTTTTTTGCTTTTCAGTAGGCAGGGGGAAAACTTACACAAACATTTCAGTCTCCACCATCTTCAGTGTATGTCTGTTTCTCTGGTTTCAGGCATCAGTTATCTAGAGTGAGACACAGGTGTGAATGATAGTAATCAGGACCAAGTTTTTGGAAGAAACACACATTTCATTAGGCGAGGTGCTGGCTAGAGGAGTAGAACAGAGATTCTGGTCCTTGGCACAGGTGTGAATGATAGTAAGCAACAGTTGATTAACAGTTGACTTGCATTCTCACATGCTTTTGGAGTGGATCATGCACTCACCTATAACAACGACACTTAAAATATATCAAATCTATAGTGAGTAAATATTGGCTGAAGTTGTATATTTTTTTGCGTGTGAACAATCCTTAAATTTGTTCAATTGCTATTGAAATTAATGAACAGTCAGTGGTGGGAAAAGTACGCCATTGTCATACCTGAGTAAAAGTAAAGATACCTTAATAGAAAAGGATTCAAGTAAAAGTGAAATTCACCCAGTAAAATAATGCTTGAGTAAAAGTATTTGGTTTTAAATATACTTAGGTATTAAAAGTAAATGTAATTGCTAAAATATACTTCAGTATCAAAAGTCAAAGTAAACATATCAATTATTAAACATTCCTTATATGAAGCAAACCAGACGTCAGCATTTTCTTGTTTTTTTATTTACGGATATCCAGGGGCACACTCATACATCATTTACATCATTTACAAGTGAAGCATTTGTGTTTAGTGAGTCGGCCAGATCAGAGACAATAGAGATGACCACGTATGTTCTCTTGATAAGTGTGTGAATTAGACCATTTTCCTGTCCTGCTAGCATTCAAAATGTAACAAGTACTTTTGGGTGTCAGGGAAAATGTATGGAGTAAAAAGTACATTATTTTCTTTAGGAATGTAGTAAAGTAAAAGCAAAAGTTGTCAAAAATATAAATAGTCAAGTAAAGTACAGATTCCCCCAAAAACTACTTAAAGTAGTACTTTATTTTTACTTAAGTACTTTACACCACCGTGAAAAGTTGATTCTGAAATTATGTCTTTGCTGTAATACTGTAAGCACCAGGAGAGTGCTGGAATCTCCACCTGTGTTTGTCATAATAGGCTTTTTATTTTTCCCAGAATCCCAGTGGTATCACTAGTAATTCTAATTCCCATGATGTATGTAGATTTTCTATGATGTTGTCACGATCGTGTGGAGGAGAGACGGAGGACCAAGGCGCAGCGCGTGAAAAGAACATCTTCTTTTATTCAAAAGAGAGAAAACATGAAACGAACACTATACACAAACTAAACAAACGACCGTGAAGCTATAAACGTTGTGCACACACACACAGGCTACAAACGTTCAACATAGACAATTACCCACAAACACCTAAAGCCTATGGCTACCTTAAATATGGCTCCCAATCAGAGACAACAATAACCAGCTGTCTCTGATTGAGAACCAAATCAGGCAACCATAGACTTTCCTAAACACCTACACTCAACCATAGACAATCCTAGACACATACACTCAACACAAACCCATACACTAAAACCAACACCCCCTTTACCATAATAAACACCCAAAACACAAACATACCCCATGTCACACCCTGACCTAACTAAAATAATAAAGAAAACAAAGAATACTAAGGCCAGGGCGTGACAGATGTAGACATATAGCCAGTCAATTTGAAACCACATTATTTTACTGTAACTGGTCATACGCAGACCTTTGTGGTCATATGTGATTATTGAAAATTAGTAGCCTAACAAGTCTCTACTGTCACGAATATCACCGAAGGTGGCTCCCCTTCCTGTTCGGGTGGCGCTCGGCGGTCGTCGTCGCCGGTCTACTAGCTGCCACCGATCCCTTTTTCCTTTTCGTTTGTTTTTGTCTAATTGGTTTCACCTGTTCCTTGTTGGGTTTTTGGGGTGGGTACTATTTAAGTTTGTTTAGCCCGCTTGTGTTTGTGCGGGCTTGTTGTTATTGTACGTAGGAGGTGTATTGTTGATTTTAGGTTTTCGCTGTCCGGTTTATGTAACAGTGGTCTTTGGGTTGTGTTTGCGCCTGTGTTTTGGCTTCACCCATTTTTGTACCTGTTCCTGTTTACTGTGGACATTAAAGCGTTTTTTCCCGTGAAACTTCTGCTCTCTGCGCCTGACTCCACACCCATCATTCCCCTAACGTTACATCTACATGTCCTCAGTCACATTTGCAACCAAATTATTTTAACCATTGCAAATACTGTTGTATGTGTCATTTGTAATTTTGTTTAAAAAAAAAATATGACACTTGTTTCCACCACAAAAGTGTATTACCTAATAGTAAGCATGGTTTTCAGTAACGGCTTGTGAGCCA
Organism: Salvelinus alpinus; assembly: GCF_045679555.1. NCBI lineage: Eukaryota > Metazoa > Chordata > Actinopteri > Salmoniformes > Salmonidae > Salvelinus > Salvelinus alpinus. The sequence continues at coordinate 26,917,388 of NC_092088.1, forward strand.
GCCAACCAGGTGAACGTGGTCACCATGGAAGAGGCAGTTGAAGAGGGGCCCGTGGTCACCATGGAGGAGGGAACTGATCCTAATAAGGGCAGGTAAGCCAGAAAGTTGAGTCTTAAGCAGAAATAACACGGGGGACTCAGTCAACCAAGTGCTACAGCAGTAAGCATTAATTCACATAGACAGCGTAGCGTATGCCAGCGTAATTGTCAGGAAAAGCCATTATAAAGAGTTGTATTCTCATTCCTCAAGTTTTCCAGACATGGTCTAGGCTACATGTCCATGATCTAAATAAACAGGAGTAGTTGGTGCAGCTCAAAAAACTTGACTTAGCTAAGTATGGAAAATCATAACAATTCCTCGAATTCCCTTTCTACAAACAACCCACTCAATCTCTACACCAGATTTGATTAATTTCAACCACTTTGTTTGAACTGTACAATCAAATCGGCTGTAAGCAACAACGGTAATAAGGTCAAGAAAACGACATTGACAATGTATATATCATTCCAAAACTCAACCCAGTTGATAAATGTAGAATAACGTTGCATTCATATATTGCTACATTGTTTTTCATAAGTACTCGTCCATACTGAAAGGATCAACGCAGGAGATGAGAAGCAGGTACAGTTAGTGAAGGTTTAATAACTGACGACACTAAACAGAACAGGAACGGCGTCTGGACAGGTACACATAAAAACAATTAATACGGACACAGGGAACACCACCGAGGAACGAAGGAGTCCAGGTGAGTCCAATGAGCGCTGCTGCGCGTAATGATGTGACAGGTGCGTGTAAAGACGGGTAGCCTGGCGCCCTCGAGCGGCAGGGAGAGGGAGCGGGAGCAGGCATGACATATATATGATATTGGCTATTATCGGGAGCTACCCGGAACTTATCCCAGTCTGCGTGATCAAAACAATCTTGATGTATGGATTCCGATTGTTCAGACCAGTGTTGAATAGTCCTCAGCATGGGTACTTCCTGTTTGAGTTTCTGCATATATGAAGGGAGGAGCAAAATGGAGTCGTGGATCAGATTTGCCAAAAGGAGGGCGGGGGAGGGCCTTGTTTGCATCCCGGAAGTTGGAATAACAATGGTTCGAGTGTTTTTCCAGCGCAAGTACTACAGTCAATATGCTGATAGAATTTAGGTAGCCTTTTCCTCAAATTTGCTTTGGTAAAATCCCCAGCTACAATAAAATGCAGCCTCAGGATATATGGTTTCCAGTTTGCATAAAGTCCAGTGAAGTTCCTTGAGGGCCGTCGTGGTTTTGGCTTGAGGGGGAATATATGCTGCTGTGACAATAATCGAAGAGAATTCTAATGGTATTCTAGGTCGGGTGAACAAAAGGACTTGAGTTCCTGTATGTTATTACAATTACAGCATGAGTCGTTAATCATGAAACATATACCCCCGCCCTTCTTCTTCCCTATGAGATGTTTGTTCCTGTCAGCGAGATGAACTGAGAATCCAAACCATTAAGAAGGAAAGAAATTCCACAAATTAACTTTTAACAAGGCACACCTGTTTATTGAAATGCATTCCAGGTGACTACTTCATGAAGCTGGTTGAGAGAATGCCAAGAGTGTGCAAAGCTGTCATCAAGGCAAAGGGTGGCAAATTTGAAGAATCTAAAATATATTTTGATTTGTTTCACACTTTTTTTGGTTACTACATGATTGCATATGTGTTATTTCATAGTTTTGATGTCTTCACTATTATTCTACAATGTAGAAAATATAAAAAATATAGAAAACCCCTTGAATGAGTAGGTGTGTCCAAACTTTTGACTGGTACTGTATATATATATTTCCTGATCTTTCTTATATCTCCTAGATATACAGACACTTAAAAAGCTTGTTCCTTATGATTTATTTTTTTACTGTCTTTTTTTGTGCCATTTATGAATGTGTTATTCAATGCGTTTCTATGGGCTATGGTAGTATAAGGCCAAATTAATATTTTATCAAATTACTTTATTTTATTTTTGGGGAGGATACCTAAAGGGGTCCTAAAATTCAAAATCAAATAGCCAAATGATCCATATTATGACCATCTTAAAACAATTCAATATGTCAGCTTTAAAATGCCCTCCCCTTGGGAACAGGAGTAGAGAAACAACATGTATTTCTTTCATCATGCTTGAGAAAATACGAATGCAAGTGTAATGTGTTATATTTGAAACTGTTATGCAAGCAGAAACTATTTCACCCACATAAAGTATGCACCCAAGATGAACCGAAGTCTTATCAGAAACGTGTTTCATCGTTTTCTCTGCTTTTAATTTCCTAAAAACTGGTCAAGCTGATGACATTTGGACATTTTGCACAGGGCCAATCTTTCCACTGTTTTGGAGTCATTCTCCCCAGTCCCTAAACGAAACGGACAACTTTACCGGTGTAAATTAGATTAGACCTACTAAAGCATTAATTCTATCAATGTAAGACATTATTCTGGTGAGCACTACTTTATTTAGTCTTCTGGGGCAACAAGTTATGACAGAAGGGAAGCCGCATGTATCTAACTTTAGTTGAAAAACAAATGTCCTACCAAATATCATCACACAACACCCATGATATGCGAAACTGATTCTGCGCAGACCACGAAAAACAAAAGGAAACGGGATAAGATGTTTACATGCCACAGTATCCCGTAGAAAAATCTGCATATCTCAGGCATTTTATCCCGGTTTCTGATAACCGGGATACACGCCTTTTATTGTAAACGGGGTATTATGTTTATGTGTAAACTCAAAAACAGAATACTTGAGTAGGCCTATCCCGAATAATAATGGGATATTGTTGTGCATGTAAATGTGGTCACTAACTAATTACATCGATTCCAGGGGTTGGGACTGAGTACATCACTAATTCCAGGGTTTGGGGTGGTCATCCGTCATTGCAATTATCTGTCGTGCACGACGTGTCTACCAAAAGGCCTGCAATTTGCATACAGGCCAGAAGAGGGAAGCATTGTTCAACACAATATGAATAATATGCTAAACAAACTGGCCCTTGGCCTCCTCACTTTGGCTCCTGAAACAGAAGCCCAAAGAGGAGGAAAGGTTCTTTGACAAGCCCCTCTCACAAGTAAAAAATATTGAGGGGTTTATTTAACCAAAACTGCTAACCCACTTTCAGGGGTGAACAAGACAACAGTCTTCACACACTGCAAGAAACCATAGTCAACCTAATATACTACTTCTAATATATTAATTTAGTTTTACTCTGTAAACACTATTTTGTTGAGTATTCCAATCATGCACTCTCCATAGCGCAATATGAAAGTTGTTATTAACTTTAAAACCCAGTAGCCAATCATTTTGCATGCAGTGTTCTGGTATATTTAACTTTACAACAATTACATACTTAAGCAATAATGACCGAGGGGATGTGGTATATGGCCAATATACCACAGCTAAGGGCGGTTCTTCCGCATGATGCAACACTGGCTACAGCCCTTAACCATATACCACAAACCCCCGAGGTGCCTTATTGCTATTATAAACTAGTTATAAATGTAATTAGAACAGTAAAAATAAATGTTTTGTCACACTCGTGGTATATGGTCTAATATTTTACCTTTATTTAACTAGGCAAGTCAGTTAAGAACAAATTCTTATTTTCAATGATGGCCTAGGAACAGTGGGTTAACTGCCTTGTTCAGGGGCAGAACGACAGATCTGCCCCAGCTGTACCTTGTCAGCTCGGGGATTTAATCTTGCAACCTTGTGGTTACTAGTCCAACACTCTAACCACTAGGCTACGCTGCCGCCCCAGCTTTCAGCCAATCAGCATTCGAGGGCTCGAACCACCCAGTGTATAATAAGAAATAGATATCAGACAAATTCAGTATCCATTATTTATTCATTTAAATGCTTCCCTTGCAAAAGTGGATATGAAAAACAATGTAAAATAATTACTTCTTTTTTTTTTTTTACAACGCAGACCCTGTGAATTTGATATGGAATGATGTCATCATAGTAAGAGTAAGAGCGTACTCTGTGCTTCCTTCCTTTTCTGGTAATGGGGATGTTTTGAGCAAATAAAAACAGTGTCCGGAGTCAGGGAAATCTTGGCTGGAGGTCCAGTTAAAGTTAAGTCTTACAGATGATTGACAGCTTAACTGACCCATAATCAACAAGGGCAGTTGATTAAAGTAAACAAGTGCAACAATATATACAGTGAACAAATATCTTAATAACACGTCACATTTATGAATACAAGACACTGATTATGATGCTTCCACCAAAGGAGTAAATGTTTTCATGTGATTGATAGATGATTTGTGGTGTTGTGTCTGAAGAATGGTATAGCTGAACATTATATTGACAATAACTGGGAATGTAAGAAGACAGTGCTGGTTTCACATACAAACAAAGACTCCACACCTCTTTACCAATAGATAATTTCAGAGTTGGAGTCCTGATCTAGGATCAGATTCCCCATATCCATGTAATCTTATTCATTATGATCTGATCCTAGATCAGCAGTCCTACTCTAATACGCTATGGATATCGGGCAATGTGCGGTACATAGAATCATAATATACACCAAAGCTGACGTAAAAACATTTAAGCATAATTTTTTGGCATATCTGAGAGATATGTTGCAAGTCAATGTCAACAGCTGAAGGAAACTGTTGATCTGTGAAATGAGAATGCGAGAGAACCCAAAGGCGTTTTTCTGTTTTAGCAAAGTGACAGATCGCTAAACCACATGTCTCAGAAATGTTATTTGGACAATGTGCTTATCATGCCAGACTCTTACAAACAGGAAATTCACATAAGCTGATGAGTAAGCGATGTCATGCGTATGCTATGAGTATCATTATCAGTCAATCAATCAAATGTATTTATAAAGCCCTTCTTACATCAGCCGTTGTCACAAAGTGCTATACAGGAACCCAGCCTAAAACCCCAAACAGCAAGCAATGCAGATGTAGAAGCACAGTGGCTAGGAAAAGCTCCTTAGAAAGGCAGGAACCTAGGAAGAAACCAAGAGAGGAACCAGGCTCTGAGGGGTGGCTAGTCCTCTTCTATTCTATTTGTCCTTCGCTTTTCCTCTGTCACTAAAGAAAGTAATGTGCCTTACTTGAGTCACGTCTACTGTCGTACATTTATCTCTCAATGTAGCCTACTTTACTTTCATTAATGGACAGCCTAAGTTATATTTATGGATTTTGATAGAACTTGATGGTAGTTAATGTTGAAATGGCTCCGAAAAACATATTTGGTATCGTTTAAATACATATGTACAACAAACCACTACACAAATATTACATCTTCGTCTTGTGACAGTAGAGTCAGCACATGAAATCGTAACATTCCAGAGGAAAGTGAAAGAATCCAATGGGACGCAGTTATTTTAATGATCCTTCAAATGATGCAGTCATTTCAGTGATTCTTCAAATGATGCAGTCATTTCAGTGATCCTGGTTTCCATCAGTCCTTGTTGCCTCTGTATGTGATGTTTGTGAAGGTTGAGGTGGCTCCTTTGTACAGGGGGTTATGGCCCTACAATTCAAAACAGAGAGTTTCAGAATGAATGTTATGGGGTCAACTACAATTAAGCTCAAGTCAATTCAGTTGATGAACTGAAATTTATTTCAGGAATTTATTAACGTGCATTAGAGTTCAAGATCCACCCATTCCTGAATTGACTTGAACGTGGGTCGTAAGTTGAACGTGGGCCTCAATTCAGGAGCTCTATGACGAGTTCTGAACAGTAGCCTTACTTCAGACACATGGTACACCTACCACTCCTGTGGCTCACATGCTGCCCGGCACTCGAGTTACAACAAATTGAGCACATTTAAGCAAGGAGGATTATGGGAGATCTGGCATCCCATGCGCAGGATTAGGGACTCCAGATGAGGTCAGGACGGGACGTCTGATGGGAAGAGTGTGTGTGTGTGAGGCAGCCCCTGCCACTGCCTGTAAAAGCTAAGTAGCGTTAGCTAATTTCAGTGCCAACCAAGCCACCCCTGGGGAGTGGAGGCTGCCTTTCATTTCTGTATAGGGAGGAACATTGCAGCAAAAAAAATCATAAAAAGCATAATGAGAGAGAGAGAGTAGGAGAGAGAGAGTGAGAGAGAGACCCGACCTATGCTTCCAACCAAACAATAGAAGTTTCAACAACACAAATGAACAAATATGTATGATATTCTTGCCTTCTTTAATACATTGCCTTGTATGGTAGGGGAGCAGTAGACACCATGGTATACCTGATAGTTCATAGCCTTGCACTGTGACACCTTCAAATTCAAAATTAAGTATAGAAAGCTGGCTGATTAATTGAATCCCACATCCGATGAATCTACTTGTGTTCTAAATGGAAGATTGTGCCCAGTTGAATGGTTGCAGCTCCCCAGGACTGGCGTTGTTGGACACCCATGGGCTATGGGTTGGTTTCAGCCTAGCAAGCCAAGAGTGTGTGTGTGCACAATATTGTGTGTGCATGTGCCCTCTTTTTTTTCTTTCTTTTCATTTAACCTTTATTTAACTAAGCAAGTCAGTTAAGTACAAATTCTTATTTACAATGACGGCCTACTCCGGCCAAACCCGGACGACGCTGGGCCAATTGTGCGCCGCCCTATGGGACTTACGGCCGGATGTGATGCAGCCTCTTACCGTATCCCACTTGGCGCGAGCACGCTCCTCCTCGAACTTGGCGAACTCACGGCGGTCATGAATGGTGACCAGCAGCTTCCAGATGAGCAGGCCGACCAGACCCAGAACCAAGATGGCCCCGGCTACGGACAGCAGCACCACCAGGATGTCTGGACCCTTAGGGCAGTCTGGGGGAAGAGGGGCAACCAAGGGATGTACATTTTATTTATCCTTTATTCAGGTGAAATCCACCCCACTATGAGACTCGAAATTGAGTTCAGGTGCATCCTGTTTCCATTGATCATCCTTGAGATGTTTCTACAACTTGATTGGAGTCAACCTGTGGTAAATTCAATTGATTTGACATGATTTGGAAAGGCATACACCTGTCTATGTAACAGTACAAATTTAGTCCGTCCCCTCGCACCGACCCGGGCGCGAACCAGGGACTCTCTGCACATATCAACAACAGTCACCCACGAAGCATCGTTACCCATCGCTCCACAAAAGCCGCGGCCCTTGCAGAGCAAGGGGAACCACTACTTCAAGGTCTCAAAGCGAGTGACGTCACCGATTGAAAGGCTATTAGCTCGCACCACTGCTAACTAGATAGCCATTTCACATCCGTTACACTCACCCCCCTTTCGACCTCCTCCTTTTCCGCAGCAACCAGTGATCCGAGTCAACAGCATCAATGTAACAGTTTAACTTTAGTCCGTCCCCTCGCGCGAACCAGGGACCCTCTGCACACATCAACAACAGTCACCCACGAAGCATCGTTACCCATCGCTCCACAAAAGCCGTGGCCCTTGCAGTGCAAGGGGAACCACTACTTCAAGGTCTCAGAGCAAGTGACGTCACCGATTGAAAGGCTATTAGCACGCACCACCGCTAACTAGATAGCCATTTCACATCTGTTACATCTATATAAAGGTCCAACAGTTGACAGTGCACGTTAGAGCAAAAAGCAAGCCATGAGGTCGAAGGAATGGTCCGTAGAACTCTGAGACATTGTGTCGAGGCACTGATATGGGGAAGGGTACCCAAAAAATTCCTGCAGCATTTAATGTCCCCAAGAACACAGTGGCCTCCATCATTCTTAAATGGAAGAAGTTTGGAACCACCAAGACTCTCCCTAGAGCTGGCCGCCCGGCCAAACTGAGCCATTGGGGGAGAAGGGCCTTGGTCAGGGAGGTTACCAAGAACCCGATGGTCACTCTGACAGAGTTCCTTTGTGGAGATGGGAGAACCTTCCAGAAGGACAACCATCTCTGCAGCACTCCACCAATCAGGCCGTTATGGTAGAGTGGCCAGAAGGAAGCTATTCTTCAGTAAAAGGCACATGACAGCCCGCTTAGAGTTAGCCAAAAGTCACCTAAAGGACTCTGACCATGAGAAACAAGATTCTCTGGTCTGATGAAACCAAAAATTGAACTCTTTGGCCTGAATTCCAAGTATCATGCCTGGAGGAAACCTGCCACCATCCCTATGGTGAAGCATGGTGGTGCCAGCATCATGCTGTGGGGATGTTTTTCAGCAACAGGGACTGGGAGACTAGTGAGGATCGAGGGAAAGATGAATGGAGCAAAGTACAGAAAGATCCTTTATGAAAACCTGCTCCAGAGCACTCAGACCTCAGACTGGGGCGAAGGTTCATCTTCCAACAGGACAACGACCCTAAGAACACAGCTAAGACAATGCAGGAGTGGCTTCGTGACAAGTCTCTGAATGTCCATGAGTGGCCCAGCCAGAGCCCGGACTTGAACCCGATCGAACATCTCTGGAGAAACCTGAAAATAGCTGCGACGCTCCCCATCCAACCTGACAGAGCTTGAGAGGATCTGCAGAGTTGAATGGGAGAAACCCCCCAAATACAAGTGTGCCAAGTTTATAGCGTCATACCCAAGAAGACCTGAGGCTGTATTCGCTGCTAAAGGTTCTTCAACATAGTAAATATTTCTATAAATGTGATATTTCCATTTTTTTTTCTTTATAAATGTGCAAACATTTCTAAAAACCTGTTTTTGCCTTATCATTATTGGGTATTGTATGTAGATTGATGAAAAAAACTATTTATTCAATTTTAGAATAAGGCTGTAACGTAACAAAATGTGGAAAAAGTTAAGGGATCTGAATACTTTCCGAATGCACCGTATATCCTTCAAACACCAGCTTCTCAGGCATTATCACTTAAATAATGCACGGTCTAATTCAATGGCTGTGAAGTTCATTCTTACATGTTCTTTGTTTGAGCTGCTTTTTTTACAGGTCGAACTCAAAGTTGAATCGAAAACATTATGGGCATTGTTGAATTATATTTTCATAACAGTAAACTAGGATTTATGGTTTGGTTAGCTAAACTAGCAAGTCTGTTTGTTTGGTTACCAAGGCAACTACTGTAGCGATCTAGTAAACTTGCAAGTTAGCTACTTCAGTGGATGTTGAACACATTTCTACCGGCAACTGAACACATTTCTAGCAGTAAATGTGTTAAATTATACCCGGGGATAATCAACTCGTGGCTCTATGCGTTCTCTGGAAAATAATGCAACTCCGTGGAAGGTTAGTGCCACTACGCTAGCGCCTCGTGGAACACACCTTCCACGTCGTGCATGATTTTCCATAGAACGCATAGCCCCTCCTTGATTATCCCTTACATAGCGAAACGGCTGGTGATGAACATGAGGAAGGGATGACCTATACCAGATGAGTTATACCTACTCTCCCTCATTCTGGTCTCTCGTTTGGGTCCATCCGTGTGTGTGTCTGTGCGTTTGTTTGTGGGTGTGTGTGTGCGCGCGCGTTTGTTGCGCAACATTCCCGAGGAAGCAGGCATGGGTGTACTTTTACAGCTACATCAAAGCAACTTCTTTGCTCCCACCTTTCCGATTTCCCTCCCCTCTATGCATCATTCTTCTCATTCTATACCTCCCTTGCTCTAACTCAATTTCCTGTCGCTCTACCTCTCCTACTCACTTCTCTTATCTCACTGCTCTATCCATCATCCCATCTTCATGGTCTAATAAGATGAGCCTGGACATTGTTAGGATATGATTATAGGATATGATTTTAAATATTGGACATAGTTACACTGGTTAAAAGTTATTTTTTTGTTGTGCCGCGTCACGACTTAAAGAAGTAAGTCTTACCCCATTCTAGCATTTCAAGTGTCTTTGTATGGCTTTGAATGGGTGATATGATCCCCGACTCCTCATCAGAATACATTTTGATTCCACAAGTTGGTTTTATTTAGCCTGGTCTCAGATCTGTCTGTGCTGTATAGTCAACTCCTACACTATTGACATAGGCGTTGCTACACAGCCCAAGCAGATCTGGGACCAGGCTCGGGTTTCATTTGTGTCTGTTTATAAAACGTATGAGTCTGTACCGATTGTGTATGGGATGATGTTTCAGATTGTAAACACGCCTTGTTTATGGCAATATATACCGTATGAGTATACAATCTTAGAAAAAAAGGGTTCCAAAAGGGTTCTTCAGCTGTCCCCATAGGAGAACCCTTTATGGTTACAGGTCGAACTCTTTTGGCTTCCATGTAGAACCCTCTGGGGAAAGGGTTCTACATGGAACCCAATAGGGTTCTATCTGGAACCAAAAGGGTTCTACCGGTAACAAAAAAGGGTTCTTCAAAGGGTTCTCCTATGGAGACAGCTATGGAACCCTTTTAGGTTCTAGATAGCACCTTTTTGAGTGTACACATAGAAAGTGAAGGATATAGTAATTTTGTGCTAACCAAAGGTTTGTTTATTCTACCTCTGCTTATGTGAGTTGGACTTCAGGAATTCCAGTTCTGGCAGGCCCTACACATCAACTAAACCTAAAACAACCCAAAATACTTTTGACGACTATTTGAGGCAGGTTCAACATGGCTGTTTCTGTTTAGTGTTTTCCATTTTGCTCTCTCTCTCTCTCTCTTTCTCTCTCTCCTACCACTACCCCCCCCCCTCTCTCTCTCTCTTTGTCTCTCTCTCCCCCTCCCTCCCTCCCCCCCACCACTACCCCCCACCCCCCACCCCACTTCTCTATCCCTCATCCCTCCTTCCTCCCCAGAGGATTGTGAAGCGTCAGCGAGTTCCTCGGGAGCCGGGTGCTTGTTTACGAGCGTCTTTTTATAAGGTAGGGTCCACACGTGGGTCCACTAAAAGCAGGCCCAGGGACAGGCTTTCTCTGCGGGCTCTGGCTGTTAACAGCTTTTTGCAACCGACGACTCTTTCAACATGGCCGCTTAACAAGCAGATGGATGGATGGGGATGGATGGCGATGGATGGGGGTAGGTGGGATCAAAAGGGAGCACTGATTCAACACGAGGCTCCAAAGAGAGTGGGCCTGGATGTGTTGGTTTGTGGTTGTAGTGTCTTGTGGTGACTTTTACATTTGGTAAATAAAATAATACATAAAAAACATTCGTTTTTTAGTTCAAACACACTTCTACTAAAATCTGAAGTTTAGCATTTTGGAAAAAAACATTTTGCATTTTGTGAGCACAAAAGATGTCCTCAAATATGTGTGTGTGCATGTGTGTGTGTATGATTCTTACCAGGCTCTTTGACCACAAATAGGATGGACTTGCCACTGGCGTCCTCATAATACTGGAAGCGCTCCACACAGTCATCCTCATCCTTATAGGTGCAGTTCACAGCATTTTTATCATGGAACTCTGGGAGGCAGAGAGAAGGAGTAGGGAATCATCTTGATACAATGTCAGCCATCTTGACTGTAAATAGTGTCATGCTAGTGACAATCTCAAGACAGCGTCATGATGTTCATTTGGGTATTCGTGTTGGATATTCAACAGAGGTGGTTTGAAGCGTGTTTTTTAGTCAATGATTTGGTGTCTTATTTGCCTAAATGGACAACCATTTGGCTTTGTTGGTCACATATGCTGTGAACTGTGTGGACTAGCCGGTCATTTGTACTCCAAACTTCGACCTGGCACAGTCAGAGGAGGATGGGCCCCACCTCTGAGTCTGGTTCCACTCATGGTTTCTTCCTTCTAGGGAGTTTTGCCTTACTACTGTGCTGCTGCTTGCTTTGGGGGTCAAGGTTGGGTTACTGTAAAGTACTTTGTGAATGTAGGGATATTTAAATCAAATTGGATTTGAAATGGATTTGTCTTACCAAGGTCGTCCACTAGCTGAATCTCGTCTCTGCAGATGCGGGTGCAGGTGTTGTCATCAAACAGCTTCCCTCGCTTGAAATGTTTACATTCCACACACTCTCTGTACCAGTCCGCACACACACACACACACACACACACACACACACACACACACACACACACACACACACACACACACACACACACACACACACACACACACACACACACACACGCGTCAGCATCTATTACTCACGTTCTTCTCAACACGAGGCAATTACATTATTACAATTATTCAATGACTCAACTGTCTGTGAGTCAGTTTAGTCTGAGTTGAACTGTACAGTACTTTTTCTTAGGTACAACACTGTAGACCTTTTCTTTGTGTGTGTGGATACCACACTCACTTCTTCATGGTGCAGGCATCGGGGCAGGTGGGGCACTTGTCGCACGTGGCCCCGTAGGCCCCCGGCTGGGTGCACTCGCAGGCCCCGCACACACACTGGCCCCGGCCACTACACAGCAGGCCAAGGCTGGACATACAGGTGTCAGTACGGCGGGAGCAGTTACAGTTCTCCCCCTGCCAGTCCGAGTCACACTGGCAGAACCCACAGTCACAGGTGCCGTGGCCTGGGGAGGAGAGAGCGAGAGGGAAGGAAAGAAGGAAGTAAGGAAGAGGGGAGGAGGATAGAGAGGATGCAGAAATATGGGTGATGGGGGTGAGGGAAGAATAGAGGGAAGAGAAGAAGAAGAGGGTATAGCAAAGACAGGAAGGTGAGAGAGGAGAGTGGAGAAAGGTGAGTAGGGTTGAGGGAGAAGGAAGGGTGGAAAGTTGAGAGGGGCGGAGAAAGTCAAAACATGGGTAATCGTTCAGGTGACTATAGTCTCAAATGTATTCTTCCTATAATATATTTACAGAAGTTTATAATATTTCTGTGCACTTTTTGATCAATCCCAGTGGATGTGACATTAGAGATTGGTACGAATGAACACTATTTCTGAACCATGTTGAATACAGTCATTTCATCAACAATCTATTTGCATTTCCAATCTCTTGACAACATATTTGATAAATCATTGATTACATAAGGAGATTTGCCATACATTCCACACACATTGTCTATTTTCCAAATGGCACCCTATTCCCTATATAGTGCACTACTTTTCATCAGAGCCCTATGGGCCCCGGTCAAAAGTGGGCACTGGTCAAAAGTAGTGCACTCAATAGGGAATAGGGTACCATTTTGTACGAAGTTCATTGAACCCTATAAAGCATACTTGGGTGTTATCAAAAATCGCTCATCCACCCTAAATCCGTCAGGGGAAAAAAGGGATTGGAATGGTGAGGAATTCCAGGAATTTTAAGTCAAATACTGGGAAGTAGCAAGTCCTGTTTCTGTAATAGTTGGAGCGCTGGAAGTGGAACTAATTCCATTGTTGTATCTCTAGAACATAAAATATGGTGTGTCAGCGGTGTCTGGGTGCTTTTTTAGCCTGTGTGTGCATGCGTGTGTGTGCGCGTGCATGTATATGTGTGTGTTTTTTTGGACCCAGTGCCAGTAAGACAGTTACAGTGCAGAACATACATCTGCTGTTGTTGGTTTATCACCACAAACCAGACTCCAGATAAACGATAGGACAGGAAAACAATGGGAGCAAGTGAGTGAACCGCCTGGATAACAAAATGACTTGTCAAAAACAAACATTAAGGAAACCACAAGCCTTCCAACCACCACTCTCCTGTCATTATGCCATTCTCTAACTGCTTCTCTCTAAAACTATGTTATGTGGGCATTGTTTCCCACTCTGAACAATACATAACACACACACACACACACACATCAACTGCATTTCCAGCTCGTTACCTCAGGCCCCTTTTACCAGACCAGGTTTATTTTTAGCTCTATGACAGCATCAGCCAATGACAAAGCAGAGAGGTATTTTCTCAATCATCATTGCACTTTGGGGAATAGAGCAAATAAGGTTGTGAGAATTGGATTGGAGAGGGTGAATGTACAACTAAGCAGGCAGGGTACATGTCTTGCAGTGATGATGATGGTTATGAGGGGATACAGGAATATGGGATACAAGCTAGTGACATAGTGCTTGTGAGTGGATTTCAGTGGATGTAACGCTTTGAATTAAGAGTTATCAGAGCACTAAGTGAATAGATTTACAGTACCCAAAATCCAGCATTACAGAAGGCCTTAATCCACTATTTGACAGGGGCACAGATAATGTAGGCTTTACATGTGTTCCCTGTGTTCAGCAGCCTTGTTGCCTTACCTCACAAGGCACCCACTCTGGCATCGCTTACAGTTAATGACCTCTAGCATTAGAGCGAAACTCTAAGGATGGTCATACACTAGAAATTTGCTTTCGTTGAACCACCCAAACTTGAGCTCAAATTCACACCACACTAACTACTTACTGTAAGAACTACTGTTAACACATTATTTAAAGCTTACTTAAACTTGTGGTGCAGTTATAATGTATACATAAGCATGTAAGACCCCCTGATTAGCCTTATTAGCTAAAACGCAACCCACACTAACTACTTTCACACAAACAATAAACCTTTAACTACTTGTTCTTTCTCCGTGACATATGCAAAGTCGGAGCTTGGCAGGCACTTGTTCTATCATTACCTCAGTAGCTCAGCTCAAACACAAACACACCAGTCGAACGCATGTCTTAGCCCACACAGCCGCAGCTCACAGCACAGAGCCACATGTTTGTTGTGAATGGAGCTAGCCCTTAGCCCTGGGCAGAACAGGGGCAGACAGAGAGAGAGCGTGAGAGAGAGAGAGTCTGGCTGGCTGTTATTGTTGGTAATTCCTCCCATATGAGGTCTTCAGTAAGGTGAGGATTGAGGATGGCTAGTACTGGCCTGGAAAAAGCTCACAGATTTTCCCCCAGAAACTCTGACAGAAACAACTGAATTTGTTTTGAGAAGTTAATCTTGGGGGGGAAAAAGTGTTACAGAAGTTGTCTAAAGGTAATTATTAAAGGTCAGATTGTGATGAAAGATTGTAGGCCACAAACACTGAAATACCTATACATTTATAGAACTTGCCAGAAATTAATTTCCCAGCTAACTTAAATGTAAACACGTGGCCAGACCACACCAGCAACAAGTCTGGGCTGTAGTTATAGGCACTAAGCACTTTGAAAACCCTCCCTCCCTCCCTCTCCTCTCACCTGAGCACAGCTCGCCCTTGTAACGCAGGCAGTTGAAGTCATCGCACTCGCACAACTTGCCCCACACCTTGCCAAAGTCGCTGCTGTGGCACACGCATTGCCCGCACACGCAGTCGCCCCTCCCAGTGCACACCGCTGCCCCAGGACCCCCTGCACCCCCAATGCCCACGGTGGAGGGGACACTACACCGGTCCTGTTCCGTGGTGCTGTAGTCACCCTCGGCACACTCGCACCGCGGCCCCAGTCGCCCCGGGTCACACAGGCAGATGCCACACTCGTAGGTGCCGTTGCCATTGTTACAGACAGGGCTGAGTGGCTCGGCGTGGGCCTGGCACTTGCACTCGCACTCGAAGGTGACAGTGACGGTCAGAGAGTCCTTGAAGCCCACAGGCTTGATGACGAACGTCTTGCGCTTGTCCTTGGGGCAGCCGCGCGCCCGCGCCTCCACGCTGAAGGAGACCTGGGTGGAGGAGTAGAAGGGTGGAGGTGTGGAGGTAGAAGAGGTTAGTGCAGTGAGTAGATGGGTAGCACACAGGAGGAATGTGTAATGTGAATATGTGGTTCTAGAGAAGGGGATGTAGGTCAGTAAAGTGTGTGTCTTGGGCAGGGTTTTGGTAGGTTACTTTCTAAATGTAATCAGTTACTAGTTACCTGTCCAAAATTGTAATCAGTAACATAACTTTTGGATTAACCAAACGCAGTAGCGTAATCTGATTACATTCAGTTACTTTTAGATTACTTTCCCCTTAAGAGGCATTAGAAGAAGTAAAAAATTTATGTTATCAATTGAACCACATCTATTGCAGGATAAATCCATTTTTAAGTTTACATAGCTGGCCATATATGGATGCTAAATTTGGAAATATGGAAGTATAGATTAGCCAAATTGTTTTACCTGAGCATAACCCCAAAACTAAGGATTTGTGTATTCAGCCCTACTCTGTTGTTTATAATTTTGTTGTCATGGAGGACAGATTAGGCTCATTGATTCGAGTTGAAAAATAAATGCTGTGCTCATGGAATGGCATGCTTTGAGCACTACTGAAAGTGCTATTTACATGTGAAAGATGAATGCCATATGCTACATTTGCAATAGGCCTGTTGTTTACCTTTTTGTTGGTGACACTTTGATATCTTGATAATATGCAGCTGTTTAAAGGGCAAATCCACAGATGAAACGATAACAAAACGGACACCCCACCTCTGTTTTGATAAATGCTGAGGGATGGGTCTGGAGAAATGTAACCACTCTCAGATTAATAGATAGAGCTATGGATGGAAGGACTGACCATCCATGATATTAAAATGATTGTTTTAACCATGTTATGAGGCTATACAGAGTTTGTTTACATTTACAATGTTTACAAACATTGGAGAAAAACAAGCTTAAATTTTGGGTTCTTATGGAGTGTGACAGTTGAACTAAAATCATGAGGCATTTCTAAGTTATATTCTTCAAGAATCAATGGATATATATATATATATATATATAGTTGAAGTCAGAAGTTTACATACACTTTGGTTGGAGTCATTAAAACTAGTTTTTCAACCACTCCACAAATGTCTTGTTAACAAACTGTAGTTTGGCAAGTCGGTTAGGAGATCTACTTTGTGCATGACACAAGTCATTTTTCCAACAATTGTTTACAGACAGATTATTTCACTTATAATTCACTGTATCACAATTCCAGTGGGTCAGAAGTTTACATACACTACGTTGACTGTGCCTTTAAACAGCTTGGAAAATTCCAGAAAATTATGTCATGACTTTAGAAGCTTCTGATAGGCTAATTGACATAATTTGAGGCAATTGGAAGTGTACCTGTGGATGTATTTCAAGGCCTACCTTCAAACTCAGTGCCTCTTTGCTTGACATCATGGGAAAATCAAAAAATATCAGCCAATACCTCAGAAAAAAATTGTAGACCTCCACAAGTCTGGTTCATCCTTGGGAGCAATTTCCAAATGCCTGAAGGTACCACGTTCATCTGTACAAACAATAGTACGCAAGTATAAACACTATGGGACCACGGAGCCATCATACCGCTCAGGAAGGAGACGCGTTCAGTCTCCTAGAGATGAACGTACTTTGGTGCGAAAAGTGCAAATCAATCCCAGAACAACAGTGAAGGACCTTGTGAAGATGCTGGAGGAAACATTTACAAAAGTATCTATATCCACAGTAAAACGAGTCCTATATCGACATAACCTGAAAGGCCGCTCAGCAAGGAAGAAGCCACTGTTCCAAAACCGGCATCAAAAATCCAGACTACGGTTTACAACTGCACATGGGGACAAAGATCGTACTTTTTGGAGAAATGTCCTCTGGTCTGATGAAACAAAAATAGAACTGTTTGGCCATAATGACCATCGTTATGTTTGGAGGAAAAAGGGGGAGGCTTGCAAGCTGCAGAACACCATCCCAACCGTGAAGCACGGGGGTGGCAGCATCATGTTGTGGGGGTGCTTTGCTGCAGGAGGGACTGGTGCACTTCACAAAATAGATGGCATCATGAGGTAGGAAAATAATGTGGATATATTTAAGCAACATCTCAAGACATCAGTCAGGAAGTTAAAGCTTGGTCGCAAATGGGTCTTCCAAATGGACAATGACCCCAAGCATACTTCCAAAGTTGTGGCAAAATGGCTTAAGGACAACAAAGTCAAGGTATTGGAGTGGCCATCACAAAACCCTGACCTCAATCCTATAGAACATTTGTGGGCAGAACTGAAAAAGCATGTGCGAGCAAGGAGGCCTACAAACCTGACTGAGTTACATCAGCTCTGTCAGGAAGAATGAGACAAAATTCACCCAACTTATTGTGGGAAGCTTGTGGAAGGTTACCCGAAATGTTTGACCCAAATTAAACAATTTAAAGGCAATGCTACCAAATACTAATTGAGTGTATGTAAACTTCTGACCCACTGGGAATGTGATGAAAGAAATAAAAGCTGAAATAAATAATTCTCTCTACTATTATTCTGACATTTCTTAAAATAAAGTGGTGATCCTAACTGACCTAAAACAGGGAATTTTTACTAGGATTAAATGTCAGTAATTGTGAAAAACTGAGTTTAAATGTATTTGGCTAAGGTGTATGTAAACTTCCGACTTCAACTGTATGTACAAAAATGGATGTCACAACTACAGATTGCCCCTTTAAGTGTGCGAGTTTGAGCATGTGTCTGTTAGGCCTATGGATGTCATTTGTTTGTCAGCATGAATTAGATTGAGCAATAAAAGCCACAATTTTATTCCATAGGCTGGGTTCCGCACTGTGCATCTGTTGCAAGAGTGTATTTTTCACTGGCTGTCCACTGGTTTCAAAAACAATGATTGATAGGCAGCTTAAACTTCTTGAAATCAACCACTATTGGGTTCAAATACACATTTAGATTTGTGAACAGCCATTCACAACAACCACAATCCGTAAGGGGCAAATAGCTAAATGAGAGAGCAGCAGTGGGATTCACACCAATTTGCAATGTAGATAACAATAATAAGTGATATCCGTATCGCCGTAGACTACACCACTGCTGTCATCCTTACCTCCAAGCGTTTATTCAAGTTGGAAGATCTTTGGAAGCCGTCAGCAGTCGTACCATTGGAAGACATAGCTTGGACTGTAGCCTACAAAAGCCTATTCCTGCTCTTCGCCCGCGATTGATCAAACCCATTGGGTGTGTCACTATAGTGGTCTCTGACTTGTTTGAGGAAAACAGAGAAGTGTCAAACCTCCTTTCTGAATTTAAAAGTAATCCTCAAAGTAATCATCTAGTTTTTCAAAAGTATCTGTAATCTGTTTACAATATTTTTGCTGGTAACGTAACGGATTACAGTTACCGTTTTTTTGTAATCCCTTACATGTTACGGATTACATGTCATTCGTTACTGCCCAACCCTGGTCTTGGGTGTGTGTCTATGAGGGTGTCTATGAGTATATGAGCAGTGTGTACACACACATTTCTTTTTTCAGATGTTTTCTGTGTGCATATGACTGATCCCCTCCACATGCGAGTGTGCGTGTGTGACTGTTCCAAGCTAGACAGTTGGACATGGATCATGAGGCTGGCACGAGTGAGTCAGAGCACTGGGGAAATGTACAGGAAACGGGCTGGTGCCGGGCCCAGACACACACAGACACACACACACACCAGTTAGTAACACACCCATCAAAAGAAAAGGCGAAAGAGAGCAACGTACCCCCTCCCTCATAATAGGAATAAACAAATAAAACAAGTAGAGAGAATAGAAGTGGGAAGGAAGCAAGCTCCCTGGAGGAGCGCATGCAGATCCAAAATGACCTCTCAAGAAAATGAAATAATAAGAAGGATGGAGTGATACAAGAGAGTATAGAGGTCCTTGACCCTGTTTGAATTCTTAAAAAATACACCCTTCCTTCGTCCCTTCCTTGAAGTAATCGTTGATCTGACATGACTAGATAGGTGAAAGTGTTTTAATGGTACCCTTCCTAATCTATCAATTTGGGTTAGATCAGTGAATACTTCAAGGAAGGGAGGAAGGAAATGTGTATTTTTTTAAGTATTCAAACAGGGTAGCCATGGGCAGGAGAGAGAGAAAGAGGAAGAGAGAGAGAGAGAGACTGGCTGTTATTGCTGGTAATTTCTCCCATATAAGGTCGTCAGTAAAGTGGGGATTGAGGATGGCTTAAAAAAACAACATCATTTGTTAAGGGCCCCGGTGAGTACCATGTCTCCTATTTGAAGTCGAGAGCAGGAGTGTATAGGCTAGGGATGACCTCTCAGGAAAATGAGAAAAAATAAGGAAAGATGAAGTGATCGGAGAAAAAGCCCTCTTACCGTGTCTCCTATTTTGAGTCCAGAGCAGGACTTTATGCCAGGGATGACCTCTCCATTGAGACAGGTGGCGTTGAAGGAGAGAGACAGCTCCTCAGGAACCCCCTGTGTCTCCATGTCAATCACTGAGCGGATTTTCTGTCCACAGAATTACACACAGATGAAACAAGCCATAAAACACACACATGAAAGATAAAACACTAATATATCTTCATTGGATAAGAATTCATCCCCATGAGTCAATACATGTTAGAATCACCTTTGCAGCTATTATAGCTGTGAGTCTTTCTGGGTAAGACTCTAAGAGCTTTCCACACCTGGATT
The DNA here is from genome assembly GCF_045679555.1 of Salvelinus alpinus. Classification (NCBI taxonomy): domain Eukaryota; kingdom Metazoa; phylum Chordata; class Actinopteri; order Salmoniformes; family Salmonidae; genus Salvelinus; species Salvelinus alpinus. Next base: position 26,937,457 of record NC_092088.1, read on the forward strand.
TTGCAACATTTGCCCATTATTATTTTCAAAATTCTTCAAGCTCTGTCAAATTGGTTGTTGATCATTGCTAGACAACCATTGTCATGTCTTGCCATAGATTTTCAAGCAGATTTAAGTCAACACTGTAACTTGGCCAGCCGGGAAGATTCACTGTCTTCTTGGTAAGCGACTCCAGTGTAGATTTGACCTTGCGTTTTAGGTTATTGTCCTGCTGAAAGGTGAATTAATCTCCCAGTGTCTGATGGAAAGCAGACTGAACCAGGTTTTCTTCTAGGATGTTGCCTCTGCTTAGCTCCTTTCCATTTAATTTTTCTCCTGAAAAACTCTCCAGTCCTTAACGATTATACCAACACCACTAGGGTCGCTAAAGGGTCTTGTGCCACTAGGGTCACTAGGGTCGCCCATAGAAACGCGTACAAGGCCCTCCCTCGTCCTCCCTTCGGCAAATCTGACCATGACTCCATTCTCCTGCATACTGTTTACAAACAAAAGCTCAAACAGGAAGTACCACTGATTCGCGGACAAAGCAGACTCGAGTCTACCATTTTTTTTTTGCTAGTACAGACTGGGATATGTTCCAGGATTCATCTGATAATTTGTTCTTAACTGACTTGCCTAGTTAAATAAAGGTTAAATAAAAAAACATTGAAAAAATAACATTGAGGAGTTTACCACAACAGTCACGGGTTTCATCAATAACTGCATAGACGATGTCATCCCCACAGTGACTATAAGAACGTGTTCCAACCAAAAACCATGGACTACAGGCAACACCCACTGTGGGCTAAAGGCTAGAGCTATCCACTTACACTAAACAGGACACTGACATGGACGCATACAAGAAATCCGACAACGATCTCCGACGTGACATCAAACATGCAAAAGGACAATATAGGAGGAAGGTGGAAACCTATTACACCGGCTACGATGCTCACCGCATGTGGCAGGGCTTGCAGACGATAACGGATTATGAAGGGAAACCCAGCCATGAGCTGACCAGCGATGCAGAACTCCCAAACCTGCCATCCAGGACCTCTATATCAGGCGGTGTCAGAGGAAGGCCCGACAAAAGACTTAAGCCACCCAAGCCATAAACTGTTCACTCTGCTACTGTCCGGTAAACAGTACCGGAGCATCAGTGCTCGGAACAACAGGCTCCAAGACAGCGTCTACCCCCAAGCCATAAGACCGCTAAATAGCCAGACTGCTAAATAGTCAACAGTCAATGAATGGTACCCAAACTATCTGCACTGACCCTACACACACTCACTAGGCATTATATACATACCATATATACATAGACACTCACTCACTCACACACACACTACACTGTCACTCCCACACAAATCCCTCACACATTCCAACACGACATACACACACACACACGCACGCACACACACACACACACACACACATACCGACACAACACAAACAAACATGCACACACACTCATAATTTGCTGCTGCTACTCTGTTCTTTATTTTATTATCTATCCAGATGCGCAGCCACTTTACCCTGCCTTTATGTACATATCTACCTCAGGTACCTCTGCACATTGATCTGGTACTGGTATATAGCTGGTACTATATATAGCTCCATTCTTGTGTATTCTATTTTATTCCTCTTGTGTTGGTTACTATTTTAAAATGTTGTTATTATTTTTTTAACTCTGCATCATTGGGAAAGGTTCGTAAGCAAGCATTTCACTGTAAAGTCTATACCAGTTGTATTCAGCGCATGTGATAAATAACATTTGATTTGATTCTGATTTGATAGCATGATGCAGCCAACACTATGCTTGAAAATATGGAGAGTGGTACTCAGTAATGTGTTGTATTAGATTTTCCCCAAAACATAAAATGTTGTATTCAGGACAAAAAGTTAATTGCTTTGCCACATTTTTTTGCAGTATTACTTTAGTGCCTTGCTGGAAACAGAATGCATGTTTTGGAATATTTGTTTTCTGTACAGGCTTCCTTCTTTTCACTCTGTCAATTAGGTTAGTATTGGTAACTACAAGGTTGCTGATCCATTCTCAGTTTTCTCCTATCACAGCCATTAAACTCTAGAACTGTGTTAAAGTCACCATTGGCCTCATGGTGAAGTCCCTGAGCGGTTTCCTTAATCTCCAGCAACTGAGTTAGGAAGGACACCTGTATCTGTGATTTGGTGTATTGATACACCATCCAAAGTGTAATTAATACTTTCACCATGCTCAAAGGGATATTCAATGCCTGCTTTTTTTAACCATCTACCAATAGGTGCCCTTCTTTGTGAGGCATTGGAAAACCTCCCTGGTCTTTGTGATTGAATCTGTGTTTAAAATTCACTGCTTGACTGAGGGACCTTACAGATAATTGTATGTGTGGGGTACAGAGATGAGGCAGTCATTACAAAATCATGTTAAACACTATTATTGCGCACAGAGTGAGGCCATGCAACTTATGATGTGACTCGTTAAGCACATTTTTTACTGAACTTATTTAGGCTGGCCATAACAAAGGAGTTGAATCCTTATTGACTCAAGACATTTCAGCTTTTTATTTTTTATTAATTTGTAAAAATGTTTAAAAACATAATTCCATTTCACATTATGGGGTATTGTGTGTAGGCCATTGACATTTTTTTATTTATTTCAGGCTGTAACACAACAAAATGTGGAAAAAGTCAAGGGGTGTGAATACTTTCTGAAGGCGCTATAGATATAAACACACACGGACTCATGCACGCACCTACCCACATGCAGACACAAACAGACACACACACACACACACACAGACAGACACACACATACACACACACACACACACACACACACACACACACACACACACACACACACACACACACACACACACACACACACACACACACACACACACACACACACACACACACACACACAGGTCCACTCACCGCATAGGCATTTAATATGAGCTGGATGACATTGCCTGAGTCATTGGACAGGGTGCCCACAGTGGTCCCAGGAATCAGCTCACTGTAGTTCTGTCAAACAAAGAAATCATTCAATACATTTGAATTCCATTGTAAGTCAAAACATGTGAACGTGAAAATTGGTGCAAGCTTTCCAAAGACACTGTAAATCAAATGTAATTGGTTGATTGATTGGTTGGTTGGGTGGCTCAATTAATTGTTACTGACCTGGTAGAGGGGCACCACGAGACTGGTGACGGCAAAGATGAGGTTGATGTTGTTCTCTGACATCTTCTCTGTGATCAGAGCCAGTGACGGGTAGTCCTGGAAGAGGAAGAGCAGAGTGAGGAGTTTCAAACACATGAGCACACACACGCACGCACGCACACACGCACGCACACGCACACACACACACACACACACACACACACACACACACACACACACACACACACACACACACACACACACACACACACACACACACACACACACGAACACATACACACGAACACATACACACAAGCGACACATGACCCGCCCACCCGACTGACCATGATAGTAGACATGCTGTACATGTTCTCTGAGTTGAGGTGGCACTTCCCGTCATTGGGCTGCACAATACCCGCCAGGCGCCCATCAAGCGCCACGTGGGTCTTGGCATCGGTGGTGAAGATCAGGAGGTGAGAGGCACCCTGACGCCAACCGATCTTCTCCTGAGGTTGACCAACAGAGGATGGGTGAGTGAACAAAAATGGTAGAAAGATAAAGAGTAAGACACTGTGTGTGTGTGTGTGTGTGTGTGTGTGTGTGTGTGTGTGTGTGTGTGTGTGTGTGTGTGTGTGTGTGTGTGTGTGTGTGTGTGTGTGTGTGTGTGTGTGTGTGTGTGTGTGTGTGTGTGTGTGTGTGTGTGTGACGTTACACTGGCCTCACATTACACACGGCAGCCTGTATAATGGCGTCAAAGCCTCCCTCGGGGGCATCTCTGTTCCTGGACACGATTTGTTTCTTCACCTCCTCAGTGAAGCGGCCCACCTCCTCAGTCAGAGACAGCACATGCTTGTAGCCAAACTGGGGCAGGCAGGTGGTGTTGATCCTGCCAATCAATGAATTCATTAAATAATCCATCAGTGAATCAATTAATGAATCAATCCATCCATACATCCATTCACCCCACTGTTCTATTTATACAAAGAGGGAAAAATGGTTTACATTTACATCCGTGGAGGCTCCTCAGAGGATGAAAGGGAGGACCATCCTCAGTGAATGTCATACATTTTTTTAAGTGAAATATTAAACAGTTATCCTTTTTAGATAAAACTATATTAAGTATATTCATGTCACTAAATAATTGAGTAAAACACACTGTTTTGCAATGAAGGTCTACAGCAGCCTCAACAGAACTCTGTAGGGTAGTACCATGGTGTAGACGGAGGACAGCTAGCTTCCGTCCTCCTCTGGGTACAAAACCTAGGAGGTTCATGGTTCTCACCCCCTTCCATACACTTACACAGTAATTATGACAACTTCCGGAGGACGTCCTCCAACCTATCAAAGCTCTTGCATCATGAACTGACATGTTGTCCACCCAATCAAAGAATTAGAGAATGAATTTAGTACTGAAAGCATAAGCTACAGCTAGCTAGTTGTAACGATGTGCAGTGAGAGTAGGAAGCAAGTTTAGGGAGTAAGTGTTTTAATAAATAAACACAACATAATACAAAATAAGAAACACGAACAACGCACAGACATGACACAGGAACAGAAACAATAACGCCTGGGGAAGGAACCAAAGGGAGTGACATATATAGGGAAGATAATCAGGGATGTGAGGGAGTCCAGGTGAGTCTGATGAAGTGTAGGTGCGCATAATGATGGTGACCCGGTGTGCGCCATAACAAGCAGCCTAGTGACATAGAGGCCTGAGAGGGAGCACAGGTGACAGTACCCCCTCACCGACGCGCGGCTCCTGCCGCAGGACGCCGACCAAAATGACGATCCCGGGGATCAGGAGCGGACCGGTCACCTCTTCTGAGGCGCGGGAAACCTGTCAGTCTGGCTGAGACGCGGGAGCATGGCGACCTAGAGCGCCGGAGAGAGAGCATACGTGACGGTACCCCCTCCCCGGCGCGTTCGGCTCCAGCTGGAGGACGCCAACCAAATGGACGATCCCGGAGATCAGGAGCAGACCAGTCACCCCTAGTGATACGCGGGAACCTGTCGCTGGCTGGTGTGCGGGAACCTGACAGACCGGCTGAGGCAGGAGAGCCTGGCGATCCGGCTGAGGCATGAGAGCCTGACGAGCCGGTGGAAGCAGGGGAGCCTGGCGATCCAGTGAAGGTATGAAAGCCCGACGAGCCAGCTGAGGCAGCGGATTCTGGCAATCCAGCTGAGGTATGAGAGTCGGACAAGCCGGCGGAGGCAGGGGAGCCTGGCGATCTGTCTGAGGCATGAGAGCCTGTAGCAGCTCCCAAACACGACGTCATTCCCACCGAAAAAACTCCCTGATGCTTCCCTTAGGTAAGGCGTTATTCTGTAATGATGTGCGCTGAGAGTCGGGAAGCAAGTTCAGGGAGTGAGTGTTTTAATAAATAAACACAACATAATACAAAATAAGAAAGACAAACAATGCACAGACATGACACAGGAACAGAAACAATCTTTTATTTTTTATTTTATTTCACCTTTATTTAACCAGGTAGGCCAGTTGAGAACAAGTTCTCATTTACAACTGCGACCTGGCCAAGATAAAGCAAAGCAGTGCGACAAAAACAAACGTGCAGTCAATAACACAACAGAAAATCTGTATACAGTGTGTGCAAATGAAGTAAGGAGGTAAGGCAATAAATAGGCCATAGTGGCAAAGTAATTACAATTTAGCAATTAACACTGGAGTGATAGGATGTGTAAGTAGAAATACTGGTTTGCAAAAGAGCAGAGAAAAACAAAAAACAAATATGGGGATGATGTAGGTAGGTGGTTGGATGGGCTTTTTACAGATGGGCTGTGTACAGCTGCAGCGATCGGTAAGCTGCTCTGACAGCCGATGCTTGAAGTTAGTGAGGGAGATATAAGTCTCCAACTTCAGTGATTTTTGCAATTCGTTCCAGTCATTGGCAGCAGAGAACTGGAAGGAAAGGCGGCCAAAGGAAGTGTTGGCTTTGGGGATGACCAGTGAAATATACCTGCTGGAGCGTGTGCTACTGGTGGGTGTTGCTATGGTGACCAGTGAGCTGAGATAAGGCGGAAGGAGAGTTTACCTAGAAAATACTTATAGATGACCTGGAGCCAGTGGGTTTGGCGACTAATATTTGGCGACGACCAGCCAATGAGAGCATACAGGTCGCAATGATGGGTAGTTTATGGGGCTTTGGTGACAAAATGGATGGCACTGTGATAGACTGCATCCGATTTGCTGAGTAGAGTGTTGGAGGCTATTTTGTAAATGACATCGCTGAAGTCAAGGACTGGCAGGATAGTCAGTTTTACGAGGGTACGTTTGGCAGCATGAGTGAAGGAGGCTTTGTTGCAAAATAGGAAGCCGATTATCGATTTAACTTTGGATTGGAGATGCTTAATGTGAGTCTGAAAGGAGAGTTTACAGTCTAGCCAGACATCTAGGTATTTGTAGTTGTCCACATATTCTAAGTCAGAACCGTCCAGAATAGTGATGCTAGGCGGGCGGGCGAGTGCTGGCAGTGATCAGTTGAAGAGCATGCATTTAGTTTTACTGGCAATTAAGAGCAGTTGGAGGCCACGGAAGGAGTGTTGTATGGCATTGAAGCTCGTTTGGAGGTTTGTTAACACAGTGTCCAAAGAAGGGCCAGATGTATACAGAATGGTGTCGTCTGTGTAGAGGTGGATCAACGAATCACCAGCAGAATCACCAGCAGCAAGAGCGACATCATTGATATATACAGAGAAAAGAGTCTGCCCAGAGATTGAACCCTGTGGCACCCCCATAGAGACTGCCAGAGGTCCGGACAACAGGCCCTCCAATTTGACACACTGAACTCTATCTGAGAAGTAGTTAGTGAACCAGGCGAGGCAGTTATTAGAGAAACCAAGGCTGTTGAGTCTGCCGATAAGAATATGGTGATTGACAGAGTCAAAAGCCTTGGCCATGTCGATGAAGACGGCTGCACAGTACTGTTTTTTATCGATGGTGGTTATGATATCGTTTAGGACCTTGAAGGTGGCTGAGATGCACCCGTGACCAGCTCGGAAATCGGATTGCATAGCGGAGAAGGTACGGTGGGATTCGAGATGGCCGGTGATCTGTTTGTTCACTTGGCTTTTGAAGACTTTAGAAAGGCAGGGCAGGATGGATATAGGTCTGTAACAGTTTGGGTCTAGAGTGTCTCCCCCTTTGAAGAGGGGAATGACCGCGGCCACTTTCCAATCTTTAGGAATCTCAGACGATACGAAAGAGAAGTTGAACAGACTAGTAATAGGGGTTGCGACAATGGCGGCGGATAACTTTAGGAAGAGAGGGTCCAGATTGTCTTGCCCAGCTGATTTGTAGGGATCCAGATTCTGCAGCTCTTTCAGGACATCAGCCGTCTGGATTTGGGTGAAGGAGAAGCAGGGGGGGGGGGGGGGTTGGGCCAGTTGCTGCCGGGGGTGCAGAGCGTGTTGCCCGGGGTTGGGGTAGCCAGGTGGAAAGCATGGCCAGCCGTAGAGAAATGCTTACTGAAATTCTCGATTATCGTGGATTTATCGGTGGTGACAGTGTTTCCTAGCCTCAGTGCAGTGCGGTGCAGTGCAGTGCGCCACATGATGTTTTTGTGCTGGTCAGGGGCAGTCAGGTTGGGAGTGTACCAAGGGCTATATATGTCCTTAGTTCTAAATTTTTTGAAAGGGGCATGCTTATTTAAGATGGTGAGTAAGGCACTTTTGAAGAACAACCAGGCATCCTCTACCGACGGGATGAGGTCAATATCCTTCCAGGATACCCAGACCAGGTCGATTAGAAAGGCCTGCTCGCAGAAGTGTTAAGGGAGCGTTTGACAGTGATGAGGGGTGGTCGTTTGACCGTGGACCCATAACGGACGCAGGCAATGAGGCAGTGATCGCTGAGATACTGGTTGAAAACAGCAGAGGTGTATTTAGAGGGCAAGTTGGTCAGGATGATATCTATGAGGGTGCCCATGTTTACGGATTTGGGGTTGTACATAGTAGGTTCCTTGATAATTTGTGTGAGATTGTAGGATTAGATTAGGATTAGATTGTAGGACGGCCGGGGTGTTAAGCATATCCCAGTTTAGTTCACCTAACAGTACGAACTCTGACGATAGATGGGGGGCATTCAATTCACATATGGTGTCCAGGGCACAGCTGGGAGCTGAGGGGGGTCTATAAAAAGCGGCAACAGTGAGAGACTTTTTTCTGGAGAGATGGATTTTTAAAAGTAGTAGCTCGAACTGTTTGGGCATAGACCTGGATAGTAGGACAGAACTCTGCAGGCTATCTCTACTGTAGATTGCAACTCTGCCCCCTTTAGAAGTTCTATCTTGTCGGTAAATGTTGTAATTGGGGATGGAAATTTCAGAACTTTTGGTGGCCTTCCTAAACCAGGATTCAGACACGGCTAGGACATCAGGGTTGGCGGAGTGTGCTAAAGCAGTGAATAAAGCAAACTTAGGGAGGAGGCTTCTGATGTTAACATGCATGAACCCAAGGCTTTTCCGGTTACAGAAGTTAACAAATGAGAGCACCTGCGGACACACAGGGCCTGGGTTAACCTCCACATCACCAGAGGAACAGAGGAGGAGTAGGATAAGAGTACGGCTAAAGGCTATAAGAACTGGTAGTCTAATGCGTTCGGAACAGAGAGTAAAAGGAGCAGATTTCTTGGCATGGTAGGATACATTCAGGGCATAATGCACAGACAAGGGCATGGTAGGGTGCGAGTACAGTGGAGGTAAACCTAGGCATTGAGTGACGATGAGAGAGGCAATAACGCCTGGGGAAGGAACCAAAGGGAGTGACATATACAGTTGAAGTCGGAAGTTTACATACACTTAGGTTGGAGTCATTAAAACTCGTTTTTCAACCATTCCACAAATTTCTTGTTAACAAACTATAGTTTTGGCAAGTCGATTAGGACATCTACTTTGTGCATGACACAAGTACATTTTCCAACAATTGCTTACAGACAGATTATTTCACTTATAATTCACTATAATCACAATTCCAGTGGGTCAGAAGTTGACTGTGCCTTTAAACAGCTTGGAAAATTCCAGAAAATGATGTCATGACTTTAGAAGCTTCTGATAGGCTAATTGACATCATTTGAGTGAATTGGAGGTGTACCTGTGGATGTATTTCAAGGCCTACCTTCAAACTCAGTGCCTCTTTGCTTGACATCATGGGAAAATAAAAAGAAATCAGCCAAGACCTCAGAAAAACAATGGTAGACCTCCACAAGTCTGGTTCATCCTTACGAGCAATTTCCAAACGCCTGAAGGTACCACGTTCATCTGTACAAACAATAGTACGCAAGTATAAACACCATGGCACCACACAGCCGTCATATCGCTCAGGAAGGAAACGCGTTCTGTCTCCTAGAGATGAATGTACTTTGGTGCGAAAAGTGCAAATCAATCCCAGAACAACAGCAAAGGACCCTGTGAAGATGCTGGAGGAAACAGGTACAAAAGTATCTATATCCACAGTAAAACGAGTCCTATATCGACATAACCTGAAAGGCCGCTCAGCAAGGAAGAAGCCACTGCTCCAAAACTGCCATAAAAAAGCCAGACTACGGTTTACAACTGCACATGGGGACAAAGATCGTACTTTTTGGAGAAATGTCCTCTGGTCTGATGAAACAAAAATAGAACTGTTTGGCCATAATGACCATCGTTATGTTTGGAGGAAAAAGGGGGAGGCTTGCAATCCGAAGAACACCATCCAAACCGTGATGCATGGGGGCGGCAGCATCATGTTGTGGGGGTGCTTTGCTGCAGGAGGGACTGGTGCACTTCACAAAATAGATGGCATCATGAGGAAAGAAAATAATGTGGACATATTTAAGCAACATCTCAAGCAAAGGGAGAAGGCAAAGTCCACAAGCAAAGGGAGAAGGCGAGAGGAGGAGAGTGTGTAGATGCAAGAAGAAATTATGCAACGAGCAAAATGTTCATGCTGTGAGTATGTGGCTGCTGTGAAAGTGAACTGTGTTTCCGTGTGATCAGAGGTGTATTCATTCCGCCAATTCTGTTGATGCAGGCAAGAGTGTGCAAGGCGGTATTAAACGTGTCACTCTCTGTCACCTTAATTACTCAAATTGTTTCTCACGACCTGTGCACGCACATATGTTGTAAACGCTCATTGATATGCTAGGTTGTAACGACCTCATGATGGGTATAGGGAAAATTTGAGTATCATAAACCTATCAATGTGAATGGAATATGAATGACAGTCATCCAATATGCTACAATAGAAATAAGGCCATGCTCATTAAAAAAATGGCATCCTCTATCATCTCATTGATTTACAGTGCATTCGAAAAGTATTCAGACCCCTTGAATTTTTCCACATTTTGTTATGCTACAGCCTTATTCAGAAATGGATTAAATCGTTTTTTCCCCTCATCCAACCAACACACAATAGTCCATAATGACAAAGTAAAAACAGGTTTTTAGGCATTTTAGCAAATTTATTAAACATACAAAACTGAAATATCACATTTCCATAAGTATTCAGACCCTTTACTCAGTACTTTGTTGAAGCACCTTTTGTAAGTTATTACAGCCTCGAGTCTTCTTGGGTATGGTGCTACAAGCGTGGGAGACCTGTATTTGGGGAGTTTCTCCTATTCTTCTCTGCAGATCCTCTCAAACTCTGCCAGGTTGGAAGAGCAGTGTTGCTGCACAGCTATTTTCAGGTCTCTCCAGAGATGTTCGATTGGGTTCAGGTCCGTGCTCTGGCTGGGCCACTCAAGGACATTCAGAGACTTGTCCCGATGCCACTTCTGCGTTTTCTTGACTGTGTGCTTAGGGTCGTTGTTCTTCAATGGTGCAGAAATGTTTTGGTATCCTTCCCCAGATCTCTGCCTCCACATAATCCTGTCTCAGAGCTCTACGGACAATCCTTTCGACCTCATGGCTTGGTTTTTGCTCTGACACGCACTGTCAACTGTGGGACCTTATCATGTCCAATCAATTGAATTTACCACAGGTGGACTCCAATCAAGTTGTAGAAACATCTCCAGGATGATCAATGGATACAGGATGCACCCGAGCTCAATTTCGAGTCTCATAGCAAAGGGTCTTGTGTTTTTTATTTTGAATACATTTGCAAAACATTCTAAAAACCTGTTTTTGCTTTGTCATTATGAGCTATTGTGTGTAGATTGATGACGGAAAAAAATATTGTATCCATTTTAGAATAAGGCTGTAGCGTAACAAAATGTGTAAAAAGCACTGTACATATGCACTGTATACAGTACTGTTCTAGTAGAGAGAGAGCGAGATGATGTGTGTGAGAGAGGGAGAGAAAAATAGATGACATGTGTGAGAGAGGGAGAGAAAGAGAGATGATGTGTGTGAGTGAGGGAGAGAGAGATGACGTGAGGGAGAGAGAGAGAGATGATGTATGTGAGTGAGAGAGAAAGAGAGAGAGAGATTACGTGTGTGAGTGAGGGAGAGAGAGAGAGATGACGTGTGTGAGTGAGGGAGAGCGAGAGAGAGAGAGATGATGTGTGTGAGTGAGAGAGAGAGAGAGATGACGTGTGTGAGTGAGGGAGAGAGAGAGATGACGTGAGGGAGGGAGAGAGAGAGAGAGAGAGAGAGAGAGAGTGTGAGGGAGAGAAAAAGATAACAGGAGTGTAAGGAAGCAAAACCTCAAACCAGTGAAAAGTTCAGCTAAACCAGGGTGGAGACAGCCAATCTTGTAAGCGCTCCTTAAACCCCCGTCGAGATCTCTGGATTACTTGTGTCTGACTCCTACAAGCTGACTAAGCATCATCACCCACAGAGTCTCAGAATGACTCAACACCAACAGCTAGCTTTTATACATGACAGTTTAAAGGCACAACCTACAATTTCAATAGCCTGACCTTGCCACTGTTTGGTGAGAAGAAGGACGGGGCTGGGGAAACATAACCACTCTCAAGTTTAAAGAGGAAGTCATACAAGGACTGATAGTGCTTGGTGTTTTGTTGAGAGAAGGGTGCAAATGGGTGTCAGAGCTTTCCTTTTCCTTATTGTAAGATATATATTCCCCATTGTAATGTCATGAACCTGTTTAAATTAAGGATAAACTAAAACAAAGTTATCCCTAGTTTAATAACCCTGGCTTACCCGTGACAGGGGTTGAGCAGGGCCTCCTTGGGGGAGATGTACATGTAAGGCGACAGTGGCTTGTCCACGAAGGCTCCGAAGCCCATGCGCAGGTTGCTGGTGGTGCGTCCCATTTCCTCGGCCAGGCCTTTCCCCAGGGTGCGGAGGCGGAACAGGTCATCGTTCATGGAGAAGGACAGGTCCATGAGGTAATACAGGTCCACCGGGTAGTCCTCCACCTGGCGCACCTTCACTGTGAACCGCTTGGAGTCATCTGACAGGGGGAGAGGTGGAAATTTGGGATGATCTGGTCTGAATGTAATAACCTCATCGGGTCTCATGTAATAATATCACCTGGTCTGAGGGTGATGTGGTATCAATCTAATAATCTCACTTGGTCTGAATGTGTAATAATCTCACCTGTTTTGAGTACAATAATTCCACCTGTTGTCAGTGTAATAATCCCACCTGGTTTCATTGTGTTAATCCCACTTGGCCAAAATGTAATAGGCATAATCTCTTTTGATCTGAGTGTAATAATCTCACCTGGTGTTGGTCTAATAATCTTACCTGGTCTCAGCCTAATAATCTCACCTGGTCTGAGGGTGATGTGGAGTCTCTGAGGTTGGATCTGCGTGGCGTCGGCCGTGTCTCCGGCTGCCTTGTTGCTGAGGGGACGGTCCTCCTTCACCTGCAGCTTGCTGGTGGGGAACTCAAGGGCGGCCGGGGGAGTACAGCCCGCCACCAATAGGTTACGCTTCAGGTCACAACGAGACGAGCCTGCCACCCCCTGCCCAAAGTCCTGATGGAACAATCCAGGAAGTTAGTGAGAGAAGCAGGAAGTTTTAATAATCTCTACCCTTCCCCTCAAAAAAGCTAGAAGTAGCAGTTATAACACAGCCTATGTGTTGTTTGTGGTAGGCCATCTTGTTTTTAGCCAGGCCATGGAGGTGAAAGGGCAAGTCCTGACATGCCCCATGCCATAGAAGGGTCGTTTCACTTTGATATTTGGATTAGAAATGGTGGAGAGAAAAAAAGAGAAAAAAAAGCCTCTTATAGTAAATGACTTGCTACTTAATATAGACCACATAGAGAATTCCAAAAATCATATTTTTTATATGAATAAATGCTTGCTAAAGTGCCAAAATTCTTCATTTTGACATATCCCTACGTCAACCTGTATCACTTCTAGGAAGATTTTAACCCACTAAATCCCAAAGTATCTCAACATTTCACATCATTGTAAGGCCCTAGTCATTTTGTTGCTTTGACAAAGTCATTTCTAAAGATTACTATTTATTTCATGTGATTAGTGAATCCATTTAAGTGTGTCCCTCATTTTAAGGTCAACCCTGTTACATGAACTGAACTCTCGTTTTAAAGGGATACTTCGGGATTTTGACAATGAAGTCCTTTATCTAGTTCCCCAGAGCCAGAAACTCATGACTACATTTTTTATGTTTCTGCATCTGGTATGAAGGAAGTTAGAGGTAGTTTTGTGAGTAAAAACTAACTAGCATGCTAGCAGTTACCATGGACTTCCAGTCATTGTGCTCACGCTAGTTATCAATTGCGCTAACGCTAGTTAGCAACTTCCTTCAAACAGAGAAATAAAAAATGTTATCCATGAGTTCATCTGACTCTGGGGAAGTAGATAAAGGGCTTCATTGCCAAAATCCTGAAGTATCTCTTTAATACGGTGAAACGATTCCTTTTAAAATATTTTTTTCAAGAGAAACACTGAACATCTAATAATCAAACCATAGAGTAAAAGGTGAGCTATTTTTGGCCATTTCTGATGGTTTGTGGTGGAAAACTGAGTGGGCCGAGCATAGTACGTCAACCCTGTTACCCATAAATAGACAGGCTAAAACTGTTTTAACAATTTCACATTATATATATTTTTTAGCTTGCATTCAATTGCCACTACCTGCTGCACACAACAAGCTTAAATTCCCCCTGTCACAAGTGGATTCATGGCTGATTTAAGAAGAAATAGTTAACCCTGTTACGGTCAACCCTGTTACTTTATTTGACACTTACTAGGCACTTACTATAGTATTTTTTTATTTAACATCTTGAGATGTGAAAATGTGTTTTTTATGAGGTTGAACATGTTCTCTTTCTGACACAAAGTAAACATTTGGTCAATTCAAGTCTTTTTGACCCTGTTACACTTCTCAAAAAAACACATAATTGGTGGAGCAACCCAGAAATATAATCATAGGGATGAATACATGGAGAAAATTAATAAACATTTCAGGGAGGAAGGGAGTAACACATGCCAGGGAATTGCCAAAGTGCAGTCCCCATCCATTGCCATTGCCCTTAACTACAGTTACAACACTATTCTGTGGCTCAATTTCCTTGATGTCATCAGATTGATTACAACATGTCCAAACAGGAGTCATCTGCGTGCCACAAGACTGTGTTAGCTTTCTGAGCTAAGCCTAGGCATTAGCTCAGGGGAGCTAGCGCCCATCTTTAGGTCATAGGCAAACCACCTCTGTTACACAGATCAGTGATCCCTCAGGAAAGGAGAATTGAAGGAGATATCAGGGAGAATTTAAACCCACCTCTTGGGAACACCACGCACAAGTAGGATGTACAGCCAGACACTGCTTACATGTGCTGGCCCCTCGGGATGTACAGATGTTGGAACCTGAAATGACAGTAGAGTCACTCACCAAACTCTACGTAAACATAGCATGTAGACACACATGCACATACGTGCGCACACGTGCACCCACATATGCATAGTATACATACAGCAATCGTACATATATAAATGTGCAAGGGCACACACGAACAAAAAGTCCTACAGGAATCATGCAGGAATTCTACCCTTTGTGAAGGTGTCCTGCAGGAATCCTGTACGATTGACAAACTCCCCGATGCTCCTGCAGGACTCCTGCAAGAGTATGACGTCCTGCTGAAATGTTGAAATTCTTGCAGGACCATGACAATTCCTGCAAGAATAAGTAATCTGTGGATCATCTGTGGATCTGTTGGGGCAGTATGCAAATTGGAGTGTGTCTAGGGTTTCTGGGATAATGGTGTTGATGTGAGCCATGACCAGCCTTTCAAAGCACTTCATGGCTACAGACGTGAGTGCTACGGATCAGTAGTTATTTAGGCAGGTTACC
This sequence comes from Salvelinus alpinus, assembly GCF_045679555.1. Lineage (NCBI taxonomy): Eukaryota > Metazoa > Chordata > Actinopteri > Salmoniformes > Salmonidae > Salvelinus > Salvelinus alpinus. The sequence goes on from NC_092088.1 coordinate 26,952,824, forward strand.
TTAGTGTTCTTGGGCACAGTCACTATGGTGGTCTGCATAAAATATGTTGGTATTACAGACTCGGACAGGGAAATGTTGAAAATGTCAGTGAAGACATTTGCCAGTTGGTCAGCGCATGCTTGCAGTACACGTCCTGGTAATCCGTCTGGACCTGCGGCCTTGTGACTGTTGACCTGTTTAAAGGTCTTACTCACATCGGCTGCAGAGCGAGTGATCACACAGTCTTCCGGAACAGCTGGTGCTCTCATGCATGTTTCAGTGTTATTTGCCTCGAAGCAAGCATAGAAGTAGTTTAGCTCGTCTGGTAGGCTTTTGTCACTGGGCAGCTCTCGGCTGTGCTTCCCTTTGTAGTCTGTAATGGTTTGCAAGCCCTGCCACATCCGACGAGCATCAGAACCGGTGTAGTACTATTCGATCTTAGTTCTGTATTGACACTTTGCCTGTTTGATGGTTCACCGGAGGGCAAAGCGGGATTTCTTATAAGCTTCCGGGTTAGAGTCCTGCTCCTTGAAAGCGGCAGCTCAAGCCTTAAGCTCAGTGTTGCCTGTAATCCATGGCTTCTGGTTGGGGTATGTACGTACGGTTACTCTGGGGACGACGTCATTGATGCACTTATTGATTAAGCCAATGACTGACTCACTCTTTTACCTATGCTTCTACCATATTTATTCAGAATCTCATATTTTCTTTCTCCTAGGAATCATATTTTATGCAGTGCTGGTGAAATGGACAATCAAACACACCCGCTGTTGCTGCATTGAATAATAAAACTCCTATGCAATCAGATATCTTATGCTTTATGTTCATTATTTTAAAGGATGAGGAAGGGATCCCACAGGTTGTTCTACAGGAAAATGGCCCTGAAAATATTTCAGAATTACCTTCAGGAATCTTATCTACAGGATATCCAAAAGGATTTTGGGGCCATTTTGCTGTAGAACAATTCCTTCTGGTAGCCCTTCAGGAAAAGTGTTCTTGAAGGACTTCCTGCATGATTCCTACAGGAAACTGTCCCCGAAAATCCTACAGGAATCCTGCAAAATATTTCTCCTGCAGGATTCCTGTAGGATTTTTGTAAGGGTGTAGATAGCCTACAGTAATTCGGTGTGTGTACATGTGTGTGTATGACTTAAGACACCTTTTTAATAAATAGTGATGGTTCTGGGCGATCAATCAAATCACTTTTGACATGCTTATTGAACCTCAAGTAATGGACACACCTGCACACAGACTCGCATGTACACACACACACACACACACACACACACACACACACACACACACACACACACACACACACACACACACACACACACACACACACACACACACACATACACACACTATTAACATGATACAGCAACTTATGACTTATGGTCCTCTTACTAGCAGAATGCTAAGCCTATAATTCCCCTTTGTCATCTCATCAGGTGGTAAGGGGTCATAAGGGGAAAGATGGAAACTAGAGGCCAGTCTCAAACAGTCTTTGGAGAGCACGGAGAGCTACGTGGACAGATTTAGACAGATTACAACAAAACGAGTTTGGAGTTAACATTTTTTATCCATTTATCCAGTTATGATTAATTTAGTTTAATAAAAAAGATAATGATTTTCTATAATAAAAGCCAAAATGATGATACTGCATCTATTAAATGTCCTTATTTGTAACGATATTACCATTCCATGCGACCATTTAGAAACTACAGTGTCTAACTTGTATTTCTAGCTGTAGTCTATTTCCCTGTCTGAACTGCGTTTTGCGCCCTCTCTCAACAATTATGAATTATTACACCGCTGTTCAAGATGCAGCAACGGCACACCGCTAGAAGTAGCACATTTACATCACATAGTTCAAACTTACCCGAAACATCAGTAACTGCAAATAAAACGAAATAACCTATCCAAAGTGTAATCCTTTGCGTTATGTGAGTAGGCCTACCCATCTTGGCGTGGGTACTTTGTCAGGACGCACGGCGCAGGCGTTTGGCAAGACATTTATTTGTGACTAGTTTAAATACCCCCCCCCCCCCCTCCCTTCCGCCTTCGCTCAGTCTGCGATCTGATACAACTCCAAATAGAGTAAACTCAAAAGCACTGTTTTCCTCTGTCTGGAAAGTCATAGCCTACTGTACAACGAGGTGTGGCGTTTATAAGGGCTTTAGAGCAAAAAAAGCACAAGCATTTTATGCCCTTTTCTTATCTTTAAATAATATTAATCCGAATGTAGGCCTACCAGTCAATATACAATTGTTATACACATTTTAGAACACTATGTTTTCATGTTTAAGCTTTTGAAAGAGTTTTTGTATTGAATATGTTGAATATTTGTATTAGGCCTATATCATAGCAATAATAAAATAATGTTTCTGATTCTTTGTCTCATCCGCAGCTCCATTAGTCCAGTAGACTTCTATTTAACGGTGATACAGTTTCCTTTACTACTACAGTATATAATTTGCACTATTTTGTTGCTGTTTTTCATGTAACACACACACGCAGTTCTGCAGTTATATTCAGAACTCTGTCCCTCTCATCTCTCTCCTCTCCTCCCCAGTTAAGACAGAGCCTATAACCAACAGTGAGACTGACTACCACAGAAAGCAGCATTAGACAGTAGCATTAGACAGTCCTGCAGGCAAAGGTACCACCACACATCGTTTCAGCCTCTCATTTCTCCCTTTAAAATGGAGCCTAACACACACGCATAGCAGTACTCACAGATGTTGTTGGTACCAGCCATATTAAAACCAACTATCACCAAGTTGACCATTGCAGACATTCGTTTCCCTTTACACAAATACACATAAGCTGTTCATGTGACGTCACCATTACTCTCACTCTTTTACCTATGCTTCTACCATATTTATTCAGAATCTCATATTTCCTTTTTCCTAGGAATCATGTTTTATGCAGTGCTGGTGAAATGGACAATCAAACACGCCCGCTGTTGCCGCATTGAATAATAGAATTCCTATGCAATCAGATATCTTGTGCTTTATGTCCATTATTGTAAAGGATGAGGAAGGGATCCCACAGGTTGTCCACAGTACAATGTCCCTGAAAATATTTTTGAATTACCTTCAGGAATCTTAGCTACAGGATATCCAAAAGGATTTTGGGGCCATTTTTGCTGTAGGACAATTCCTGCTGGTTGTCCTTCTGGAAAATGACTATCTGCAGGATTCTTGCAGGATTGTTTTCTTGAAGGACTTCCTGCATGATTCCTACAGGAAACTGGTCCCGAAAATCCTACAAGAATCCTGCAGAATATATATCCTGCAGGAATCCTGTAGGATTTTTCATGCAGGATTCCTGTAAGACTTTTTTTGTAAGGGTGTAGATAGCCTACAGTAATTTGGTGTGTACAATGTGTGTTTATGACTTAAGTCACCTTTTTAATAAATAGTGATTATTCTTGTCAATCAATCGAATCACTTTTGACATGCTTATTGAACCTCAAGTAATGGGGCACACCTGCACACACACACACACACACACTCACACTCACACTCACACACACACACACACACACACACACCATTAACATGGTCCTCTTACTAGCAGAATGCTAAGCCTATAATTCCCCTTTGTCATCTCATCAGGTGGTAAGGGGTCATAAGGGGAAAGATGGAAACTAGAGGCCAGTCTCAAACAGTCTTTGGAGAGCACGGAGAGCTACGTGGACAGATTTAGGCAGGTTAAAACAAAACGAGTTTGGAGTAAATTTTTTAAAATCCATTTATCCAGTTATGATTAATTTAGTTTAATAAAAAAGATAATGATTTTCTATAATAAAAGCCAAAATGATGATACTGCATCTATTAAATGTCCTTATTTGTAACGATATTACCATTCCATGCGACCATTTAGAAACTACAGTGTCTAACTTGTATTTCTAGCTGTAGTCTATTTCCCTGTCTGAACTGCGTTTTGCGCCCTCTCTCAACAATTATGAATTATTACACCGCTGTTCAAGATGCAGCAACGGCACACCGCTAGAAGTAGCACATTTACATCACATAGTTCAAACTTACCCGAAACATCAGTAACTGCAAATAAAACGAAATAACCTATCCAAAGTGTAATCCTTTGCGTTATGTGAGTAGGCCTACCCATCTTGGCGTGGGTACTTTGTCAGGACGCACGGCGCAGGCGTTTGGCAAGGCATTTATTTGTGACTAGTTTAAATACCCCCCCCCCCCCTCCCTTCCGCCTTCGCTCAGTCTGCGATCTGATACAACTCCAAATAGAGTAAACTCAAAAGCACTGTTTTCCTCTGTCTGGAAAGTCATAGCCTACTGTACAACGAGGTGTGGCGTTTATAAGGGGGGGGGGGGGTCTTTAGAGCAAATATACAGTTCAGCACATTTTAGAACATTATGTTTTCATGTTTAAGCTTTTTGTATTGAATATGTTGAATATTTGTATTAGGCCTATATCATAGCTATAATAAAATAATAGCTATTATTATGTCTTGTTATTTTAAATAAAGTTGTTAAATACGATTACAATACATATATGAAACATATGGAGTAACTTGATACTAAGTTAGCTAGGTTTTAAATGGTTGGCTTTGAAGTGGGAGTTGGTATGAGTCACTGACTGTATGACTCTAAAATGTGATTTTTCTTCGGTTTACTCAAGTCAACTAATATTGGAAAGTTACTACCGACAGTGTTGCTACAAATCATCCTAGTATAACAGAGCGCTACTTAGTTAAAAAAGTTTACAGTCAGAACAATATCCCATAGTGAACACAGTCATGAGTTAATTCTGCTGACATGGTCACATTGAGTCAGTATGATAAGGCGTTGATTATGAAGCTACTTTATGATATGGCCCATCCAGTTTGGAGCCTGTGGGAAAGGTTGAGACTGAGTAAAATAGGCCCCATCCTCCCTCCAGAATCCCAGTACTGCAGAAGAAGAGGTCCATCTGCAATGGGAAGAGTCAAGGACTGCATGTAGCTCCAACATCTCAGCAGTCAGGGAAGGCTACTGTTTCTCCCATCCGGAAGCCACTGCAACCCATCCGTACCAAGAGGGATCAAACCTGCGTGGTGAAAGACATCTACCTCCATAGTGCCAAGCCATTGAAGGCAGTCCATGGAGCCAATATGGTCGCCAAGATGCCACTGCCTCCCATTAGAGCCAGAGTCACTGTGCCAAACACTGATGCCAAGAAGGAGTCATTCCAGCCAGTCAGACCAGAGGGCAGCCCTCGTCCTGCTGCTTCAACGTACAGAAGGCAGGTTGTGAAGAAACACGTTCAGTTCAAGACTCAGACCCTAACTGTACAAGATCTATCGCCATGCCGTGATAAGAGGGTATGAGTTGTCTTCAACTTGGAGGCTGAGCAGGTGATGGCATATCTGAAGGCCAAGCTGATCGGTGTCACCCAGGAATTAAACCTGATCAAAGGTGGGGCCAAGATGGATGCTCAGGCTTTGGAGGAGAGGAAAGCAAAGGAGCAGTTCAAGGTCAAGGTGGAGAAGTTCATCCAGGAGATCTGCCTGATGAAGGTGGATTCTGACCTATGGGAGATGATCAGAGATAACGAAGAGGAGGAAGAGATAAAGAAAGAGGTGATGGAAAACGGAGGGGAAGAGGGCAGCATAGCAAGTAAGCCGAAGCAGACAGCAGCCAGGAGACACGTGAGCAAGGACAGGGTCCAAGTTGAGAAAAGTGTGAAGTGGAGGATGAGAAAATGAAGGACGGAGAGGTAAATTAGTGTACTGCTGAACTAGTTCATTGTTGTGATCATGTTTTAGGCTTATTTGTATTACATACTGTATATTGTATGTATTTTTCCAATTTAATTGTATGTAAAGTGCCTTTAGAGTGCCCAATATACCATCTGGCATGAGCTGTGCAATCATGTGTCCATCTGATAACGAGGAGTACCACAATGGAAATGTCTTTTGACTTTGTGTTTTTTATCCTTGTGAATTTTAATGTGAGTAGTATTGTATTCACAATGGCTGAAGCAGCTCAATGTAGCCTATTTTAAATTTGCCACATAAATAAACAAATTAATTCCTTCATTCAGGTGGTGTTGAAACGTCAATTTGGGATGAGTGCAGCCAACTCCAAGCTGAAGCAGTGTGAGCATTGCGGCCGGTGCTTTGATCCTAGTCGCCTGGAGAAACACAGCGAGATCTGTGCCAAGCTCTCCTCCAAGAGCTCTAGACGGGGGGTCTATGACTCCACCAAGCACCGGCTCAAAGGCACTGTACTGGCTGGCTACGTGAAGCGATCCGTGGAGTGATGCACCAAGGGACCTGGGTCTGTCTGGAAATTACCACTCTTTTTGATTGAGCAGACAGACAGGAGGAGCTGGACAGAGCGGATGAGCGGTGGGGCTGGGATTCGAGAACACGCCAAAACAGACATAGATGGGCTGTGGGCATCGGCGGTGACTGCTGTAGACCAGTGTCAGACCGACCGCTAGACCGCCTGTTGTTCAAAAGAAGACCTCTGCCGTGGAATCGGCGACAGTTCCAATAAGAGGCAGTACTACTAGGAGGCAGTATTGTATCCAGAAACGTCTAAACCAACAGTACTCAGCAGTTCCTCAAATCCACAGAAACACCTGTAGTTCTCCAATATAATAAGGAATCCCAACAACTCTTTTTAAATGTTTCAGTCAGATTTGTTCCAGGAAGGTAAAGGACATTCAATGTTATTGTGCAGTATTCCTTTAACAACTCACGCTCTCCATACCTGTGCATTTTCACTTCCTTGTCACTTGTGTGCCTTTATGTGCCCAGTGACCCATGACCCAACATATAGCGCTCTCTAGTGCAGCGCTTCCCACAACCCACAACACAATTCATCCTCTGTATCTACCTGGACCTCTGCTGCTACCCAGGTGTGGCCCGACCCCACAGTTTTGGAACCGCTGCTCTAGTGTATAAATGAAGTGGAATATACAAGTTCTTTGTAGTAGTTGAGAACGGACTGGAATTAAATGGGACAGTCAGAAACGGGTAACAGTTCAACGTTTTTATTTCACTTCAGGCAAAGTCAGTGAAGCCACAAGCCAAGTTAACATTGACCAACAAGCCAAAAGTAGCCAGAGAAAATAACACATAACACAATAAGAGACGACAATAAAAAATCAGTTTTAAACATACAAAAGGATTGGTTAATGGGTTTGAGAATGGAATTTTGATGTAAAAAAAAATCTAACTCAATTGAGACTAAAAGGCTATTAAGTCCTTTCTGTGACAAACTAACACATTTTTTTTAACAGCCAACAACATGGCCAATTGCTGACTAACCCTAAAAGACTAACCATAATCCTCATAGAAAATAACTTCTCTGTTAGATTTACATGACTTCTCGGGTCGAAGTTCAAGTATGAAAACATACTTGGGTCTTCCACCAAGCTAGTCCAATTCAGGCTCTATGAAGTAATTGCCTTTGAATGTGTTGGGAGCACACCCAAATACTCAATGGCTGCATTTACACAGGAAGTCCAATTCTTTTGACCAATAAGATCAGCTCTTTTGCGAATAATTGGGCAAAAGATCAGAATTGGACTGCCTATGTAAATGCAACCAGTGGGATGAAGACTAAGATCATGACGCGTCAGTGACTTCATTTCAACAGCAGGGGGCAGAAGTAGACCTTTTATTCTTTAAGTCAAATGTCAGTGAAGGGCCATAAATGTTAACTGGATTTCTATTGTGGAAATTGTTAGCAATCTTCCTCTCCCACTCTTTCTCCCTTTCACTTCTCCCATTAAAAATACTATTTTCTTTATGTGTTTTTAATCTAATTTTATTGTTTACTTCCTCACTGTTCTGATCCAATCTTTCCCCTCTCTCCTTCTCCTCTTTTTAAATACAGTTTGCCTTCTCACTATTCCAACATCCTCTACCTCTTCCTCTCTTTTTGAATTCCGTATCTTCCTCATCATCTATTGTTTACTTTCTGACCTCATCTCTTTTAGACTTTTACTCATCCTAGTCTCTTCCAACCTCTCACATCCTCCTCCTCCTACTTCCACTACTCTCCCTCCCCTCCCACCTCTACCCACCTTCCTCCTCTCATTTCCTCCTCTCCCTTCCTCTTCCTTCTCCTCTATGGCTTCCTGGCCTTCACAAAGAACACGCCCGTCACGTCGTCCACCCCCACCATCATGCCCTGGGGCAGCGTGTACACCTCCAGCCTCACCAACGTGTACCCACTGGCCCTCACGCTGGCACACACCTGGGCCTCATCCAGGGGCACCACAGGGATGCGCACACCGGGCCCCCCCATGTAGTAGCTCTCACCCAGGGCCCCGATGAGGAGCAGGTGGCCCCCGGGCCGGAGAAGGCCCCTGATGTGGCCCAGGGCCCGGGTGAAGGAGGCCAGGTCAGGGCTGACGCTTTCCAGGCAGAAGCAGGACACCAGGCAGTCGGCGCCGGCAGTGGGGAGCTGGGAGTCAGGGTGCAGGGGGCGGGGGAGGTGCACGTCGATGGGGAGAATGTCGGAGACAACAGAACGCAGGCGCGCGGCTTTCTCGGTCCACGCTGAAGGGCTGATCAGGACAATAAAACAACAAACAATACAAACAATTAACAGCAATAAAATACATTATTTAATGTCTGTCCTCAAAAGCCAGCACTTACTTGACCAATCAATATATGCTAGGAAGTCAGTCCCCGCACCTGGTTTCCCAGGTCTAAATCTGTTAGAGAGTTTATAGTCAAGAGTGAAAACCAGCAGACTCTGTGGATGCGCCCCTCAAGGAGTTGAGTTTAACTCCTCAAATCATATTCATTAGGCACAAAATGGAAGAAAACTGACTGAAACAGGAAGGGACAACCTGTTCAACCTGTTTAACTTGTCCAATATGAAACGCTTGTCTTTGTTTTCCGTTGCAAAACGTTTTGCGACGATGCGCACTAATGAGTTGGACCCTGGTCTACCACTAACATCAGCACCCACCGTCGGCCCTCCAGCTTGCAGACATGCTGCAGGTAGGGGGTCCAGTCCAGGCTGCTGTAGCCCTCGCCCTGCAGCCAACGCCTCAGCTCCTGCCTGTTCACCTCCAGGAAGTCTGTGAGAAACACAGTGTCGAACACCTCACAGCCGCTCAACACCTGGTATAGAGTGGGCCCTGAACCCACGTCCACCAACACGTCACCTCCCACGTCACCTGACAGAGAGGGCGGGGAAGTGAGGGGGAAGAGGAAAAGAGATTGGGGATTGGGGGAAGGGGGGGGGGGGGGGGTAGAGAGAAGGAGGGGGAGAAAGGGAGGTAGAGGAGGGGGAGATATAAAGAAAGGGTAGAGAAAGGGAGGGAGAGGCAGAGAAGGGGGTAGAGGAGGGTAGAGATAAGAGGGTGGGAGAGAGAGGGAGAGGAGAGTAGGGGAGGAAATAGAGAGAGTAAGGGTGGGAGAGAGAGGGAGAGGACAGGGAAGTAATGGTGGGAGAGAGGGAGATGACCGAAGGAGTCGACAGACAGAGGTGTAGAGAGAGAAGTGATACAACATTAAACATACTCACCCTTCCCATTTACAAGTCTACTGTACATACACAAAAACACAGATATTGTACATATTTCAAATATCACACCCTCAGTGAAAAATGTTATTCATACAGCCGCTCATAGACAGACAGACAGATGCACACAAACGCAAGCACACGCACACACGCACACACGCACACACGCACACACACACACACACACACACACACACACACACACACACACACACACACACACACACACACACACACACACACACACACACACACACACACACACACACACACACACACACACACACACACACAAGAGTTGAGTTTAACACCTCAAATTGTTTCAATTCGGCACCAAATGGAAGAAAACTGACTGAAACCGTTTTCTTCCACACACACAATGACGCAAACACGCACGCACACACGCACGTGTAACGCAGTTAAGAACGTACCATCAGGTCTTTCCACAGCAAGCTTAAAATGTCGAGGAGCTATCGAATTAGATATTTTTTCGATAGCTCAAACCGTTGCAACGTTGTCAAGGAGAGCGGTCACGTGTGTTTGTGAAGCAGAGGATCACTGGTTTGAGCCCAGTATGGGGCAGTCGGAACATGTAGGAAGCTGTTAGCTACATGCTGACCCCTGTTACAGACAGTGGTACCGTGGCCCGGCTTGGCAGTTGGGCTCAACTCAACGGCTGGAGTAGCTCACTGTGTGGCGAGTTAAGAAGGGGTGAGTGTAACGGAGTTAAGAACGTACCGGAAGCTCCCTCCACATCAAGCTTGAAATGTCACGGATGGAGCTATCCAGATAGATTATTTTTCTGTAGCTCAAACCGTTGGAACGTTGTCAAGGAGGGTGGTCACGTGTGTTTGTGAAGACGAGGATCACTGATTCGAGCCCAGCATGGGGCAGTCGGACAGTAGAGTAAGCTAAGCTTACCCACTGCCTCCAGGTCATCTACAAGTCTCTGCTAGGTAAAGCCCCGCCTGGTCACCATAGCAGCACCCACCCGTAGCACGTGCTCCAGCAGGTATATCTCACTGGTCACCCCCAAAGCCAACACTTCCTTTGGCCGCCTTCCCTTCCAGTTCTCTGCTGCCAATGACTGGAAAGAACTGCAAAAATCACTGAAGCTGGAGACTCATATCTCCCTCACTAGCTTTAAGCACCAGCTGTCAGAGCAGCTCACAGATCACTGCACCTGTACATAGCTCATCTGTAAATAGCCCATCCAACTACCTCATCCCCATACTGTATTTATTTATTTATCTTGCTCCTTTGCACCCCAGTATCTCTACTTGCACATTCATCATCTGCACATCTACCATTCCAGTGTTTAATTGCTATATTGTAATTACTTTGCCACCATGGCCTATTTATTGCCTTACCTCTCTTATCCTACCTCATTTGCACACACTGTATATATACTATTTCTACTGTATTATTGACTGTATGTTTGTTTATTCCATGTGTAACTCTGTGTTGTTGTATGTGTCGAACTGCTTTGCTTTATCTTGGCCAGGTCGCAGTTGTAAATGAGAACTTGTTCTCAACTTGCCTACCTGGTTAAATAAAGGTGAAATAAATCAAATAAAAAATGCTGTTAGCAGCACACTGATCCCGTTAGACACACACACTCTCACTCACCCTCGGTAAAAGCTCTGTGCAGACATCCTAGTTTCCAGGGTACGATGCTGTCTTGCCGGTCAAAGTCCGCCCGCGGTGGCATGTAGTTATACTGTAGATAGGCTGCTGGATCAAAGCCTTGGTAACAAGCTACCATCGCCGCCATACCCTTCTCTCTCTCTCTATCGTTCTCTTCTTTTTCATTTTTCGCCTCCCTGTCCATGCCTTTTTCTCTCTATCAGAACCCCTCTTTCCCACTCGTTCCACTCCTTTCCTGTTCTCCCTTTTCTGCCTTTCTATCAGTGGGTCAGCAGGTGAGTGGAAAACAGTCTCTGTCTCCGCCAGTATTAATACATGTGTGTGTTGTGTTGTGTTGTGTTGTGTGTGTGTGTGTGTGTGTGTGTGTGTGTGTGTGTGTGTGTGTGTGTGTGTGTGTGTGTGTGTGTGTGTGTGTGTGTGTGTGTGTGTGTGTGTGTGTGTGTGTGTGTGTGTGTGTGTGTGTGTGTGTGTGTGTGTGTGTGTGTGTGTGTGTGTGTGTGTGTGTGTGTGTGTGTGTGTGTGTGTTCAGTCTGTGCGTGTGCTTTGTCTATGTCTGTCTGTGTTCCTAAGCTTTGGGGTAGTCTCTCTCTCTCTCTCTCTCTCTCTCTCTCTCTCTCTCTCTCTCTCTCTCTCTCTCTCTCTCTCTCTCTCTCTCTCTCTCTCTCTTTCTTATCAGACCAGATAGCGATCCCCTCTGCCTCTTTCTCGGACGGTGTGACCACCTGATACCTTTGGGCCATCCACTATTCCACTTCTCCTAGCACGAGGTACTGATACCATCATACAGAGGGCTTTCTCCCCAAGGAAATCCACTAATGGCTGCCCACACAAGCACTTCAAGGCCCTCAATCCCTGCTCTTATAGACTCTCTTATCTCCCCCATCGCAAAAAAGAGCTCTCAGGCAAAAACAAACATAGAGGTTTAATCACTGTGAATTATCAGTCAGATGGCCATTTTGTTTTGCTGTACAGGGGGAGACCGAGAGGAAAGTTGGGCTGTTTGGAGAGATATTGAAGTGGAAGGCAAGGATTGTTGTATGGATGAGGTAAGAAATGTCACTTAAGACTTCTGTCCTAACAAAGACAGCTACAACTCAAATGAAAAATGTCTAGAGAAATGTTGTGTCCATTTAACCCTCATCCTACCAACATATTTTACATACATGGATTACTAACTGGGGTCATTTTGACCCCAAGAAGAAACTATTAGAAAAAGCAACAATCATAGCAAAATATTAACTTAATTCTTATCAAAACATAAATATTCATGTAATTAATGTAATCTGAAATAAAAACAAATACCAAAAAATACTGTTATTTTAGCAAAATTAAAGTTATTTGCATATTCCGTAAAACAAAGTTATAAATGTTTCCCTTAAATAATGTGCAGCTTTTTTCAAAGTACAGTCCACATTAGTACTAAAAAGCTGATTTACCATAATTTGTTGTAGTATCATTTAGTTTAGAGAATTTTGAAGTACATTTTCATTTTGTAATATTCATGTATTAAAAACGACTGCCATATGAAGGGGAGGTACATTTAATTTTGAAATATACATAATTTTACTGACATAAAGTGATTCATCTGTTGATCCTGAGAGACAATGACCAAAAATATAGCTTTGTTTTCTTTATTTACTTACCCCAAAGCCAGCATTAGCATCGCTGCTTGTGAAACAATGGGAATGGTAGGGCGGGACCTATCCTCAAAAAACACTTCAAACCAAATGGTATAGCAACCCAAATACCATAAAAATATGCATATATAGAATATTTGAGGATATTATAGGAGAATAAACACCAACACAGCACTATGTGTACATATACCAGGGTAGCTGGTTTCTGTACTACAAAGTATTCATACCACTGACATATTTATATGAGCTGTTTTGACTGCAACAAAGCATATGTAAGGTAATTTGAATTTTGTACAGGTTAGGCTCATCATTTTTTTATTTTTTTTTACCAGTTATAACCATAACCATACTCCATCTCTGCAGGTGATCTGTCTATGTGGTCAAAATCACAGATACAGATCCCTCTCCACCCTCTGGTGGTATGTATAACTTTTAACATTATGTCTCCAGAGAAATATGGATTCAAATAAATACTTATATTTTTATTTTCCCTAGAATAACTACTTTTCGGAAAATACACACCAATACAGCGTTCTATGTACAGTGCCGTAAAAAAAAGAATTTGCCCCCTTTCTGATTTTCTCTAATTTTGCATATTTTTGATAGTGAACGTTATCAGATCTTCCATCAAAGCCTAATATTAAATAAACGGTACGTAAGTTTACAAATAGCAACAGCAACAAAAATACTTATTTTATTTATTTAATTAACAAAGTTATGCAACACCCAATTCCCTTGTGTGAAAAAGGAATTGCCCCCTTACACTCAATAACTGGTTGTGCCACCTTTAGCTGCAATGACTGCAACCAAGTGCTTCCTGTAGTTGTTGATGAATCTCACATCGCTGTGGAGGAATTTTGGCCCACTCTTGCATGCAGAACTGCTTTAACGAAGCAACAGTTGTGGGTTTTCAAGCATGAACTGCTCGTTTCAAGTCTGTCCATAACATCTCAATTGGGACTTGCCTAGTTAAATAAAGGTTAAAAAAAAATACAAAAATAAATTGAGGTCTGGACTTTGACAAGGCCATTCCAAAACTTCAAATTTGTTGCTTTTTAACCATTTTCATGTAGACTGATTGTTTGTTTTGGATCATTGTCTTGCTGCATGACCCAGTTGTGCTTCAGATTCAGCTCACAGACGGGTGTCCTGACATTCTCCCTAGAATTCTATGATACAGAGCAGAATTCATGATTCCTTCTACTAAGGCAAGTCGTCCAGGTTCTGAGGCAGCAAAGCATCACTCAGGTTCCCTTTGTCTAATTTTAGGTTTTGGTTGAAGATCTGATAATATTCCGTATCAAAAATATTTAAACAAAAGAGAACATCTGAAAAAAGTTGCAAATACTTTTTCACAGCACTGTAGATTTGGAGTGTATCTGAGTTCTGTATTGCAGTTCTATCAAGTAATTATACAATTTACAGAGTTTGTATACCATTGGCAAATTTGTATATGCCAAAAAATTATGTAATTTTGGTTTTGTACACTGTCATGTGATATGTGCTATAGAAAAAGTACAATCTTCGGCGAATACATGGGGAGCTATATCCAGTGGTGGACAGTATTTAAGTAAAATACTTTAAAGTTCTACTTAAGTTGTCTTTTTGGGGAATCTGTAATTTACTTTACTATTTATATATTTTTTGCAACTGTTACTTTTACTCCACTACAGTCCTAAAAAAAACATGATATTTATACACCATACATATTCCCTGACATCCAAAAGTACTTGTTATATTTTGAATGCTTAGCTGGACAGGAAAATGGTCCAATTCACGCACTTATCAAGAGAACATCCCTGATCATTCCTACTGCCTCTTATCTGGCGGACTCACTCAACACACATGCTTCGTTGGTAAATGATTGTCTAAGTGTTGGAGTGTGCTGCTGGTTATCCGTAAAAATTAAAATAACAAGAAAATTGTGCCGTCTGGTTTACTTATATAAGGATTTTAAATGATTTATACTTTTACTTTTGATACTTAAGTATATTTTAGCAATTACGTTTACTTTTGATACTTAAGTATATTTTAAACCAAATACTATTTGACTTTTACTCAATAAGTATTTTACTGGGTGACTTTCCTTTTTACTTGAGTCATTTTCTTTTAAGGTATCTTTACTTTAACTCAAGTATGATATTGAGTAATTTTTCTACCACTTGTTATATCTCTGCAGATTATCTGTCTGTCTGGTCTTGGAAGGAATAGAGAACTGCACCTTTCTATCAAATCATTATGGGCACAATTAGGTGTTGGGCGTAATTAAGTGTTAGGCGCAAAATTACCCCAAGGTGACTGGTTGCATCACTGCCTGTTATGGCAACAGCTCGGCCTCCGACCGCAAGGCACTACAAAGGGTAATGCGTATGGCCCAGTACATCACTAGGGCCAAGCTTCCTGCCATCCAGGACCTCTATACCAAGCGGTGTCAGAGGAAGGCCCTAAAAATTGTCAAAGACTCCAGCCACCCTAGTCATAGACTGTTCTCACTGTTACCGCACGGCAAGCGGTACCGGAGCACCAAGTCTAGGTCCAAAAGACTTCTCAACAGCTTCTACCCCCAAGCCATAGGACTCCTGAACAGCTAATCAAATGGCTACCCAGACTATTTGCATTGCCCCCCACCCTCCTCTTTTACTCTGCTGCTATTCTCTGTTTATTATCTATGTATAGTCACTTTAAAACCTCTACGGGATCGGTGTCCCCCCCCACGGGATGGTTGAGCTAACGCAGGCTAATGTGATTAGCATGAGGTTGTAAGTAACAAAAAAAAGACATATCTGATATGGGCAGAAAGCTTAAATTCTTGTTCAAAATCTTTAAAAAGCAGTAGTATTTATTTTACAATCTACCATTACAGCTTCATTGACATTTTTTTTGCTAATTTTGTTTATAGTTTTTGAAATATCAATAGTGAAAAATCTACATTGAAGTAATCTATGTCAAATATGGTGGTGTCCTTGGTAATAAAATGATGTGGTGCATTTGGTATTTGGTGATAGCAAGGCTACGGTAAAGTGTTCCTTTTATTCTACATACTGTAGAGCTTTGTCAGTCATTATGAGAGAGGGGATTGTAAGGTTCTGCAAAAAGATGATTCTGAGATAATTAGTTTTAAAGTTCCAAACCCTCATAACACAATCCCAGTCCCATCCAATAACTACATCATAATAAAGCTACGGTCTGGGTTTTGGGAAGCTGTTCAATCATCCTTGATATTTACCCATTTATATTTTGAAGGATATAACTCAACTCAACTCCTGAGCTTAGTTTAACCGTCTATCTTTATCATAACCCAAAATATAAGGTTTTATTCATTGTTTACAAAGAAGAGGACTGTAAACATACAATATATAGCCTCAAAATATGGTTAAAACTATAATTACTGTGATCTCATGGAAGCGCAGCACAGGCTAGCCCACACCAAGCCCACACCAGCCCAACACGGGCTAGCTCATCACAGGCTAGCCCACACCAAGCCCACACCAGCCCAACACAGGCTAGCTCATCACAGGCTAGCCCACACCAGCCCAACACGGGCTAGCTCATCACAGGCTAGCCCACACCAAGCCAAACACGGGCTAGTCCATGCTGGTTCAACGGTTATGGGGCCCTCATTGGACCATGCGTGTGCGGGTAGAATAGCATCGTCCCAATGGGGGAAAGTGTTTTATGCTGTTCCACTCACTTGTAGCGGTCGGGGTTAATTCAAATTATGCACCAGTCACTAAGAGTGTTCCAGTTTAAGTTTTCTGTTGTATGACGCCAGTAGATGTTGAACGCTTGTACACTGCCATTCTAAAGCTTTTTTTAAAATAGCTAATATGAACGCATGTGACATTACAAACGTACGTTGCTAGGTAGTGAAATTCAAAGGCTCGTAGATGTTGCAATTTATGAATTACTGTTACAGTATTTGAATAAACTTGCAATAAATGCATTTAAAGCAATGAATAACACCTGCTCCCCTCTCCAATCTCATCGGCACTGAGACTGTCTAAGATCTCTTTGTCTCACACACACGCCAAACACACACACACGCACACACACACGCACGCACACACACACACACACACACACACACACACACACACACACACACACACACACACACACACACACACACACACACACACACACACACACACACACACACACACACACACACACACACACACACACACACACACACACACACACACACACACAAGGACTCTATTGACATTCATTTAGCTACGCTATGAAAGACAACAGTGCGAGGCATCAAAGCACGACAGGAAAAATGTGCACAGCTTATTCAATTTGCACCACAGTCAACGAGGGTACTGTCTCCACATTTCCCCGTTACTCCGAAAATCCCCTCAGTCAGATGCCACAGAGATCCAATTTAAAGGGCTTACTCTGGGCTTCAATGGTATGAGGTCAGATCATAGAGAGGTCAGTGCGTGTGCATCATTTTTGTATAGATTGAGTGTCCTGTCAAAACATGAAGCTTACATAGATCCGGGTATGAAACTAGCCATAAACATACTGTAGACAAGGGGCAGAGTGAAAGGAGTACACATACACGTATGCACAGGTACACAAGCACATTTACTTACATCTGTTTGATATGAAGGTTTTCACAGCCTGAACAGTGGAAAACACAGATAGACGATTGAATCCAGCCCAAAGTACACAACAGTTGAGAGTCATTAGGCATAAATGCAGGCTTTCTCCAAAATCTGTTTCATATATCAAAGAAGAGGTCCAGGGTCGTATTCATTAGGCACCAAACGGAAGAAAACATATTGAAAGAAGGAAGGACTACCTGACCAACTGTCGTATCCCATCACAGCCCAAAATATAATCTTGATCTACTCTAATGTTAGTTCACAATGTAAACAAACACTGTAGAGCCTGAAAACATGGTTAAAACTCTAATTTTGATATCATGGATGGTCAGTGCTTGCATCCATAGCTTTGTCAATGAAATTGAGAGTGGTTACATTTCTCCAGCCCCATCCCTTGGCTTTTCACTAAAACTGTGGTGGGACTCCTGAACCGCTTTGCTATTGTTTCAAGTGCAGATTGCCCCTTTAAGAAACGCTTGTTTTCATTTTGCGTATATTTTTTCTTCTTCTATGTTTCGCTACGTTGTGCACTAATGAATATGACCCTGGTTAGTTCTTCTAGCTCAGGGATGGCAAAATTAGTAGAATTGCATGAAATTAGTTATAATTGCGCCCCATGAACATTTTTGTAGAACTGCAGCAAACTTGCTTTAAAATATCATTTTTTTCTCTCGTCACTCTCAAGAGGGGAGCCGCTAAAATGTTTTGCTCGCAAGGTGGGGTGGGCCGCAACAAAATTTTGATTAGGGCCCCCAAAAGGCTAGGGCCGGCTCTGACTGCATGTGTGGGTATGGATGCAGACCCACAAACCACAGCGGCTCCTCATGAGTTTTTGTGGCCCCCACCCCCTTCAGAACTGCCCATCCCTGATCTAGCTCCTATACTGTGTCTATTCTAGGACACCCGCAGCATACCGTTTATAGAATGGTAGTTGAATTGGCAATTTATAATTAACCAGTCTCAGCAAAGTAGTTCTAACACCTCTCTCATCCTTAGTGTCTGACCCAGAATCTGTGCTGGGATAAGCTATATGGGATAAGCTTCTATCAAACACACCATTGAATGTCTCAATGAACACGTCCAAATGTGCCACAGCCAGCGTCCAATCAGGGCATGCCATTTTGGGCGTGTCGGGTGGAGTTCGGAACATGATGCTAGATGATATTAGGATATTTAGTGTAGGATCACAATACTATTTGAATGGGAGAGGTAAGGTTTTAATGAGAGCTGTATTATACATTTTGCTTTTGAATCCATATTTACACAGCCACCAATTCAGGGCCGGCCCTAGCCTTTTGGGGGCCCTAAGTGAGATTTGGTTGGGCCCCCCCCACCTGGTGGGCTAAACCTTTTAATGGCCCCCCTTCATTTCCTGCAATTCCACACATTTAGCTATGGATGTACAGAAAATGTTTGTTTTAAAGCAAGCTTTTTACAATTCTACCCATTTTGCCATGGGGGTGGAGAGATATTTTTGCAGTTTTAAAATGATTTTCCTGCAATTCTACACATTTTGCCAAGACTTACACCATGTTGAGCGACTGCCCCTAAAAAGCAACTTCTTGTTTTCAAATGACCTATGTGGCATCGATATGAGTCAGAAACATTTATTCTAATGTCAAAAATTGACTACAAACTGTAAAAAGTGTAATTTTGGTCATAAAGTCAGTCTGTCACGCAATGAAGGGCACCGTAACAGTTTTCCTTGGGTTGGGTTTATTTCAATCCTGCTCACATGCCCACAGCTGGCAGTGGCAGCACCCAAGTAATCATCAATTCGGAGCACAGCTGCACGCAACCCGAATGTAATGCCCATGGTCAATTTGGTTAGGAATTCAATATCCCTATGGGGCAAGTTAGGGACCATCAGTTAATTACACAATGTACAGTGTGTGGTCTGCATATAGGAAGCAGCAGTTCTGCACACACACACACACACACACACACACAGAGCCAGGTACGAGTTGGGTTACCCTTAGGACAGAGGGAGATGGAGAGATAGACAGCGAGCGGTAGGGAGGTAGAGAAAGGAGGAAGATAAGAAACAGGCAGACAATGAGAATAGAGCAGAAATGGACAGATGAAAAAGAGAGGGCAGATAAAGACATAATGGACGTTAATTAGACTCCATGACCTGAAAGCAGACGTCAAATTCATTTCTGAAAGGGATTGTGCAGCTCAATGACTTTGAAATTACTATGAGATGTTTTGGGTATGAAATGTAACCCATGCAAACCAGTGGTGTAAAGTTTAAGTAAAAAAGTACAACTTCAGTAGTTTTTGGGGGTATCTGTACTTTACTATTTATATTTTTGACTACTTTTACTTTTACTTCACTACATTACTAAAGAAAACAATGTACTTTTTACTCCATACATTTTCCCTGACACCAAGAAGTACTCGTTACATTTACAATGCTTAGCAGGACAGGAAAATGGTCCAATTCGCGCACTTATCAAGAGAACATCCCTGGTCATTCCTACTGCCTCAGATCTGGCGGACGCAAACAAAATGTTTAGTTTGTAAATTATGTCTGAGTGTTGGAGTGTGCCCCTGGCTATCCGTAAATTAAAAAAAAAAAAAAAAATCGTGCTGTCTGGTTTGCTTAATATAAGGAATGTGAAATTATTTATAATTGTACTTTTACTTTTGATACTTAAGTATATTTTAGCAATTACATTTACTTTTGATACTTAAGAATATTTAAAACCAAATACTTTTACTTAAGTAGTATCTTACTGGGTGACTTACACTTTTTCTTGAGTCATTTTTGTTAAGGTATCTTTACTTTCACTCAAGTATGACATTGAGTCATTTTTCCACCACTGGCTATATCTCTGCAGATTATCTCTGCAGAGTTTCAGTCCCCGGAGTGAACATAATTGTACACTCGTAAAACCGACTAAAAACGAGGGCTAAGGGGCTTACGTTGCAAACTTCCCTTGCTTGGCTAATCATTTAGACCACCCTCCAAGATGGCGACGGGGCTTCCCCCAAGGGCATAAGGCAAGGGTAAGTGGACGAGGGTGTCTTTTAAGTGTTTGGACCGCAGCCCTTGTGTCTGAAGTCTGAATCAATCCCTGATTAGAGAGAACAATGGTCGTGGTGAAATTTCCCCTAGGTACAGATCTAGGATCAGCTTCCCCTCCACCTATCCTAACCTTAAACATTAGTGCGGTGAATGAACCCCTAGGGGTAACTTCACCCTACACCGAAAATCAGCTGCACTGACTTGAGAAGAGGGGGAGTATAGTGTCAATCATTTGTCCTGCTACTGTCCTAGACTGACATCTAGTGGCCAACAGTGATATCGCACATACTTTGTACTGTGAATGTAACACATGCACACGCACACACGCACGCACACACACATATTAGTATCATAGTAATTGTACTATTAACAAACATGGGAGTATCCATATACTTAAAAAATGCAGGCAATGCACATGGTTAAACAAAAAACTAACTTTTACTTTTCTTTAGTACCATGCGCAACACGCTACATGCTAACTGTTTCATCAACGTTACAATAAATAGTACTTCCACACATCAAAGCAGACGAAACTAGCCCTCAATGTAGTGGTCACGTTCCAGGCTGTGTTTATTGCATGCACCGTGCAGAATATCCGACCTTTTCCAAGTGAAGACAAGCTTTATTGCGGGAAACAGTCCTACAGCAAACCATTCTTGAAAAGTGCTTAATCAGTACTAATGTACAATCCTATATGTTTATAGCAATCACCGCAATAAAACGTCACCTTGTTTATTTATTTTACAATGGCAGACGAAAGTTGCTATCAAAAGGTTATCACAGTAATACAAAATAAGAGGCTATAACAGCTCAAATCAGCTTTTACCTGCCAATGTTGTACATCATAAAAATAAGCTAACCTTACTATATTAAAGGCTGATTGTGGATTGCAAGTAACTGAAACCCAATCTTACAGTAAAACAATATACACTCTTCAAACAGATGCAGGCTTAAACCCTTGAACTAAGTGGTTGAACTAAGTGGTACAACTGCATATCTGCCATTTTTAGCATGGCTGATAAGGCTCTAAAGCTCCATCTGCAAAAACATTGCACTTGCATAACATGGGACAGCTGTGCTAGTAGTGTATTGCCTTTGCTCATGGCAACTGTAAATACAATAAACACACAGTAGGCTTTTTTTAATCACCAACCCACATTGAGTGTAATGATACGTTCTGCTACATACATGATACTGTACCTTCTAACATAAAATAAATGTCATATATATGTATAAAAATGTGTGTAACATCGACCTTTTATCTCTCTCTCTCTCTCTCTCTCTCTCTCTCTCTCTCTCTCTCTCTCTCTCTCTCTCTCTCTCTCTCTCTCTCTCTCTCTCTCTCTCTCTCTCTCTCTCTCTCTCTCTCTCTCTCTCTCTCTCTCTCTCTCTCACTACTTCTGCCTTCTCTGTCTCTTTTTTATCCATCATCCTTCCACTATCCTCTCTCTACCTCATTCACCCTCTCTGGGTCTCTCGGGACACAACCCGACCCAGGGCCCTGGGGAGTTTGGTGAAGCCCACCACGGTGGACCATACTGGGGTTGGATCTCTCCTGACCCCCACCCCCACTGTGGCTCTTTTCAGCCCACTGATAAAGCACACCACCTCCTGGGGATGCAGGGGCCCTGGTTGTGTGCTGCCCCTCAGGCAGATCTGTGGGGGCCTGAGTTGCATCGTGGCCTCCTGTTGCATGGTGCCTGAGAGGCAGTTCTGCCTGAGGGGCATCGTTGACTCCTGTTGCATGGTGCCTGAGAAGCAGGGCTGGAGCAGTCTGCGGGCCTCCCACTGTCTGGAGAGGGACTGGCGAAGGGAGAGATCCATCTTGCTCACAGTTTGTCTGCAGGGGGGAGGGTATATGGAACAGTACAAATCTGGGTCTATAGTGAAAATGTATTTGTATTTGTTGTATTTATTAAGGATCCCCATTAGCTGCACCCAAGGCAGCAGCTACTCTTCCTGGGGTCCAGCAACATTAAGGCAGTTATATACCATTTAGAATATTACATGACATGTCATAACACTGTGGGGTTCAATGCACATTTCTGTTGACCACTTAAATGCTTAGACACAACATAGAGAAGATGCGCTGTCTTCTATCAAAGACTAACCCCCCTTTCTCCCCCAGTGTTGTAGCCAGAAATGTGTTAGTTGGGTGGGCCTGCAGAAATGTGTGTGGCTTTTATAGCTAATCTCATGCTATTCTACACATTTTGCCATGAGGCTGAAATAAAATGTTGCCATTTTAAAGCAAAATTCCTGCAATTTTATATGTTTTGCCATGGGGCAGAGTGGAAAATGTGCAGTTTTATAGCTCATCTCATGCTATTCTACACAATTTGCAATGAGGCTGAGAGAACATTTAGCATTTATAAAGCTAATTAAAGCTAAAATATACAGTAGGTGTGTTGACTGTGATCCAGGCACTGGATTATGAGCTGTCTTGAGCTGTCTTGCTGAACAAATGAAGTAGTCAGTGGCATGGTGCATATAGCCATAGAAGCACAGTGACATATGCCTCAATACGGTTATATTTGTGGCTTATTGGGGGTGTGGCTTTCAGTTAGTTATTTTTGGCAACCCATCCGGTGAGAGTGAATGTCATTCCAGGTCATCTGTTCTGTTATATTTCATCAAGTCTGACTAACCCAGTGCACTGCTTGCTATGAATTCTATCTGATGGTGTTTGAATGTTTAGGTAAAAATACAAATAATGTCCTATTTGGAAAACTGACAAGTAAAGAGCATAACATTTATATATAAAAACATGAGTGGGTGGGCCTGGGCATGCAGTAGAAAGGATACCTAGTCAGTTGTCCAACTGAATGTATTCAACTGAAATGTGTCTTCCGCATTTAACCCAACTGAATCTGAGAGGTGCGGGGGGCTGCCTTCATCAACATTCACAGCACCCGGGGAACAGTGGGTTATGCACCTTGCTCAGGGGAAGAACGACAGATTCTTACCTTGTCAGCTGGGGGATTTGATCCAGCAACCTTCCGGTTACTGGACCAATGCTCTAACCACTAGGCTAGTGTGTGTGCATGGAAGCTGCCACTTACCTGTCCTGTGGGTGCGAGATGAGGCCGAGGCTGTGCCAATGAACGCTGTAGCTCCGACCTCTCTCCCAGACCTCCTCCTGAACACTGCAGTCCAGCTCGGTCACCCTCACACTGCCCCCTGCCTTACCCATCAGCATGTTGACGCTCTGCATCCTTCCACTCCGTCAATCTGTCTGTCTCTGTCTGCCGGTCTGTCCGTCGGTCTCCGTCTGTCTGTCACAATGTCTGTCTGTCGCTCAGTCTGTTCGTCTGACCTTCCGTACGTCCGTCTGTCTCTTTGTCTCTGTCTGTCGGTCTTTCCCTAGTTCTTGCTGGCCGGCTGGCCATATACCAATTTTGCAGCAAGTGCAATGTTCGCTTGTGCTCTCTCTGTCTTCCTGTCTAGCCGTCTTGCTTTCTTTTGGCTCATCTGATAATCTTCTCCTTTCCTCGTTTCTCTTCGTCTATCTGTTGGGAAGCAGCTTCCCTCTCTTGGTCCAGGTGGATATAAATGTGTGGATGGAGAACTTTGTCAGCTGTGTGTGTGTGTGTGTGTGTGTGTGCTAGCTATGAGTACTGAGAGGCTTATATATATATACCCCTCTGCTGCTATTTTAGAGGGGCACAATGCACACCCTGGGAGTGGTGACACTGTACACCAATTTAAAAAGTTGGAACTCACACACCAGAGATAATAAGAGAGATGTCGGGGAAAGGGGAAACCAGCCAAGACGGAGAACCCGCTGTCACACACACACACACACACACACACACACACACACACACACACACACACACACACACACACACACACACACACACACACACACACACACACACACACACACACACACACACACACACACACACACACACAAGAGATGACAATGGGGGAGACCAAATCCTTCCAAAATACCCTCCAGCCACAGTACATTACAACCCTGCATTAGTGCCCTGTGGTATACGGTCTGATATACCACAGCTGTCAGCCAATCAGCCAACCAACCACCCAGTTTATAACAGACCGTATACCACAGGTATGACAAAACATGTATTTTTACTGCTCTAATTACGTTGGTAACCAGTGTATGAAGCAATAAGGCACCTTGTGGGTTTGTGGTTTATGGCCACTATACCACGGCCAAGGGCTGTATTCAGGCACTCCGGGTTGCGTTGTGCATAAGAACAGCCTTTAGCAATGGTATATTGGCCATATACCACACCCCCTCGGGCCTTATTGCTTAAATATCCTATATATTAAAAAAATGGTTGGGCTCCCTAGTGGTTAGGGGCACTACACACAGCGCTTAGTCTGCCTATAGGAAGAGGAGGCTCTGTGCACACACGCACACACACACACACACACACACACACACACACACACACACACACACACACACACACACACACACACACACACACACACACACACACACACACACACACACACACACACACACACACACACACACACACACACACACACACACACACAGAGAGAGCCAGGTACGAGTTGGGTTACCCTTAGGACAGAGGGAGATGGAGAGATAGACAGCGAGCGGTAGGGAGGTAGAGAAAGGAGGAAGATA
Source organism: Salvelinus alpinus (assembly GCF_045679555.1). Lineage (NCBI taxonomy): Eukaryota > Metazoa > Chordata > Actinopteri > Salmoniformes > Salmonidae > Salvelinus > Salvelinus alpinus. The sequence goes on from NC_092088.1 coordinate 26,977,882, forward strand.
AGAAACAGGCAGACAATGAGAATAGAGCAGAAATGGACAGATGAAAAAGAGAGGGCAGATAAAGAAATAATGGACGTAAAATTAGACTCAATGACCTGAAAGCAGACGTCAAATTCATTTCCGAAATGTGTTGTGCAGCTCAACGACTTTGAAGTTAATTTGAGATGATTTGGGTATGAAACGTAACACATGCTCACAGGTGGGACATTGACTTAGTGGTTTTTGATGAGAACATCCTAAATATTAGCAGTTGCTGGCGGTTACTTGTTTTGCAAAACCAATTGCAGTCTCTCCCTGACTATAGGTAAGGAAACAAATGTGTAAATGTGTAATTTGACTGAATTATTCATTTAATATCACTGATTGGCCAGATTCCAATCACATAGGCAGCTTTATACAGGTGCAAGTTCAAGGCAAGGTTTTATTAGTCATACTGTATGAGAGGCAGGCAGCCCAATTATTATATTTTTCCCCACTAACTGGTATTTTGACAAATCACATCAGATCTTTTTCAGAGCTGATCTGATTGGTCAAAAGACCGACTTGTGAAAAAACATGTCAGAATTGGGCTGCCTGCGTGAACGCAGCCCTGGTGTCCCAGATCTGAATCAGTCCCTGATTAGAGAGAATAATTTCCCAGGGTGAAGTTTCCCCCAGGTACATATCTAGGATTAGCTTCCCCTCCGCTAATCCTAACCTTAACCATTAGTGAAGTAAATGCAAAACTGACCCAAGATCAGTGTATGGGGCAACTTCACCCTACACTGAAAATCAGATGCACTGACTTGAGAAGAGGGGGAGAAAAGTGTCAATCATTTGTCCTGCTACTGACGTAGACTGACATCTAGTGGCCAACAGTAATATAATACAGACTGTGCTGGGAATGTAAAGCATCCACACCCACACACATTATAGTAACATAGAAATTGTATTATTAACAGACATTGGAGTATCCATATACTTTAAATATGCAGACATGGTTAAACAAAACATTACTTTCACTTTTCTTCAGTACCATGCACAACACGCTAACTGTGCACAGAGCATGCACTATGAGTTCAGTACCCCTTTCATCAAAGTTACAAAAAAAAATACAACTTCTACATATCAAAGCAGAAGAAACTAGCCCTCAATGCAATGGTCGCGATCCAGGCAGTGTTTAGTGCATATGCACTGTGCAGAATATCAGACCTCACAAAGCCTGGAGAAGGGTCTTTCTTGAATTGCGTCAGGCATTTGTGTCCCTCGCGTTTGCAACCACGAAAAACACTTTAAAATGTCAAATAGTTACACATCATACATGTTTTTTTTGTTTATCTTGAACTGTTTATCAATTATTAACATATACTGCATTCGGAAAGTATTCAGACCCCTTGACTTTTCCCACAGTGTTATGTTACAGGCTTATTCTAAAATGGATTAAATAAAAACAATTCCTCTTCAAACTACACACAATACCCCATAATGACACAGCGAAAACAGGTTTTTGAATTTTTTGCAAATGTATAATAAAAAAACAACAGAAATACCTTATTTAAATAAGTATTCGGACCCTTTGCTATGAGACTCGACAATGAGCTCAAGTGCATCATGTTTCCATTGATTATCCTTGAGATGCTCCTACAAATTGATTGGAGTCAACCTGTGGTAAATTCAATTGATTGGACATGATTTGGAAAGGCACACACTTGCCCATATAAGGTCCCACATTTGATAGTGCATGTCAGAGCAAAAACCAAGCCATGAGGTCGAAGGAATTGTCCGTAGAGCTCCGAGACAGAATTGTGTCGAGGTACAGATCTGGGGAAGGGTACGAAAAAATGTCTGCAGTATTGAAGGTCACCAAGAACACATTGGCCTCCATCATTCTTAAATGAAAGAATTTTGGAACCACCAAGACTCTTCCTAGAGCTGGCTGCTTGGCCAAACTGAGTAATCGGGGGAGGAAGGCCTTGGTCAGGGAGGTGGCCAAGAACCCGGTGGTCACTCTGACAGAGTTCCTCTGTGGAGATGGGAGAACCTTCCAAACGGACAACCATCTCTACAGTACTCCACCAATCAGGCCTTTATGGTAGAGTGGCCAGACGGAAGCCACTCCTCAGTAAAAGGCCGATGACAGCCCGCTTGGAGTTGCCAAAAGGCACTCCAAGCACTCCACCATGGTGAAGCATGGTGGTGCCAGCATCATGCTGTGGGGATGTTTTTCAGCAACAGGGACTGGGAGACTAGTCAGGATCGAGGGAAAGATAAACGGAGCAAGGTACAGAGAGAGATCCTTGAAGAAAACCTGCTCCAGAGCACTCAGAACCTCAGACTTTGGCAAAGGTTATCCTTCCAACAGGACAACGACCCTAAGCACACAGCCAAGAAAATGCAGGCGTGGCTTCTGTACAAGTCTCTGAATGTCCTTGAGTGGCCCAGCAAGAGCCCGGACATGAACCCGATCGAACATCTCTGGAGAGACCTGAAAATAGCTGTGCTTTGACGCTCCCCATCCAACCTGACAGAGCTTGAGAGGTTCTGCAGAGAATAATGGGAGAAACTCCACAAATACAGGTGTGCCAGGCTTGTACCCAAGCCGACTCGAGGCTGTAATCACTGCCAAAGGTGCTTCAAAAAAGTACTGAGTAAAGGGTTCGAATACTTATGTAAATGTGATATTTCAGTTTTTTATTTATAATACATTTGCAAAAATTTCTATAAAACAGTTTTTGCTTTGTCATTATGGGGTATTGTGTGTAGATTGGTGAGGGGAAAAAACGATTTAATCCATTTTCGAATAAGGCTGTAATGTAACAAAATGTGGAAAAAGTCAAGGGGTCTTAATGCTTGCCGAATGCCCTGTATCCATTGCTTAGTTAGGGCAAGCAAATTGTCTTGTCCCAGTAGCGATGAGTAGAGTAGTAGTGACATGTTTTGGGGATTTAGAGATATCTATCAATTATTTTAAATGCTAGAAAGTAAACAAAATTATTTCATATATTGTATAGATCAATAAAAACAAAGAATTCTATTAGAATACTTTTATAAGAAGGATATTAAAACCCATATAATATGTGTCCATAAGTTTTATTTCATTGGTGTTACTGCCTTGAAAATCACTCATTACAAAGATATACAAGAACCTTGAGCATTCCCCCCACTGGCAAACTGGGTCTATATTAAAGAAAATTATTAGCTAATCACACCCTTTTAGTATGTCATACATTTGAGGATTTGGTGTGTCTAAATACCAAGTGTCATTGGTGTTAGTAAATGTAAATAAAAACATTTAATTGTGAGCAAAACGATTCATCTTACCACTTTAGCAAACAAAAGTGATCTCCAGTGTTCTGGAACAGAACCCATGCTTTCATCTCTTGAGAACCGGTTATTATTTTTTGTTCCAAATAGAGTATATTCCTAATGTCTAGTGTAGAATTCGTAAGTCAGTGAAGTGATGATGCTTGTAATAGACTAAACACACTCCAATTCACGTCATGTCATGGTGTTCAGTGCTTCAAGCAATACCCCCTCCAGGTCCACCCTTTTCTCTCGCTCCCTCTCCCCACCCATGAAATATCAGTCGCTTCTCATGCCTGCACTTATCTTAACAATCGAACATGTAAACAACTAGTTTACCTGTTCCATAGCAAGCAGCTCAATTCCGTGCTTATTGGTGGAGTAAATGAATGAGTGGAGAAAAAAAATTGGAAAAAAAACACACCACACACACATCCCTCTTCTGGCACAAATGCAATGAATTCCGGGTGTAACCCCGCCCGGGAATCAAACCCATGTTCAGCGACTGTCAAGCCAACACCTTAACTGTTAAATTGTTGGCTTAACAATTGCTGGACCCAGGTTCGAGTCCCGGACTGGGCCACCCCTCAAATTGGCTACAATTTACTTCCATGGTTGGTTAAATTGACTAGTTCCCTTAACTGATCAATTTTTAGCTACAACTTCCGAGTCCATTTGAGAGAATCACCTTAAGCAAAGTGAGGTGTAGAATTACTGATCTACAAATAGTATTCCCTGACAAATAATAGGTTTTGTGTGATTGAGATTCGCAGAGCCACGCCTCCCCTGGCTTAGGCGATCCCCTGCCAAACACACATGCACAACCAGACATTGATTGGTTGATTGATTGGAGACAGCTTGTGTCAATTACAGAACATTTCCTAGGATTTTCTACCTGCAACAACTAGTGGATAATTCTGGGAATACCGGTCAAATCACAGTGCCTTCATTTCCACAACAAAAAGCATGGACCTAAGGCGCAGTGCGCCTGCAAAAAACTACAATCTGGAACGCGCTCAATGATACGCATCGTCTTCCCTCCGTGGCTGCACAGCCACCAAGACTGTTCCTCAGACAGTGACGTCTGCAATCTGGAATTCATAAGGAAGTACTGTCTGGAACACTACCATTCAGCTTAAACACTTTAGAACTCTCTCTCTTTTTCTCTCTCTCTCTCTCTCGTTTTATTTCTCTCACTGTGTCTCTCTCTTTCTCACATGCATACAAACACACACACAAAGATACGCATACGTACACACACACACCAGTGGCGGTCAGTGCCGTTTAAGATGAGGGAGGACGATTTATTTCTATCACAGCATATTGGATGACTCTCGTTCATATTCCATTCACCTAGTTCAATGTAACAGCGATAGGTTTAGGCCACTACGTGATACTAGAATACTTTCCCCTACACCCATCATGAGGCTGCTACAACCTAGCCTATGAATGAAAGTTTATAACGTAGCTGCACACAGGTTGAGAGACAAATTTGCGGCAACAGACAGTGACATCAATACCACCTTGCACACTCTTGCCTGCATCCAGCTGATATAGGGTGTAATCATTAGTCCAACAGTTGCAAACGAGAGTTTCTATTGGAGGTATGTCTATCCCCGTTTTGTTCCGTTTGCTTCCGTTTAATATATTTTTTTCAACAGAATCGGCAGAATCAATTACACGCGTAAACACAGTTCACTTTCATAGCAGCCACGTTGTAGTCCACGCTCTCCTCCTCTCACCTTGTCCCTTCGTCTGTGGACTTCAATGCACAACAGTATGTGACCAGGCGAAAAAACCTTTCCAAGCCGAACCGCTACACACAGCCTACATCGTTGTCACCATATTAGCTAAAGTAGTGTCATAGTCAGCATAGTTAATAGAACCAACCCATTAGTAAACCCGCTACAATCACACAGTAATGTTAGTGTACAGGGCCCTGGTGGCAATACATTAGTAACACTAAAAGCTTACCTTGACTTGGAAGAGTTCCAGTGTTGTATTGGATAGTCATAGCCAGCTAGCTAACATAGCATCCCTCTGTTTGAACAGTGTGTTTCAGTAGGCTAAATTAGCTAGCTGCATTTGCTAACTAAGTGAAATTGAAAGTGAACAAAAAATGACAAAATCTCTCTATTTCTCTCTTGCTTCTCCTTCATTTTGGAAGAAATAATTTTTTTCATACCTGTTCAACTATTGTCTTTCTCTCTCTTTGAGTCAACTACTTACCACATTGTATACACTACAGTGCTAGCTAGCTGTAGCATATGATTTCAGTATTAGATTAATTATCTGATTCTTTGATTGGGTGGACAACATGTCAGTTCATGTTGCAAGAAATCTGATAGGCTGGAGGATGTCCTCCGGAAGTTGTCATAATTACTGTGTAAGTCTATGGACGGGTTGAGAACCTCGTGCCTCCTGCGTTTTGTATTGAAGTCAATGTACCTAGAGGAGGACTGAAGCTAGCTGTCCTCCTGCTACACCATGGTGCTACCCTACAGAGTGCTGTTGAGGCTACTGGAGACCTTCTTTGCAAAATAGTGTGTTTTAATCAATTGTTCGGTGAAGTGATTGTATTTAGTATAGTTTTATCTAAAAAGGATAACTTTTTAAATGTTTTACAATTTACATTTTTATGAAATTCACTGAGGAGGATGGTCCTCCCCTTCCTCCTCTGTGGAGCCTCCACTGACACACACACACGCACATGAATGCAAGCAAGCACACACACAACTGCACAAACGCACGCACGCACGCACACGTATTTCGATATTTTCTCCACGCTCTTTATATAATAATTAGGAAACATCACTCTGGATCGTCAATCATCTTTTGCCACAGAATCGGAATCTCCTCTCTGTAACACACAGCGCTCTGTTATTCTCCCTTCTTCTTTGTCCTCCTTGGTCCACCTTTTTCCCTCTTCTCCTCGTCATCCAGCTCCTCTTCCTCCTCTCCGTGTGGGACTCTCAGGTGAAGAAAGTGGGCAATTCTTCCCTCTGAATTGACCCTTGACCCTGGGAAGAGGAAGAGGCTATTGTTAAAGGTGTACTGTCAAATGTAGTTTGTTTTGCTTTTTAGTCAAATGTTTTTGTAGTAACTAACAGATTGCACCTTCGAGAGTGAGTAAAATGAGAGAGTGAGTGAGTGAGTGAGTGAGTGAGTGAGTGAGCTAAAGCATGTATTTGTGTGTGAGTGCATGCGTGCAAGCGAGCGATAGAGTATTTCTGCTGATACTCCTTCTGCGTTCCAATTCTCTACCCTTCAGCCTTAAGTGTGCACTTGTTCACTTGCTGCATTTAAAAATAAAGCACTGGTGTGAAAGTTGTGGAAACTCCCTCTATCCCATGCTTACACCAATCCATGCTTTGAAATGGGTGAGTGTGGGGAGGGGTGCACAAGTGCACACTGCGTGGGACTTGGGGGACATAACACCCATGTTGTGCTTCTCTCACCAGTGGTGGAGACAGGGGATATATCCAGGCTCTCCTCACAGTCCACGCTTTCCTCCCCAGAGAAGTCATCTGTCTCTTCGGGGCCACAGGTTCCCAGAGACTTCATGCGGGCTTGCGCCATCCTCTGTACGGCTGTGAAACCACACAGACAAACAGGCAGACAGACAGAACGACAGACAGACAGACACAGGCACAGAAAAGAGGGTAATAGTTTTTAGAACCAAAACAGTTGTAAGATCGGCTATGCCAAAAATGCCAAACTGTACTTTAGTATGCAGCCACAGAAAGAAATGGACGGACAGACAGATCTGGACACGAGACTTAATGCAAGGCTTCAGGTATTGCTAATAGTAAATATACTATATTATAAGGAACGGGTCATGTGAGCGAGCGTGTGTGTGATGTTGCCTGTCTGCACTGCAGCTGTGTGCACCATCCTATAATCCTGGATGATCCAGAGCAGTGGAGACTCACAGCTGTCTCTGCCCCTAATCTCACAACACCCACACGTTCACACACACATTCACTTACACACACACGCACACACACAAACAAACCCAACACACACACCTCATGATTAAGCCATTTCCACTTAAAACCCTTTCAGTCAAGATGGATATAGACTAATCCCAGGCCAGAAAACATGTCTACAGACAGGAAGTGGTTTCCTCAACTCTCCCCAATGCTTTATGGGTCACTGATTACATAATAAGATGATGGATAGTCAACCTACCTTTGAGTGATGGAGGCTGGTACACATGCGCATTGATTTTCTTGGTGAGGACGCCATTTTCCCCAATGACCCACTATGCAGGTAAAGAGAAAAACAATGTAAAATCTACAAAGGCGCACTATTCCCTATGTAAGGCACTACTGGCCAAAAGTAGTGTGCAATATAGGGATCAGGGTGCCATTTAGGATGCATCAGACTAACTCACTGCACATCCAACACATGGCATAAGAAAACAGTGCCTTGCCCTCAAATGAAAACCACAACAGATTGTCACATAATACAATGGTCTTCATACCTGGTTCTTGAGAGCCACAAAGTGTGCAGACTTTAGTTACAGTCCAACATTGACAAACCTGATTCAAGTAATCAGTCTTGATAAGACATGTACAGATGTAGGATCTTCATTTGATCACCCTGTTGCAGTAGAACCTTCCTGCAATGCAGGAATATTAAAACTTGTAGTGTATTTGAGGTTTAAAAAGGCTTCTGACGTTTGTACTTTCCACTTTGAAATTTCAGACTTGATTTTCCCTTACGGTAAATGTATCAACCACTACAGAAATGCCCATAGAGTCGATGTGCGTGCTCACAGAAATATAATTAGCATAATACAAAAATCCCCATCAAAATCCGTTTTAAGATGCAGAAACCTTTTTGCATGGGCTGCGCCTCAATCCACCACATCCGCCATTGCGGTGGAAGGTGGCCGAACTACAGTGGTGTTCGTCAGACCTTGAGAAATCCCCCCCCCCCCCAAAAAAAAATATTCTCACGAAAACAAATGGTTTGGCCTACAAAACTAATATGACCAATATGGAAAGATAAGACTCTCACGAACACGATGGTGTCCATTTAGCCCGGTACTAGTGTAAAACATTTATGGAAGTGTATATGGAAGTAGTTTAGTGGCCAAATTTTTTATTTTAATATGGGTAAATGAATAGCAAATAATACTTCCTGATCTTTCTTATACCTCTCAGATATAGGACAGACACTTTAAAACATAACTTATTTTGATGTATTTTTCCACTATCTGTTATTCCATGTGTGAATCAGTTATTCAAAGTGTTTCTATGGGCTAAATGGGCCCTAAAATTCATAATCAAATAGCTAAATGATCTTAAAACAATTCCATATGTTAGTTTAGTAGAACCCCCCCCCCCCGCCTCCTGTTTTAGATTCAGGATTATTTTCCTGTTGTAGCAAATTAAGATCCTACATCTGTACAAGTTTTAACAGGCGTGATAGAGCTGGGCTTGATCAAAAATCTTGCACAACTCATTGCTCTTCAGGACAAGGGTTGGGGGGACCACCGCTGACATAATGTAATTGAATGCTGTGGTTAGTACTTCAAGGACTGCATGTAGGTTTAGTGGTGTGATAGTTCTTGCAGACATTTAAGGTGATGCTGTTTTACCTGGTGATTGTCGTTTTCCTCCTCAGGAGACGGTTGGTCTGTCAAACGGAATAGCGTAGCGGGTGTTGGTCTCCGCCTCCGAATCTGAACAAAAGTGAAAGCATTTGTTTGGATTCAATTTCTCAAACTGCTTACGGGTGAATCCTAACTTCCACCTCATTCCACTTTTCATTGAATTGACAATGCATGACCAAGTGAAAATTTGAGTGACCAACTATTGTTCTGTAGTAGCGAACGAGACAAGGCATGCCAGCCCGTGATGTAACACTATTCAGAAATTTGGGCCCTGGATTACATCATGTTGAAAATGCACGTCCTGTTTTATGAGTCTTGCTGGGATCGAGATAGCCGGATTACAGTTCCCTCCACTATTTTGCTTTATTTCCTTATCCTCAGCCTCTATAATCTTGTGATTTTTCCACCACAGCCTAATCCTGGCTGTTCCTTCCCTCATCTGATGCACTTCCAGTTCTCTTCACAAATACTCTTGGACAATCTTACAGCCTCTCCCCCTGCTCTTTAGCCAGACAGGCAGACAGACAGTCAGTCAACTCTCATCCACTCATTTCAAGTCCAGTCTAGATCCATTGCTGTCTCACTTGCCTGCTGCATCTCCCTCCCTCATACATGCCGTATCCACTGACTCTCCTCCTGACCTGGCCCAGGGGAAGAGCTGGTGGAGGAAGGAGAGTACACATAAAAAAATACTTATACTATGGTCTAAATACTCTAGTGTTATTACATTTATATACTACAGTATTCATTGTAGTGTTTTTGCAGACATGACTGTAGTATACTGTATTTACCATAGTGTTTTTGCGGACATGATGTCACGTTCCTGACCTTATTTCCTTTGTTTAGTCTTTGTTTAGTTGGTCAGGACGTGAGCTGGGTGGGTGTAGTCTATGTTATGTGTTTCTTTGTTTAGGTTTGTCTAATTGGCCTGATATGGTTCTCAATCAGAGGCAGGTGTTTTACATTGTCTCTGATTGGGAACCATATTAAGGTAGCCTGTGTTCAATGTTTGTTTGTGGGTGATTGTTCCTGTTCGTGCGTTCATGTGTTTTATGTTCTCAGGTTCAGGACTGTAGCTTCGTAGGTTTTCGTCTGTTTATTGTTTTTTGTTCGTATTGAAAAAGGTGTTCCAATAAATATGGAAACGTACCACACTGCGCTTTGGTCCTCCTCTCCTTCTACCGACGAAAGCCCTTACACATGACTAGTATACTGTAGTGTTTACTGTAGTGTTTTTGCAGACATGACTGTAGTTTATGGTAGTGTTTGAGAACATTAATGTAGTATTTACTGTAGTGTTTTTGCAGACATGACTGTAGTATACTATAGTATTTACTGTAATGTTTTTGCAGACATGACTGTAGTATACTATAGTGTTTACTGTAATGTTTTTGCAGACATGCCTGTAGTATTTACACAGACATGACTAGAATACTGCAGTGTTTTTGCAGACATGACTGCAGTATTTACTAAAGTGTTTTTGAGGACATCAGTAGTATATTGTAGTAACACCTGCCGACTAGGGTTAGCTAAAATGGCACAACTACCAGACTACGCCTACTGTTTAGTGAGGGAACACCTCAACCAGAATAGAAGACCGTTCGTGATAGACTGAGTATTGAGTTGGGTCAACAGTTCTGAGCAATGCAACGGACCAGACAACACATTAGCAAATATACATATTTTTTATTACAATTCTAACATCTAAATGTTACACAGGTTCTAGGCCCATTAACTTCTTTGATATAAGGGGCAGCATTTTCACTTTTGGATGAATTGCGTGCCCATAGTGAACTGCCTCCTACTCTGTCCCAGATGCTAATATATGCATATTATTATTACTATTGGATATAAAACACTCTGAAGTTTCTAAAACTGTTTGAATGATGTCTGTGAGTATAACAGAACTCATATGGCAGGCAAAAACCTGAGAAAAAATCCAAACAGGAAGTGAGAATTCTGAGAAGGGTCGATGTTAAAGTCATCGCCTATTCAATTCCCTGTAATATATGGATCTGTTTGCACTTCCTACGCCTTCCACTAGATGTCAACAGTCTGTAGAACGCTGAATGAAGCCTCTAGTGTGATGTGGGGCCGGATGGGAGGTGTTTCAGTCACTGGTCTGGCAGATTGCCAGGTCTTGCTCACGCGCTTTCCACATGATATCGCCTTGCGTTCCATTACTTATACAGACATGAAGAAATGCTCCAGTTGGAACGTTATTGGATATATATGATAACAACATCCTGAAGATTGATTCTCTACTAAGTTTGACCAGTTTATTCGACTTGTAATATAACTTTTTGAAAATTTTGTCCGACGTTTGCCTGCATCTGCGCAAGCGTTTGGACACGCAAAAGTAGCTAAGTAGCAAAAGTAGCTAATTGGACATAAGTAATGGACATTATCGAACAAAACAACGATTTATTGTGGAACTAGGATTCCTGGCAGTGCATTCTGATGAACATAATCAAAGGTAAGGGAATATTTATGATGTAATTTGGTATTTCTGTTGACTCCAACATGGCGGAGAAATGTTGTTAAATCTGAGCGCTGTCTCAGATTATTGCATGGTATGCTTTTTACGTAAATTTTTTTTTAAATCTGACACAGCGGTTGCATTAAGAACAAGTGTATCTTTAATTCTGTGTAAAACATGTATCTTTCATCAAAGTTTATGATGAGTATTTCTGTTATTTGACGTGGCTCTCTGCAATTACTCCGGATATTTTAGAGGCATTTCTGAACATGGCGCCAATGTAAACCGAGATTTGTGGATATAAATATGCACATTATCGAACAAAACATAAATGTATTGTATAACATGATGTCCTATGAGTGTCATCTGATGAAGATCATCAAAGGTTAGTGATTAATTTTATCTCTATTTCTGCTTTTTGATACTACTATCTTTTGCTGGGAAAATGGCTGTGTTTCTCTGTGGCTAAGTACTGAGCTAACATAATTGTTTGGTGTGCTTTCCCCGTAAATCCTTTTTGGAATCAGACATGTTGGCTGGATTCACAACATGTCTAGCTTTAATTTGGTGTCTTTCATGTGTGATTTCATGAAAGATTGATTTTTATAGTAATATATTTGAATTTGGCACGCTACATTTTTTCTGGATTTTGGCCAAGTGGGACGCTAACGTCTCACCTATCCCAGAGAAGTTAAAGGGAAACTGTCACACCCTGATCTGTTTCACCTGTCTTTGTGCTTGTCTCCACCCCCCTCCAGCTGTCGCCCATCTTCCCCATTATCCCCTGTGCATTTATACCTGTGTTCTCTGTTTGTCTGTTGCCAGTTCGTCTTGTCTCGTCAAGAATACCAGCGTATTTTTCCCGTGCTCCTGTTTTTCCTAGTCTTTGTTTTCTAGCCCTCCCGGTTCCGAACTTTTCTGCCTGCCCTGACCCTGACTTTGAGCCTGCCTGCCGCCCTGTACCTTTCGGACTCCGACCTGGTTAATGAACTTCTGCCTGTCCTCGACCTGCCTATTGCCTGTCCCTTGTATTTTAATAAATATCAGAGACTCAAACCATCTGCCCCCTGTGTCTGTATGTGGGTCTCGCACTGTGTCGTTATAGAAACAGCACAGAAGCAGATAAAGAACAAGCAAAGTTTATTAAAGTTTAGAGGATTAGGTTTGTGTGTTTGACAGATAACACACATTAAGCATACACCAAAATGACTTCTTAGATCAGCTACTTCTACTAGATAGCTTTCTGAAAGTGATTTCACAGAAATTCAGCTAACCAAGCTCACAAGATGACCAAAAACTATGACAAATACTGTACTTCCGATGGTGGAAAAGAAAGAACAGTTAACCACCAAATTCTTTTTACACTGTCGCTACTCGCTGTTTATTATCTATGCATAGTCATGTACATATGCATGTACATATTACCTCAACTAACCTGTACTCCCATACATTGACTCGGTACCCGGCGGTACCCCCGGTATATCGTACTACACTGGCTCTGATGCTCGTCGGATGTGGCAGGGCTTGCAAACCATTACACACTACAAAGGGAAGCACAGTCGAGAGCTGCCCAGTGACACGAGTCTACCAGACGAGCTAAACTCTTTCTATGCTCGCTTCGAGGCAAATAACACTGAAACATGCATGAGAGCACCAGCTGTTCCAGAAGACTGTGTGATCACGCACGTCCGGGTTAGGGAGGGTTTGGCCGGTAGGGATATCCTTGTCTCATCGCGCTCTAGCGGCTCCTGTGGTGGGCCGGGCGCAGTGCACGCTAACCAGGTCGCCAGGTGCACGGTGTTTCCTCCGACACATTGGTGCGGCTGGCTTCCGGGTTGGATGCGTGCTGTGTTAAGAAGCAGTGCGGCTTGGTTGGTTTGTGTTTCGGAGGACGCATGGCTTTCGACCTTCGTCTCTCCCGAGCCCGTACGGGAGTTGTAGCGATGAGACAAGATAGTAACTACTAACAATTGGATACCACGAAATTGGGGAGAAAAGGGGGTAAAAATATAATCAAAATCAAAATAAACATTCACAAGGCCGCAGGGCCAGACGGATTACCAGGACGTGTACTGCGAGCATGCGCTTACCAACTGGCAAGTGTCTTCAATTACATTTTCAACCTCTCCCTGTCTGAGTCTGTAATACCAACATGTTTAAAGCAGACCACCATAGTTCCTGTGCCCAGGAACACTAAGGTAACCTGCCTAAATGACTACTGACCCGTCGCACTCACGTCTGTAGCCATGAAGTGCATTGAAAGGCTGGTCATGGCTCACATCAACACCATCATCCCAGAAACCCTAGACCCACTCCAATTTGTATACAGCCCCAATAGAGCTACAGATGATGCAAGTTATATTGCACTCCACACTGCCCTTTCCCACCTGGACAAAAGGAACACCTATGTGAGAATGCTATTCATTGACCACAGCTCAGCGTTCAACACCATAGTGCCCTCAAAGCTCATCAATAAGCTAAGGACCCTGGGACTAAACACCTCCCTCTGCAACTGGTTCCTGGACTTCCTGACAGGCCGCCCCCAGGTGGTGAGGGTAGGTAACAACACATCTGTCACGCTGATCCTCAACACAGGGGCCCCTCATGGGTGCGTGCTCAGGCCCCTCCTGTACTCCCTGTTCACTCATGACTGTACGGCCAGGCACGACTCCAACACCATCATAAAGTTTGCCGATGACACAACAGTGGTAGGCCTGATCACCGACAATGACAAGACAGCCTACAGGGAGGAGGTCAGAGACCTGGCCGTGTGGTGCCAGGACAACATCCTCTCCCTCAGCGTGATCAAGACAAAGGAGATGATTGTGGACTACAGGAAAAAGGAAGATCGAGCACACCCCCATTCTCATCGACGGGGCTGTAGTGGAGCTGGTTGAGGGCTTCAAGTTCCTTGGTCATCACCAGCAAAGCAAGATGGTCCAAGCACACCAATACAGTCGTGAAGAGGGCACGACAAACCTATTCCCCCTCAGGAGACTGAAAAGATTTGGCATGGGTCCTCAGATCCTCAAAAGGTTTTACAGCTGCACCATCGAGAGCATCCTGACTGGTTGCATCACTGCCTGGTATGGCAACTGCTTGGCCTCCAACCACAAGGCACTACAGAGGGTAATGCGAACAACCCAGTACATCACTGGGGCCAAGCTTCCTGTCTATGACCTCTATACCAGGCGGTGTCAGAGGAAGGCCCTAAAAATTGTCAAAGACTCCAGCCACCCTAGTCATAGACTGTTCTCTCTGCTACCGCACAGCAAGCGGTACCAGAGCGCCAAGTCTAGGTCCAAGAGGCTTCTAAACATCTTCTACCCCCAAGCCATATGACTCCTGAACATCTAGTCAAATGGCTACCCAGACTATTTGCAGTGCCCCCCCTCTCACGCCCTCTTTACACCACTGCTACTCTTGTTGTCATCTATGCATAGTCACTTTAATAACTTTACTACATGTACATACTACCTCAACTAACTGGTGCCCCCACACATTGACTCTGTATCGGTACCCCCCTGTATATAGTCTCACTATTGTTATTTTACTGCTGCTCTTTAATTACTTTTATCTCTCTTACCTGTATTTTTTTGAAATTGCATTGTTGGTTAGGGGCTCATAAGTAAGCATTTCACTGTAAAGTCTACACCTGTTGTATTCGGCATGTGACTAATAAAATGTGATTTGATATAGGCTCATTATTGTTGTTTTATTGTGTTACTTTTTCTACTTTAGTTTATTTATTTAGTAAATATTTTCTTAAAACTGCATTGTTGGTTAAGGGATTGAAAGTAAACATTTCTCACACACACACACACACACACACACACACACACACACACACACACACACACACACACACACACACACACACACACACACACACACACACACACACACACACACACACACACACACACACACACACACACACACACACACACACACACACACACACGGCCCTTCCATGTACAAAGCCCTCACTTGAACATGACAAACGGGTGCTTTTATACACTTCCTGCATGTCCTCCCCTAATAAGGGTGCCCAGGGAAACACTGACAGAAAGTTTGTTTCCTAGCCTGTCACACAATATTTTTCAATTACAAGATTGTAACTGATTGAGGTTTAGGTTGTGGTGATGCCCATCTACTGTGGGAATCCAATTAAAGCGCAGGCGGAGTCTTTATCGAGTCTTTATAGATTCAGGTAATGGAGAGGACACATAGTAGGGAATGATTGACAGTTGACATGAAACTTGTCTTGAATTGAAACTTGATTGGCTTTGTATGGAGTATGGTTTATCTAAAAGGAGACACAGAAAGGTGACGATAACAGTCAAACACAGCAATGAATATATTTAATGGAAATAATCCATGTCAAAATGCAAATTAAATAAGCATATAAATGGGTAAAGCTATATAGCAGGTGTTACTACAATACACTTGTCATGTCCACAAAAAACGTACAGTTTACTACAGTCATGTCCGGAAAAATACTACAATGAATACTACCGTATACTAGACATGCCCGCAAAAACAATGAATGAGTATATAGTATGTTAGACATGTCCGCAAAAACACTACAGTGAATACTACAATAAAGTCAGCAGAAACACTACAATGATTACTAGTAGTATATACATTTACTTTGTCCATAGTATACATTTGTATTTCTTCATGTGGGTTAGCTGTAAACGTGTAACATGTTTAAACTAGGACCACAACGGTAATTATTCTCAACAAATGTCTAAATGCATTGTATCCACATTTGCGGTTGTACTGTGTTTTTAAATAGTCAAATAAAACAAATCAAGGGATACTACAGTGTGGAGTATACTATACAATTCTATAGTAAGCACTTCATGATCGAAGGGGAACCTCAGGAAATCCTTGGCAGGAGCTCCCCGAGGACAGTACATTCAAATCAAAACAGCATTGACCAAGCTAGCTAGCAGTCCAATCGATCAAAAAAATCTAAAGTAAGCATTACAGTGTGAAGTATAGTATTCTACACAGTATACTTTCTAAAGTAGGCACTACATGATCAAGGGATATTACAGTGTAGTATAGTATTCTACAGGATACTCAAAAAATATTATAGTAAGCAATACACGATCAAGTGATACTAAAGTGTGTAGTGTATAAGTATCCAATATACTACAAAATTCTATAGCAAGCACGACATGATTGAAGGATATTACAGTGTGTCGTATAGAATTCTCCAGTATACTACAAAATTCTATAGTAAGCACTACATGATCGAGGAGGATATTACAGTGTGTAATATAGTTGTAACGATGTACGCTGAGAAACACAAACAACGCACTGACATGAAACAGAGTCAATAACACCTGAGGAAAGAACCAAGGGGAGTGACAGATGTAGGGACGATAATCAAGGAGGTGATGGAGTCCAGGTGAGTGTCATGAGGCGCTGGTGCGTGTGACAGGTGTACGCAATAATCAGCAGCCTCGTGACCTAGAGGCCAGAGAGGGAGCACACGTGACAGTACCCCCTCCCTGACGTGCGGCTCCAGCCGCAGGACGCCGACCAAAGGGACGATCCCGGGGATCAGGAGCGGACCGGTCACTTCCGCCGAGGCGCAGGAATGTGACCGGGGCGTGAGAGGCGTCTCACGAACCTGGCCGGGGCGTGAGAGCCCGACGAACCTGGCCGGGGCGTGAGAGCCCGACGAACCTGGCCGGGGCGTGAGAGGCGTCTCACGAACCTGGCCGGGGCGTGAGAGGCGTCCAGGTGTCAGTACCAGAGTGTCAGTACCAGAGCTACCAGGGCTCTCACGCCCCAGGCCAGGTTCGTCGGGCTCTCACGCCCCAGGCCAGGTTCGTCGGGCTCTCACGCCCCGGTCAGGTTCGTCGGGCTCTCACGCCCCGGCCAGGTTCGTCGGGCTCTCACGCCCCGGCCAGGTTCGTGAGAGCCCGACGAACCTGGCCGGGGCGTGAGAGCCCGACGAACCTGGCCTGGGGCGTGAGAGCCCGACGAGCCGGCTGAGGCCTCCCTGGTAGCTCTGGTACTGACACCTGGACCCGACATACATTCCGACACAAAAAAAACACTCCCTGATGCTTCCCTTAGATGAGGTGTTATTCTGTAACGATGTACGCTGAGAGTTGGGAAGCAAGTTCAGGGAGTGAGTGTTTAATAAATAAACGGTACATAAAAACAAGAAACACAAACAACGCACTGACATGAAAACAGAGTCAATAACACCTGAGGAAAGAACCAAGGGGAGCGACAGATATAGGGAAGGTAATCAAGGAGGTGTTGGAGTCCAGGTGAGTGTCATGAGGCGCTGGTGTGCATGACGATGGTGACAGGTGTGCGTAATAATCAGCAGCCTGGTGACCTAGAGGCCGGAGAGGGAGCACACGTGACAATAGTATTTTACATTATACTACAAAATTCTAAAGTTAGTACTCCACATGATCAAGGGATAGTACAGTATGGTATTCTGCAGTATACTACAAAAGTCTATAGTGAGCACTACACTATAGAGGGATACTACAGTGTGGAGTATATGATTCTACAGTTTACTACATAATTCTATATAATTCTATAGTAAGTACTATAGTATTCTATGGCAAACTGTAGTATTCTTTTTATGTGGGTAGGAGGCCAGAACTGAAGGGCATCACTTTAAATTCCCCTCCTTCTCCTCACAACTAGTCTGCAGTCTACAGTCATGGTAGCCTCGAGAGCCCAGGTTTCAGATGGCCACGCAAGACAACTGTCAAGATGATGTGCAATTCCACCAGTATTGCTACGTCGATATGTGTTAAGTAGTAGTAATATAATGTACTGCAGCGGGCTTATTGAAGCAAATTGGAGTTACTTTGAAGTTACGAAGTTATTCAGTTATTGGATTGACTATACAATTACTATTGGTTAATTGACAGAGCATGTGACTTTATTTTTGCGTATTTAAACCCCCAGTTTTTGTGTTCCAGGTGGCCAACCACAGGAAGTGAATGCAGTCCGGTGGCATGGTGGTGCCTTGTGTGAGAGAGCGTGTAGCCGATATGTTTGGTGAGAGCACATGGTTAATGGAGTTGTGCTGTAGTGAATACATTCTGAGAAAAGAAAATTAATACCTGCCTGCTGGACTATGTTGCTTCCTGTACCCCTTTGTTTGGTTTGTATATTTGACCTGTGATTTTAAGTAGCATGGTTTTAAGAGTAAAATAATCAAGAAATTGATATGGGGATGGTAACTGAATTGTAGAACTGAATTGAGAAATGGCTGAAACGAAATGTGCTGATGCGATGATGTAAACCATGCCTTACAAAATAAATGTTAAATGTTTATTTTTGTGTTCTCCCTCTGCTTCACGCTGCCTGCTCAATCACAAACCTAGAACCACCTTGTGACACTTACATTCAGCAACATTTCCAAGGCAACATATTCACTACCCACGTGTCAATTGAAACGTTGGCCTACTATACTAACATCTATTTTTAGAACACTATCTCTCACTTCAATCACTCAACTTAATACACTCAACTTATGATATACAGTTGAGCTGTTGAACTCACTAATATCCAGTGCTGAAAATTATTCGAAATAACGATAGAATGGGTATCCACTATTCATGTCTATAAATGTCCATTTTAGTTTATTTTTGTAGGTTTTATTTATTCCTCACCAAAAGAAAACAAGTGAAATACTAAACAGTACATAATAAAAAAAAAATAAAAAAAAATGCTAAAAACATTGCAGGTGAGTTGGAAACCCAAAAGGGATTAAATGAAAACCACACCACAAAAAAACAATATACAAATCTAAGTTTTAAAGTGTTCAAACAGTAAATGTACCTCACATACTCAGTATACATAAAAAAACATATTTGATTATGTGTGTGAGAGTTAGACTACATGGAGGAGACTACTGGGTAGTTTGATTTATCAGGATGACCCCTAGTCTACGCTTGAAGTTGAGGGATGTTGTTTTGGCAATGTGAAGATAGGAATGCCAGAGTATGGAACCTCATATCTGATAGAGAATTGACTATGTGAGGTGTGGCAGTGGGGAGGTTGAAGGTTATCACAGTGTCTTAATGGTGCCGGAAGAGATGGCTGCCGTTTTACAGGCTCCTAACCAATCCTATTGCGTGTGTTTTTTCGTGTTATTCTTAACTTATTTTGTACATAATGTTTCTGCCACCCTCTCTTAGGACCGAAAAGAGCTTCTGGATATCAGGATAGCGATTACTCACTACGTACTGGACGAAGATTTTTTCTCTAACGAGTCAGACCCGAAGGATTTACTTCAGACACCCGACAAGGCTCAAATCCCTGCCATTCGCATGAAGAAGAGATGGAGATATCGGGGACGTAGGTCAAGGGTGCCTTGTAAGGATCCGACTGCGAGTGAGTAATCCCCCTCTACCATCAGTCCTATTAGCCAACGTGGAATCATTGGATAGCAAAATGGATGAGCTCCGTTCACGACTATCCTACCAACGGGACATTAAAAACGGTAATATCTTATGTTTCACTGAGTCGTGGCTAAACGACGACATGGATAACATATAGCTGGCGGGGTTTCGGTCCATTGTCAAGATAGAACATCTGCCTCCAGGTGGCGGTGGCAGTCTGTGTCTATTTGTAAATAACAGCTGGTGCAAGAAATCTAATACTAAGGAAGTCTCTAGGTTTTGCTCGCCTGAGGTAGAGTATCTCATGATAAGCTGTAGACCACACTATTTACCAAGAGAGTTTTCATCTATATTTTTCATAGCTGTCTATTTACCACCACAAACCGATGCTGGCATGGCACTAAGACGGCACTCAACGAGCTGTATAGGGCCATCAGCAAACAAGAAAATGCTCACCCAGAGGCGGCGCTCCTACTGGCCGGGGACTTTAATGCAGGAAAACTGATTTCTATCAGCATGTTAAATGTGCAACCAGAGGAAAAAAAAAACTCTAGACCACCTTTACTCCACACACAGAGACGTGTACAAAGCTCTCCCTCGCCCTCCATTTGGCAAATCAGACCATAAGTCTATCCTCCTGATTCCTGCTTACAAGCAAACACTAAAGCAGGAAGTACCAGTGACTCGCTTAATAAGGAAGTGGTCAGATGACACAGATGCTTAGCTACAGGACTGTTTTGCTAGCACAGACTGGAATATGTTGCGGGATTCTTCCAATGGCATTGAGGAGTACACCACATCAGTCACTGGCTTCATCAATAAGTGCAATGTTGACATTGTCCCCACAGTGACTGTACGTACATACCCCAACCAGAAGCCATGGATTACCAGCAACGTCCTCGCTGAGCTAAAGGTTAGAGCTGCCGCTTTCAAGGAGCTGGACGCTAACCTATTAACTTATTAGAAATCCTGCTATGCCCTCCGACGAACCATCCAACAGGCAAAGCGTCAATACAGGACTAAAATTGAATCATACTACACAGGCTCCGACGCTCGTCGGATGTGGCAGGGCTTGCAAACTATTACGGACTACAAAGGGAAGCACAGCCGCGAGCTGCCCAGTGACACAAGCCTACCAGATGAGCTAAATAACTGCTATGCTCGCCTCGAGGCAAGCAACACTGACACATGCATGAGAGCATCAGCTGTTCCAGGCGACTGTATGATCACGCTCTCCATAGCTGATGTGAGTAAGACCTTTAAACAGGTCAACATTCACAAGGCAGACGGATTAGATGGATTACCAGGACGTGTACTCCGAGCATGCACTGACCAACTGGCAAGTGTCTTCAATTACGTTTTCAACCTGTCCCTGACCGAGTCTGTAATACCAGCATGTTTCAAGCAGACCACCATAGTTCCTGTGCCCAATAACACTAGGATAACCTGCCTAAATGACTACCAACCCGTAGCACTCACGTCTATAGCCATGAAGAAAACCCTAGACCCACTCCAATTTGCATGCCGCCCCAACAGATCCACAGATGATGCAATCTCTATTGCACTCCACACTGCCCTTTCCCACCTGGACAAAAGGAACACCTACGTAAGAATGCTATTCATTGACCACAGCTCAGCGTTCAACACCATAGTGCCCTTAAAGCTCATCACTAAGCTAAGGACCCTAAGACTAAACACTTCCTTCTGCAACTGGTTCCTGGACTTCCTGACGGGCTGCCCCCAGGTGGTAAGGGTAGGTAACAACACATCTGCCACGCTGATCCTCAACACAGGGGCCCCTCAGGGGTGCATGCTCAGTCCCCTCCTGTACTCCCAGTTCACCCATGACTGCATGGCCAGGTACAACTCCAACACCATCATTAAGTTTGCCGATGACACAACAGTGGTAGGCCTGATCACCGACAACGACAAGACAGCCTACATGGAGGAGGTCAGAGACCTGGCAGTGTGTTGCCAGGATAACAACCTCTCCCTCAACGTGATAGACAGAGGAGATGATTGTGGGCTACAGAAAAAGGAGGACAGAGCACACCCCCATTCTCATCACCAACAAACTATCACGGTCCAAACACACCAAGACAGTCGTGAAGAGGGCATGACAACACCTATTCCCCCTCAGGAGACTGAAAAGATTTGGCATGGGTCCTCAGATCCTCAAAAGGTTTTACAGCTGCACCATCGAGAGCATCCTGACTGGTTGCATCACAGCCTGGTTTGGCAACTGCTCGGCCTCCGACTGCAAGGCACTACAGAGGGTAGTGCGTAGTGGGCTAAGCTTCCTGCCATCCAGGACCTCTATACCAGGCAGTGTCAGAGGAAGGCCCAAGAAATTGCCAAAGACTCCAGCCACCCTAGTCATAGACTGATCTCTTTGCTATCGCACGTCAAGCAGTACTGGAGCGCCAAGTCTAGGTCCAAAAGGCTTCTTAACAGCTTCTAGCCCCAATCCATAAGACTCCTGAACAGCTAATCAAATGGCTACCTAGACTGTTTGCATTGTCCCCACCCCACCCCCCATTTTTATGCTGCTGCTACTCTGTTTATTATCCATGCATATTCATACCTCGATTAACCGGTGCCCCCAGACATTGACTCGGTACCGGTACCCCCTGTATATAGCCTCACTACTGTTATTCTATTGTTGTTCCTTAATTATTATTACTTTTACTTCAGTTTATTTTAGTAAATACTTTCTTAACACTTTTTCTAAAAACTGCATTGCTGGTTAAGGGCTTGTAAGTAAGCATTTCACTGTAAGGTCTACACCTGTTGTGTTCGGCGCATGTGACAAATACAATTTGATTTGATTTGATTTTGTCGTGTGGTATGCATGGATTAGAGAATTAACCTGGAGGAATCCATTGAAGGGTTTAGGTGGGCTATCTGGGAGGTATTGTATGTATATTTGTAGACAGTATTTTGAGTTTCTTAAACAGAGGGGAAGATGGAGCCAAGTAGTTAGAGAAGGTGTAGCCACCTCTCATTTATTCTGTGTGATGAGTCATTTGTGTAGGTAGGAAGCATACTGTATCTACTGTCCCAGAAAATATTGCAGTAAATGAGATATGGCTAAATTAAGCTGTAGTATAGTGTTAGGAACCAAACCAATAATCTTTCTGATGATACCAATGGACTTCATCACTTTGCTGCAGACAAAGTGAATATGATATTTCCAGGACAACTTTTCATCAACTAGAACACCTAGGTATCTGGTGGATGAAACCTGGTCCATTTCACTCCCAGCCAGAATTGAGACAGAGGGAAAGATTTGAGATTCTGCCTGTTTTTTTCCCTTCTTATTCTTACCACTTCCCTTTCATCTTCTGCACATTCTACCATTCCAGTGTTTAATTGCTATATAGTAATTACTTCGCCACCACGGCCGATTTATTGCCTTAGCTCTCTTATCCTACCTCATTTGCACATGCTGTATATAGATTTTTCTACTGTATTATTGATTGTATGTTTGTTTATTCCATGTGTAACTCTGTGTCGTTGTATGTGTCGAACTGCTTTGCTTTCTCTTGGCCAGGTCGCAGTTGCAAATGAGAACTTGTTCTCAACTAGCCTACCTGGTTAAATAAAGGTGAAATAAATAAAATAAATAAAACCAGCAGGGTAAGTTGGCTAGCTTATTTACAGATATCGACACAAGCGCATCAGCCATCACCAGTGGGAAGCCTATGCTTCATCTTCATCATTGAGTGAGTCTGTGTCACTGGAACGTTTATTTTGTAGCCTACTGTTGTCAATACTATACACTGAGTGTATACAAAACATTAGGAACACCTTCTGAAAATGTAGTTGCACCACCCTTTCGCCTTCAGAAGAGCCTCAATTTGTCGGGGCGTGGACTCTACAAGGTGTCGAAAGTGTTCCACAGCGGCGCTGCATGTTGACTCCAATGCTTCCCACGGTTGTGTCGAGTTGGCTGGATGTCCTTTGGGTGGTGGACCACTGTTGATGCACACGGGAAACTGTTGAGCATGAAAAACCCAGCAGCGTTGCAGTTCTTGACACATTCAAACCGGTGCGCCTGGCACCTACTACCGTATCCTGAATGGCACACATACACAATTCATGTCTCAATTGTCTCAAGGCTTGAAAATCCTTCTTTAACCTGTCTCCTCCCCTTCATCTACACTGATTAAAGAGGATTTAACAAGTGACCTCAATAAGGGATCATAGCTTTCACCTGGATTCACCTGGCTAGTCTATGTAATTGAAAGAGCAGGTGATCCTAATGTCTTGTACACTCAGTGTATACTATATAACAGGGTTTCCGTTCGGAAAATTTGGCACAGGACAAGTGACTGGGAAGATTTACATTTATCGGACATTTGAGAAATGCACCAGTCATCCATATGTATTGGGTGGGTAACTCATTGTGGCAGCCATGCAGCCAGCGCCATGCAGCACCCATGCAGCCAGCACCATGCAGCACCCATGCAGCCAGCACCATCAATAAACGAGGGATATTGGCCAAATGAGCCACATTCACATGTCCTTAAAAGCAGCCTATAACAAATGACAAAAACACTATTCCTTGTTTTTCAATGTGTAGCATAACTTCATAGCATATTGTTTTATTGTGTTTTACAGCTGTCAAAGATTTGAGCACTAAATGCATCCGCACATTGCATGCATAGGCCTATAGGCTTAGAGTCCACTGTCTGATATGAATATTTTAAAAAATACATATAAAGGAAGAGAAGCTTAGGCAGAGAGAGAGAGAGAGAGAGAGAGAGAGAGAGAGAGAGAGAGAGAGAGAGAGAGAGAGAGAGAGAGAGAGAGAGAGAGAGAGAGATGTCGGTGGCATGCTATTACACCAACATGCATTTCTTTATTCCTATCAGATAGGCTACTGAGTCTGCTATACAGCAGTGGCGGTCGGTGCCATTTAAGATGAGGGAGGACGATAATTTATTTTATTGCCTTATTTCTATTACTGCATATTGGATGACGGTCATTCATATTCCATTGTCCCAGCTCAATGTGACGTTGATAAGTTTAGGCTGCTACATGATACTCAAATTTTCCCTACACCCATCATGAGGTTGCTACAACCTGGCCTTTGAATGAAAGTTTACAACGTAGGTGCACAGGTCGAGAGAAATTTGAGTGATCAACCTGACAAACATTGACACATTCAATACCACCTTGCACAATCTTGCACAATCTTGCCTGCATCTAGCTGATCTAGAGTGTAATCATTAGTCCAACAGTTGCAAACGAGAGTTTCTATTGGACAAATTCAGGTATGTTTATCCGTTTCGTTCCGTTTGCTTCCGTTTAAGAAACGTTTTTCAACAGAATCGGCGGAATGAGTAGACCTCTGCTCACAGGCAACACAGTTCACTTTCATAGCAGTCACATAGAAACAGCACGATCCCTATGACCATTTGATAATTCCTCCTTTCACCTTTTCCCTTTGCTTGTGGACTTTAGTGCACAACACATCAGCTGTCTGTGACCTACCAAAAAGAACTTTCCAAGCCAAACCTTCATATTATAACTGCTAACCGCTACATACAGCCTTCATCATTGTCACCATATTAGCTAACATCAAGTCAACAAAGCTACTAGAACTAACGCGCCAGTAAACCCGCTACAATCATGCAGTACAGTGTACAGTTAGCAAGCAGTTTTGCAGTTACATCGGCGGGCCCAGGTCAGGTGGCAATAAACTCATAAAACAAAAAGCACACCTTGACTTGGAAGAGTTCCAGTGTTTGGTAGCGATAGCCTGCTAGGTAACACAGCATCCCTCTCTGTTTAAGGCGTGTGCTTGAGTAGGCTAAATTAGCTAGCTGCATTGGCTAGCTAAGTAGGTGAAAGTGAAAACAATACAAAATATAGCTTTCTCTCTCTTGCTTCTCCTTAATTTTTAAAGAAATGAATTTGTTCAAAACTGTTCAACTATTGTCTTTCTCTCTCTTTGAGTCAACTGCTCATCACATTTTATGCACTGCAGTGCTAGCTAGCTGTAGCTTATGCTTCAGTGCTAGAGTCATTCTCTGATCCATTGATTGGGTGGAAAACATGTCAGTTCATGCTGCAAGAGCTCTGATAGGTTGGAGGTAGTCCTCCGGAAGTCTATGGAAGGGGGTGAGAACCTCGAGCCTCCTGGGTTTGTATTGAAGTCAAAGTACCCAGAGGAGGACGGAAACTAGCTGTCCTCTGGCTACACCGTGGTGCTACCCTATAGAGTACTGTTGAGGCTACTGTAGATCATCATTGCAAAACAGAATCTGTTTAAATAAAGATAAGCATTATCTCCGGTAGGCCTAAAACATTCTTCCTCACCTCAAGTTCAACTGCAAGAGTCAGCTGGAGCACTGGTGCGCACTGCCTTCATAACATAGGCCTGCAGTATAAAAGGCTAACAGCCACACCACACCAAGCTTTCACAAAAGTTTCAAAACTTTATTAGGGTAATATCAAAAGTATCAAGCCATTGTTGATAGGGAAAATACAAGCAGGATATTATGTCGCAGCAAACACAACATTATAGTTGGAATTTAATTTGGCCAAATATTTTTTTTATAAATAATGTTTCTACCTGAATAGCTAGTTGCACTTTGTGTGGTATTAAACATATTCTGCTAATGTCTTCTATCATGTAAATGACATAACATTGCATGAAATCTGTATATAAAAGGCCCATTTTCCCCCATGACCCTGCTAAAAAAATATCCTAAAAACGTGTCTGCTCAACTGTATGCTGCTTCACAAATGCGATTATAGATGCATGCAATTCTTAATTATAAAGGGGACCCCCCCCAACTTAAAACGTCTTACCAGTGAATACAATGAAGTTGGATTTTAACATTTAAGATAATTTGTTCATCTGGAACCATTCAGAAAACTTGGCCATGCCTGAGTTCGCTTCATTGATTAATGAATCAAAATTATTGTGTGATCAAATCAAGTTGGTATCATCAGCAAAAATAATGGGAAGTATGGTAGAAGACACAGCAGCAACGTCATTGAAATACTGTAGATCAGGAATAACAAAGGTCCAAGGATCGAACCCTGTGGTATGCCACAGGATATCTTGGCCCTGGTAGATGCACAACCATTTGCATATACAAATTGTTCTCTATCATAAACATAACTTTATAAGCATGTATATGTATCATCATGAAAACCATAATAATGCAATTTAGCAAGTAATATTTCATCATCAACCACGTTGAACGCTTTGTATAAATCTAGAAAGATGCCAAGAGCGTTGATTGATGACTTTATTTTGTTTGAGGATTCTTGGAATTTGTTAGTAAAATATACAGTATATTTTTTGATATCCGAAGTAGATGGGCAAATTTGTTTGTACTGTATACAGTGATACAACAGCCATAAAAACATAAATATTCCATCTCAAAACATATCAGAATAGCTCCAAATAAAATGTCAGCCTGAATGAAGGGTAATATTAAAGCCAGAAATACAGCTGACAACTCTGTGGAATAGCATAACAGGTTCAATGTTGACACTCTATGATACACCCATAGAGGCCTCGAGAGGTCAAAAGGCCATTGTAGCATAGGCAGCGCTATTAATTGGCTTCCACCATTTTAATGTAGTCAACTGGGTGGGACATCCAACTTCATTGGTTGATCCCTCCTGGTGACCCTGTCAGAGTCATGTCCAACCGGGTCATCAGGAGGGATCAACCAATCATGAAGAAGAAAATGTACTACTTCAAAATGGAGATGCCTCAATGGCGCTGCCCATGCTATCACATACACTATAATGGCACAGATACAAAGATGAGTCCTTTATCTACATTACATGACCAAAAGTATGTGACCTAATCGTCAAACATCTCATTCCAAAATCATGGGCATTAATATGGAATTGGTCCCCCCTTTGCTGCTATAACAGCCTCCACTCTTCTGGGAAGGCTTTCCACTAGATGTTGGAACATTGCTGCGGGGACTTGCTTCCATTCAGCCACAAAAGTATTAGTGAGGTCGGGCATGAATGTTGGGTGATTAGGCCTGGCTCGCAGTCGGCATTCCAATTCATCCCAAAGGTGTTTGATGGGGTTGAGGTCAGGGCTCCTTGCAGGCCAGTCAAGTTCTTCCACACCGATCTCAGCAAATCATTTCTGTATGGGCCTCGCTTTGTGCACGCGGGCATTGTCATGCTGAAACAGGAAAGTTCCTTCCCCAAACTTTTGCCTCAAAGTTGAATGCACATAATCGTCTACAAGGTCATTGTATGCTGTAGCGTTAAGATTTCACTTCACAGGAACTAAGGGGCCTAGCCCGAACCATGAAAAACAGCCCAGACCATTATTCCTCCTCTACCAAACTTTACAGTTAGCAATATACATTCGGGCAGATTCTTCTCCTGGCATCCACCAAACCCATATTGGTCCGTCGGACTGCCAGACGGTGAAGCGTGATACATCACTCCAGAGAATGTTTCCACTGCTCCAGAGTTCAATGGAGGCAAGCTTTACATCACTCCAGCAGTCGCTTGGTATTGCTCATGGTGATCTTAGGCTTGTGTGCGACTGCTCGGCCATAAAAACCCATTTCATGAAGTTTCCGATTAACAGTTCTTGTGCTGACGTTGCTTCCAGAGGCAGTTTGGAACTCGGTAGTGAGTGTTGCAACCAAGGATAGGCAATTTTTATGTGCTTCAGCACTCGCGGTCACATTCTGTGAGCTTGTGTGGCCTACCACTTTGCGGCTGAGCCGTTGATGCTCCTAGATGTTTCCACTTCATAATAACATCACTTACATTTGAGAAGGGCAGCTCTAGCAGGGCAGAAATCTTACAAAATGACTTGTTGGAAAGGTGGCATCCTATGACAGTGCCACGCTGAATATCACTGAGCTCTTCAGTAAGGCCAATGTATTGCCAATGTTTGTCTATGGAGATTGCATGGCTGTGTACTCAATTGTATACACCTATCAGCAACAGGTGTGGCTGAAATATCAAAATCCACTAATTTGAAGGTGTGTCCACATACTTTTGTATATATAGTGTATCTCTATGGATATACCTGAGCCACTCTCTGAGTTTGCAAGGTCCCCAAAAAGTGATGGAGACAAGACATGCATCCTCTGATCATTGATCTTAATAACCCATATACAGAATTACCCTATAAAACAAGGGTTGTGTTCATTAGGGCACACAACGGAAAACCTTTTCAAACATTCTGCAACAGAAAATGGAAATTAGTGATTCTAGCTGAACAAAGTCCAAGGTAGTCCCTCCCTGTTTCAGCACATTTGAACACGGTTTGTTTGGTGCCCAATGAACACGGCCCTGCATTTAACAACCTTTTTGAAAGATTTTTTATGGATTACTTGTACATCATACAGAGGACAATATACATGTGTAAGTGATGAAAAACGGGTCCGACATCGATGTTGTGTAGCCCTCGCTTTCTTGAGGCGGCGGTGGCTTGCTGTAGTCACCAATCAGCCAGAGTGGCCAGGGAGCCATTACATGAGGATGATTGATTGGGTAGATGGAATCTGGAGGGCCAGATTAGGTAACCCATGCGTCACGATGGAGAGGATCGGAGACGGGGTATAAGAGATGTAAGAACAGATTCAACTTTTATTCAAGATTGTCATGAGAGGTCATGCCAGGTCGGAGACCACCGACTGAGTCCATAGTCCAAAACAAACAGTGAACATCTGTAGCCTGGTGCCAGATCTGTTTGTGCTCTATAATGAACTCCTATGGTTGTTGCCAAGACTGCAAAAAGATATCTGGCAGGGGATTGATTGGGATTAAAAGGGGATGGACAACCTGCCAGGAAATAACTAAGAAAACTATAAATAAAGTGTTCAAAAAAAGAGGAAATAACTAACAAATTACCACTTTTTTTCTCATTGCCCTTACTTTTGGAATCTGGATGGGTTGCTGTGGCGTTCATTTGTTTACATAAAAGTCTTATAATAACTTGTACTTATCCTACTATTGAACTCCAGAAATATAGAACTTCAAAGTAATCATCTGGCTTTGATCATAAATAGTACAGTAGGTAGCATTTCTTAAAATGCCAAAGATAATTTAATTAGGAACCAGATGCTATTTGTTTCGCTTTTGCTGATTACATTTCCCCAAAAGGGTAAAGTATAGACTCAACCCTGTACTAAAAAGGATTTCTTTGGACTGCCATTTACAGTTATCATACCTCACATCGGCTGAACTGATTCAATCAAGATGTGAATGTAGATGTCAGAAAATGACAGTGTGCAGTAGCAAATGAAACAGGGTGGCTTTTGTTGAAACACAGTATAGTGTTGTGTGTACATGTTTACTCCATGTTTACTCCATTTAGATATATTTATATCATAACTTCTGCCCCTCACAGTGTTGAGAAGGACCCGCACCCTCTCTCATACACTACAATCACACAACAGGGCTAACCTGAACCGTACTGCATTTGATATAGGCTTTTCAAATAGTATTTTTCAGCACAGTTCCACAAACTATGTTGAATTCTCCCAGTACAGCTTGGCTTGGCTCAGCTCTGTAGTGTAAAAAGGGGATCTGAGTCGGACCATCATTCTGCCTCAGACAAGAATGCTGTTCATTTAATTTAACCTTTATTTAACGAGTCATGGCAGAAGAACAAGAAACAAACTCTTATTTGCAATGTCGGCCTACCGGGGAACAGTGGTTTAACTGCCTCGTTCAGGGGCAGAATAACATATTTTTACCTTGTCAGCTCTGGGATTCAATCCGGCAACCTTTCGGTTACAGGCCCAACGCTCTAACCACTAGGCTACCTGCCGCCCCCAAAATATCTCCACCCACTTGTTCACGAGTAACAACAGGTTGGCGAGCAACATGTTGAATGTATACATAATAATTACACCGGTCTGTTTCCTTTCCCCCCATGTTTCTATCGTATGCTTGCGAGGCCTGTGTGAGAGAGAGAGGTGCTTGCCAATCCAATCACGCACAGAACTGTAGGCGTGCGATGTGGGTGGCGTTTACGCTAGAGGAGCTCTTATCTGTTCAGGAACACACTGTGGATGGCATCTTAACACATATACTCAAATGACAGTCATTCATACAGTGTCTATCTGAATGTGTAATGAGCGAGGCGCGCA
This sequence comes from Salvelinus alpinus, assembly GCF_045679555.1. Taxonomy (NCBI): domain Eukaryota; kingdom Metazoa; phylum Chordata; class Actinopteri; order Salmoniformes; family Salmonidae; genus Salvelinus; species Salvelinus alpinus. Next base: position 27,008,776 of record NC_092088.1, read on the forward strand.
AATTGAGGATGAATTCGGTATTCTCTGGCTGCAATTAATGGAGTATCTCAGCAATGGTATTGTTGTAGTCGCATGACTAAATTATCATAAAATCAGAAGGTTTATTGACAACCAGACTGTGGTAATCGTTACAATGACCACACGATGACCCCTTCACTTGTTAAATATGTGTGTTGTCATTAATTTAAGGGTCCATATATTGTATACCACATATAATACCAACGTGAGCATGACATAACCCTTGACAGCGGCTTTTTCCCTCATAATCCCCTTACACAGTACATACAATCCCAACATAGAAAATCTTTAGGTCTGAAGCTAAATCTATTGTCTGTAGTTTAGGGTAGGGGTCAATTCCATGTCAATCTAGAAGATTAATATCAATCCAATTCATGAATGAGAAATTTGCCAGTTGTTTTCAAATGTGATTTTGTGTCAATTGTAGACTGCGTTGTATCCACACTTGAGTGATGAATATCCTTGCCTGCAGACCAGAAGACTTGCATTAGCTCCCTAAGGTGATGCCTAGGCTTTAGCTCAGAGGACTAACACTAGCTTGGATCTGGCACAGACCTCACTATTCTATCATAATTTCATACACTCAAAACAAATCTACTTTTGATTTAATCTGTCCTTTTCCTCATTTGTTTTCTCCTTATTTGTTTGTCAGTCCCCAATAACCTCTCTTCTCTCTTTTATAATTTCCCACCGCCACACTATAAAGGTCATGCTTCTCTCTCTACCTCCATCCCTCTCTACTTCCCCTCTCGCCCTCACCTCCCTTCAAAATAGCGGACCACATCTCTATGCTAATGAGGTGTGGCCGTGTTTTTTTGGAACAGTTGTACACAGGCCTTGGATGCTCCTCATGTGCACATTTTATACATGTAGCTTTCAGATGAGTGTTCTGTGGTTTGGGGTGTTCCCATTGAAATTCATGCAGGGACTCTTCCCAAACGTTATGGTCCATTGCAGTGCCACTACACATCAGGGTTTAACCATCGTACGTCATCCTAAAAGAGGTGACCACCGCCTTTTGACATCCTTCGCGGAGTTCCACAGAACACCCCATTCATATGCTAATGGGTATTCTCCACACTGGACAATGCCTCGACAACAAACTACATGCTAGACTCCAGATAAACAGCTCTCAAACAAAGATGGCCTATGGATAAGGGCTAATAATGTCAGGGTGGTGGGAGGGTGGGGTGGGGTGGGGTGGGTGGGGGGGGGCAGAGATGCCAACAGGCAGCTAGTTGTTTTGTAAAGCCTCTGGCGATCTGTAAACCGTAAACAGCAGATGTGTACAAATTTTTATGTTCCGGGTGTTAGCTTAGCATTTGAGAAAATGGGAATTTCAGTCCCTGACATCATACCTAGTTAGTCATGCATGTCTACCCAGTGGATTCCCCACGCAGCATAGACCAAATGGACATCTCTCACTGAACATCTGGGTGTAAATTAGTTCCGAAGATGACCCTTCGCTCAGATGAGCGAGAGGGCATCCAAGGAGAGGAGGAGAAGATTGGAGGAATATGTCTTCTCCCTCGACTCCCGTTATGTCAAAGGTAGAACAGGCGTTTATTTATTCCCGTAATACTCCTAGCTGATGGTGAGAACTGGATCCTGAACGCTCTCTTAACTCTCTCTCGTTTCCAACCATTTACTCGTAACGCCATGAGTCATCCTACATTACGGTGGTGTCATCTTTTACATTTTTCCTTTCTCTTTCTCTTTCTCTCCCTCCCTCTCTTTCTCTTTTGTCTCTTCAACATTTTTCGGGGACATAGTTGCCTCGTCAGTTTCTGGGCACTGAACCTGCAGCTGTCAGCTAAAGTAGCAGCAGCACCTCTGTACCCCTCTGCCCAGCTGAAAAATATGCACACAATGAAAACAAAACGTCATGCTCGCTCAGTTATATAACTGTCTGTCAACACACTGATATTATGATGTGGTATCTAGTAGCTAGACTGCAGATACGAGGGGAAGAGGCACAGTGAAATGTGTGTATTGAGGAAGGCATTGAGTGAGTATTGGGCTCTTTGTGTAAGGTACCCAGGTGTAGGTAAACAAACGAAGACGAATATGACTTGCTTTGATTAACTCTTTTGAACTTGAGCAGCTCTCTCTCCCTCCCACTAGTCTAGCACATTTCATAAAGTGGAAAATCCCACTCTAGTGAAAGACACAACACTTGTACAACACTTGTGCATACTTGTTTGCACATGCACATGCACGCACACACACAGTGTTGTAAAGTACTGAAGTAAAATACTTTAAATACTAATTAAGTCATTTTTTGGGGGGGTGCAGTGCCTTCAGAAAGTATTCACACCCCTTGACTTTTTCCACATTTTGTTGTGTTACAGCCTGAATTTAAAGTGTATTAAATTGAGATTTTTGGTTACTGGCCTACACACAATACCCCATCTAGTCAAAGTGGAATTATGTTTTTCTAAATGTTTACACATTAATAAAAAATGTCTTGAGTCAATAAGTATTCAACCCTTTGTTACGGCAAGCTGAAATAAGTTCAGGAGTAAAAATGTGCTCGCATAATAAGTTGCATGGACTCACTCTGTGTGCAATAATAGTGTTTAACATGATTTTTGATTGACTACCTCATCTCTCTACCCCACACATACAGTGCATTCGGGAAGTACTCAGACCCCTTAACTTTTCCCACATTTTGTTACGTTACAGCCTTATTCTAAAATTGATTACTTTTGAAATGGATTAAATCGTTTTTTCCCCAGCATCAATCTACACGCAATACTACCTAATGGCAAAGAAAAAAACTTTTTTTAGAAAATTGTGCACATTTATTCAAAATAAAAAATTGAAATATTACATTTACATAAGTATTCAGATATATTTACTCAGTATGTTGTTGCAGCACCTTTGGCAGCAATTACAGCCTCAAGTCTTCTTGGGTATGATGCTACAAACTTGGCACACCTGTATTTGGGGATTTTCTCCCATTCTTCTCTGCTCTCAAGCAGGTTGGATGGGAAGCGTTGCTGCACAGATATCTTCAGGTTTCTCCCGAGATGTTTGATCGGGTTCAAGTCTGGGCTCCTCCTGCTTTGTCTTGGCTGTGTGCTTAGGGGAGTTGTCCTGTTGGTGAACCTTCCCCGAGTGCTTTGGAGCAGGTTTTCATCAAGCATCTCTCTGTAATTTACTCCGTTCATCTTTCCTTCAATCCTGACTAGTCTTCCAGTTCCTGCCATTGAAAAACATCTCCACAGCATGATGCTGCCACCATCATGATCACCGTAGGGATGGTGACAGATTTCCTCCAGATGTGATGCTTGGCATTCAGGCCAAAGGGTTCACTCTTGGTTTCATCAGACCAGAGAATCTTGTTTTTCATGATCTGAGAGTCCTTTAGGTGCCTTTTGGCAAACCCCAAGTGGGCTGTCATCGGCCTTTTACTGAGGAGTGGCTTCCATCTGGCCACTCTACCATAAAGGCCTGATTGGTGGAGTGCTGCAGACATGGTTGTCCTTCTGGAAGGCCCTCCCATCTCCACAGAGGAACTCTGGAGCTCTGTCAGGATGACCATCGGGTTCTTGGTAACCTCACTAACCAAGGCCCTTCTCCCCCAATTGCTCAGTTTGGCCAGGCGGCCAGCCCTAGGAAGAGTCTTGGTGGTTCCAAACTTCTCCCATTTAAGAATGATGGAGGCCACTGTGTTCTTGGGGACCTTCAATACTGCAGACATTTTTTGGTACCCTTCCCCAGATCTGTGCATCGACACAATCCTCTCTCGGAGCTCTACGGACAATTCCTTCAACCTAATGGCTTGGTTTTTGCTCTGACATGCACTGTCAACTGTGGGACCCTATATAGACAGGTGTGTACCTTGCCAAAACGTATGTGTTATGGCTTTAACACCCCCTGCTATATTGTGGATAAAGAGTTGTCTGTCTAACAGAACACAGAGGATGTTCTTTAATGGAAGCCTCTCCAACATAATCCAGGTAGAATCAGGAATTCCCCAGGGCAGCTGTCTAGGGCCCTTGCTTTTTTCAATCTTTACTTAATGACCAGCCACTTGCTTTGAGTAAAGCCAGTGTGTCTATGTATGCGGATGACTCAACCCTATACACGTCAGCTACTACAGTGACTGAAATGGCTGCAACACTTAACAAAGAGCTGCAGATAGTTTCAGAGTGTGTCACGACTTCCGCCGAAGTCGGTCCCTCTCCTTGTTCAGGCGGTGTTCGGTGGTCGACGTCACCGACCTAGCCATCACTGATCCATTTTTAATTTTCCATTGGTTTTGTCTTGTCTTCCTTCACACCTGGTTCTAATCCCATTAATTACATGTTGTGTATTTAACCCTCTGTTTCCCCTCATGTCCTTGTCGGAGATTGTTTGATTGTATGTTTGTGTATTATGTGTTGGTGCGCGACGGGTTTTGTACCCACTTTTTATTATTTTGTCATTTTGGTTTTGGAGTTTTGTGAAGCACTGATTAAACGACTCCATTTATACCAAGTTCGATTCTCCTGCGCCTGACTTCCCTGCCACCAACACACACCCATTACAGAGTGGGTGGCAAGGAATAAGTTAGTCCTAAATATTTCTTCAACTAAAAGCATTGTATTTAAGACAAATCATTCACTAAACCCTAAACCTCAACTAAATCTTGTAATAAATCATGCGGAAATTGAGCACGTTGAGGTGACTAAACTGTTTGGAGTAACCCTGGATTGTAAATTGTCATCCATAATAAATACAAATACAAACGTCCAATTAATTGAATTTCCCACAGGTAGACTCCAATCAAATGGTAGAAACATCTCAAGGATGATCAATGGAAACAAGATGCACCTGAGCTCAATTTTGAGTCTCATAGCAAAGGGTCTGAATACTTATGTAAAGAAGGTATTTATTGTTTTAATACATTTGCAAACATTTCTAGAAACCTGTTTTCACTTTGTCATTGTGGGGTATTGTGTGTAAATTGATGAGGAACATTTTTTATTTCATTTATTTTAGAATAAGGCTGTAACGTAACAACATGTGGAAAAGGGGTGTACTGAATTCTTTCTGAACGCACTGTACAATTTTCTGTAAGGTCCCTGAGTCAAGCAGCGAATTTCAAACACAGATTCAACCAGGAAGTTTTTCCAATCATGGTGAAGCTATTAATTAATATTGATCAATACAACCAGTCACTACAAATATATGGGTGTCCTTCCTAACTCAGTTGCCGGAGAGGAAGGAAACCGCTCAGGGATTTCACCATGAGGCCAATGGTGACTTTAAAACAGTTACAGAGTTTAATGGCTGTGACAGGAGAAAACTGAGGATCGATCAACAACATTGCAGTTACTCCACAATACTAACCTAATTGACAGTGAAAAGAAGGAAGCTTGTACAGAATAAAAATCTTCCAAAACATGCATCCTGTTTGCAACAAGGCACTAAAGTAATACCCAACATAATGTAGCAATTCAGTTTTGGTCCTGAATACAAAGTATTATGTTTGGGGCAAAACCAATACAACACATTACTGAGTACCACTCTCCATATTTTCAAGCATAGTGGTGGCTGCATCATGGTATGGGTATGCTTGTAATCGTGAAGAACTGTTGATTTTTTCAGGATAAAAAAAGTAACAGAATGGAGCTGAGCACAGGCAAAATCCTAGAGGAAAACCTGGTTCAGTCTGCTTTCCACCAGACACTGGGAGATGAATTCACCTTTCAGCAGGACAATAACCTAAAACACAAGGCCAAATATACACTAGAGTTGCTTAAAAAGACGACATTGAATCTTCCTGAGTGGCTTAGATTCTAACATGTATTGACTCAGGGGTGTGAATACTTACGTAAATTACATATTTCTGTATTTCATTTTTAATAAATTTGCAAACATTTCTAAAACATGTTTTCACTTTGCCAATATGGGGTATTGTGTGTAGATGGGTGAGAATAAAATATAAGTAATAAATGTTCAATTCAGGCTGTAACACAACAAAATGTGGAATAAGTCAAGGGGTATGAATACCTACTCAAGGCACTATCTTTACTTTACTATTTCTATTTTAGAAAATGTTTACTTATACTTCACTACATTCCTAAAGAAAATAATGTACTTTTTACTGCATACATTTTCACAGACATCCAAAAGTACTCGTTACAGGAAAATGGTCCAATTCACACACTTATCGAGAGGACATCCCTTGTCATTCCTACCGCCTCCGATCTTACGGACTCACTAAACACAAATAATTCATTTTTAAATTATGCTGAGTGTTTGAGCGTGCCCCTGGGTATCCGTAAAAAAAATAAAACATGTAAATTGTGCCATCTGGTTTGCTTAATCTAAGGAATGTGAAATTACATTTACTTCTGATGCTTAAGTATATTTCAGTCATTACATTTACTTTTGATGCTCAAGTAGGCCATGTTAAAAACCAAATACTTTTAGACTTTTAATCAAGTTGCATTTCACTGGCTGACTTTCACTTTTACTTCTATTACGGTATCTTTAATTGAATTAAGTATGACAATTGGGTACTTTTTCCCCTCACACACACATACACACACACACATACACACACACACACACACACACACACACACACACACACACACACACACACACACACACACACACACACACACACACACACACACACACACACACACACACACACACACACACACACACACACACACACACACACACACACACACACACACACACTCACCATCTCCACCTGTCGCGGGTCCAGCTGAAGGGGCACAGCGGACGGGACTGAGAACTGGATCTTGGTTTTCCTCTCCTTGTCCTTGGCATCTGCGTCCATCTCTGCAGGCAGCACCGGGTCTATAGCAGCTCTGACAGTCCGACCGTTCGACAAGGAGCCAAGCCACAGATGGCAAAGGTAGAACAACTTGGATGGCTGCTCGCTTGTTCACTCCACTGGCAATTCACTGAACCCTGATGCTATCCCTTGAGAAAACAAACGCAGGACTGCAAGTTAAATTGATCTCATTGACCATGCACTGGGCTTTGACTTGGAATTTCCCCTCCTCTCCTCTGCAATCGTTTTTCTCTTTTATTTGGGTGTGTGGTCTTTGGTGCTCCTTCTTTCGCACTCTTCCTGACTCGTGCTCACACGCTCTCTCTATTTGTCTGCCTGTGTTGAGGCTGTCAACTAGGTCTGCCTCTCTGTGAGTGGTTGGAGAGAGAGAGAGGGGGGAGAGGGAGAGAGTAAGAGAGAGAGAGAGAGAGAGAGGAGGGGGATTGAGTGTGTGAGTGCGCAATGTTAAACTGAAGATGATTGGAGCTCAGTATAAAACATAATCTCGCCATGTGCTGCTGTAGTGTTTCGTGTCCTTGAACCTTACTATTCTGTCTGTGTGTGTGCGTGTGCGCGTGCGCGTGCGTGTGTGTGCGTGTGCGTGTGTGTGTGTGTGTGTGTGTGTGTGTGTGTGTATAATGGAAAAGATGCATGTACTGTAGTAGGGAAAAAACAAGCTTCCACGTCATATCAGATGAGGAACCTTAAAGTAATACTAAAGTCAAAACACCATTTCAGTAATGTATCAAAAGTCCAACTTGAAAACTCTTCAGGAAACAAAACGTACATTGAGCCTGTCACTAAATGACTAAGTTAAAATCCTGATACTGTTCAACAATGCTACAGAATAACAGAGCGTTGCCACTGGCTGATACAACATTGATGGAATTAGATTTAGTCTAATGGTTTGAAATGTTCCCATTGCATGCATGTTGTGTTCATGAAAATGTGAGCAGGGCACCTCAAACAAACCCTAGTCAATACATAAACCAATCGTTTTATTCAGTTTTAAATCTTCATTGTCTTTTTTCAACCTTCATCATTGCATTTCAAGAAATGCTAGACAAAATCCCTTACACACACAGCATAGTAATAAAACAATGGAATTGCAATGGAAAACCCTATTGCCATGGCAACTATTACTGTACACATGGTATTGTGTATTAGTGTTACAGCAGCCAGTCCTAGTGCCCAGAGGGAGGGATGGAGGGAGGAAGGGAGATGGGGGGGAATGGGGAAAACAGGGAGGGATGTATAGGAGACAGGGCGAAAGGATTGGAGGGCAGGTTGTGAGAGGAAGAACGGAAGGAGGAGGAGAGGAATCACAGCTCACATGTAAACACAAACAGCTGTGTGCAGTTGGAGTGGCCTCGCCCTGTCTGTCTGTCTGTCTGTCTGTCTGTCTGTCTGTCTGTCTGTCTGTCTGTCTGTCTGTCTGTCTGTCTGTCTGTCTGTCTGTCTGTCTGTCTGTCTGTCTGTCTGTCTGTCTGAGCCTAGTGCCAGTCAGAGCTGGACAGGGCAGGGGGTCAGCAGGGCACTGGGCTGCTTACTGACGCGTAGCACTAGCTACACATAAAGTGAGCGAGGGAGGGAGTGGGAGGGAGGGACAGAGAGGTAGATGGAGGGAGGGAGGTGGAGAGAGGAAGAGAGAAGCAGAAGGAGGGAGGAAAGAGAGGGAGGGATGGACGCAAAAAAGGGAAAGAGAGGCGAAAAAAGAAATGAGGGGGAGAGAGAGAGGGTGAGTGGGTGAGAGAGAAATAGTAATTATATGGGGGAGGGGGGGATAAATTGTTAATACACTTGTAATTGAATGCAAATTAAAGCAGAATCTAGTGTTTTGACCTGCAGCTGTGAAAGCAATCACCTCCACTACATGCTGATAAATCACACAGGTAAAGATGCAGATGTGAACAGTTATTTACTGGTGGAGGCTCCACCTGGGAAAACAGCCAGTGGACTTAACTGGGGCACCAGAGACTCCAAGAATGTACAATACTGTATTATTCCATCTGCAGTTTTCGGCTTCTTCCGCTATAGGCTCTGGTCAAAAGTAATGCACTATGTAGGGGATAGGGCTCCATTTGGGACACAGCCATCTTCTGCATCTCTACCAACGGCAGGTGATGGTAGCTGGGAGCAGCCTTCTGGTTGCCAGTTCACCTAACAGTACTATTGCCAGGCCCGGGATTCAAACCACTCACGTACACGTTCCCATGGGATTGAGCTGCACTGTGATTATTGCAGTTGCAACACATTTCAAGGTGTCTTCATTTCTACAGTAAATGTGGAACGGACTGCCATGGGAAAAGATGAAGAACTTGAGAGGATCGTGAAGCTATGCTACTGTAATATAGATGGCGCCCTCTACCTTTCAAGAGTAGCGGATTGCCATTTTCATAACTAAGATTGGCACAACACACATGCCAGGGCTAGGGGAGGGGAAAAAGGTGTGCACATCCAAACAATATGTAATAAGCATACACACACACAACCCCCTCCCCCCTCCCTCCAAATAGCCCCTCCCCCCACCCCTCCTCCCTTAACCCACACCCAGGATATGACATAAGCTGATAAGAGCAGGCACCGAGGGCAACGTGGGGGCACGATGAGCAGGTCTCTCTCATCACTCTAAACTAAGGCTAAATACAGAGATTACCCCACTGCTGCCACTGCTCCTCCTCCTCTGTCAGTCCTGTGATTATGATGGGTTGCGTCCCAAATGGCACCCTATTCCCCATGAGGTGTTCTACTTCTGACCAGGTCCCATAGGGCTCAAGTCAAATTCAGTGCACTACATAGGGAATAGGGTGCCATTTGGGACGCGGCCATGGTGATCTCCACAGATTCACAGACTCTGCTGAATGAGGACAGGAGAGGAGAGAGGCCACAAATTGATGGGATTAATCCACAGAGAGAAGGGGGGGGGGGGGGGAGATGGAGAGAGATGGAAAGGGGGTGAAAGATAACGGAAGGGAGAGAGAGGGGGAGAGGGAGAGGGAGAGAGAGGGGGGGAGAGGGAGAGAGAGGAAAAGAGAGAGAGAGAGAGAGAGAGAGAGAGAGAGAGAGAGAGAGAGAACAATGTTTAAAAATCATGTGTTCGGTTTGTGTTTATGAACATTTAGGCCTATACAATTCACCATGGAGAAAAATTGAATCGTTGTTGGTCATGGTCATGGTCATGGTTGGGTACAATTCCTTTTCAATTCAGTAAATTCATGTAATAAACCCGAAATTCCAATTATCCGCAATGTTTCTGTATGAGAAAAATGTGGAATTGGAATTTCAGTTAACCCCAAACCTGGTGGTGGCATCAACCAGTCTTGTTGCCAATGTAAAAAGGGCCTCACAATGATGGATGTGTAGGTATACTACTAAAGTACCTGTATACAACCACTAGATGTCACCCATGCATCATATTCAGAGTCAGTGCTCAAAGGTGCTGATTTATACACTGATTGTACAAAACATTAAGAACACCTGCTCTTTCCACGACATGGAATGAACTGGTGAATCCAGGTGAAAGCTATCATCCCTTATTGATGTCACTTGTTAAATCCACTTCAATCAGTGTAAATGAAGGCGAGGAGACAGGTTAAATAAGTATTTTTAAGCCTTGAGACAATTGAGACGTGGATTGTGTATGTGTGCCATGTGTGCCATGGGCAAGACAAAACATTTAAGTGCCTTTGAACGGGGTATGGTAGTAGGTGCCAGCGCACCGGTTTGTGTCAAGAACTGCAACACTGCTGGGTATTTCACACTCTACAGTTTCCAGGTGTGTATCAAGAATGGTCCACCACCCAACGGACATCCAGCCAACTTTATATAACTGTGGGAAGCATTGGAGTCAACATGGGCCAGCATCCCTGTGGAACGGTTTTGACACCTTGTAGACCCCATGCCCTGACGAATTGTGACTGTTCTCAGGGCAAAAGGGGAGGGGCTCTGCAACTCAATATTAGGAAGGTGTTCTTAATGTTTGGTGTACTCAGTGAACACCAACTGGCATATTACACTTTAATGCATTTAACCAGCTTCAATCCCTTCAGGGGGAACAGAAACAGAGTCATAGGCTATTAGGGCCGTATACAGTTGAAGTCAGAAGTTTACATACACTTAGGTTGGAGTCATTAAAACTCCTTTTTTCAACCACTCCACAAATATCTTGTTAACAAACTATAGTTTTGGCAAGTTGGTTAGGACATTTACTTGTGCATGACACAAGTCATTTTTCCAACAATTGTTTACAGACAGATTATTTCACTTACAATTCACTGTATCATAATTCCAGTGGGTCAGAAGTTTGCATACACTAAGTTGACTGTGCCTTTAAATAGCTTGGAAAATTCCAGAAAATTATGTCATGGCTTTAGAAGCTTCTGATAGGCTAATTGACATAATTCGAGTCAATTGGAGGAAACGCGTTCTGTCTCCTAGAGATGAACGTACTTTGGTGCGAAAAGTGCAAATCAATCCCAGAACAACAGCACAGTCCTTGTGAAGAGGCTGGAGGAAACAGGTACAAAAGTATCTATATTCACAGTAAAACGAGTCCTATATCGACATAACCTGAAAGGCCTCTCAGCAAGGAAGAAGCCACTGCTCCAAAACCGCCATAAAAAAAGCCAGTCTGTGGTTTGTAACTGCACATGGGGACATTGGAGAAATGTCCTCGGGTCTGATGAAAAAAATTGAACTGTTTGGCCATAATGACCATCGTTATGTTTGGAGGAAAAAGGGGAGGCTTGCAAGCCGAAGAACACCATCCCAACCGTGAAGCACGGGGGTGGGAGCATCATGTTGTGGGGGTGCTTTGCTGCAGGAGGGACTGGTGCACTTCAAAAAATAGATGGCATCATGAGGGAGGAAAATTATGTGGATATTTTGAAGCAACATCTCAAGACATCGGTCAGGAAGTTAAAGCTTGGTTGCAAATGGTTCATCCAAATGGACAATGACCCCAAGCATACTTCCAAAGTTGTGGAAAATGGCTTAAGGACAACAAAGTCAATGTATTGGAGTGGCCATCACAAAGCCCTGACCTCATCCTATACAAAAATCTGTGGGCAGAACTGAAAAAGCGTGTGCGAGCAAGGAGACCTACAAGCCTGACTCGGTTACACCAGCTCTGTCAGGAGGAATGGGCCAAAATTCACCCAACTTATTGTGGGAAGCTTGTGGAAGGCTACCCGAAACGTTTGACCCAAGTTAAACCATTTAAAGGCAATGCTACTAAATACTAATTGAGTGTATGCAAACTTCTGACCCACTGGGAATGTGATGAAAGAAATAAAAGCTGAAATAAATAATTCTCTCTACTATTATTCTGACATTTCACATTCTTAAAATAAAGTGGTGATCCTAACTGACCTAATACAGGGAATTTTTACTAGGATTAAATGTCAGGAATTGTGAAAACTGAGTTTAAATGTATTTGGCTAAGGTGTATGTAAACTTCCGACTTCAACTTTATCTTATTTTAGCGTTGGTGATAATAGGTTGGCAGGATAGGTTCTCAACTAGGGGGCCTAGGATCCTAGGAGGGCCTCAGAGAGCTTTCAGGTGGTCCCTGAAAAGCCAGGTAGAAAACTAACAAGTAGAAAATAACAGCAGTAAGGCTGAAATATCTCACATTTGATAGAAGAGTACTGTTTAACAGGTATAACAAAATGAAAAGCAATGTTTAAAAGCAATGCCTCTCCTTCCTTGATAACGAATACCGATCCCAATTTACTCTTACTTAAAAATGCAATCTTTGAAGTAGGGGTTCCCCAGATTTTCTGAAAGCATTTTATGAGGGCCTCGAAACAGAAAAGGTTGAGAAACACCGGCCAAGAGGTTTAGGGCCGAGCTTAAAAACTGAACTATGGGAACCTGAGGGCCGCTGGTCTCTGATACCAGGTACCATCTCTTGCCGTCGTGGACTTGAGCAAGGCACTGAAACTGCTCTACATCCTTGAGTGCTGCTCTGTGGCTGCCCTGTGCCACCCCATGTGTGTATATTTCAGGAGGTTTAGTTAGGCAGAAGACACACTTCTGTTTCTCAAATGGACAATGAAGTATATATTCTATTCTATTCTATTTTATTCCAAGAAAAAGTATCCTAAAGCGGGCAGCCGCAGAGTAATCCACTTTTGGGCAGAAGCTTTTCCCCCCACAACGACAACCAGCAGAAATAGCCTAGAGGTGAATTGCACCTTGGTCATACCAGCACCGTGGCCATCTATTTAACTTTGCTCCCATCTTGCCCATAACATAGGCTATAACTAAACTTAGTTCATAATAATGACTAATTATTCATGAGGTATTTCAATATTCAGCGTCATCTGTTGTAATGGTCACGGTAATGTAATAAAGGAAGGTGTTTGGAACTTACAGGCAGACAGATCTGGGGGATCTACAAACGCAAGTATTGTAGACCCTTAGACATCCATGGTCATCAAGAGTCGGAGTCATTTCCTTCAGAACATGAATCTATACCAGGACAGATATAGGCCTACCCCAAGTATCTAAAACAAGCATTCATCGTTTCATTTGATTTGAGTTATTTAGCCACGATGGTTCACTCAGTAACAATTGCCACTGTTCTCCAGGGAGTCCTGGAGCATAAGAAATGCTCACTAGTGATAAAAGAGGACCATGCTTGTGTAACAGTATTGCTTACGTCCCTCTCCTCGCCCCTACCTGGGCTCGAACCAGGGACCCTCTGCACACATCAACAACAGTCACCCATCGTTACCCATCGCTCCACAAAAGCCACGGCCCTTGCAGAGCAAGGGGAACAACTACTTCAGGTCTCAGAGCGAGTGACGTCACCCGATTGAAACGCTATTAGCGCGCACCACCGCTAACTAGCTAGCCATTTCACATCGGTTACACTCACCCCCTTTTGACCTCCTCCTTTTCCGCACCAATGTAACAGTATTGCTTCCGTCCCTTTCCTCGCCCCTACCTGGCCTCGAACCAGCGACCCGAACAACTACTTCAGGTCTCAGAGCGAGTGACGTCACCCAATTGAAACGCTATTAGCGCGCACCACCGCTAACTAGCTAGCCATTTCACATCAGTTAAACTTGATTTAGTTTTATTTTGTTCTTTTCCCATTGAAGAGTATAGATTAACAACATTTCACTTGTTTTCCATACTTAGTGATTCCTGCCAAAACCAGCATCTGGATCTAGACACACTGCTGTGGACAGATTTTTCATTTTCATTTTTTTTGCACTGGACTCCCAGCCTTGTGGTCTGCAGTACTGCTCTATGTCTTTATTGTCTGGTAGTTAATTGATTGATTGAATGTCTTTGATTGTCCAGAGTCCACTCACCTGGTTTCCCATACAGGCCTGTATCAGTCCCATAATAGAGGGGAAGATTGAAAACCAGCAGTGCTGTGGACCTCAAAGCCGGTATCTGAGAATATTTGACAGTAGCTATAAACCAGATCATTTTGGCATTCATATGATTTCCTTTGAAAAGGTTTCACGTCAATATTAGCATAGCGCTTCCTGAGTGTCCTGCATTGATGCTTCTTATTTATTATGCTCTGTGTCATGCTATCATGAAAAGTATATCGGCCATGGCTATTACAACACAGCATATACAATATTATCACATTGAAATGAATAGGGCTATTGTTGCATTGTTTTTTCACTCACTACACTATGCATGCTGCCACATATTGGACACCTGGGTCCGTATGTCTCCCTCCCAGTGGCGGTTTTGGGGGGGGGCCAGGGTGGGGCCAGTGCCCCTGTGACAACAATTTTGGACCCCCTTGTGGCCCCCCTAAATGTGGAGTATGAAATAATTTTTACATAACACATTTTTGCTATCGTTCTTTTTTTACATCCGTTATTAGACGGTGGCAACGATGATGATTATGAACATGGTCTTTTGCCTGCTAATGCCTGCAATGCAGTTGAAGAAAACGATATGACAACAATAACGTCTAATGTAACTGGCCCCTCTAACAGTACAACTTGCCCCAGCTTGGCCCCCCCAGTTGAAATGGTCTAGAACCGCCACTGCTCCCTCCCCAATTCAAGATGGATGCCCTGCCCGGTTCAGAGTTTGGACGATCACAAAGAATGCGTGGCTATTGAAGATCTTAATCTTTTCTCAATATATACGTATTCTTCAAATGAACTACATTGGTGATGAGAAATTAAAGCCACACATCAGTCTCTAAGTGCCCTGTCATTGAGTGACAACGTTGACAGAATGGTCGACTTCTCTCTCTATCTCGGCTCGGTCTTCTTTTGCCCCTCTTTCATTCCACCTTGTCCTCCATCTGCACTCTGGTGAGTCTGTCTGTGTCACCTTGGGCACCACCCATCAGTATCCATGCCCACTAGTCCTGCCAGGCGTGTGGGTATCTTGTGGGTATCTCTAAGCTAGGGGGCTCTCTCAGAGCACAGCCCTGATTATCTTGTTTCAATTGACTCATTTAAGTAATTGTACCTTGGTGGTCTATGTGGTTTACTCTTTAGTTTGGTGTGCAATTCACATTGATTCACTATTTGATCTGATTTTAAGAAGCAGTGATATATAAAATCCCTGTTATTTAGCCTAAATGCAGGCCTAAATAGATTCATAAATGGGTGTCCATTGTTATGCTGTGATAGAAGTGAAATCGATCTTCAAAACGACATCAAACGAGAACATTTCATTCCTTCTCTCTCCATTTTTGTTACTCTCTTTCTCCTTCCATTTTCATTGCCTCTCCTTCTCTTTCTGGCTGTGTGAGCGCGAGCGCAGTGACAGATGGCGAATCCCTCTTCCCTCGGGAATGCAATCTCTGTGAATGCGGGCGCATGTCAATCACCCGCGCTCATGTGATGGCTCTTGCCAATGACGTGCCAGCCATATGGCCTGGCATCATAACTGGTATGTAACCCACCCAGCCCTGGTAGAGGATGCCACACTACTGTCTCTGTGCGTTTGGGGTAGGGATAGCACAGCGAAGAAGCATCAAGCTAGGCTACAGCCGCACCTATTGGAGTGTCCGTGCAGGAGGGGTGTGGACTTGGACTGGCCACCCGGAGATGGTGTAAACAAACGCGCTTTCGCCCCTCACCGAGCTCCAAGACGGCGGTAGGTTGCACATTTTGGGATGGTCCGAAACGAATTATGGAATTAACACCAACGAGAGAATTTACACAAATGTCGAATGGAACATTTGTTATTTCATATAATTTATCGTTAGAGAAACAACTGCGCATCTTGGGCATTAATCAAATTATGTTGTTCAGCGATATTAGGCTGCTCTCCTCGTTGTTTTATCTCCTATCAAGTGTGGCAGATCTAATCAAAGATACAATTTAATCCTGCTCCCAGCTCTTTATTGGAGCTATCATTTAATGCGAACACGGGAGGGGATTGGTCCCACAGCGCGGAAGACTGTATTTAATAATCTAGCTAAGCATTTAATAAACTATCAATTCGACATACAGTCTCCTAAAGATCTACACGCATTATTCTACTCATATCGCAGGCTTATCGATGGAGCTGTGTCATTTGCTTTGAGAGGGGGTTGGGACACTTTAAAGTCCCTCAAATCTTATCTCCGTTTGAAATGGAGACATTTCGGGACAGAATCTAAAATCTAAATAAAAGGAAATCATGGTGTGTGTGCGTGTGCGTGTGTGTGTGTGTGTGTCCATGCAGAGCACTATGGGAGTGATTCTCTATAGAGTTACATGTAGGTTAATTGACAGGTATTGGTTTGCGTTAATTACATTGTACTTATATGATTAGAAAAATAAATCCACGTACTAACATGCACAGCTGGGCTCATTAGTCTACAAGAGGCATTACGTTTTTCTTAACATGATCGCAATATTTGGAACTCTAAAAGTGATTTAAGAACTATTTTCTAATATCAACGTTGAATGATTTATCTAAAACAGATTGATAGATTAATGCATTTATTTGGCATGATGTATTGTGGACTTGGATCCTGTTGTGCCAAGACCAATAGAATAAATCAGTTGAAATGGAAGCTTCTTGTTTGGAGGTAGAATCGTTTTCAGTCTATCAATTCATTGAGGAGCATCGTGATTTTCTATTTATTTCGATCAGTAGAAAATCTCTATTCTTACACATAATTAACCTGTTAATTGTAATTAGGCCTAACTCTTAGCGTAGTTTTCCCCAGCTGATTTTATCCTCTTTTTCCAAATCCTGATACCCTCCTCCACAAATCTTTTTGAAAACGGAATCTGCTTGATAGTCACATATGCGTGGAAATGGTTCTAACTCAATGCGAATAATTAAGTAAAGCGTGAATATTATCAGAAATGTGCGTATATTTGAAAATTCCACAATTTATTCTGCCTGTGTTGGAATGTGGCCAGAAATAGTGGGGGGATGCGGAATGGGGTGAATGGGTCTACCCGACGCCCAATGTGCCTCTTGGGACCTTATAATAGGACCAGCACCGCAGAAACATGCTGTGAGAGGGCACGCCAAGGCACGTGCACGGGGAATTGGGGAAGAGCTTTCGTTGGGTCGCGTCTGTCGCCCCTCTATAGCAACAGAAACCCCCCAAATGTGTGAATGTAGGCTACAGCTGTTAGCCTACAACTTTAATTAGCCTACAGGACGTACAAAATTAATTAGGCAACTAAGATTGAAATATTTAATCATATGTTATTTTTGACGAGTAATCAAAGTAATTTTACACTTATGAATTAACAAGATGTCTAAAAGTATTGTTTTTATGCAAATACATTGTATTCTTATTATCACATTAGCATATTATATTACAGGCCTATAGAAGTTGGCTCAAGTGCACACATAGGTCTAAAGGAATGTAGAACTTTGCATTCAACTATTATGGCTTATATGCCTATAAAACTTATTCTCTCACAGTATTTTTATTCAATCAATTTACATTTTTTTGTTGCATCTCGTCTGTCAATCAAAATCAATATTTGTATAAACACAAATCTATATTCGGATAATACATAGCCTATACACCTATGCACTGTCTGAAACTGCTTCTCTAGGCCTTTTGTGCTCATCTGTCTTGCGATGTTTTCCAGTGCCACCATGTTGACAAGGCTATTCAGCGAGGTTCTGCCGGATGTCCAGAAGCTCTCGGGTTGGGTGGACGACAGCGAGGGCGAGGACTCCAAAACCAAGGAGGACGACCTGGGTCACCTGGAAGACGACGACTTGGATGACGGCGACGCCAGAGAGGGAAGCAGCCGGGATCAGTCCGAGATGGCTGGGGATGACGACGACGACGACGATGACGTCGACGATGAGGACTGCGGGGATGAGAACGAGGGGGGAGACAAACCCAAAAAGCGCGGCCCAAAGAAACGCAAGATGACGCCAGCAAGGATTGAGCGCTCCAAAGTGCGGCGTCAGAAAGCCAATGCACGAGAGAGAACGCGCATGCACGATTTGAACTCTGCACTGGACAATTTGCGTAAAGTCGTCCCATGTTATTCCAAAACGCAAAAACTATCCAAGATAGAGACGCTGAGACTAGCTAAGAATTACATTTGGGCGCTCGGAGAGATATTGCGCAATGGTAAAAGGCCAGATGTGGTATCCTACGTGCAGACACTGTGCAAGGGCCTATCCCAGCCCACCACGAATCTAGTTGCTGGTTGTCTGCAGCTCAACTCTCGGAACTTCTTGACAGAGCAGTGTCCTGACGGGGCCCGGTTCCATGTCCCCAACTCCTCTTTCTCCGTGCACCCTTACTCCTACCCGTGTCCCCGTCTGTCTAGCCCTCAGTGCCAACCCGGCTCCAGTGGGCATATGAGGACCCATAACTACGGCTACGGCGACGCGGTCTACCCAGGGGCCGTCTCCCCGGAGTACAACAGCCCTGACTACGAGGGCCATCACAGTCCGCCTGTGTGTGTCAACGGCAACTTTTCCGTGAGGCAACAGGAGTCTGTGTCACCGGATGCAGACAGGAACTATCACTATGCTATGCACTATTCTGGACTGTCTGCATCTCGGGCACCTGCTGCCCACGGCCTAGCGTTTGGCCCCTCGGGAGCGCGCAGCGGTTCCGCGCACTCTGAAAACGTGCCGCCGCCGTTTCATGACGTTCACTTACACCATGACAGGGCGCCCGTGTACGAGGAACTGAACGCCTTCTTTCACAACTGAATCCTCCAAAACCCGAACAAACCTAGCGGACCCCTAAATACCCAAATGACAATCCTAATGTTATAATAGTCTACCCATTTTGACACTGGATGAGGTTTTTAGAGGATGGGAGATGAGGTGGCAGGAATTGAGAGAAAAAGCCCTATATTGTCAATGTTGGTCCTCTGTTTTATTGATGTCATTCCTGAACTATCACCATGTACATTTTAAGGTGTGTCAGAAATCAATATCTCCAATCAAATGTCGACCTGTATGCAGAATATGAGTGCAATCAAAACAAATGATGTATAGGCCTACATGAACGAAACATGCTATGATGAAAAAAAAATAAAACGATATTTTATAACTGTCTGACATGCGGTGATTGACCATAGAAGTTCTTTCTGACTTGATATAATGGGGCGGGGGGGGGGGTACAAATAAATGACTTGGGGTACACAGGGTATTCCACGTGAGTAGGCTAATTCATAAGAACTGAGTTAATCAAAACATTATTTTAGGGACAACAACCACTTTCTGCAGCAGATTCGTTTCCAAATCCATTATTGAAACGAATAACAATTTATCATTCAACTGACCAAGCTTGAAATCCCTGTTTAAGGAATAGGCCTGTAGTCTAACCTTGTTTTCATCTAGTTCTTTTCCATCTGTGTTTTCCCCCTCAAGTTTAATGAACGAGAGATTCGACCAACCCTTCATGTAAACGTTATTCAGTTAGACACATTTTTTGTTTACTGTCTGTGACTTAATCTTTTAATTTACCCACTTACAAGTAAATTGCCCTCAGGCAAATAAGCATTCACAAACATCACGATTCACGCCTGAACCTATGGCTATGGAGACTTTCCGTGTAACTTTCAATTTTCTTTGAACTAATTTTGGTACCAATTTTGAGCCACTCACTGCATTCTAAATACGGTTAATCGCCAAATTGTATATGCCTATCCCTCTAAACTAGAGAAACCATACTAAGTTACTTAAAAGTTGACTGATGGAAATTTGACTAATGCTAATTTAGGCTTTGAGTTCCAATATGATGATTCTTTTAGAATCAATGTGGTCTGGCTACACAATGATACGACATGGGATATCAATGATAGTAGCCTATTAATCAGATAACACACATTTGTGATGGGAACAAAATACAACAAATACAATTTTGGGATCATTTAAAGAGAGGAAATGAAATAGGAAACTGATTGAGTCGAGCAAGAAGAATGGCTGATAGGCCAATGATATATACTTGGAGCCTAGTGTAAGACGACACATTGCTACACTATTAGACCTACTGCAAAACAAACTCAACCCAATATTTATTTCTAAACCTTATCACATTACAACACTTGATCAGCTGCCCAATGCCCCCCTTCGCCCCTCCCCCCATTGAGGACAACTGACCATTTTCATGTTTATCTTTTCTTTATGGGACATAAAGACATATCGCAAATTGCTCTCAGCATATAGATGAGATGTGGAGAAATTACACCAGACTTTCCTCTACTATTTTTAGTTTAGGGATTTTAAAAAACAACAACATATGTTTAATATATTTCAAACAAACTTATTTCCCCAGTTAATTGAATATATGCAATTCATTGCAGACCTTCGTTTATTTACATATTTGAAAATAAGATGACTCAAATCTAATCGACGTTTATTTGTCGCGTACACAGATCAGTAGATGTTAAAGCAGGTGCAGCGAAATGCTTGTATTTTATGTATTATATGTATTTTAACACCAGTTGCAACGAATCATTTTATTTGAACAAAATTAACCACCATGCACAGCTTCTAAAAACGTAGCATTCTCGCCGAGCTAACAAATGCAAGACACATTTATGACAACATGTAGGCTATATCTTTCTTTAGAAATGTGGTGGCCAATGCGAATTATATAATATTGCTTACAATATTCCCATTTGACAGCACAGAACCATGTGTGTTTGTAGATGGTTAATCCTTTATAAGCATGTTGGATTTAATGTTATCAGTGGTGGTGACTTACTGAAAGGACCCGTCACTTTGGACCGCTGCCCCGGGACCCATATGTTCCACCGTCCGTCCGTATGATAAGCAGCGGGCACTGGGGAGCACGAAGAGGGGTCTGGCCCATCAAGGACTGCCCCTTAAACAAAAATGGAATAATTAGCCTAATATACTGTGTTGCACAGATATATTTCTTCGTAACTTATTTTCTGTTCAAAATCTAGCACCTAAAGTTTTTATTTTATTTGTTTATATCAAATACAATAGTCCGATTGCTCAGAATATGCAGAGAAATAGAGGTGAAACAGGCTAAAATAATGGCCTAAAATAACAGGCAAATGTGGGCCTGTTCAGCCTCGGTCTACCTCTGAAAATGTATATTTGCCTGAAACAAAACATATATTTTTTTCGTGCCTAATATTTTAGCGTTTTAACATCAGAGGGGTCAAAGGCACTTTGGCGAGGCAAAGGCCCACCACATTCGAGAAAACAGCTTGCTATGCTACAACTTGGCAGGTCCTCAAATGTAAGTGTCTGGACCAAACAAAAATATCGCACTCCCACCAACAGATATGAATAGTAATTGAATTATATTCATTTACAATGACTTTATATAATAACCATATTTACAGGCATACTCGTCGCCGATGTGCCTTTCACCTATCACTATTAAGAAGAATTCACTGAACGTCCTCAACAATGAGAAGGGCGTGCGGCAGGCCACAGGTTGCACGAGCCAGCTGATTAGGTCGCGAATGCAAGTGTGTGATTTCAATAGGCCTATCTAAAATAACATGTGGTGTTATCTTTATACATTCCCCAACTTACAGTCGTATAAAGTGGAAAAATATAAAACTGCGATGAATTACAACAATATTGCAGCCTAATGACCTGGGCCTCCTTTCCCAGTTGCGATGTAAGCATTATGATGATCGTACCAGTTGCGTCGTTAATTACGAAGTGTTAAGTGTTTAAGTGTTTCTCAAACAAGCACGCAGAGAGAGAGAACGTTCACTAAGTGCGTCTTTACACCATGTGTCGATTCTGATAGGATCGAAAGAAAATAAAATCTTACCTGAACACTATTTATTCCAGAATACTGACGACGGATCAGCTCCTAGAGAGACATAACCACCTATGGTTGCAAATATTGAGGCGGCTTATTATACTTACCCAATATTAGGGCACTAAATCACAGATTTGTCATTTTATTACGCACACATTGTCACACATCATGAAACATATTGATGAAAAAAAGACAGAGAGTAGCCTACTGGCAAAATCTAACAATATGATTGAAATATACATTCCCATGTTGCCTATTAATCTTTTAAAACAGTCATATCGGTTTTCATTTGAAGTTTCGTTTTATCTTTCACTTGTTTGTAAGAATGGCAAATATTTTGGCTACTTTGTATTTGTAGTCAACTTCGTTGTGAAGTTATCGGCGGTCAGTAACATGGATACCAGCCTAGCAGAGATCTTCTGTGAATAAAAAGACGCGGAATGGCAAAAAAACGATGCACTTTGGCTGGTCTAGGACTGGTCTGGATCACTCGTAGATGTGCTAAGGTTTTTAAGAGCAACGTTACTGACGAAAGCTCTGGGAAACAGATCCGCTAGGCCACTAATGATACATCACAAGACGGTTCTAACGATCTTAACGATATGAAGGCTCTGGGAAAAGAGGCCCCGACCAATTTTAATCTAAACTTGAGGCCTATCCTATTGGCTAAATGCTGAACTCAACTATAATTTCGATAGACACGGCAACCTATAGGCCTATGCCTAGGGCTCGCTTCTAACAAATACGCTTTAACGGTCTCGTCATTTGGAATTCAGTGAAGTTTAAGCCTCTAAGAAAAAAAGTTTCATTCCACGGTCGAGGGTGAAGGGCGGGCCATAAAGGACACATAAGGAAAGAGCGGGGCGTGCACCCCTTTTTGTGCTATCCCTTCACTTTAACTGTAATGTAGGATACAGTTTTGGGGGCGGGTGGTTGGCATTGGGTGGTGGCGACCGCTGCCAAAACGCTAAATGTCTCAGCACCAGTAGGCTAAGCACGGGAAGAGGAGACCGCCCTCGCTCTGCCAGCTGTGCCACGTGCCAGCCATCGCGCCCGGCCAAAGTGGTACTTCTGGGAGGGGCGAGTATTTCTTTCCTAATTCAGCGGCATCTGTTCATTATTCTCAAACGTTATAGGCTTTATTAAGAATGGTTCATGTGCGCGTTCCCGAACAAAAGTGACCTTAATTTTTTACATTTTATTTTATTTTTTAAATGACGGCCTTGCACCTTTTACTGTAAACAGCAGAACAGTTGTCTGGGCATTTCTGAAAGGGAGAAAGAGATGTGTTCTGTGCCAAATATGGTGTTCTCTCAGTAGGCCTATGGGGCCTGATGAAAATAAAACCAACCCCATTTTGCTGTGCATAGCCTTCATGACAGGTTAACATAACCAAAATATCAAGTTAATTTTTTTAACATAAATTAGATCTACATTAACTGATATTAATGTTAAAGTGATAGAAACATGGAAGCCGGAAGATTTGCAGAGAAACAGATCAAATACGAATAGGATACTCATAATGATTAAAATAATAATACATTATTGCCGACATCCAATATGTAATATGATTATTATCTTTGCTATTAATTATCAACAATATTGATTTTGGTGTAGACCTAGGCCTACCAATAAAACGTATATGGTCATTATAAAATCATTCATTTGTTTTTAACCAACCCTTGTGGGCACCAAATTTGATGTTATAATTGCTTTAAGCAAATATATATATATATATATATATATATATATATATATATATATATATATATATATATATATA
The DNA here is from genome assembly GCF_045679555.1 of Salvelinus alpinus. Lineage (NCBI taxonomy): Eukaryota > Metazoa > Chordata > Actinopteri > Salmoniformes > Salmonidae > Salvelinus > Salvelinus alpinus. The sequence continues at coordinate 27,032,569 of NC_092088.1, forward strand.
TATATATATATATTACTGGTTTGGTATTCTATTTCATACCTTTAGTTATAAGCAGGATGCGATACACTTATGAGAGGAGATAACTAAGAAAATGTGAGTGGACAGACTATAAGGTAAATAAGTGGGCCTACTTTATTCTAGTTCCAGAGAATATTGATTAATGAAATGACAAATCTCTAGTAGCCTAATCCTTATACTAAATAAACGTGTTTTTTGTTTTACACCTGAAGCCAGATGACAGCAAAAATACCCAAACGAAAATGCCTATACATGTACAGGCCTAAGTAACTGTGTGCTTGTAAGTAATTTCGTTAAAATTGTCATTATCCAGAAACAAAACGTATTCATTTCAGCGAATAGACCTGTTTTAATCTGGCCTAACTAACTATTTTGCAACTGCTGCCAATTTTCACTAATCGGTCACTCTATCCGTGATCCGCTGAAATTACGCCACGTGAGGATTGGACACTGCGTTCCAAATTGGATTTAAAATGCACACTCTCCATCTGTGTAGTTTTATTTCAATTTATCAGATTAAACATTTGTCGGATTAATGTCTTAATTATTTTGGGATTAAATAATCTCTGCGCTAAATTATCACTATGGTTAATCATTTTCATAATACCGTCGAAGCACAAAACATCTATCCCACATTTAGCTTGCTATGTCGTCATAATGAAGAGGCATATGCCAGATTACATATGCAGCACATGCCTCTGGTTTCTAAAATGGATAAGTAGTCGAAATCACTATTTCAATAGTAAAAGGTGAGTGACAACATCTTGTCGTGAGACCATCATCACTCAAGCAATGCCTCCTGTGGATACTCCGGCCCATATGCCCCTCCTGTGTGAGATACACACACACACACACACACACACACACACACACACACACACACACACACACACACACACACACACACACACACACACACACACACACACACACACACACACACACACACACACACAAATAAACTGTATAAAGTTAGTATAAAGTATTAAACCAATATAAACGACATGGGCACTGCATTGAGACTGACTACACCCACAGAGGTCAGTTTCCTCCGCAGTGGGTACTGGCTGCCACCTCAGCTCTGCCCATCCGCCTGCCCGGCCATCTCACTCTGCCAGACTGTACGCCACGCCCAGTGCCTAGTGCCCAGTGAGGAACAGAATTCCACTGCATCAGTGCACAATGGAGGTGTGTGACTCTCAAATGCTCAAACGCTCACAGGAGACAAAGCGGGGAGTTCTCTCATGTGTGTGGTCCTGTATACTACAGTATACCATACCATGTGTGCTTCAACATTAGTGTGCCACTTCACCTCAGTCTGCATATCTCAGATTCCCAATTCAGTCCGACTAAGCTGTCAATATCGTAGACCCATGTAAGTTCATTCTGTCAAGTGTCTTCGTATTGATGAGGAGGATATGTGTGGACCATATCGCAGGTACGTCGTGTGTGCCTGCGATATTTGTGTGTGTTTATACATCAGGAGTGTGTGTATACAGTGTATTATGTGCATGGGAGGGTATAGAATAGAGGTTGTTGCTGGTCTGCACAGATGGTGGGAGTGATTTTTCGGGGGGGGGGGGGGGGGGGGTAGAGGAGAGGGGTGGGCAGCTCTGACGAAGCCATGCCACGGTGGTCACGCAGGCAGCCAGTAATTGGCCCCCATATTGACCAGTTTGTGGTGCTGTGGGGCGGGCAGCCTCCCAGCTGGACCTGTCAGATGGCATCGCATCCAGCTCATTGCCCTCTCCTATCCTCTCTTACTCTCCCCCTCTTCCATATCTTTCTCTCTCTTTCTGTCTTCCTTTCTCGGTCTGTCTCGCTCACACGTGCACGTATGTAGATATGCACATCGTATGCACGCACACACTCCCACGCACACACTTTCTCTCTCGCTTGCTCTTAACTGGAACATTAGCCTATGACACGAATAATATGTTTCAACGCTATTCTTACATCCTCTGATTTGTTATTTTTTCCCATCTACTATAAATCTATGTTCATGAGTTTTCATGTATTATCTATGTCAAGGTTTCAGCCTGTAATTATGCAAGGTATAAATAAACATCACATCACAGATTATCATGGCCTCTGACTGAGGCCATTTGAACTCTTTTATTGATTTAACCTTTCATTAAAATGGCAAGGCAATTAAGAATAGATTTTATATTTGCGAAGATGAACTGTCGGAGTAGTATGTCCAGGTGAGCGTATCCTTCGTTTGAATTGTTAAGAAGACTTCCCGAATGTCAGCCAGGAAACATTCCAACCTGGCAACGTGTGGCTCCTAGGAGGAACATTATGAGACAACATCAGAGGTTCATTGCTGAAATGAAATGAGAGGGGTTAGATAGAATGTGTCAAAAAAGGATCTAATGCATTGTTTTTGTTCTCTGTAAGAGCAGGTGGTTGCCAAGTCAGGGTTCAGCCAAACAGTCTCAGGAATGAATGAAAGTGCGTTTGTGTACATGTGTGTATGTGTGCGTGCGTGCGTGTATGTGTGTTCGTGGGTGCGCATGTGTGTGCATGCATGTGCATGTTTGTGTGTGTATGTGTGTGTGTGTGTGTGTGTGTGTGTGTGTGTGTGTGTGTGTGTGTGTGTGTGTGTGTGTGTGTCTGGGACAGGGTTGGGGCGGAGTAAGTGTGTATGTGTTGAAATTCAGTGGCAGCTGTTCATTAGTACATTACAACCACACTCTGGTTATTTCCGAAACAGGCAGACACACAACCAGATCGCCAGACTGGCCGACTGGCAGCACCACTGGGTACATTGGAATGGCCTGTTTCCTCAATGAATGAAACGAGGAAACAATGGACGCAAAAAGAGGAAGACTGTCCACTATCCTCTGATTCTGAATGTCCGCTATGCTTTGTTAACTTTAGCACTGTAACTTCTACTTCTGTGACAAAGTCACCTCAAGTACCCCCAGCCCAGAACTACCTCACTCAATTCAACTATTAAATGGCTTTAATGATATGTTGATTGGTTGAATCAGGTGTGCTAGTAGTTCTGGGCTAGAACAACAGAGGGATTAGGTCTAATGAATTGAAATGGCCATTTTATTATCATTATCAAGTCCTTGGCCGAGCCAGAATGACCCACAAGGCAGGCAGCTTGATGTATATGTCCACCCTCTGGAGAGGACGTAAATCTATCGCAAGGCTGCTAGTCTATTTTATCATCATACAATGACATAGTTGAGATTTTCTTCTTAAAAAAAAAAAAAATGCTGAAACAACAAATTAAAGACCACAGAAGAGCCGAATGGGAATGTCCACATGGTATGTTTGGCATAGCTTTAATGTTTGAATGTGCACACAGGGTGTTGAGAACATATGGCCCGGTGGACACTTCAATTTCTATGAGCTGTAAGTTAAACTTAAACACCTGGCTGTGCCTGCAGTTCCACTAGCACTTCCATGCAGTGTGTCTTCGGTAGGGTAATGGTTAGCACGCTAGTTCCTGCAGTACCGAGCCGTTGTTGGCAAGGGTTTGCGTCCCGGGGTTGGCTCTGGGACGTCAAATTGGCACATACAGTGTATTCCCTATCTCTCACCCTCCATCTCTCTTAAACCCTCACCTCTCTTTAGTGCTCTCCTTCTCTATCTTTCCCCTTACTTTCCTGTTGGCTTCTCTCTCTTCATTTCACCCGTGTGTCCCTGCCTTCCATTCTCTCTCCATCTGTCTTTACCCATCACCCCATGTCTCTCTCCCTCCTGCTCTTCCTCTCTCTCATCTCTGTCTTTTCTCGCCTCCATAAGAGGAGTAAACACATCAACGTGTGTGTCCTGATGCGAGGCTTGAGATGCTCGAGATGGAGTGTTGACACAGCAGGCTCTGTTGCCTTTCTCCATCGCCCCCCAGATTAAAAGAGATTAGGACGGGAACGAGCTAGAAGTCTCACGTCAGGAGAGAATCACGGGTCGTGCTCAACACGAAACGGAAGAAAACGGGCCGAACCGAGGAGGCATTATCTGAACTTGTCCAATAAGAAACACTCATTTACGCTTTCCGCCGCACCACATTTTGTAAAGGTTTCGCGACATTGTGCCCCAATGAATTACGGCACAGATTTGAACCTCTGTATTTGATTTCCTCTTCTTCTAAGTAACGCAGACAAAGAGCGAAGACAAAGGAAACAAATTCACGCTAGCATGTAGGCTACACGAGGCCTCTGCGGTAACATTTTGTGGGGCAGGTGCTCAGTCTAAAAAGGAAGTCAAAGATCAGGAAGACGTATGTTTGCATCACTGAGCAGTGCCCAAGAAATAATTACATCAAATTGTTAATTGCTACCATCTCCCTCCGAATCAAAACCAAACATGGATTCCATGTTGTGTTCTCACTTTGTTCGCATACCTGTCTGTGTTTCACACCTGTTTGTCCTAGCTAATCAGCGATGTGTGGGCTAGTTTTATACTGCTAGAAGGAGATCCAATCGAGACACTGGGCTAGTCTTAGAAATCGCCTTCCAAACTTTAATCCTTAGAAGTCAACTAGACTCTTATAAGTCTTTTAGAAAAGTCTCACTTGTATGGCGTTAGAAAACTAGGCCTTTAACCTTTAAACTACTAACTGTTTCTTGTCACAAAAATTCTCTCTACCGCATACAGTCACAAATGGCTCCCCCTTACCTGACACACCCACATCCTATATCAACTCAAACCAGGAAGTGACTATGGGTGTGGCTAGGGAGTGACTGGGGCGGAGCCCACAGCCTATACACACTCAAGGAATCATGGAACCTTCTTCTTCTTTGGTATCATGGTATTCGCACATTTTATTTGTGCATGTTGCCACCTTGTGTGAGGTAGTGTGTTCAATCACATTACATTTGTGATACGGAAATAAAATAGGGGGGGAAAAAATCTAAAATTGGACCACCAACCAACCCTACACCTACAGTATATACCACTATTTCCCAGAAATACAAATCTCAAAATATCTTATAACTCTTCTGTAGTAAAATCTCATACACCCATGTACTTCTCTGCAGCTGCCACGTACACTCATTAAAAACCCCACTACCCCATTCCACTACTTTGACACTATCTGCTCCTGCATCATGTCAACGGCCTGGGAGGACGGGACACCATCCTTCAACACACCCTGTAACTCAAATCTGGTATACCCAAGTACTTCTCTGCAGCTGCCACCACAACATCTATTTTCTGTGATTTACGTTCCATTTCTGCAGTACAGTTGATAACCATTGCTATGAGCGCTAAGAAGCAAACCTTACTGAAGCATAAATCACTCGTTGGCCTATCCCTCAGTCCTGACACAAATATACTGCTCACTGGGATCCTCTAAGGATCCCTCACCCTTGACCCATCCTCCTCTACTTTCTTCTTTGCCTCAGCATACGAAACCTTCAGCACTACTCTGACTCTGGCCACTTCAACCTGCCACTCTCGCACCGGACACGTCGATCCCCAGCAACATGAGCATCCCTACAGTTGACACACACAACTTTATCCAATGAAACTACACAATCCTCTGTCCCATGCCCTCCTGCACACTTCCGACCACTTGGAATCCCCTGCTACACACTTCTGCGACATGACCATAAAAGTCAGCAACAAAAGCTCTGACAGAATAACTAATATATCTTAACATGACGTTGTCGGGTAGAGATTTCTTTATCATGTTCAACGATGCCAAGCTCGGGTTCCGAGCTCTTCACCACACCTTCCACCTCATTTAACTCGCCCTCATTCACTGTCTTCTCATTCTGTTTGCACTCGACACCAATCTTCTTCGACATCCCATCTCCATTTTTAACGCCGTCTTCCTCAGATTCAAATCCGACCTCTGCTTTCCTCATTCTCTTCGACCCTCCTCTTCCTCTTTTTCCGCCCCCATTAACCCCTCAGAAATCCACGTTTCTGTGTCCCTGTCCCAATATTCCTGTTCTTGTTCCATGATTCCTCCTATGACCTCCTGCGTACATGTCTCTCCCTGGGCTTCTCCTCCTGCCTTGCTCTATGATACAGTCATTGCTATTATTTAACCTTGAAAGCATTTTCTAAAATCTTCCAATCATGGAACCTTGTGGGTTACACTTTAGTTATACTAGTTATACTGCAAATGTACACTGCGGCACTTCTGCAATATGCAGTTGCTAGATAATTGTTTTTGACTTTTAAATGAATGATGTGGTTTTTGAAGAATATAACTTATAGATGGCTCTCCACTGGGCGAAAACTGGTTGTATCAATGTTGTTTCGACGTCATTTCAACCAAAAAAGGCATCAACGTATGGGAATTTCATGTTTTTTTTCACCCAGCTTTTAACCTAAATCCAATGACATTGTGAAATGTTTGGTTGATTTCACGTTGAACTCACGTTAGTTGACAACTCAACCAAATGTAAATCAAAACTAGACATGTGCTCAGTGGGTCATGAGCTTTGTTCATCTGTCGTACCCCATCAGAACTCAAATTATAAACTGTTTTACCCCTCTGTTTATAAACAATGTAAATGTAAACAAACACGGTATAGCCTCAAAACATGTTTAAAACTATAATTTTGATATCATGGATGGTCAGTCCTTGTATCCATAGCTCTGCCCATGACTTTCAGAGTGGTTACATTTCTACAGCCACATCCCTCAGCTGTTGACCAAATCAGTGGCGTGGTGTCCGCTTTGTTATTGTTCAAAAGGCAGATTGCCCCTTCTAAGGATCACTTTACTTGAACAAATTTGGGGGCAAAAGCCATCATCATCCCAGTTTTTGCTCTGGGCTCTATCTTGAAAACTTGACTGCTGACAATCACCATTTTTTTGGACTAACGAACAAAATAATAAAATATAGTTTTTGAGTGAACTATCACTTTAATTTAAAGGAGGCTCACCCCCCCAAAAATTGGAGGGACAAACACGAAAAAATCCCAACTCATAACAGTCAGAATTGATCAGGCGCATCATTGCATTTCCGAACCCACATCACAGTGAATGGGAGAGTGAATCAACATCCACAACAATGAATAAATCACCAGATTCCTGTGAATTAATCTCTCTTAAGTTTGTATTTCATTGCAAATGTGCTCAGACATCTCCATGGTAACAGGAATTCCATGAGCATTCCCAAGTGCATTGGCAACTCACTACAGACGGTCGGTGTGACATGCACTGCGAATATACACCCACACACACACACTTTGCAAAGATGTGTTCGCACACGCACACACACGCACACACACGCACATGATTTTAGTATACATAGTGTTGGAATCAACTCTACACAGTCACAGCCCCACCATCCACCAAATACTTCACCAGATTGTCATTTTATGACACACAAACCATCTAGGTCATACTAACCTTGTATCATTCATACAGACAATATAATATGCAAATTATTTTGTTAACTGTTCAACAGCAGTTTCACAGTATGACAGCATTCCCTGTACCCCTCAAAGAGGGAAACAAAGTGTGATGTACAGTACACACACTTTACAAACACACTTTACACACGTTACACACGTTACACACACACACACGTTACACACAAACACACACACACACACACACACACACACACACACACACACACACACACACACACACACACACACACACACACACACACACACACACACACACACACACACACACACACACACACACACACACATTAATACGTAGACCTACAGCACACTATACAATACAGAGGTCTGGGTTTTCCTAGTTTTCCCGATTCCTGTATGGCTTTCCACTCGGCAGCTGGCAGACGCGCCAGAGTTGGCACAGTCGGAGCGGCAGTGCCAGGGGGAATGGAGTGCCACATGGCACACCCGTGCAGGGCCAGCTCGGGGGGAGAGGTAGAAGGGGGGGACTGAGGGGAGGAGGGAGGGGACTTGTGCATCTTAAATTCCACAACATCTGTTCGGTAGGCACTGGCACCATAGTATAGTGAGGATGCTGGTGGGTTTGCAGGCGAGCACTTTCATTGGGGGTTGGTTTATGTGTGTGTGTGTGTGAGTGAGTTTGTTGGTGTGTGCATTGAGGGATGGCAGTGTGTGAGGAGGGGTGGTTTGAGGATGTAAGGCAAATTTTTACATTTTCTGGCTCTGAAATCTTTACCGTGTTAAAAAGGGTCTTGAACAAGTGGAAGAAAATCTCTGCATTAGACTTTTTGCATGGAAGGCGTGGCCATTTCTACAGGAATAAGCCTACCCATGAAATCTGACATCAACATCGCAATTGTTAATGCAATATAGCTGCTAGGATAAGAGTGATTTCAATAAAAGCTGAGTATGGTTCATTTCCCATAGAAAGTGGCAACACTCTTGCGTTGTTGTTTAAGTGGTCATGGTTTTCATCTCTTGTCCACTTGTTCGGATACCGTCAAAGGCCCAAACACTCTTCTTGACTTGAATTTTTGGAGGGAGGGGAGGGCAGGGCATGGGGGCAATGAAGCTTCGACCCCCCTTCTCATGCCTGCTGGCACTATGGGGAAAAGTACCCCCCCATTTATCTGTGTGCCCCCCTACACCCCCTCCGATGCCAGCCGACGGCCCTCGCAGCGTGGTGTGCCATCTGCTGCACCCCCACCTCCTCTCCCTAAACTCCTCAGCATCCTACCCATAAGCCACCTCTCTAGCCCCGGCTCTGGGCGGCACCAAACAGGAGGCTTTAGTGCGGATCACTTCATCCTCAATACTCCCGCCAGCCAGCACACACGAGCAGGGAGAGAGAGGACCAAATACACACACACACACACACACACACACACACACACACACACACACACACACACACACACACACACACACACACACGTACGTCTACATGAACACACATGCACATACAATATAATACACAAAGTTGTATCAAAACCCGTCCGCGCGCGCACACACACACACACACACACACACACACACACACACACACACACACACACACACACACACACACACACACACACACACACACACACACACACACACACACACACACACACACACACACACACACACACACACACACACACACACACACACACAGCATAAGACACAAAACTAAGACATAATACAAGAACATGTATGCCTTCATACACAATGTATGTAGTACACACACACACACGCACGCACACACACACACAACAGACAACACTGTGTACATTACAACCAAAATGTAAACAGTACATTTTGACCATCTAGCCCTCTGACTTTGCACACCATCCTATTGTCTTTTAAAACCCACATATGTAATGTATTACAAACCCAGAGTAGAACATGCATGTGGTGTTAGGTGTTGATCAGTCTCATGAATGTTTAATCTGCTAAGCTCTGCTCTAATAAGGGTGCGGTCTTTCAAATCCCCCCCCCCCCAACACCTTGGGGGTAAAAGTGAAGCCGTGCCAAAAGGGTAATTAAATGTTTTTAAACCTGTCCCCTTGGAGGACCCACAGAATGGTGCCGGAGAAATGCATGACAAATACAGCTAATGTAAGTGTGAGGGATGTGTTACGTGCGAGGGTTGGGCTTCAAATGTAGCCTTCAAATCAGTAAATTAAGGTGAACTGAAATTCAGAAATAATGTGAAAACCAATCAGGGCGCACGCTCGACATCTGACCAAATAATCGGAATATCTCCCCGTATGTTTCAATGAGAGTAAGCACCAATTGCTTGGCCAGACCACTGGGTACATACTGTAGCTCGCTTTGTGCGTGTGTGGACGTCTGACAAGGTTGGAAAGGTCATATTCATTTTCCTGCACTAATCCTCAATGCATACAGCATGTGGATGGACTCATCTCGCTGCGTCGTTGTACTGTGCTGCCCATCCTGCTGTGTTCAGATGGTCATGACAGAAGGGAATGAGGAAAGGAAGCGATGCAAGACTATTGGGATGGAGCCTCGATTTCCGTGGCAACCAGCACGTTGTCGGCGCGCAAAGGCTCCTGGGAAGACAGGCTGGCTGTGTCGGAAGAGGAGGGGGGGTTAGCGAGAGAAAGAGAGACAGAGAAAGAGAGAGAGAACGAGAGAGAGAGGGAGATAGAGACAGAATGAGAGCTAGAGAGAGAGAGAGAAAGAGAGAGAGAGAGGGAGAGAGAAAGAGAGGGGGAGAGAGAGAGAGGGGGAGAGAGAGAGAGAGAGAGAGAGAGAGAGAGAGAGAGAGAGAGAGAGAGAGAGAGAGAGAGAGAGGAAGAGAGAGAAAGAGAGAGGGGGCAACCCTACAGGACCATTTGTGATGAGGCTCATTTGCACAACAGCACTTAATTGGCTACAACAATTAATTAATGTGTTGGAAAGTTGGCACAAAAAGTTCATTTAAGAGGGTTTTAATAAGCAATTAGGGGGATATAGCCAGCAAGAGACTAGAGACAATAACCAAAAAGAACTCACTGAATGAATGCTTGAAGGTTTAGTATTTGAGTATTTTTTGTATTTTTAGGGAATATTTTACCTGGTTGATATTGTAAATATCAAGTTACTTTGCCGTTGATTAGTATCACTATATACTGTACTATCTATCCCCTACTTTTCCAATCTCCCCTTTCCCAGACCCCCCACCCCCTCCACTCTCTCCAAAAAATAGCACTGTCTCTTAGTCTCTCCCCCTTACACTCTCCCTCTTTCTCTCTCTCTCTCTCTCCCCCTCTCACTTACACACACCCTCTCCCTATCTCCCTCCCTCTCTCTCTGCCACCCCCCCTTTCTCTCTCTCTCTCTCTCTCTCTCTCTCTCTCTCTCTCTCTCGCTCAACCCCTCTCTCTCTCTCTCGGCCTCCCTTTCTCTCTCTTTCCATCCCTCTCTCCCTGCGTATGAAATATCGCATGACTAATGAGCGGAGCAGGTTGGAATCCTGGGGAAGATGTCCTTGGAAGACGAATGCATTTTCAGCAGAATAATTAAGTTAATTAACAAATTCTCATGCATATTCATCAGCCTATTAATGTCTCCTCCGCGCGGCTTGATGAGCAGTGGGGTAATAACCATCTCATTTGCATACGGCATTCACACAACTCTCCGTTAAAAAGAGTGGGGAGAGAGGAAAATGCTGGGGAGAGAAAAAAACGGAAAAAACAAAAACAAAACACGAGGAGACGTGAGAGGAACGCAGCGGGAAAATGACGCTAAGGTGAGGGGGTGATGCCCGTGACACCGTGTGACACGGACCCGTATAAGGCGCGACGGCGATGACGGATGGGTGACATTAGGAGGGACGGTCCACATGAGCCCCCCCCCCCCCCCCGACAGATTGACTTTCTGAGACATCTCTGCTGTCGTCTTCTCTCTCCCTCAGTGCTTCTGTCTCTCTCTCTCTCCTCTCTTTCCTTCTTTCCCCTCCTACACCTCCCACCCACTCGATGTCTTGTCTCTGTCACATTCGCACACCCACTTTGTCTCTCTCTCTCTCTCTCTCTCTCTCTCTCTCTCTGCATGTCATATTTAATTTTTTCTCTCTTTTCTCTGTATGTTTCTCTATCCCTTCCACTGTTCCTGATATGCGTATCGGATGAAAAAGATGTAATCATGTGAGGGTGTAGGAGTCGTTTCATTATTCTCTCGCTTTCTCTCTCTCCCATTTACTATTTTTTCTCTCTTTCTTTCTCTCTTCTGCTCTCCATCCCTCCATCTCTCTCCGGGGACTCTGTTGGCAAACTGGCTCTGCTAGCAACGCCACCTCTCCTTCACACTCCCCCCCTGAACACTAACACACACACGCACACACACACGGGCTGAGAAACGAGAAATCCTATCTCACACAGAAACACATCCTCACTCACTCACTCACACACACACACACACACACACACACACACACACACACACACACACACACACACACACACACACACACACACACACACACACACACACACACACACACACACACACACACACACACACACACACACACACACACACACACACACATGGAGTTCTGGCTGTGGATTGTATAGGCTGCTACCTGGTAGTGTTGTCATTGGTAGTGACTTAGCACCTGGGCAAGTGGGGACCATCGGAGCTGTGCAGTCTGGCGGAATAGAGTAGTGTTGGCGATCAGGGATGCGATTGAGATATAGAGCATTAGCCGGTGTCAGGAGGAAATTAAAGGCCAGATCGCTTTCTTAATCAGAGCACAAGCACTGTGTTAGAGGAATTAGGTTGACAGCTGCTGAGTTTCACTCTCTCTCATTCTCTCTCTACCTCTCTTGACTCTCACCACTACACCATCACCTCACTCACTCATCCTCTCTCTCACCCCCTCCCACTTTTCTCTAATGAGGGAACGACACTCTCTATGTGTCCCACTGTTTCCGTTACTCTCTTTTATGCTCGGTCAACAACATCCGTTTCTCTCAAACGCCATCCCTTACTCTCTATTTCGCTCTCGCCCTCCTATGTCATCCCCTTTCTTTCTCCCTCATTGCTGTCCTGCCTCTTTCAACCCTCTCTTCCTCTCATTCCCTCCCTCCCTCTCTGTATTTCTCTCCCTCTTTGTCTGCCATCCTCTTCCCCCCCCCTCAAGACGATTTGAGGATCCCCCTCTCTCATATTATGTACTTTACAGGTCATTCAAACTTGATCAAACTTTTTTGCCAGGCGTCTTGTTCTTTGAGAAGGATTTTATCTCAGAGTTGAGTGTTTCTGTAGCCACGTCTCATAGCTGCAGCTGTAGTGTTTATAGTATTCAAAATTTGTCTCTTCAGCTAAAAGGAAGATTTATGGAAAAGAAAAAAACGTATATCATTTTTGAACATTTAGGAAAACCGATGCGGGTGGGTGACTACGTGATGTTTTGTCTTTTCTTTTATAGTTGGGGAGAGGTGTTATGATATGGGGGTTAGTTTAGTGTTAGCACATAGATGGACAGCACACTATCACTACCACATCCCACCCGCAGACTGCAGCAGACACCGGGTCCAGGTGCTGTGCCAGTGCCTTGATAGGATAATCAGGACGATCGGCATTCAGTGAGGGAGAGGAGCCTAGGAGCCTCCCGTACTGACAGTGTTTGTTTTGTGTTAGTTAACCTCTTTAGTTTTGGCATGCCTTTTTGTATTTCCCCTTTTCAATATACATGTATTTGGGTTCGTTACCCTAAACCAAACAAATAATAATCCGCTTGGGCTGGCCGACCATAAGGAGTCCTGCCTCAGCTGGCCGTTGACCCAGGTAAGGTTGCTGTCTCCTGGAAACATGCACAGAATACGGTCCGCATACAATTGACTTCTCATGTAAACACGCACATTAAATCAGGTTACAGACCATTTAGCTAGGCCTTGGTACCCTATACATAACTAAGTGTAGCAAAATCAGTAGGCTTGCTAATCAGTTTCGTAACACGTCTCTCCCAACGTGGTGTTTATCAAATTGCATGACTGTAGGTCAAAAGATTGCTGTAGTTTGCTGTTTCCTTAGTGTGGTGTAACACGATCAACTGGCTTGACGCAGCCATCTATGAACACAGTGCTTAAGGTGACACATGCTTTGGGGATGAAATTGATCAGGTATTTGTCTCCTTATTGATGCAAAAGTGACATTGCTAACTGTCAAAATAGAGAGACTTCGTTTATGATACCAGGCTGCACCTGCACACACACGCACACGCACACGCACTATGCTGTGTCTAAGTCCTATCTTATCCTATGTTAATAGAGTGATCGCATTGAACAACCCGGACCGCCAGATTTGTCAACACAGAAAAAGACAGAGGGAGGCTAAGAAAGAGCGGGTGATGTGGCAATAACTGGAAAGGAGGGAAGAGGAAAGATGGAGGGGTGAATGGTGGATGTGAGGTTTTGGTCTGGCTCCAAGTGTGCAGTGCCACCCATGGCTAATGGATGAGCTGTCAATGGTTAGACCTCCACATCAACCAGAGATGAATGGAGAAACAGCAGTAGCTCTCTCTCCATCTATCTATCATCCCCCTTTATTTCATACTTACCCCTTTTCCTCTCTCTCTCTCGTTCACTCGCTGTCTCTCTCTTATGCATTTTGCATTTGCTCTCTTGCTTTCCCCCCCCAAAAAACTATTTTGTTTAGAAATGGTTAACATGACACTCTAGGGCAATGTTTCTCAACATATGGTCCGTGGACTGGTGTCCGTCCGTGAGACACAAACTGACACTAATTGAGTCTGTTTTACGGTGATGGTGTAACAGAGATAAGAAAGTGCTGCAAACTCACTCCACAGCTAGCTTGAAATGGAGCTATCAAATTGGATCCTTTTCTACAGCTCAACTGGTCGGTACGTTGTCAAGGAGGACGGTCACTTGTGTTTGTGAGCCGAGGACCACTAGTTTGAGCCCAGTAAGAGGACAGGGACAGTGGAGGAAGCTATAGTGTTGGCAGCACATGGACGTCGGTTTCACTAGTTATAATGTAAGTGGTCCCCCAAAATAACTTGCCAGTACCTGGTATAAAACTGTGCTCTAGGATAGCGGGAGGTTTTCATTTCATAAATTGAACCTTTATTTAACTAGGTAAGTCAGTTAAGAACAAATTCTTATTTACATTGACGACCTACCCCGGCCAAACCCTAACTCGGACGACACTGGGCCAATTGTGCGCCGCCCTATGGGACTCCCTATCACTGTGTTGTGATACAGCCTGGAATCGAACCAGGGTCTGTAGTGACGCCTGTAGTGATGCCTCTAGCACTGAGATGCAGTGCCTTAGACCGCTGCGCCACTCGAGGTTGAGTGGGTCACGGGTGTCTGGGTAAAAAATGAAAAAGATAGAAAGTGTGTATAAGTGATAATGAACTTACATTTTTAAAATCATTTTTAAGCACTATTTTGGTTGATTTTGTGGTCTCAAGCCAGTGAGTTTATTAACATTCTTCATCAAGAATATAGGAAAATGTCATTACTGACAATGAAAGAGGTGGGAATGCTGTTCCCTTATCATATAATTGATACATTTACTATCAATTTAGGATTAAGAATAGTTTTGCAGATTTGTTTTCGCGTTGCAAATATTGGGTCGCAAGTGAGACAAACTGGTTCAATTTGGGTCCCGAGGCAAAACTAGTTGAGAACCACTGCTCGACTGTCACCATCCTTGAAACTAGCGAGAATCAGATAACTAGCTTCCACTTCCACTTTTTTTCAGTTTATAAATTGTTTTCTTAGAGAAACAAAAAACAAATATATTTGTATAAATATTTTCACACAGACAGAGGCCGATCTAGCAGAAAAATGTCCAACTAGCCCTCTTTGCAGTGGTTCCCAACATTTTGTTCAACCGTGGCACACCTTGATGGGATATAAAAATTATGCGGCACACCTAAGATTTCCCTATTAATTTATTTAATCTGATCTGATCTGATCCATACTACAAACCATCTATTTTCTGTGACAAACTTTTTAAAATAGATTAAATAGGGTTTATTTCAAATATTTTCATAGTTCCCTATTCATGATGGTTAATTTGTGTGTACCCCTTTAAGAGCGTCCCACAAATCTGCACCAGAAATAAGAAAATGTAACTAGTAAAATAGGTATTTTGTTTTTACAGTTTGGGCTATAGACGAGTGGTTTTCTGCATTGTAAAGTTACAACCACAGACACAAAGCCATGCTCCGTTTGTTTTTATGGCAGAGGCTGTGGTATAGCTAAGCCAGATCCAAAATTTAAATGCAACATGCAACAATTTTACTAAGTTACAGTTAATTTAAGGAAATCAATGAATTTATATAAATTCATTAGGTCCTATTCTATGGATATCACATGGCTGGTCAGGGGCGCAGCCATGGGTGAGCCTGGGAGGGCATAGGCCCACCCACTGGGGAGTCAGGCCCAGCCAATCAGAATTAATTTCCCTCCACAAAGGGGCTTTATTTTATACAGAAATACTCCTCAGTTTCATCAGCTGTCATCAGCTGGCTGGTCTCAGACGATTCCTCAGGTGAAGAAGCTGGATATGGAGGTCCTGGGCTGGCGTGGTTACACGTGGTCTGCGATTGTTAGGCCAGTTAGATGTACTGCCAAATTCTCTAAAGCGACATTGGAGGCGGTTTATGGTAGAGAAATGAACATTCAATTCTCTGGCAAAAGCTCTGGTGGACATTCCTGCAGTCAGCGTGCCAATTGCATGCTCCTTCAAAACTTGAGACATCTGTGGCATTGTGTAGTGTGACAAAACTGCACATTTTACAGTGGCATTTTATTGTCCCAAATGTATTGTTACAAATGTAACAGCCTGAGCGCACTGGACATTAAACAACGATAGGCCTACAGTTGTAACCATGTGCCATGTAATGTAATATCTGACCAGCACTTGTGCTCCCAAGTCAAAATTCCACGTGCATTCCACAAATCACGTTAGTAAGTGAGTGTTATAAAAAATATAATAGGAAAAGTTTCAAGGCACACCTGAGAGTTCCTCAAGGCACACCAGTTGGGAACCACTACTCAATTGAGAGTGCTGTGCCCTACCGTCCAAAGAAAACACTACATCTTCACGCTTGAAAAAAGTCAAAGACTTGCTCAATTCATTTATCCGTCAATCATTATTTGACCTTTATTTATCCAGATGATTCATATTCTTATTTTCAGAAATGTATGCAAAAAGGTTTGAATTTGGCTCATTGAAAGATTGCTGACCGGCTGCTCAGCTCACACGGGTATACATACGAGTACATAGCAATATATACTATTCTGTACAAAATAAATAAAAGAATACTGAGAACAGTACACCACGTTGTAAATACCTGGGGCTAGAAAAATGATAGGCCTACCACAAACCAAAGACAATAAGATAGAATGGAGATTTCTTAAATTGCTGATGTTACTGCAAAGTCGTGAAAAAGGCATTTCTACAGCTGGAGTATTAACAATAAAACGTCTAAATTTTATCCCCTTGTCTTTGCTCCTCTACAGTATCAAAAACAAACGGCAAGGACGACAACAAACAGGACATTGTCTCAAAATGGCGGTGGATCGCCGACTCCCGTACTGTACCCACTCTGTGCCTGCATGCCCACTTGCCACGCTACTCGGGGGCAGTGATACATTGACTAGGAGGTTTAGGGAGGGCTTACCAACTGTGCCAGCCTTACCCCCTCTACCCATCAGCTCAGAGGGGGTCCCCGCTGGCATGGCAGGGTGAACTACCCCCTGATTGATGGCACGGTTTCAGACCAGTCTGCCCGAGTGGTGCAGCGGCCTGCTCCCCAAGGCCCAGGCCTCCCTTTATCCCGCTGCTGTCTTGGCACCGGGTGCCCATCTCTCCCCTCCCTCTTTCCTCCCCCATCCCCCTGCCAGCCAGCTAGCTCCTGGTGGGCACATCAATTACAAGCACCGCATATCCCCTCCTCCTCAGTCTGTCTGTCTTCTGTCTACTGTCTCGGACTATGCCAATCTGTTCTCTTCTCTGTTATCCTCTCTCTGTGTGCATCTCTTTCTCTCTCTCTCTCGTTGTCTTGTCTTTTCTTTGTCTCTGTTTGCTACAGCCCATTTTCAGTTGTATTTTGCTGTTGCTGATCAGTGTCTAACCATAAATTGCAATATCACAACACTTCATCTCCCCTCACAACACACACACACACACACACACACACACACACACACACACACACACACACACACACACACACACACACACACACACACACACACACACACACACACACACACAGTACTGCACACTCCCTTAAACAGGTTATGATGGCTGGTGGGAAAATCTCTCTAGAGACCCCCCATTGCCGTAGGCTCAGCTGTCCAGCGAGTCTCAGGTGTGTGTGTGTGTTTGTGTGTGTGAGAGAGAGAGAGAGAGAGAGAGAGAGAGAGAGAGAAAGGGAGAGAGAGAGACAGAGAGAGAGAGAGAGAGAGAGAGAGAGAGAGAGAGAGAGAGAGAGAGAGAGAGAGAGAGAGAGAGAGAGAGAGTTGTGAGAGGGGGGCAGGCGGGGGGGGGGGCTCAGATTTTCGGCCTCTGATTATGAAAATCTTAGCCCTCGCTGTTTTTTAATGATTTTTAGGGTTCAATGCTTCAGTTTAATTTCTAAGAAATGTGTTTCTGTTTCAAATATGGCAGTTTGTTAACTAAAAGTAGCAGCAAAACACCTCAAATCTATTGTCTCACAACTATGGTTGTGACTAGATGGAGTACAGCTACAACTTTTCGTAGCGGGTTAGGAGAGCAGTTTAGCCAACCCTAACCCTAGCCCTTTTCCTAACCTTAAACTCAGTCTCCTAACCTGTTACGTTAATTATCCTATCCTGCTGTGTAAGTTATCCCAAACTGTTACGAAAAAGTCCCTTCGGGTCGTAGCTGTATTCAACCTAGTCAGAATCATAATTAATGGAAATTGTAAGAGGGAAAAAAGTTAAGTATAATCATCCAAGATATTTGCTTGCTAAGGTCGCCCTCTGGTGTTCATACATAGTCATTGTTCTGTAGAAAACCTACACTTCTGTTTCACTTGGCTTGTGAGATTTTGGTTGTATTTACATTTCATATAAGGCGATACTTCAGTGACCCTACCGTGTTTTTAGCTTGGTGGCTACTACTTACCTGCCGAATTAGTCCTAGGAGCAATTCGGCTAAACAAGTCTTCCAATCTGGGACTGAAGCACTCCCTCCGCAACTGGATCCTGGACTTCCTGAAGGGCAGGCCCCAGGTGGTAAGGGTAGGAAAAAACACCTCCGCCAAGCTGACCCTCAACACGGGGGCCCGCTTAATCCTCTCCTGTACTTTCTGTTCACCCACGACTGTGTGGCCACGCACGTCTCCAACACCATCAACAAGTTTGCTGACAACACAATGCTGGTAGGCCTGATAACAGACGATGATAAGTCAGCCTACAGCAGCGGTGTCACACTCGTTCCATGGAGGGCCTAGTGTTTGCGAGTTTTTGCTTTCTCCTTTTAATAAAGACCTAGACAACCAGGCGAGGGGAGTTATTAACTAACTAGTGACCTTAATTCATCAATCAAGTACAAGGGAGGAGAGAAAAACCTGCAGATACTCGGCCCCCTGTGGAATGAGTTTGACATGTGGCCTAAAGGGAGGAGGTCAGACACTTAGCAGTGTGGTGCCAGGACCACAACCTCTCCCTCAACAGCGGATCGTGGACTACAGGAAAAAAGAGGGGAGAGCACGCCCCCATCCACATCAACCTGGCTGTTGTGGACCGATCGAGAGCTTCAAGTTCATATCACTAAGTACTTAATGTAACCGATGTGAAATGGCTAGCTAGTTAGCGGTGGTGCGCGCTAATAGCGTGTCAATCGGTGACGTCACTTGCTCTGAGACCTTGAAGTAGTTGTTCCCCTTGCTCTGCAAGGGCCGCGGCTTTTGTGGCGCGATGGGTAACGATGCTTCGTGGGTGTCAGTTGTCAATGTGTGGAGAGTGTCCCTGGTTCGAGAACAGGTAGAGGCGAGGAGAGGGGCGGAAGCTATACTATTACATTAACATGGTCCACACACACCGCACAGTCGTGAAGCGGGCACGGCAGTGCCTCTTCCCCCTCAGGACGCTGAAAAGATCCTCAAAGAGTTAAACAGCTGCAACATCGAGACGAGAGCATCTTGACTGGCTGCATCAACGCTTGCTATAGCAAATGCACCATGTCATCTAGGACCTCTTTATCCGGCGGAGTCAGAGGAAGGCCCGAAAAATGGCCAAAGACTCCAGCAACCATTCAGCGCCTGTTCACTCTGGTATCATCTGGCAAACGGTCCAGAGCGTCAGCTCTCAGAACAACAGGCTCCGAAACAGCTTCTACCCCCAAGACATAAGACTGCTAAATAGTACATTAATGGTACCCAAACTAGCGGTACTGACTCTATCTTGCACTGACCCTACACACACTCACTAGACTATACACACCATATACTGTACACACTCACTCACACACTACACTGAAACTCTCACACAAAAATCCCACACATTCACATTTACAAGCATGTTGCTACACCCGCAATAACGTCTGCTAAATATGTGTATGTGATGGATAAAGTTTGAACACATTTGATTTGATACACATGCATACACACACGTTTATAGTCATCATTTGCGGCTGCTAACCTGTTATTTTATTTTACTCGTATTATTATCATCAATCCTGATGCCTACTATAGTCCCTTTACCCTGCCTTCATGTAAATATCTACCTCAAAAACCTCGTGCCTCTTACATTGATCTGGTACTCCCTGTATATAGCTCCATTCATGTGTAGCCTATCTTATTTTAGTTACTACTTTTTTTTTTTTTTTAAATGTGTTTTTATTTTTAACCCTGCATCGTTGGGAAGGGCTCGTGAGCAAGCATTTCACCGCAAAGTCTGCACCAGTTGTATTCGGCGCATGTGACAAATACAATTTGACGATATAATTTGAACAACGAGACCTCCGACACCGATAGAACAATGAGCCAGATGTTTCACCGGATATATACATCTGAAGCATGTGGTTGGTGTTTCCAAGAAGCCCAATGGCCGGCAGTGGGAGATGGAGCGAGATGGATTTTGACCGATATTCTGCTAAACATTTGATCTCAATACAGTTTTGTGTTCCCAAAAATAAAATATGTTACGAACAGAATGGACTACGTTTTGTAGACTTGACCTTTGCCAACGTTTTTATTCATTTTATTGCGTTGTTTAGGAGTGCAAGGGCTAATTTAGTTATTGCACACGCGCACTTCACAGGGTAGGAGTTCCCTAACGTAAAAACGCAAATACATGCTAGAATGCGCCAATAGGATCTGGCTAGCTAGTGCTTGGCTCTGCCCACCTTCTTATTTGCTCCCGTTCGAAACTACATGCTGTGGTCTATCTTGGGGTTAGTTATAACATCTTTGACAACGACGTCCCACCCACTACGGAAGTCCAGTGCGAAGCGACAGTGTAGCTAGCAAAAAGACGCTAGCTAGTGAAGATGGCGGCGGTTTCTATGCAGGGCTGTAGCCCAAACCCAGCAAGAGAACTTACCCTTTCAACACAATCTGGGGGGAACCAGGCTCTTGTAGATCGGGTAAAAGCTGAAGAAGGGACAGGTGAGTTGTATCATATATGTGCAATCGGAGCTAGTGTGGTTACGCTAGGGTCAGATATTTGTTGTCAGATCAGTCACAACAAGCTGAGAGCATGCTAATGGTAGCTAGGGTATTCGTGAGCTATATTAGCTACATAGCCAGCATTGTAGTTATCATGCTAGCTAGCTACTGTAATACATCATTATGTTTTTCTACGGGCAATTTGTATTTAAATACAGTACTGTTACTGCCAACTATATTAAATGTACCTGGATTAGTTAAGCGGACATTAGCTACCTAGCCACTTTCTTGTACTAGATACGTTGTAGGCAATCAAGTCCAAGCCAGTTGACCTAGTTCGCAACACAACCACCGTCCGAGAGTCATGCATGTATCTGCACCATTCTTATCAATAGTTCATTATGCAGATATAGACTGTCAGGCTTGGCTATTAATCTACCATACCCCCCCCCCCCCCCCCCCAAAGGACTTATTACATAGTCTACTCTAACTTCGATGCAACATTTCTACATTGTGCTGGACCCTCTTGAGAGCGCAATGTAAAAAAACTCAGTGAACTCTCTTGGTATCATCAAAGCTAAGCCTACTCCATCAATTCCACTGTGTTTACGTTTTGTGTAGGACACAATGTCAACAAATGATGTAGTTAGCTATGTAATTAGGATGTTATTAAAACTAGCTGATATTGTTCTCTTGGAATGTCAGTCATTGAACACTAAAGTGCTGTAATTCAAATTGAATGTTGTGTAACTTACAATCTCGCTCCGTTGTGCACCTTGTTTATTCACAGAAGCCGAGAAGCAGAGTCGCGTGAACGCTCTGTTGGAGAGACTCCATGCCAAACACAATGCCTCACGGCCTTGGCAGGAGACCAGCAAGGTGGTGCGCCAGGCTATGGTGAGAAGATGGAGAGCATGTGTGAATGAAATAATAAGAAAAGAGGAAATTATGGAATGCTAAATATATAGAGTTAGGAAAAGAGTGTTAATTGGTTCGGTTGCACACTTTATAGACTATGGAAGATATATTCAGGACATGCATACAGGTGGAAAAAGAGACTCTGGCTCACTGGCATTCTTGCATGCTCTACAATGTGATTAATGGATCTTAAAACCAACGTTTTAGTCAATAGAACTTCATTGGGGTGAACCCAAATATACATACATGAGTTAGAAAATCTTTACTCTCCTCTAATCCTTCCCCCCTCTTGTTTCTTCTGTCACAGGAGAAACGTGGTCAGATGAATGCGGCTGGTCACCAGCTCCTGCTCACCTGTCTAGAGACCCTGCAGAAAGCACTGAAAGGTGAGACCCCGAAGAGAGACTTTGTCTCTATTGATTGATCACTAAGACAACCTGTCCTATTCGTTGAAAGTGTTCCACGGGCACTTCTGCAATTGGATGCCAATAGCAAAATCCCGCCTGTATCTTCAGATTATTGACAGTTGAAAGACAATCTGTTGAGTTTTTACATTTGTCTCTCTCGGCTCTAGTGTCCTCCCTGCCCTCCATGACAGATCGCTTGGAGTCCATCGCTCGACAGAACATGTAAGCTCTTCCTTTCTTCTTGTCTCACTCACTTACTCCTTCTTTCCCTTATATCACCAGGTCACTCATCCACTGATTCCTTATTCATACAATTGATGGCATAACCATGTGTATTTTATTAACTGTGTATATCTGTTGTATAGTACATTCCTGACTGTACAATGGATTTCCAAACTTGGGACAAGAGAGTCATTGATTGAGGAGGACATGGTTAGCCACACTGAGTCTGATTTGCCTCCCTCTCTTTCTCTCTAATCCCACCCCTACCATCCTCGTCCTCTCCCACCAGGCTGGGGTCCCACCTGAGTCCTTCGGGGACAGAATGTTACATCACTTCAGACATGTTCTATGTGGAGGTGCAGCTGGACACGGCTGGTCAGCTGGTGGATGTGAAGGTGGCCCACCACGGAGAGAACCCAGCGGTCAGTACTATCCCCTACCTACAGCACTATTACTCTGTATGTTTATTAGGGCTGTCCCCGCCTGACAAAAAATATTGGTTGATCGAGAGTTGTCCAATTGATTCCTATGCTTAGATTTGTGTGTATTGGGTATATTTTGTGAAATTGTTAGATATTACTGCACTGTCAGAGCTAGAAACACAAGTATTTCGCTACACCCGCAATAACATCTGCTAAACATGTGTATGTGACCAATAAAATTTGATTTGTCTTTTTTTTTAAAGTGTACTTTTCCGTATGGAGACACATCCTGTATGTTTCAATCAAGTCAACCTTATGCACTGAGCTTGTCTGATGCTTTAAGCGTGCTGTTTGGTTAAATAATGAAGACACACGAATGACTAGAGGGAGTCCGACCGCAATTGATTTGATTGTGCCGCCTGACTCAGACTTGCTGCACTGTGTAAAAAAAAATTAATAATAATAAAATAAAAAAAAGACAGTGATTTTAGCACCCGTTGTCTCTCTCGCCTCCCTGCTGCAGCAACCACCACAGAACATCAGTGTGTTTAGCATTGTCCGTGTTGCTGAAGCTGCAACATAATTACAGCCATTTCTGACGGAAAAATTCTGTTACTGAAATGTTTACTGGTTGTGCAGGAGATAAAGGGGAAGTCAGATGTGTGGAATAAATTTGACTCGTTGTGGGAAAAAACTGGAGATCAAGAAAAATAAGGTTTTGAGCAAGCGCTGCATGCATATTAGGCCTATGTGTGCCAAACAGTTTTTTTTGTAAAGCCTTTATTACAGCAAAGACTAAAAACCATCGCATTCATTCGTGAATGCATTTTCCCGAAATGGAACAGTTTAGGCCTATTGATTGTTTATACAAATTTTGCAATGGTCATTTCATCTTGAAACTTGGCAAACACAGACAGATATGTACATAGTCTTATACTCTTAACTTTTTTACATTTTTTAATTGACAAGTTAATTGACACGAGAGAACTCGAGAAAATCGCATCTCTACAGAGAGAAGTGACTACAATGAATGGCCAAATTACTTCCGGACCAAAAAAAAGGTCCGCCCGTGGAGCTCCTCCTCACCACTCCATAGTCGCAGAATTAAATCATTAGAACATAATTCAACAATATCCAGTAATGTATTGAACTGATAGTTTTGCTTAAGAAGTCTTACGCAGATAAGTTGCCTGTAAGAAGCTTCAGATCTGACGCAACGGCATGTGTGCGACACGCTTTAACTATAAAATAAGTGATATACGGTAAATATGTTATCCAAGTATTTCTTTTTATATTCATAATTTTTTTTATTCTTTACAGAGCTGTCCGGAGCTGATTCAACACCTGAGGTGAGATTTTAGATAAAATAAATAATAGAAACATAAATATTATTTAATTATTATATAAAAAAAATATTTAAAGAATGTAAAATACTTGTCGATAAAGTGCTTTTCATTCATGGGGGTCAATGCTTTGAAAATTCAGTTAGACATTTTAGCGGTTCATTTTTTTCTCTCATTTCATTCTAATCATGACATCTTGGTTGTCATTTTTTCCCAACCTCTCTAAAGGGATAAGAACTTTGAAGAGTTCTCCAAACATCTTAAGGGCCTAGTCAACCTGTACAAGCTTCCTGGAGACAAGTGAGTTGCTATTGGAGCACTATAAGTGGTTGTGGAATTGAATTACATCAAATGCTGTTATACTTCATTTTTATCTTTATTGCGGTTCCCACCAGTAAGCTGAAAACAAAGATGTACCTGGCACTTCAATCCCTCGAGCTGGATCTTACCAAGATGATGCACATGTTCAGGTATGTACGCATTGCAGTTTGACTAGGTGTATCTCAAAACCTCCCTTTTTACAATGCCCCTGATGTGGCAAATCTAAAGAACATTTCTCCCTCCGTAAAAAAAAACAATGTCCCAGAAGAGCTTTTTGAGTGGTTTCCCCTTTGAGAAAAATATGTTCCTGTCAGAATGAATTCTCACTATTGTGTGTGTGTGTTGCAGGTTAGCCACCAACGCTAACACGGTCGAGACCATCCTTCATGGGAGCGTGGGCCTGCTGACAGCCAGGAGCGGCGGCCATCTTGTCTCCCTCCAGTGCTACGTGTCCCCGTACGATGTGTTCGAGGAAAGGACAGGCTCGCAGCTCAACTTCACCGACACAAATGGTGAGGGGACGAAGGAAGTTTGCCACAGTGCTGCCCAGAAAGCAAATACAGTGCTTTCCGCTCGTTGAGGCTAATCCTAAATAGAGATGAACACATATATTCGTGATTCAACCATGGTTTAATAAATAAAAATTGTTGAAAAGATATACAGTTGAAGTCGGACGTTTACATACACAGGTTGGAGTCATTAAATCTCGTTTTTCAACCACTCAAATTTCTTAATAACAAACTATAGTTTTGGCAAGTCGGTTAGGACATCTACTTTGTGCATGACACAAGTAATTTTTTCAACAATTGTTTACAGACAGATTATTTTACTTACTTTACTTGTATCACAATTCCAGTGGGTCAGACGTTTACATATACTAAGTTGACTGTGCCTTTAAACAGCTTGGAAAATTCCAGAAAATGATGTCATGGCTTTAGAAGCTTCTGATAGGCTAATTGACATAATTTGGGTCAATTGGAGGTGTACCTGTGGATGTATTTCAAGGCCTACCTTCAAACTCTGTGCCTCTTTGCTTGACATCATGGGAAAATCAAAAGAAATCAGCCAAGACCTCAGAAAATAAATTGTAGAGCTTCACAAGTCTGGTTCATCCTTGGGAGCAATTTCCAAACGCCTGAAGGTACCACGTTCATCTGTACAAACAATAGTACGCAAGTATAAACACCATGGGACCACGCAGCCGTCATACCGCTCAGGAAGGAGATGCGTTCTGTCTCCTAGAAATGAACGTACTTTTGTGCGAAAAGTGCAAATCAATCCCAGAACAACAGCACAGACCTTGTAAAGATGCTGGAGGAAACAGGTACAAAAGTATCTATATCCACAGTAAAATGAGTCCTATATCGACATAACCTGCCAGGCCGCTCAGCAAGGAAGAAGCCACTGCTCCAAAACCGCCATAAAAAAGCCAGACTACGGTTTGCAACTGCACATGGGGACAAAGATTGTACTTTTTGGAAAATGTCCTCTGGTCTGATGAAACAAAATAGAACTGTTTGGCCATAATGACCATCGTTATATTTGGAGGAAAAAGGGGGAGGCTTGCAAGCCGAAGAACACCATCCCAACCGAGAAGCACGGGGGTGGCAGCAACATGTTGTGGGGGTGCTTTGCTGCAGGAGGGACTGGTGCATTTCACAAAATAGATGCCAACATGAGGTCGGAAAATTATGTGGATATATTGACGCAACATCTCAAGACATCAGTCAGGAAGTTAAAGCTTGGTCGCAAATGGGTCTTCCAAATGGACAATGACCCCAAGCATACTTCCAAAGTTGTGACAAAATGGCTTAAGGACAACAAAGTCAAGCTATTGGAGTGGCCATCACAAAGCCCTGACCTCAAACCCATAGAAAATTTGTGGGCAGAGCTGAAAAAGCGTGTGTGAGCAAGGAGGCCTACAAACCTGACTCGGTTACACCAGCTCTGTCAGGAGGAATGGGCCAAAATTCATCCAACTTATTGTGGGAAGCTTGTGGAAGGCTATCCGAAACGTTTGACCCCAGTTAAACCATTTAAAGGCAATGCTACCAAATACTAATTGAGTGTATGTAAACTTCTGACCCACTGGGAATGTGATGAAATAAATACAATCTGAAATAAATCATTCTCTACTATTATTCTGACATTTCACATTCTTAAAGTAAAGTGGTGATCTTAGCTGACCTAAGACAGGGAATTTTTTACTAGGATTAAATGTCAGGAATTGAGAAACTGAGTTTAAATGTATTTGGCTAAGGTGTATGTAAACTTCCGACTTCAACGGTAGGTTGGCAAGCAATACACCTGGTAACTTATAATCGTCTAATTTGTTTGGCTGGATTTGCTGACTTGGCTTAAACCGTAGAGGATTTTGGAACTAGACTAGAAATTAAATAACCAAATGATCCTCCTTTGGCCATCTTTCTCCATCTGTGCATGTCTTCACATGGCCCTACTTTAACTCCTGTACAGTCCCTCGCTCTCTGGGTGTGAGTGTTTCTGTGACGGTGGAGGGGACCTCGTCAATCTACAAGCTACCCATCGCCCCCCTCATCACGGGATCTCACCCAGTGGACAACAAGGGGTAAGACCTCTTCCAAATTTCAGACATTCAATTTAAGTTCCAGTTCCAGAGCAAAGATTTAGGTGGGCATTAAATATATTTTTGGGGTGAATAAAATACATCAGATACTTTTATAAATAGTTCATAATAAATGGGTAATAAGTAGTTATTTCATTGTGGGGAAATACATGTATAATGTTGAGATTGTGTGTCTCCTTTCTCTGTTGCAGAACCCCCTCCTTCTCGTCTGTGACCAACTCCAACTGTGTGGACCTTCCTGCTTCTTTCTTCCTCAAGATGAACCTGCCCATGCCCTTCTCCCTCTCCTTCATCCAGAGGATGGGCAATGCTACAGGTGGGTGGTCTCAGACGTGTGTATGTGTTTTGGTGTGTGTGTGTGTGTGTGTGTGTGTGTGTGTGTGTGTGTGTGTGTGTGTGTGTGTGTGTGTGTGTGTGTGTGTGTGTGTGGACTAGGGTTGGGCGGTATCCAGATTTTCAAGCCATCATATCGTTTCTGTAACATACCCAAAGTATAAGATATTACCGAATGTGCGCACAAGGGGTGTTATAAAAATAAAATAAGTGCAAAACGATTTAGGTAACAGGGATCTTGATCCAGGAGGGGGTTTGCATGTATCTGTTCTAACCAAGAAGCTTGATCTTGACATCTAGCCACTTAGCTAGCAAGTTAGCAAACCAAACGCATAGCTGGAGGCCTGAGCTGGATGTACAGTGCCTTCAAAAAGTATTCACACCCCTTGACGTATTCCACATCTTGTTGTGTTACAGCCTGAATTCAAAATGGATTATCTACACACAAATACCCCATAATGACAAAGTGAAAACATGTATTTTGAAATTTACAAATAAATATTCACACCTCTGAGTCAAAAATAGAGTCACCTTTTGGCAGTGATTACAGCTGTGAGTCTTTCTGGGTAAGTCTGTGCGAGCTTTGCACACCTGGATTGTACAACATCTGCATTTTATTATTATCAAAATTCTTCAACCTCTGTCAAGTTGGATGTTGATCATTGCTAGACAACCATTTTCAGGTCTTGCCATAGTTTTTCAAGCAGATTTAAGTCAAAATCTCGGGAACGTTCACAGTCTTCTTGGTAAGTAAGCTACTCTAGTGTAGATTTGGCCTTGTGTTTTAGGTTATTGTCTTGCTGAAAGGGGAATTCATATCGCAGTGTCTGATGGAAAGCAGACTGAACCAGGTTTTCCTCTAGGTTTTTGCCTGTGCTTAGTTCCGTTCCGTTTTATTTTTATCATGAAAAACTCCCCATACCTTAATGATTACAAGCATACCCATGTCATGATGTAGCCACCACTATGCTTAAAAATATGGAGAGTGGTACTCAGTAATGTGTTGTATTGGATTTCCCCCAAGCATAACATTTTGTATTCAGGACAAAACGTGAATTGCTTTGCCACTTTTTTGCAGTATTACTTTAGTCCCTTGTTGCAAAAATGGGGCATGTTTTGAAATATGTGTATTCTGTACAGGCTTCATTCTTTTCACTCTGTCAATTAGGTTAGTATTGTGGACTAACTAGAATGTTGTTGATCCATCCTCAGTTTTCTCCTATCGCAGCCATTAAACTCTGCAACTGTTTTAAAGTCACCATTGGCCTCATGGTGAAACCTCTGTGTTGTTTCCTTCCTCTCTGGCAACTGAGTTAGGAAGAATGCCTATCTTTGTAGTGACTAGGTGTATTGTTACACCATCCAAAGTATAATTAATAACTTCACCATGCTCAAAGGGATATTCAATGTCTTCTTTTTTCTTTTTTTACCCACCTGGTCTTTGTGGTTGAATCTGTTTGAAATGCACTGCTCGATTGAGGGACCTTACAGATAACTGTATGTGTAGGGTACAGAAATGAGGTAGTCATTCAAAAAGTCATGTTAAACACTATTATTGCACACATGCAACTTATTATGTGACTTGTTAAGCAGATTTTGACTCCTCATCTTATTTAGGCTTGCCATAACAAAGGGGTTGAATACTTATTGACTCAAGACATTTCAGCTTTAAAATGTTTTATTAATTTGTAAACATTTCAAGAAACATAATTCCATTTTGACATTATGGGATATTGTGTGTAGGCCAGTGACAAAACAAATCTACATTTTAATCCATTTTATATTCAGGCTGTAACACAACAAAATGTGGACTAAGTCAAGGGGTGTGTACTTGCTAAGACAAATCTTAGATTTATTATACTTACCTTATAGTTAGTTATAAGCAGTGGGGTAGCACGCACCCCCTTAAAAAAATTATGTTGAAACAGTATTGAAAATCATACATTTATACATGTATTTATACATATATTTCGAAATACCCCTATAATTGGTATATCGCCCAAGTCTAGTGTGGTGTATCTATGGGTTTGTACGTTTTGCATTGGTTGCTTTTTGTTTTCGCCCCTGTGTAAAAGTGTGTAGATGTGGGTGTTTGGGCACATGTCTGTGTGTGTCGGTTAACCCCCCCCCCCCCCCCCTCCTACCAGGGATTCCTGTGTTTGAGACGCCCCCCACCCTGTCGCCCCTCTACGAGCTCATCGTCCAGAGTCAACTCCAGGAGGAGGGGGGGAACCCCCTGACCACCCCCACACACGCCATGCGCTTCTACGCTGTGAGTAGCCTCCTCTCACTCCCCTCTTAGACCTGCTTCCTAGGCCCTTGTGTAGATCTGAAGGTGTTGGAAAGGTGTGTGTGTGTGTGTGTGTGTGTGGAAGAAATATGATGAGAGCGCCACTTTCCCCTCAGACAGGCTAGGTGAAATATGAACTGTTGCTTACATCTATCCGCTCTCCTCAGATCGACTACAGAAGTGCAACGAAGGGCGATTTTTTTTATTTTTTATTTTTTTTGTTGGTTAATTTTAATTTCAATCGTCAGATAACGTCAAGCGCTCCGTCACGTTGGCACGAGAGTGCACAACTGCTTCTTGAGGGCTGCAGTGTGTGGCGCTGCTTTTCTTGTCGTCCCGATCCTCAGTGTGACCTGTGAATGTCAAGTGATTGGCCGGAAAGCCTCAGGTGTGACTCGGTCAAGTGAAAAGAAGAGCCTGTATGAACGGGTTGTGAGCCACACATACCTCTTCATACCTCTTCTATTTGAAGTGGGGGTAAAAAACGGACTATCAATCTTTTTAATTTGGCTCAAACACAAAGGGCTTACCAGTATATTGAAATTCGGTCGTTTTAAACACTGAATTAATTCTGTCTCTGGAGAAAAAAAACGAAACAAGGCTCTTCCATAGAGTTCGAGGGCTCGTCTTTTGTATTTGTCCTATTATGGCGTCTGTGAGAGCACGGGCAGTGCCATAGAGCCCGACAGTGGCGGTGTCATGATACACAAGCATTTCGCTACGCCCGCAATAACATCTGCTAAATATGTGTATGTGACCAATACAATTAAGTTTGATTTGATACCCATTAAACCTAGCGGTCAAACGGGTAAATGGTTCCAATCGTTTTTCCAACATTCATTTTTCCAATAGGGGATTTTAGAAACACTTAAAATAAGGTCTCTGTCACCTTGTCTGAGAGAGATGGTTATCAAAACGTCACGTCAGGGTAAGTCTACACGGAACACAGCCCTTAATTGAAGTGTTTCTAAAATCCCCTATAGGAAAAATGAATGGTGGAAAAACGTTTGGAACCGTTTCCCTGTTTGACCACTAAACGTTATGGGTATTATGACTCATACTGTGGTACTCTGAGGCCATCTCCATTTAGAAGTAGTACATTTTCTTCTTCTTTCGGGTTCTAGCTAATATTGGTGACTTACCGCCACTTGCAGTGCAAGAGATCTGAACCATATCTTGTCATTAATTTACTGTGGCCACTAGATGGCGGTGATGTAGCGTAAAGCCATTAACAAACCATGCAACCAAATTTTATGAAGACAATGCTCTTATCATTGGCTGATCGCTCCCAACCATAGGAACCCCCACCTAGTTGAGTACTTTAAAATAGTGGGAGCCCTCAGTGGCAGCGTCCATGCAAAAAACAGTTACATCCGTGATGAGTCCTCTATTGGCTCTCCATCTTACCTCAGTTTTTTTCCCTTCCCTTCTCCTCTCCCTCTGCTCAGTCGTTGCCCGACCAGCAGCACTGCTACTTCCTGAATGGCGACGCCCCGGTGCAGGACGGGCACTCGCTGCAGGGGACGCTGGTGTCCAAGATCCCCTTCCGCCACCCAGCCCAGGTGCCCGCCCTACTGGATGTTATCAGGCACCAGGCGGCCGCCAACACGCTGATTGGCAGCTGCGTCAAGCGCACCTTCATCAAGGATGGTGCGTAGTGGTGGTGGTGGTGGTGGTTGTTGACCAACTGGAACAGGGAGGGGCCTGCACTTGTTCAATAAGAACTGCTAACTAATGAACACAACTGGTCCTGGAGATCTGCAGTGTACAGGGCTGTTCCATCTCAACCGAAATACAAAATCATTTTCATATTGTTACTTTAGTCAACATAATACAGTACATGCACAATGCATTGTTTGAGCTGTCCTTACTGATGCTGATAAAAAAAAATGGAAGCATTCAACCCACAAAAACAGAAATTGTAGTTGACATGAGATGGAATCTTGCGCTATTGAGTGATGTAATATCCTGTTGTGTCATCCCCCTCCAGACACTCCAGGACTGCTACAGTTTGAGGTGTGTCCTCTGACCGACTCCAGCTTCAGCGTCTCCTTCCAGCACCCTGTTAACGAGTCCCTAGTCTGTGGTGAGGACATACACTGACATTACCATGGAATTAAATAGAACATAATTGAATGTATCCCTATGGACATTACTGCTGTTTCAGTCCGCCAGTCCTCTAACCGGCCCTGTGACTTTCACAACAGAATTGACTTTAGATCTACTCCGGCCCTGTTGGTCTGGCATTTTCACTCACTCTTGACTACGGAAGAAAATGAATGTGCTTCTTTGCGAACTCCAGCTCTTTTACATTGGCGTTGAACCTAAAACATTGATAACATTTGCACTGTCCTTGTCAAATAAACTCTCTCGAACTTCTCCGTCTGTCTCCTCTCACTCTCCGTCTGTCTCTCCTCTCCACCACCTCCTTCTCTCTCCCTCTTGCAGTGGTTATGGAGGTGATTGACTCCAGGCAGGTGTCCTGTAAGCTGTACAAAGGCCTATCCGATGCCTTGATCTGCACTGACGATTTTATCACCAAAGTGGTCCAGAGGTGAGCGGCCATTTTCTCTGTTTCAAGTGTCCTTCACGCAATCTGTTTTATGTTCTAGTAGATGCTTCTCAGCCTTTCTTGTTGTTAGCCCACTGCAAAGAAACCAACCCAAATGGTTTCATTCAATATGCTTTATTCAACAAAATACAATAATTTTGAGGACATGTGACCTTCAGTAGAAAATAATTGGATGTTAAAATAAGTAAACGTCAGATAAATGACAATGAAAAAAAAATAAAAATAAATAAATTAATGTCCGCCCCATCCCCATTCGGATCCCTTTCCTCAGGTGCATGTCCATCCCTGTCACCATGCGGGCCATCCGGCGGAAAGCGGAGACCATCCAGGCAGACACACCAGCCCTCTCCCTGATTGCCGAGACGGTGGAGATCATGGTGAAAAAGAACTTACCCCCTGCTGGAAGCCCCGGGTACGGCATGGGCACAGGGGTTGACCCCACCAACCCCATGGGGCTCCCGGGTGTCGGTGGAGGCAACACTCCCACCGGGAACAGCGGGGGAGGTAACTTTGCCGGCCCAATCACATCTCTGTTCGGGATAAGTCGCAGCCAAAGCCAGGGGGGAGAGTGTACACCCCAGGGTGGGGCGGCTGGACAGCAACAGCAGCAGCAGGGGGGTCAATCAGGGGACGACTTCAGCAAAGTGACCCAGAATCCCATTCTGACCAGCTTGCTGCAGATCACGGGCGCTGTGGGCACTAGCCCCACTCCCCAGAACAGCTCTTCTGGATCGCAACCCCACCAGACTCCGCCTCCCACATCCTCCCCTGCCACCAACACCAAAAACCACCCCATGTTAATGAACCTGCTGAAAGACAACCCCGCCCAGGACTTTGCTGCCCTCTATGGCTCGAGTCCCCTAGAGAGGCAAAACTCTTCCTCTGGGTCGCCACGCACTGATGGCATGGGTGGCACCTGCCCCGGAGGTGGCACCAAGGGCAAGAAGAAGCGTCCCAGAGGGATGGAGAAGGGTGGGGTGCCTGGGGCAGGAGGAGGGGGGATGGGAGGGATGAACAAGCAGCAGTCGGGGTCCATGCAGCCTCACCACCATCAGCACCAGCCCACCGAGGATGACTTCCACCGCGAGCTCTTCTCCATGGACGTGGACGCCTCCCAGAATCCCATCTTCGACGTCAACCTGCCCGGCGATGGCTTGGACACGCCCCACAGCATCACCCCGGCGCCCAGTCAGTGCGGGACCCCGCCTTCCGGCGCCGGAGTGTCCTACCACTCGCAGTCACATGTCCAGTCCCAGCAACAGCAGCAACCGCCTCCGGGATCATCCTTGCCTCGCATGGTACGCCTATCGAGCTCCGACAGCATCGGCGCGGACATAAACGAGATCTTGTCGGACTTACCCGAGCAGACGGGTAAAGGCGGCAGCGGATCGCACGGGCAGCACCACCTGGGCAGCGGGGAGGACGGGGGCCCCTTGGGCACCCCGCACCGGGACTCGTCCAGCTCGGGACAGGGCAGCGCCGTGTTCGAGGCGGACATCTTCAACACCAACAGCAACGAGAACCCCTTCACGAACGCCGCCGACCTGATCGCCGAGGCGACCGCCACCACCCCTACTAGCGACTCCTCGTCCACCAACTTCTTCCCCGACACGGTGGACTTCAACCCCGAGCTGCTGACCTCCAGCCACGGCTTCCCCCAGGCCTACTTCGACGACAGCTCACCCAGCGCCGATGGAGACCTAGACCTGGTCAAAGGCTTCGGTGGGAGCAGCCAGCAGAACACGCCGTCCGGCACCCCCCAGAACCCCACCCCGCACGGCCAGAGCACCCCCGACCCCTCCCTCAAGGACCCCTTCGACATATCAGGCATAGTGTTCGGGGGCAGCGGCGGAGGGGGCAAGCCACTGCTGGGTCAGGCCCTGGATCTAGGGGACTCGCACTCGTCCCACATGGGGGGAGGCCAGAGCCCTCTCATGATGGCCATGGGAGGGGGGAGCAGTGACTTCAAGAGCGGCGAGGCCAAAGCCAAACAGCAGCAGCAGGGACTTCTGAGGACAAAGGATGACAATGGGGGCGGGAGTGGGCGCAGCTCAGGGATGGGGATGACCGGCAGCAGCTCCACTGAGGGGAAGCAGGTGAAGCGAAGCCGCACCCCCTCGAGCGAGGGCAAGTCCAAAGACAAGCCCCCCAAACGCAAAAAGCTCGAACCCGACGGGAAGTCCCCATCTCACAGCACAGGGGGGCGACCCTACACCCCACCCAGCGGAGGCTCGGGATCTGGAGGCAGCATTGGCGGAGGATCCAAGTCTCCCGGTAGCTCCGGGCGGTCGCAAACCCCACCAGGAGGTGCCACACCACCTATCCCTAAGATCACCATTCAGATTCCCAAAGGAACACTGTCTGGTGGGAAAACCTCGTCCCATGGCGGGTACACCTCAAGCAGTTCGGCTGGTGGTGGCACTGGGGGTGCAGGCAGCACTAGCGGAAGCAAGAGCCATCATTCCCACTCCTCGTCTTCCTCAGGCAAGATCAAGAGTAAGGAGGGCACCCTGGGCCAAGGCATCAGCTCCAAGCCTGGGAGCGTGGGAGGAGGTGTTGGAGGTGGACCCCCCCAGATGAAGAGCTCTTCTCAGGGAATGGGTGTGGGGAAGCCAGGCTCTTCTCCCATCACCAAACATGGACTCTCCGGGTCGGGAAGCAGTGGTGGCGGGGTTGGAAGTGGGAACAAGATGAAGCCGCAGGGGGGCAAGCCTCCCGGGTCCCTCATGAACCCCAACATCAAGCCCAACATTTCCCCCTCCCACTCTCGCCCCAGTGGCTCTGACAAGCTCTCTTCCACCATGAAGATGCAGCAGTCGCAAGTCCCCGGAACTCCGCCGTCCTCCAAGGCCAAGTCCCCCATGGGCTCAGGGGGCGGCGGCTTGGTAGGGTCCAAGTCGTCCTCCGGCGGGGGGATGGGCTCCCAGAAGCAGCTGGGCGGTGGTGGTTCCTCTTCCGGCTCCTCGTCTTCCACCTCCTCCTCCAGCTCCTCTTCCTCTGGCTCCATGCCATTTTCCGGAGGCTCCCAGTCTCAGTATGGCTCTAGTGGAGGCGGAGGGGGTGGTTGTGGTGGCGGACAAGGGAACAACGCGAACAACCCCAACGCCAAAGGAAAGTCCCCGAGCCGCAACAAGAAGCCCTCGCTGACCGCCGTCATAGACAAGCTGAAGAGCGTCGGCGGGGGAGGGGGTCCTGAAGATGAGGGCGAACCGCCTGTTGGTGGCAGCGGTGGTACTGGTGGAGGCGGACCAGGGGGCGGACCACCAAACCTCGGCCCCTCTAAGCACGGAATGTCGTCTCAAGGCGGGGAGTACCCGATCAAACGAGATAAGTCTGAGAAAGAGGGCAAGTCCAAAGTGTCTGTGTCGGTGGGCGCCAGCGGGGACAAGAAGCTCATAGATCCCAAAACTGGAGGCGTGAGCAGCACGGGCGTGGCCAAGATCATTATCAGCAAGCCGGACGGCGGCTCACCCAGCATCAAGGCCAAGGTGACTCTGCAGAAGCCCGGAGAGAGCTCGGGGGAATCCATGCGCCCCCAGCTTTCCGGTCTCAAAGCCTCACCCCTGTTCAGCGGCTCCACGCCCAAGCACGACCGCTCTTCCCCCAGCCACAGCCGCTCGCCGGGCTACACGCCGCTCAACCACGACAGCGAGAGCGAGTCAGGCAGCAGCTCTGTGGCAGAGAAGTCCCACCAGAACAGCCCTAGCTCGGACGACGACCAGGCCATGAGGCCCGTGCCCCCGCAGGACTACATGAGCTCCATGCCGCTCAGCTCCGGGGAGAAGCACAAGAAGCACAAGAAGGAGAAGAAGAAGCAGAAGGAGAGGGAACGTGAGAGGGACAAAGATAGAGAGAGGGAGAAGAAGAAGTCGTCGTCTATGTCAACTGGGAACGTATCGCACGGTCCCATGAAGGCTGACAGCTGGTCACGGTCACCCATTTTGGCCTCGGATACGTCTCTCTCTATGATGGGCTCGGACCGTCCCTCCCGCCCCAGTCCTGTCTACATGCGGAATGAGGACGATGACCTCATGGACTCGGCCCTCACTGGCAACCTATAACCCTTTCAATAGACACACATTTGATTTGGATTTTAAAGGCCAGCCTGTAACTTTCATTTCCAATCAAAAGTCACGCCCCTGAAGGTTTAAAGAGACAGACCAATAATTTGAAGATTGCTGGTTCAAATCCCGGGCCAGGCAATGAAAAGTGGGAGATTCGCATTCAGATTGCTGTACAGATTCCAGGTGTACCATCTTCTGCCGTTGCGCCCTTGTGCAAGCAAGGCTCTTTATCCATAAATAGCACGAGTATTGCTAGTGGCAGCACTTTTGACATGAAATGAGAACTTACAGAATGTGCCTTTTCATAATCTTGACTGCAACTCTTCCCTTGGTGTCCATGCCATATTTGCAAAGACTGGCAGCAGTCTAGCAGTAGGCCATTTATCAAGCAGATCTTTGAAACACGGTCTGAAGCTCTACCAGTGTACCTGTTTTTGTTGTTGTTGTGTGTGTCTTTTTTTTAACGTATCAGTATATGTCCAAGAATGACAAATACAGCAGGATTCAACTTTGAAATCCAAGTGTGTTCTACAGCCATATTGTTACCTTGACCTAGACATGGAGATGCCAATTTCTACTGTGATGTGGGTGGAGGGTGAGGCATTTTGGAATTAAAGGGATAGTTCACCCATCACCTAATTTGGGTGAACTATCCCTTTAAGAAAGTCCACACGTACCCAACGGCACATGGTATCTGTTTCAGTCTGCACTGCAGAGTCTGTATGGTTTATTTGAGCTACGATGTCGGTTGTATTTTAAGTTAGAATATATTTTAGATTCATTATTTACTCTAGCAGCACCAAACATAGAAGATTGCAGCTCTGTTTTTGATTGGGTACGGGGGGGGGGGGGGGAGTTTAAAAAGAGTTAAGACTGTAGAATTGCACCATGTTTTAAAAAGAAAAAATAACAACATGTAAAAAAATATATATATTTTAAATATTTTGTTTTTCAAAGTATCATTTGGCAAGGGTTGTAACATCTTATTGTGTGTTTAAATGCCTTAAATGTGGATTCAGAAGATTGTGAATTTTAGATTTTGATACCTCTTTTAACATGTAATGGGCAGGTTAGTGTTGAGCTGTAGAACCTTTTTTGCAGAGCTTAAAATAAATATTTCAATGCTGAATGATTTCTCTCCTCTGTGTACACCTTTTCATATTTGTTTCGAGTTAACTATTAGTCGACTAGCTCCAGGCTTAATATTTTATAGAATTGAGTTATCGATCCATAATCTTGTTTAATCACAAATAACGCCTCTGTTCGATTACTGAGCAGTCAGTGCGGTTACTAGTAAGTTATATATAAGAACAAAGTGTTAATACAATGTAAGTAGTGCCATTACAGCGTTACTACACAGGTAACAACATATTTTAGACACTTTCTTCTGAAATAATCATTGAAATTACGATTGAACAGCTTTCCAAATCCCAGACTGTAGCTTTAAGGATTTCTAGAGGGCACACCGGGGGGGCACTGCAGTTGCATCAATCTCCTGCAGATGTCAGCAGCGAGTCATGCTGCAAAATCCTCATAACCATATAATAACCATGAAACAAATATTTCCCTGCAGGATGGAATTCCTGTGGTTATGATTAGAGGGTAAAAATAAATTCCATGACTTTATTCACTATTCTATTAGCAAAAATACAAGGAGTTGAAAATATTGGGGACCAAGGCAATAATACACATTCTAATGAGTGAACCAGAACATGTTTAGTGATTAGTATGCAAATAAATGTGATTGGTTGACCTTGTACTGAACACTACATACAACTTATACTGAACAAAAATATAAACGCAACATGTAAAGTGTGTTGGTCCCATGTTTCTTGAGCTGAAATAAAACATCCCAGGAATTTCCCTTAAGCAAAAAACA
Source organism: Salvelinus alpinus (assembly GCF_045679555.1). NCBI lineage: Eukaryota > Metazoa > Chordata > Actinopteri > Salmoniformes > Salmonidae > Salvelinus > Salvelinus alpinus. The sequence continues at coordinate 27,070,927 of NC_092088.1, forward strand.
TGCTTATTTCTCTCTAATTTTGGGGGGAAATTTGTTTACAACCCTGTTAGTGAGCATTTATCCTTTGCCAAGATAATCCATCCACCTGACAAATGTGGCATATCAATAATCTGATTAAACAGCATGATCATTACAAAGGTGCACCTTGTGCTGTGGACAATAAAAGGCCACTCTAAAATGTGCAGTTTGGTCACACAACACAATGCCACAGATGTCTCAAGTTTTGAGGGAGCATGGAATTGGCATGCTGACTACAGAAGTGTCCACCAGAGCTGTTACCAGAGAATTTAATGTTAATTTCTCTACCATGAGATGGTAGTACGTCCAACCGGCCTCACAACAGCAGACCACGTGCAACCACGCCAGCCCAGGACCTCCACATCCGGCTTCTTCACCTGCGAGATGGTCTGAGATGAGCCACCTGGACAGCTAATGAAACTGTGGGTTTGCACAACAGAATAATTTCTGCACAAACTGTCAGAAATCGTCTCAGGGAAGCTCATCTGCGTGCTCGTCGTCCTCACCAGGGTCTTGACCTGACTGCAGTTCGGTGTTGTACCCGACTAAAGTGGGCAAATGCTCACCTTCGATGGCCAATGACACGCTGGAGAAATGTGCTCTTCACGGATGAATCCAGGTTTCAACTGTACCGGGCAGATGGCAGACAGCCACTATGGTGTCGTGTGGGCAAGCGGTTTGCTGATGTCAATGTTGTAAACAGAGTGCCCCATGGTGGTGTTGGGATTATGGTATGTACAGGCTTGAGCTACAGACAACGAACACAACTGCATTTTATCGTTGGCAATATGAATGCACAGAGATACCGTGACAAGACTCGTGACAAGGCCCATTGTAATGCAACCAGTCGCATGTTTCAGCGTGATATGCACGGCACCATGTCGCAAGAATCTGTACACAATTCCTGGAAGCTGAAAATGTCACAGTTCTTCCATGGCCTGCATACTCACCATGCATGTCACCCATTGAGCATGTTTGGGATGCTCTGGATGTGTACAACAGCGTGTTCCAGTTCCCGCCAATGTCCAGCAACTTCGCACAGTCATTGAAGAGGAGTGGAACAACATTCCACAGGCCACAATCAACAGCCTGATCAACTCTATGCTCGCTGCATCTAGTGGTCACACCAGATACTGAATGGTTTTCTGGGATTTAGTTTTTTTAAGGTATCTGTGGTTAACATATGCATATCTGTATTCCCAGTCATGTGAAAGCCATGTATTTATTTCAATTGACTGATTTCCTTATGAACTGTAACTCAGTAAGATCTTTGAAATTGTTACATGTTGCTTTTATATTTTTGTTCAGTACATATTGTATCGCAGTATTCTGATGGAGCATGAAACCAGTGAACTCTGAAGGTAACAGGGCAAAAAGGAGTTTGTATTAAAGTGCATTTTCAAACAGTCATTTTGTACCTGGTGGGGGCAAATCGCTTGCATTCTAGTTGGATCATAATGGCTCGTAGTGCTGTCTACCACAATATCTCATGAATTCTGTTCAAATATTTGTATAGTGTATCTTTCCTCTCACTTCTTTGAAGTAGTCACTGATCTGGCATGATGTGATTGGAAATGATGTTGTGACTTTGATTTCGCTTATCCAATCATGTTCGATCTAGTGATGACCTCAGTGAAGGGAGGAAGTGAAAGTACTGGAATGGGGCTCTGGCCTTGTATTCTGCCATTTAGATCGTAATGAAAATGTTTGTGGACAGGGGATCTGATCCTAGATCAGCACTCATGTTCTGAGATGCTTTTTTGAATGTGGGCACTGGCCTCTAACCTTCCCAAAACAGTCAGCTGACTTTTTGACCTTTCACCCTACCCCAAATATTTGTTTGGAGTTGGGTGAAAATTTTCGCCTAAAATGACATACCCAAACCTAACTGCCTGTAGTTCAGGACCTGAAGCAAGGATATGCATATTCTTGATACCATTTGAAAGGAAACACTTTGAAGTTTGTGGAAATGTAAAATTAATGTAGGAGAATATAACACATTAGATCTGGTAATAGATAATACAAAGAAAAAACAATTTTTTGTAGCATCATCTTTGAAATGCAAAAGAAAGGCCATAATGTATTATTCCAGCCCAGTTTAAATTTAGATGTTGGCCACTAGATGGCAGCAGTGTATGTACAAAGTTTTAGACTGATCCAATGAACCATTGCATTACTGTTCAAAATGTTGTATCAAGACTGCCCAAATGTGCCTAATTGGTTTATTAATAACTTTTCAAGTTCATAACTGTGCACTCTTTCACTGTAATAGCTACTGTAAATTGGACAGTGCAGTTAGATTAACAAGAATATAAGCTTTCTGCCAATATCAGATATGTCTATGTCCTGGGAAATGTTCTTGTTACTTACAACCTCATGCTAATCGCATTAGCCTACATTAGCTCAACCGTCCCGAGGGGGACCCACTAATCCTGTAGAGGACATGAAGGTCAGTCAATCCGGAAAATTTCAAGAACTTTGAAAGTTTCTTCAAGTGCAGTCGCAAAAACCATCAAGCGCTATGATGAAACTGGCTCTCATGAGGATCGCCACATGAAAGGAAGACCCAGAGTTAACTCTGCTGCAGATGATGTTCATTAGAGTTAAGTGCACCTCAGATTGCAGCCCAAATAATTGCTTCACAGAGTTCAAGTAACAGACACATCTCAACATCAACTGTTCACAGGAGACTGTGTGAATCAGGCCTTCATGGTCGACTTGCTGTAAAGAAACCACTACTAAAGGACACCAATAATAAGAAGAGACTTGCTTGGGCCAAGAAATACGAGCAATGGACATTAGACCAGTGGAAATCTGTCCTTTGGTCTGATGAGTCCAAATTTGAGATTTTTGGTTTCAACCGCCATGTCTTTGTGAGATGCAGAGTAGGTGAACGGATGATCTCTGCATGTGTGGTTCCCACCGTGAAGCATGGAGGAGGAGGTGTGATGGTGTGGGGGGTGCTTTGCTAGTGACACTGTCAGTGATTTATTTAGAATTCAATCGCATGGCTGCCACAGCATTCTGCAGTGATACGCCATCCCATCTGGTCTGCACTTAGTGGGACTATAATTCGTTTTTCAACCAGACAATGACCCAACACACCTCCAGGCTGTGTAAGGGCTATTTGATCAAGAAGGAGAGTGATGGAGTGCTGCATCAGATGACCTAGCTTCCACAATCACCCAACCGCAAACCAATTGAGAAGGTTTGGGATGAGTTGGACCGCAGAGTGAAGGAAAAGCAGCCAAACAAGTGCTCAGCATATGTGGGAACTCCTTCAAGAATGTTGGAAAAGCATTCCAGGTGAAGCTGGTTGAGAGAATGCCAAGAGTGTGCAAAGCTGTCATCAAGGCAAAGGGTGGCTACTTTGAAGAATCTAAATTCTAAAATATATTTTGAATTGTTTAACACTTTGTTTGGTTACTACATGATTCCATATGTGTTATTTCATAGTTTTGATGTCTTCACTATTATTCTACAATGTAGAAAATAGTAAAAATAATGAAAAGGTCTGAGTAGGTGTGTGTCCACTTTTGACTGGTACTGTCGTTCAAGTTCAGGCTTGTGGAGCTCATTTGAGTATTACCATTTTTTGTAGTTGTGGCTTTTGCCAACCTTCACTTGTGCTTGAAACTGTTTTGGGTTTTCGATATACTCGATTCTATGTTTAAACAGACACTATCCCCGTTTCACGTGTGTAAACCCACATTGCAGTAGGTGATTAGGGATTTATCAACTACCTATTACAGTCTTAATTAGACATTCATCCATGTTTCTCAAACGTCAAATTTCGTAGTATTTAAGGTTACATTTAGGCATTAACTCAATTTTTTTAGGTTAGAGTTAAGTTTAGGCATTAACTCTGAATTCTTAATGTTAGGCATTAATTATGAAGGGTTAAGGTTTGGTATAGGCTTAAAACAAAAAAACGTTATATCACTGGATTCAAACTCGCAACCTTTGGAATCCGAGGCAGATGTTTACACCCATCTACAACGCCTTAGCAAAACCGAAACCTACTTGAAGGTAACAGCTTCTCACTGTTGCACCTAGTGGCCGATTTCCACTAAATCTCCCGACGTCCTCAGACATGGATGGACGTCAAATACTGACTTGTATCAAGGGTGACCTGGCTGGGATTTATTGTGATACATAGTTAGGATATTTTTTTTCTCACACACACACACACACACACACACACACACACACACACACACACACACACACACACACACACACACACACACACACACACACACACACACACACACACACACACACACACACACACACACACACACACACACACACACACACACGCTTGTACTTTACTACTGTCCCTACACACCACTCTGTGGCAGTGAGCCAACTAATTTGCAGCACAGCCGTTTGCACTGTCTGTCAAACCTCAGGGAGATGAAAGAAACCCAGAAACAGCAGCAAGCCTGTCACACTCCTCCTTTCTCCTTCGCTCCTAGACTTTCATTTCTTTCTCCTGCGACCTTTCTAAAACTGCTGATCCTCTGCTTCTTACACCCATCCAATTTCACAATCAACCCATTCCTACCACCCACCTCCGACTCTTTCCTGGTCTGACACCCCTCCTACTTTTTGTCACCCCTCCACTTTTTCCCGTCTTCCCTGACCTATGTTTTATGCTTTGCGTCCTCTCTTGCTCCTTCCCATTTATTGACTACTATTTTTACGCTCTTATCTATTCTACCTTTTCACCCCTGCCATCCATCTACCTATTTTCTTCCCTTTATCATTGTCCTCTCTAATTCTCTCTCTTTCATATCTCCCGCTCTTACTCTGTCACTCTTACCCCATCTCTCCCTCTCCTTCCTTTGGCACTCACCCCATCTCTCTTTCTCCTTCTCTCCCTTATCCCTCTTTTGACACTCGCCCTCTTTTTTTCTCCCCCTCTCTTTTGTTTGTCACTCACCCCCTCTCATTCCCCTTTCCCTCCCTTGTCAGTCCATGTCATTTCAGCAAACCATGATATCCACCATTTCAGATTGTTCCCCTTGTTCAGAGAAATTAGTCAATTCAATCTTAATATTTTTTTACCAGAAAGTGTAGAAGTACCATATTTTGACCACTAGATGCCACTCTTCCTGCTATACCGCCACACTATTTTATCAATTTTGCAGGGCTCTTGAGTGTTTATAAATACATCACAACATTTTGTTTGCAACTTTGGGTAGAAAACCATTCAATTTTGCTCATGATGAAAATAAATTGTGTGGTCATCCTCACAGTTCAAGCCAGTCCTCCATGAAAGCAATTCAGTTTTCCCTTCTCTTAGCAACCTAATGCTTCAACCCAGTTCTGCTTGAATAGTCCAACAAGTGGGTGCTCTCTGAGAGGGCTATGGTGCAATTCTCAAAACTTTAATGGAGAAATAGACTAGGGACTAAAATGTTGTGACAACCCAAACAAAATAATACATTGCATGGCTGTATTGTGTTTAAAAAAAAAGTATATATACAGTTCCAGTCAAAAGTTTGCACACACCTACTCATTCAAGGGTTTTTATTTATTTTGTACTATTTGCTACAATGTGGAAAAATAGTGAAGACATCAAAACTAGGAAATAACACATGTAGTTATGTATTATGTAGTAACCAAAAACTTGTTAAACAAATCAAAAGATTCTTCAAAGTAGCCACCCTTTGCCTTGATGACAGCTTTGCACACTCTTGGCATTCTCTCAACCAGCTTCACCTGGAATGCTTTTCCAACAGTCTTGAAGGAGTTCCCACATATGCTGAGCACTTGTTTGGCTGCTTTTCCTTCACTCTGTGGTCCAACTCATCCCAAACCATCTCAATTGGTTTGCGGTTGGGTGATTGTGGAGGCCAGGTCATCTGATGCAGCACTCCACCACTCTCCTTCTTGGTCAAATAGCCCTTACACAGCCTGGAGGTGTGTTGGGTCATTGTCCGGTTGAAAAGGAAATGATAGTCCCACGAAGTGCAGACCAGATGCGATGGCGTATCACTGCAGAATGCTGTGGTAGCCATGCTGGTTAAGTGTGCCTTGAATTCTAAATAAATCACTGACAGTGTCACCGGCAAAGTACCCCCACACCATCACACCTCCTCCTCCATGCTTCACGGTGGGAACCACACATGCAGAGATCATCCGTTCGCCTACTCTGCGTCTCACAAAGACATGGCGGTTGGAACCAAAAATCTCAAATTTGGACTCATCAGACCAAAGGACAGATTTCCACCGGCCTAATGTCCATTGCTCATGTTTCTTGGCCCAAGCAAATCTTTTCTTCTTATTGGTGTCCTTTAGTAGTGGTTTCCTAGCAGCAATTCTACCATGAAGCCCTGATTCACACAGTCTCCTGTGAACAGTTGATGTTGAGATGTGTCTGTTACTTGAACTATGTGAAGCATTTATTTGGGCTGCAATTTCTGAGGTTGGTAACTCTATTGAACTTGTCCTTTGTAGCACAGGTAATTCTGGGTCTTTCTTTCCAGTTGTGGGTTTTCATGAGAGACAGTTTCATCATAGCACTTCATGGTTTTTTCAACTGCACTTGAAGAAACTTTCAAAGTTGTTCAAATTTTCCAGATTGACTGACTTTCATGTCTTAAAGTAATGATGGACTGTCATTTCTCTTTGCTTTTTTGAGCTTTTCTTGCCATAATATGGACTTGGTCTTTTACCAAATAGTGTTATCTACTGTATACCACCCCTACCTTGTCACAACACAATTGATTGGCTCAAATGCATTAAGAAGGAAATAAATTCCACAAATTAACTTATAACAAGGCACACCTGTTAATTGAAATGCATTCCAGGTGACTACATCATTACATCATGAAGCTGGTTGAGAGAATGCCAAGAGTGTGCAAAGCTGTCATCAAGGCAAAAGATGGCTACTTTGAAGAATCTCAATTATAAAATATATTTAAATCTGTTTAAAACTTTTTGGTTACTACTGTACATGATTCCATATGTGTTATTTCATAGTTTTGATGTCTTCTATTATTTTACAATGTAGAAAATAGTAAAAACCCTTGTAGGTGTGTCCAAACTTTTGACTGGTACTGTATATATCAGGAAACAGCTCTGATGATTAGTAATATTTAACATTAAGCCCAACCCAATACCATTACCATTGCAAAACACTATACACTGTGTGTTTGCGACTTGTTCCTTTGAAGACCATAACATTGAAACCATTTGAACTGCTGTAGCCCAATTGTTTGCTTGTTCACCAGGAATGGTCTAACAGTAACTTATTCCAGGCCTTTTTTTTAAGAGAATAAAACATACACAAAAGAGCCGTTTGTTGGACATAGATTAAGAGAAGAACAAACTGACTTGTTTTCATGGACGACTTGAATTGTGAGACTGTTTTATTTTACCCAAAGATGCAAAGGAAATGTTGCAATCTATTTAACCAACACAAGAGACCAGCAAAATTGATAAAGTAGTGAGGGCGGTATAGCAGGAACAGCAGCATCTAGTGGTCAAAACATGGTACTTTCACACTACTTTACGGTAAACAATGCAATTACTTCAATTCGTTTCTCTGAATAGGAGAAAAGACCATCACCAGATTCACAGAGAAAACATTACATAGCATGGAGAAGCAATACTCCAAACCACATCTTCATACTACTTGTCAAACATAGAGGTCTGATACTGATTGTTGGGGTGGGATTGGCGTGGGGTGTGCTGGGTCCGTAGGTGTCTTTTGACAATTTATTTTGGATTCATCATGCCTTACTTATTGGTAGGAAGAAGTTTAGTCCAAATTGGATGTCGGGTACTATATTTATTGAATATTATCAGAATCCTATCAATTAAAATGGCCAATTTGGGATGCAATCAATTAGCTTAAATACTCAGAGATAAAATTATATTTAAACAAAATTATGTTTCAGGAATGCTAAATGTATCTGTTACTAACTGCAGAACCGTTCAGAACAATCTGAGATGGTGGGTGTCGAAATCCTGTTCCTTGTTCTTTTCGAGGTGGAACGACCCTCAGCCAATGTCCCTTTCTGTCAGCCCCCAGTGCAGAAGCTTTGCCTGCAGGCCCCAGAGCTGCAGTCTTGCCACTGTGTGCCTGGAGCTTCGATAAGCCACTCTGTCCTCAATCCTCTAGTGCAGCCACAGCTCTTGGCACCACTCTACACCACAGCCTCAGTCACTGGAGGCCAAGGAGGAGGAGTATGCCTTTGCCCGTCAGCCATCACGCTGCCAAACATAGCCCAGCTCAAAGCATGTTTACTTACCGCTAGAAGACTGAATGCATGGACTTATGACAGTAGCTAAATGCTACTGTAACTAAATTGGTCACTGTAGAGTGTGAGTCAGAAGAAGTGTGTGGTTCTTGGTTACTTTGAAAGTGAGCTAGGGATTAATTATGGATTTGATGTCCGTTATTAAAAGTGCACTGCAATATTAACTGTTATGTCATCTAATTTCTCCCTTACCGACCCCTCCGCTTTATAGCAAACCATGTGGCGAGGCTGCAGTGTACTGAAAAGAAAAACAAAGAAATGAGGGATGTATGCCGTTAAACGAGAGGTCAGAGTGAGAAGTGAGAGAGACAGAATGAGCGTGGCTGGGTCGACAGCCCGAGCTCAGAATGCGAGAATGTTGTAGCTTCGATGATTGCGTTTAGCGAGGAGACAGAAGGGTTTTCTTGGTCATCTTTAGTAGTGTGATCATTTCTATGAATAGCGTTGTCATCCTTCCATAGTACATCACAGCTCTTCTCTGTTGACGGTGTGAAAATAACTGGTGCGAAAATAACTGGTGCACACGACCACACACTCGTCAAGCTAATTCCCGCGGAGAGGAGCAAGAGGCACCGTCGGGAGTCATTTGCCAGTTAAGCTTTATGGCGCATAGTCAGCTCGAGAAGCAAGGGGAGGGAGGGAGGGAAGGATGGAAAGGAGGTTGTGGGGAGGGTAGAGGTATTTTCAGCTTCTGAGCACCATAAGGATATTATACTCAGTGAGCTACAGGCAAATACAGGCTTCCGGTTTTCCAGTTCCACACAGGGGCTGACGCTGCTTACTGCATTTGAGGCGACAGTTTTAAGCTTGATTGTTCAGCTCTTCTAAGCGTTCTCGAGCTCAAAAGACCTCTAGCTTTAAAACCATTTTAAAACCACACCAGTTGTGTGTGTTTTTTCTAAATACCAGCCTGCACTCTCACAAGAGGCATAGAAATTGAGAGACAGCAATCTGTACACTGGATGGCTCCACACAGAGATGGGACCAAGTCGCAATTGATCAAGTCCTGGAGCAAGTCTCAACTCTTAACCTTCAAATCTTGAGTCAAGTCCCAGGTCAAGTCCCAGGTTCCAGAGCTCAGGTCAAGTCAAGTCACAAGTCCCTAATTTGGGGTTTTGAGTGATTAAGTCAATGGTTAAGTGTTTCATACCACTTTCAATGTAATTCTTTAATTCAGGTTGTATTTGATGTTTTTCTTACACTAGGCCTACTAGTACAGCACATAGGCCTACGTAAGAAACTTCACAGATCATGAAATAAATGGTTTTTGAATCATTGCTAATGGAAAGGCAATCCAAATGATGATTTATAGCAAGTGTTGATAGTCCAGCTACAGTTTGACTGACGAAATCTCCAGTTAGAATCAAGTGGTTGGCTGAGAATAAACATTCACGGAAACTCTTGCTCAGAGCGCATATTTTCAAGCATTGGAAATGTATAGGACAGTGCTCTATTTTTCCCTTTGCCTTTCTGCACTTGCAGTGGCGCTAGGCAGAACAGAATTTAACGGCCATTCCCCCATATAACCCAATGCAATTCTCCGCTTTGAGCAACAAAATTGCCACAAATGTATGTTCACAATGTAATAATAGAATTTAACAGGAGAGGAAGGTGGTGCTGCTCTTTTGGGAGGGAGAAATCCATGTCGCTCGAGTCTCTTGAGTGTTAACTTGGACTTGGACTTGGACTTGGGCTTGTAAGTCCCAAGTCACAGATGCTCAAGTTGAAGTCACGTGCCTCAAGTCCACATCTCCAGGGTGAAATTTCCCCTAGGTACAGATCTAGGATCAGCACCCCTCCCCCAATCCTAACTTTAACCATTAGTGGGAAAAATGCTAAACTGACCCAAGATCAGCGTCAAGGAGCAAAGTCATCTTACACTTTGGTAGTACAGCTACACCCTCAAGCGGCATAAAGGTGAAGTGTGGCAAAGCAGGAAATAACCCGAACACTCAAATGTCGCAGACGCTGTAAACCCATTTTTTTCGGGTTGGGATTAGGGTTCAATTAAGGGTTAGTGCTAAGCCTAAAGACAGTAGAACACTTACCATCCAGCCATCACTGTGCCTTTGTGGGCATGACAGTACCTGCCAGGGATGTGAGAGGGCCTGCCCTAGAAATAGAATGACAAATTCTACTATTCTATTCAATTACTAATTCTATTTCTATAGACCCTGCTATGCTGCAGCTATTATAGTCTGTGGGTGACTAATAAGCTTGACATCAGGATTCATGAGGAATATATTATCCTCAGACCTTTTTGATGTCAAGGTCAAGGATACATTTGACCCTCAACTGTGTGTCTACTCACTTTCACTTTCACTTTCACACACACACACACACACACACACACACACACACACACACACACACACACACACACACACACACACACACACACACACACACACACACACACACACACACACACACACACACACACACACACACACACACACACACACACACACACACACACTTTCATTCTTTATTTCTCTCTCTCTCTCCCTCTGCCACTCTGTCTCTGTCTGTCTCCCACACTCTCCCTCTCTGCAGGGAGGGCTTCGGATCGATCGGCCTTTGATTAAGGAGATTGGCGATTAATAAAAGGGTTTTTCGAGTGGCGACTGACATTTCAGCTCCAAAGGGACAGAGGGTGAACGGTCCCCGGAGGGTAACTTAGGCAAAAACACAAGACTGGGATGTAAATGAAATGGGTGTCCTTAAAGTCCCCTTTTTAACATTCTGTCTCCTCTACCGCAATTCTGAGATCTCCCCTCTCTTTTCTTGCTCATTCCCTCTCTCTCTCTCTCTCTCTCTCCCCCTCTCTCTCTCCGTCTCTCTCTCTCTCTCTCTCTCTCTCTTTCTCTCTTTTTACAGTATGTATGCCTAACCTTTTAAATAAATGAAGAGAATCAAATGTCAAAGACAACTGACATCCTCCCATCCCTCATCTCATCTTCTCTTTCCTCGCTTTTACGCACCCCTCCTCCTTTCACCCTCCCAAGCTGGTCTGACAGCGTTTTACAGACAGAAGTATCCTGAGGAGTAAGGCATGTTACGCAGACGCAGAGAGGAAGTATCACTGGTCGTTTTCCCTTGCAAAACATTTGGATATGGCGTGCCTTAATGAACATGACCCCTATACAGTCAATTACATTTAAAGTAGTAGCAACCAGCTAGTAAGGGTCCAATTACCTACCAGTCCTGGTGCTGTGATGGCAGAGGAGTCAGTCAGTCTCTGACACACTCTCAATTAAATAGATTTAGTCATGCTCTCTTCACTGCAGAGTCCAGGACACGGTAGCATCACAGCCTCTCTTCCATGCACTGAACTGCTAGGTTATTCAATCAAATATCAAAAACCCACCCAAACCTAGCGTCGAAGAAGAGAATGGCAGTGAGTTTGTGTGTTTGTGTGTGTGTGTGTGTGTGTGTGTGTGTGTGTGTGTGTGTGTGTGTGTGTGTGTGTGTGTGTGTGTGTGTGTGTGTGTGTGTGTGTGTGTGTGTGTGTGTGTGTGTGTGTGTGTGTGTGTGTGTGTGTGTGTGCGTGTGTTATATTTAGACCCTAAGGGTGAAGCTGCAGGGGGGAGCTGAAAAATTTATATCTTCAGATCTGCAAATGCGGCATGACATGAGTTCGGCTGGGGGAGCTAAAATAACCTGTCTCCTGGATTTAAGATCCCTTTCTCTCTGCGACTTAATGGATTGGAACTCCATTAACTTTTACGGCCATTGTTGAATTCGCAGGCTTTTAGGGGAGAAAGAGAGGGAGGCTGTGTGTCTTCCTCGACATTCTACAACATCTTGATCCTACAGTGCCTAGTGGGAGTCTACACACCCCTTGCACAATCTTTACATTTTGCTCCCTTAGAATGCAATTTTTTTTTCTCTCCAACAGATACTTGTTGGAAGTGCCTTTAGCAGCCGTTACAGCTGTGAATCGTTGTGAATAAGATTCTACCAAATTTGCACAACTCTTAGGGCAACGTACACTGAGAATACCAAACATTAGGAACATCTTTCTGACCCCCCAAAGGTGTCAAAAGTGTTCCACAGGGATGCTGGCCAATGCTGACTCCCAATGCTGACTCCCACACTTCCCACTGTGTAACGATCGTCGTGGTTGGAAGAAGAGGAGGACCAATGCGCAGCGTGGTAAGTGTCCATATTCAATTTAATAACTGAACACTAAGAATACAAAAAATAACAACGTGAATGATACAAACCGAAAACGAAACAGTCCAGTATGGTGAAAACACAGACACAGGAAAACAACCACCCACAAAACACAAAGGAAAACAGGCTACCTAAATATGGCTCCCAATCAGAGACAACGACTGACACCTGCCTCTGATTGGGAACCATACTAGGGCAAACACATAGAAATATAACCATAGAACAAAACATAGAAAAAACAACATAGAATGCCCACCCCAACTCACGCTCTGACCAAACTAAAATAAAGACATAAAAAACTAAGGTCAGAATGTGACACACTGCTGTGTCAAGTTGACTGGATGTCCTTTCGGTAGTGGACCGTTCTTGATACACATGGGAAACTGTTGAGGGTGAAAACCCCAGCAGTGTTGCAGTTCTTGACACAAACCGGTGCGCCTGGCACCTACTACCATACCCCATTCAAAAGGCACTTAAATATTTTGTCTTGCCCATTCACCATCTGAATGGCACACATACGCAATCGATGTCTCAATTGTCCCAAGGCTTAAAAATTCTTCTTTAACCTGTCTCCTCAAGTTCAGTAAATTTGGCAAAGGAATCATTGATGGATAGCTATATTCAAACCTTGTCACTTGACTCCTCTTGGAAAGCCATTCTTGTGTCTTTGGAATCTACATTTTTGTAATGGTCCCGCTGAAAAATGAAACTATCCCAGGGTTTCAGAAGAATGAAGCCAGTTTTTCTCTAACTTTTACTGTGGCTTTGCTCCTTTCATATTTATTTTGATCCTGACAAATTCCCCAGTGCCGGTGACAAGCATACCCATAACATGATGCTGCCACCACAGTAAAACACACAGTATTACTTATTGGCCTAGTTGAAAACAGAATTGATGATTTGGAGTGAATTTTTTAACGCAGGCTTACTTCTTTTCACTTTGTCACACAGGCCAGTAATGTGGAGTGAATGCAATGTTGTTGATCCTCTATATTTTCAAGTATTGTGGTGGCCGCATCATGTTATGTGTATGCCTGTAACTGGCAGGGACTGGGGAGTTGGTCAGGATCAAAAGAAATATGAAAAGATCAAACCCAGGTAAAAAGGTTAAAGGAAAACTCGCCGCAGTCTTCTGAAAACGTAACCACCCCCTTGGGCACACACTGGTTGAATCAACGTTGAACCAATGTGGAATAGACGTTGAATTGACATTTGTGCCCAGCAGGACAATTACACAAATTGAAATGCCAAAGACACACCAGAATGGCTATCCAAAAGGTGTTGAGTGTTCCTAAATGGTCCAGGTTCAGTCCTGACCTTAAATCTGCTTGAAAATCAGAGACGAAGGTTTGAATATTGCTGTCCATCAATGATTCCCAACCAAATGTACTGAGCTTGAGCAATTTGGACAAAAAAACAATGGATATATGTCGCCCTAACAGTTGTGCAAAGTTAGTAGAATCTAATTCACAATGATTCAAAGCTGTAATGGCTGCCAAAGCTGCTTCCACCAAGTATTAACTCTTGGGTGTGAAGACATACGTAATCAATGCATCTTCATTTTTGAAATTGTATTCATTTGGAACATTTTCTATCATTATTCTTTCACTTTGAAAATGTGGAGGAGGTTGTGAAGAGCGGTACAAAGGAGATCAAATGTGATCCCTTTTCAAATTAAATTTTAAGACAGCAAAATGTGAAGATTGTGCAAGGGGTGTGTAGACTTTCACTATCACCCTAATTCTCTATAACGTGCATTTATTTTGGCAGGCTAGGGAATAGGGTGCCAGAGCCTCATAAAGCCCTAGCTGAAAGTAGTGCACTATAAAGGGAATAGGGTGCCAGAGACTTATAGAGCCCTAGCCAAATCATGTGACAAATCAAATTTTATTTGTCACATGCGCCGAATACAACAGGTGTACCTTACTTACAAGCCCTTAACAAACAATGCAGTTTTAAGTAAAAAATGTACCAAATAAACAAAAGTTTAAAAAAGTAACACAATAAAATAACAATAACGAGGCTATATACAGGGGTGTATACAGGGGGTACCGGTACCGAGTCAATGTGCAGAGGTACAAGTTGTGCACTTTGTAGGGAGTAGGGTGTCACAACGGATGCAGGGGTGTCATTAATGCAGAGCGGGCCTTGCCAAAATAAGTGCACTATCTAAGGAATAGGGTGACATTGCTGATGCAGGAGTGTCATTAATGCAGAGCAGTAACGGAGCAGAATAATGTCCAGGGACTGGAGCCTGGGGTAATTAAACAAGCATGACCGCCAGCTACTGCTAATTAGGCTGCGACCACCAGGGAGTGGTACTGTGTTGTATGTGTGTGTGTGTGTGTGTGTGTGTGTGTGTGTGTGTGTGTGTGTGTGTGTGTGTGTGTGTGTGTGTGTGTGTGTGTGTGTGTGTGTGTGTGTGTGTGTGTGTGTGTGTGTGTGTGTGTGTGTGTGTGTGTGTGTGTGTGTGTGGTGCGTGTGTGTGTGTGTGTGTGTGTGTGCGCTCGGCATTTGTAATTTACAGCATTCCTCACCCCAGCTCAAATGTGTGTCAAGATGACCTTGATCCCTGATCTTCTGACTCCCCCTCTCTTGAACTCTTTGGTACATTCCAAGCAGTCAAGAGGCTAATTATGGTATCAGAGTTCCATTATGGGCCAGGTTAAGATTTGATATGGGGGTAATTGGAAGAAAAGGGGAATTGAAAGTTGAATGACAGTGACCTTCATCCTCTCTGAATAGTAAATGTTAATAATGTAGCCAAATCAAATGGGCAGGGAATGCATAAGTGGTTTTAGAATGGGTGGAGGTCATTACGTTCCACTGCAGTCAATGACGTATGTACAGTGGGGTCTGAAATTATTGACACCCTTGATAAAGATAGCAAAAATGACTGTATAAAATAAATAATTCAAAGATGGAGCTATATTGTATGCTAAAACAATTGGGGAATTCTATTATTTTATACTCATACAATTGTTCAGAGAAAGAGATTTTGTTTAACAAGTAATGCTTTTTTCCCTTAAAACGTTAGGGGTCGAAATTACTGACAGCCTTATTTTCAATAGCTTTCAATAACACCTTGCGAGGATAACTCCACTGAGCCTTTTTCTCAAATGTTTCATGAGTTGGAGAATACGTACATTGGCAGAGATCTTTGACCGTTCCTCCATACAGAATACTTCCAGATCATTGATATCCTTCGTCTGTGCTTATGGACTTCCTTCTATAATTAAATCCAACGTTTTTCAATGGGTTTCAAGTCCGGAGACTGAGATGGCCATTGTAAAATGTTGTATTTGCGGCCAATTAATCATTTCTTTGTGGTTTAAGATGTGTGCTTGGGGTTATTGTCTTGCTGGAAGATCCACTTGCGACCAAGTTTCAGCCTCTTGGCAGAGGCAACTAGGTTTTTGGATAAAATATCCGGGTACTGGGTAAAGTTCATGATGTCGTTGACCTTAAAAAAGGGCCCCAGGACCAGTGGAAGCAAAATAGCCCCATAACATCAAAGATCCACCCCCATATTTTACATTTGGTATGGGGTTGTTCTCTGCTCATGCATCCTCATTTCCATGCCAAAGCCACCACTGAGCTATATTTTCATGTCCTCCAACAAATGTAAACACCTGGATGTTGCTAAACGGCATTGGTACTTGGATTGGAACTGGTGCTTTGGTCAGATGACATGAAAATGTATAACACATGGGTAATACAGACAAGCACATCATATGAGGTACAGTTGCGGGTAAATATATTGGCAACCTTGCACTTTAGAATGGAGTGCAATGGAGCAGAATGTTCTCTTTTTTCTTTTCGAAACTTGCTAAATGGCTTTTTTTACCCAGTAGACACCTGCAACTTATCACAGGTGAGATAAATTATACAGTAAACGAGACTCACTTGCCTCAAACCAAATGAATGGCAATTTTGAATAATTTAGTCAAGGACAAAAATCGCTATTTCATTTTTCTTTTTATGGGGGGGAGGGGGGGGGGGGGGGGGTCCTGTACAGTTGTAAATCAGACAAATACACATGGGAACACTAAAGAAGAAATAATGGGTGCAAGGGTGCCAATATATTTGACCACAACTGTCGATACACTGTAACAGAAAACAGTCATTTATATGGTAATTTTCTCTGTAAAATTCTCTGAAACTTTGTACTGCTGCACACTGTAAATTATGGTGCATTATGGAAAAATGTTGTGGGTGGGGAAGTAATTGCTGTATTTCGAATGGTACTGTAACTCCACCCCACAGAATACAGTACCTACCATTTCTTAGGAGCGCAAAAAACCTTTTGACCACTAGTGGGTGCATGGTATTGTTGTTTTTGCCTCATTAACATATTTTGAGTCGTGAGCTGTAAGAGGCTATCTTTTTTTTTGAATGTTGTACCAATTAAACTCCCATTTGGTTATAGTGCCCCATCAATTTAAAATGTATAGGGGACAGATTGGAGTGGCAGCAAGTCCTATACCTAAACATTTTACCATGTCCTTTTGGTCAGTTTTGCCCTGTAGTCGCTACCAGTTTGGAAACCTTTGTTAAGGCCTCTAGAAGTCCAAGAGATATAAAACACAAAATATGAATTAATATGCTATAATGTGCAAACACTTTACCTAGCAGCCAACCTGCTTGCACCAATCCCTTGTAATTACAGTAAAATGCTGTGAAATACAAGCCCCTCTCCTCAATGAATTTCATTCATCCCTTCATTCAACTCATTCCAATTACGGTAGCATTGATTTTTTAAAACAGTATTATGCGGTATTGTACTGTGTGTCATTACACACAGTTACCCCGGTACTTGGGAAAAATTGCCCCTTTTTTAAAACATTTGATTAAGTAACATCAAACGTATAAACTGTAGCCACTTAATTCTCTTCATGGTTTGTTTACATAAAGCATGACCATCATCCACATACATCTTTCTTTTTTTAACCCAACTTTGCTTTTTTGCATCAGCAATTGGACATTGGTCTTAGGGGAGGCTAGTCACCCCACGTTACCCTACTGATATCATATCATATAATAGCACTCACAGTTTCCAAGAAAACAAACATTTTAATATTTATGGTCTGTTTACATACTGTATACAGCCTCAATTTGTCGGGGCATGGAATCTACAAGATGTCGAAAGCGTTCTACAGGGATGCTGGCCCATGTTGACTCCAATGTGTTCCACAGTTGTGTCAAGTTGGCTGGATATCCTTTGGGTGGTGGACCATTCTTGATACACACGGGAAACTGTTGTACGTGAAAAACCCAGCAGCGTGACACATTCAAACCGGTGTTCCTGAAACCTACTGCCATACCCCGTTCAAAGGCACTTAAATCTTTTGTCTTGCCCATTCACCCTCTGAATGGCACACACACACAATCCATGTCTCAAGACTTAAAAATCCTTCTTTAACCTGTCTCCTCCCCTTCATCTACACTGATTGAAGTGGATTTAATAGGTGACATCAATGGGATCATAGCTTTCACCTGGATTTACCTGGTCAGTCTATGTCATGGAATGAGCAGATGTTCCTATTGTTTGTACACTCAGTTTATTATAGAGGCTATTTATACAGAAAATTGGTATAAAACCCGTATGAAATGTATTTATAATTATATGGCCATATTTTATGTTGACAATAATTATATTACCAATTTCTGATATATCACCAGCCTTACTTGTATTTTCCTGCATAAATAAAATCAGGATTATGCCTCTACTGCCATTCATTCCAATTAGACTGGTTCAGATTTCTCCGTGACCAATATTGCTGCCCTTTTCATCCCATTCTGGAATTTTGAGGGTTTCATCACATAGCCCCTCTAGTAATTTAATAGGATCTCTACGGCTCCATCTGCATGCATTTTCTCTATGACCCAGTCACCACCTAATGGCGACACAACTTATGCGGGGCCTGCATCAACAAACACTCGTAATAGTACTGACCAGTTCCAGTGTCCACTCTGTCAGGAGAGATTTCACGGAAGACCCAAGCTATACATGTCAACACAGCATTCAGAAATGTTGTTGATCAATTTAAAGCAAGACGCCCAGCCCCTTTGTCTGTGTCTGACAGTGTCTGGTGGAGGATGGCCCTGGTGATCTGCTTGGCCTTTGTGGTGTATATGACGTATCTGCAGACATGGGAGAGAAGATTCGGAAGAAACTGAATGGAGAAATTCAGCAGATGACCCAGGAGCGACTGGAGAAAGTCGGGTAAGTCAAACACACAGTGGAGCTCAGCGAGAGAGACGCAGGCAGACGGCGAGGCATCCGTTTGAAAGTCAATCATTGAAGTGAAGCTAATGGTTGAGAGAAGCCAGGCTGAGCTCATAGAGATATCGAGATGAATCCGAGAGCAGCAGAGAGGCTCACTGAAGGACCCATTAGAGAGCTGGAGTAGGAAATAGCTGAGCTGCGGAGGAGAAACTCTGAGCTGGAGCTGCTACACACTGAGGACCACCTCCACCTCCTATAGAGTGAGTCTCCCATCCAAGGACTGCTCTGAGATCAGTGTTCACAGTGATCGGTTTGTGGGAACTGTGAGAGGAGTTCAGTTCATTGACTGATGTTGAGCTGAGGGGGATGCAGCAGTATGCAGTGGATGTGACTCTAGACCCGGATACTGCACATCCCTCTCACGCCCTGTCTGAAGATAGGAAACAAGTGAGATTTGGAGACACAAGACAGAATCTCCCTGATAACTCAGTCAGGTTTGATCCTGTAGTCTGTGTACTAGGAAAGGAGGGCTTCTCCTCAGGGAGATTCTACTATGAGATGTAGGTGTTGGGAAGATCAGAGTGGGAGTGGCCAGAGAGTCAATCAACAGGAAGGGGCAGATTGACTTGGGCTTTAAGAATGGATACTGGATTATGCAGCTGAGGATTGATAATGAGTATGAAGCTTATGATGATCCCCTTTCCTCCTCTCTCTGAGTCAGAAGCCCCAGAAGGTGGGGGTGTTTGTGGATTATGAGGGGGCCAGGTCTCCTCCTATGATGTGGAGGCCACGTCTCATATCTTCTCGTTCACTGACTGCAACTTCTCTGAGAACCTCTATCCATACTTCAGTCCCTGCCTTTATGAGAATGGTTAAAAAACTCAGCCCCGTTGGTTATCACTCCTGTAAATCAAACAGATTGAGTTTTCACTTTTATTGGCAAATGAAAGGGGACATTCTACTTATATTTCCCATCCTCATACTGTAAAGCAGACGAAAAAAAGCCTACTACTTATTAAAACGACATACTATGTACTAAACGTACTACTTAGAACAGGCTGTTTAGTAAAAATGTATGCCGTATGCAACAAATATCAACATACTGTACTAACCTCACCCATACTGAGAATGCGTCATCGATCGAATGCGCAAATACGTTGTTTCCAGCCATTTGTTCATTTTGGTAGTGTGTCCCTTGATCTGATTATCAGCCGGCCCGGCTCTTTAAGGGGGCTTAGCCCCCTCAATTGAAGTTTGTGCCCCCTCAATTTTTGTTTTATGTCCCTATATAAAAATAGCAAAAAAGTTAAAATGATTGAGTGACAGGTTGCGACAAAATCTGTATCTGCACTGCGCTGTGTCAGTACGATGGACAGAGCGTGCCGCCATGTGTTTCGGGGGGCTATGGAAAGCCACTGGGGTGGTTAGGTATGACTCCTTTGGGTTTCCATAGAATGCAGGGAAATGTTGTTTTTCTAATAACCAATTTCTGTGTTCTATGTTTGTGCTTTTCTAATAATCCATTTCTGTGTTCATGCAAGTGACTGATTGAACGAATCCTCATGATCAGTACCTGCAATTTGGCAGTTCGCCCAGAACCTTGTTTTGAGAATGAAAGGATATCTCAGTTTCAAGAGATATCCTTGAAGTTGGGGAAGAAGAAGCCTAGTGAGGCATTGGTCTGTCACATGCATGAACCAAACGTTAATTATGAATTAATTATGAATAATGAATAAGCTAAATCATGCAAATATAACTTGTCTGTGTAAGCAGTATATAAGAGAACTAACGGGACTGCCTCGGTAGAGCTCACTTCAGACCGGTACTTTATGCATCTAAGTTTGACTGTGACCTCTCCAGCTTGCTGTTAATAAACAATGATTCATTTAAGATTGAATTCAAGTGTCCCTGTGTAGAATTTCCGCGACAAAACGCTTCTCATCTGTGGTAGGCTAAGTGAATAGCGTTATACACCTCCGCCTGTAATATTTCATTTTGATTTATAAGGGTGGGGTCAAGTTTCCCAGCACACTCAACTCTGCCTCACGCCCCACCACTACAGTTTAGTTAGCTTCTTAGCTAGCTGTAAAAAAGTGTTAGTTGTGACAGCATGGTAGGTTCCTCTCTGACATCAAACACAGGAGTAAGACTCCAGGCTACAGAGCTACTGACGCCGGTGACCGACCCCGGCTTTAAGTTTACAGCCACCATGGTGCCACCAGAATCCTCAGTCTTCTCGATCCTCCAAAACGAATTACTCTTGGCAAAAGCAACAGATATTTTCACTGGTGTCAAAGTGGTCTGCAGTGCGTTGGAGTGCCTTGAGAAGCTGAGGAGCGACAGCAAGTTCAAAGCCATTTAGGCACAGTGCAGTGCCAGTGGCACTGACTCACCACCAGTTCCAAGCAAACGACGACGTTATGCAAGTACAAACCTCCAGCAATACGTGGTGGACAGTACAGTATGCCAACAGGACAGAGAAGAGTCTGAGTGTGAAAGACTGTTCTTCAGCACGTTGGATGCTGTCATTGGTGAAACGTCAGAACGATTCAGTGAATGCAACAGACAACTGGTTGACGCCCTGTGTGCCCTTGACCCGGAGATCCATGACTTTTCTAGATGTGAAAAAGGTGAAACCACTGCTGGATCTAAGCAAAACAGATTTAGTGGAAGCCGAGTTCAGTGTCGCTCGCCAGTTTTTGCAGACTGAAATCGCTTGCTCCGGCTCCAATGAGGCCAAATGGACCTCACTTGATATCCTGCAACGATTCTCTGGGCCTCTGTCCGTTACCCTGCTTACTGCGCTGAAACATGGATTGACTTTTGGGGTGTCCACAGCTACATGCGAGAACACATTTTCCACTTTGACAAACGTGTTCAGTCAGCACAGAAGAAGCGTGCTGCACCGAGGAACGCTCGTCTAATCCAACTGACAATGAGGGGGATCTTACAAGATGATACCAGGGAGAATGGAATGATCGATTACTCAGGAAGTTCCACAGAGCATCAAGGATGCTGCCACTCTTCTGAAAAGGTACAAAACAATCTATCTGGTTGTTTTTTTCTTTCTTGGTTGTATAGCCAGTGGCATAATTTTAGCAAGAAACCTAGGGTATTGATTGACAAAACGACTTTCTTAGACAGCCTAGGTTTTCTTCAGCCTTGCTTTAGTGTGTAGAGCACTCTCCATGGTGCTGATAGAGCACAGGGGAGATTTTGCGCCAACCTGTCACTTCTTGGTCAAAAGCACTCAATGGTCTCAGCATTTTAACTTTCATGTTTATTGTGGTATAGCGGGATATAAGCAGAATTCAATATAATTCCAATGCAAGAACCCAAATGACGCCCCTGGCTGGGTATAGCTACATATCGGCATGTTTCATCACGGAAACAGATACGTTCTATTATGGTTTTCTTGGTAGCCTATTGGTTTTCGTGGTTGTAAACGGAACTGTATGTATTGGAAACGTGTTTGTGGTAGGCTGGCATTGCTTAATTGATTACGTAGGTTCGAATTCGATCCACAGGAGTGTATTGTGCCATATCACAATGGCAGTTGCTGTACTCATGAGAGGCATGGTTTTCCATGTTTGAAGCAGGCCTATTTGTTTGGCAAGACAGCTGTGCATGGCGGCATCTCACTGTAGTAGGCTGTAGGCTGTGTTTGAGTTATTTTGATATTTTTTCGCCTTTTGTTTATGATTCATTTAATAACCAGCCAACTACTTTCAGCATTTAGTTTGCATTATTTTGGTAAGACAACTGCATTCACATAGGCTGTTTGCAATAGGTGAATTACCCTATCTATCTTGTAGCCTATATTCATGACAAAAATGGCGCTGTCCATTGTGCTAATACAGCGCACCGCTCAATCAATGGTCTCGGAGTCTCGAAATTTGAACACGATGTTTCTTGTGGTATAGCGTGATAAAAACAGAATTCAATAGAATTCCAATGCAAAGAACCCACCAAACTTGTGAATCCTCACTGATTTCAACTACCCCCGTAGTCACTTTATACTGGTGCCGGGTCTGTTATCAGCTGATTATCAGCAGTTACCAAACACACGTGGGTTTGAAAAGATGACGCTCTTCCTCAATAGCATGCAGCAAATTCGTAATAGATTAAAAGCCGAAACGAGTAGGATGTCCTGGCAATTAAAGCATACTACATTTTCTAAATTGCACATACTATAAAACGTTCTATTTTTGCATACCCAAAATGCCTATTATTTAGAATGCAGGTAGAGGTATTCGGACACGGACTGTTATTTTCTGAAATTAGATACATTTGTATAATGATTTACCATGAGGGTTTCATCGTTATAATGATTCATATGAGATATGTTTTTCATTGAAACTCCAATGTTATTTTTTCTTTCTTTCTTTCTTTCTTTCTTTCTTTCTTTCTTTCTTTCTTTCTTTCTTTCTTTCTTTCTTTCTTTCTTTCTTTCTTTCTTTCTTTCTTTCTTTCTTTCTTTTTATCTTTCTCTCTGGCCATGTCCGAAATCTGTCTTGCCTACTACTTACTAAAACTATATACTGTGTGCTAATCATACTACATACCATTTAGAATGTACTGTTTAGTAAAAATGTATGCAGTCAGAAACAAATATCAACATACTAGGCTCACCCATACTGAGAAGGCCTCCTCTAATGCACAATTTTTTCTTCATTTTGGTACAGCCCGTGAACTTCCATTGTTCTCAATAACCTAACTGGTAAAAAAAAAAAAAGTTATGAAAATTAAACAAACTTTGGTTCATTCCAGATGGCACAGGTCACTTCTGAAGAGCAAGTTTGTATTTTGAATACCTTTGAGATTTGCCCCATCCCTTCCTTTTCCGCGGTGCAGAGACGACCGTCGGCCATTCGGTGTCACAATGCAAAAAGGTCCCCCAGGGCTCAGCATGGAAAAGACTGGCTGTGTGTTGCGGTGAAATGTGTCATTTACGCCTTCCTGTGTCCCCTAATGTTAATATTTGTCTTTGATCAGGAACAGCATAAGAGTGGGGGTAGAGGTGGGGAGAGAGCAGTGTGGTATAACAAGATATTAGACCCAGAATTTGGGAGGAGATTAAATACAACATTTGGCGGGTATTTTGACACTTTATTTAGACAAGGAGGAAATCAGAGGGGATACAGACAGATGGGAGAAATAGATTGAAAGGGGGATTGAAGCCCAGTCTCTGGTGGGAAAAGGAGCATACATGTGTCTGGCAGAGTTACTGCTAGCTAAACCACAGGCTTTTGTTTTTTTACTTCTAGTTATTTAAGAGGTATTGTATTTGCTCCAAACATATGGCTTTATATTCAGGGCATAAAGTTCATTTCTTGGCCACATTTTTTGCCTTATTGCAAACAGGATACATGTTTTGGAATATTTGTTTTCTGTACGGCTTCCTTCTTTTCACTCTGTCATTTTGGTTAGTATTGTGGAGTAACTACAATGTTGTTGATCCATCCTCAGTTTCCTCCTATCGCAGCCATTAAACTCTGCAACTGCTTTAAAGTTTCCATTGGCTTCATGGTGAATTCCCTGAGCTGTTTCTTTCCTCTACAGCAACTGAGTTAGGAAGAACGCCTGTATCTTTGTAATGACTGGGTGTATTGATACACCATCCAAACTGGAATTAATAACTTCACCATGCTCAAAGCCAAAGGGATATTCAATGTCTGCTTCTTTTTTATATACCCATCTACCCTTCTTTGCGAGGCATTGGAAAACCTCCCTGGTCTTTGTGGTTGAATCTGTGTTTGAAATTCACTGCTTGACTGAGGGACCTTACAGATAATTGTATGTGTGAGGTACAGAGACGAGGTAGTCATTCAAAATCATATTAAAACACATTCAACTTAATATGTGACAATTTTTTGGACTCCTGAACTTATTTAGGCTTGCATAGCAAAGGGGTTGAATACGTACTGACTCAAGACATTTCAGTTGTATTTTTAATCAATTTATTAAAATGTCTAAAAATACAATTCCATTTTGACATTATTGGGTATTGCGTGTAGGTCAGTGACTCAAAACCTCAGTCTAATTCATTTAAAATTCTGTCTGTAACACAACAACATGTGGAAAAAGTCAAGGGGTGTGAATAGTGTCTGAATGCACTGTATTTGTCTTTTTCCGTAATCAAGAGCTATTTTATTTTCATCATGGATATTCATTTCTACTTGGCCAGTATTGTAATGAAGATGATACTATTTAAAGTGTCTTGTTGATTCAGCTTCCTCGTTTTGAAATGTAGACGATGTAAATTAAATCCTTTCTTCCTCGCAACATTGAGAGAGAGAGAGAGAGAGAGAGAGAGAGAGAGAGAGAGAGAGAGAGAGAGAGAGAGAGAGAGAGAGAGAGAGAGAGAGAGAGAGAGAGAGAGAGAGAGAGAGAGAGAGAGAGAGAGAGAATGAGCCAGAAAAATAGATGGGAGATCTCATAATTCCTGTAGAGGAGACAGAATGTTAAAAAGGGGACTTTAAGGACAACCATTTCTCAATTTGGAATCGCAATTGACACTTACATCCCAGTCTTGTGTGTTTGCAATATATACAACGACAACGATAACCTCTCCTCTGAGTTCCAGCAAGTTATTTGAGTGAGCCAGATGCTTTTATTGTTTTGGGCAGCCCTCCTAACCCTCAGTTAGCCTGTACTTCAAGGGCAATATAAACCCAGTTCGTATGTTTAACTTGAGCTACCGTCTCCTAGTTATTTTAGGTAGCTAGCTAACTAAGAAGTGGACCCGCTAATGTCACAATATGTTAAGGCCGCAAGGTCTCTTGATTTGTTTTGTTTGACATTTCAACAACTAACTTTATCCTGACCCTGACATTTAGTGATGACACCATCAGCTGGCCCTTTCAGAAACATGCTAGGAAAGCGTAGACTTGCTCATTCAAGACGTACAGCAAAATGTATTTTTTATTTACCCCTTATTTTACCAGGTAAGTTGACTGAGAACATATTCTCATTTACAGCGACAACCTGGGGAATAGTTACAGGGGAGTGGAGATGAATGAGCCAATTGGAAGCAGGGGATGATTAGGTGGCCATGATGGTATGAGGGCCAGATTGGGAATTTAGCCAGGACACCTGGGTTAACACCCCTACTCTTACAATAAGTGCCATGGGAGTTTCAGTGACCACAGAGAGTCAGGAAACCCGTTCAACGTCCCATCCGAAAGGCAGCACCCTGTACAGGGCAATGTCCCCAATCAATGCCCTGGGGCATTTGGATATTTTTTAGACCAGAGGAAGGATTCCCTCCTACTGACCCTCCAACACCACTTTCAGCGGCATCTGGTCTTCCATCCAGGACCAACCCTGCTTAGCTTCAGAGGCAAGCCAGCAGTGGGATGCAGGGTCGTATGCAGCTGGCTCGATAAAAAGCTGTATTTGTCACTCATTTAATTTTCTCTGGTGGTGTTCCAGTTTCATTGCAGGTGTGTGTGTGTGTGTGTGTGTGTGTGTGTGTGTGTGTGTGTGTGTGTGTGTGTGTGTGTGTGTGTGTGTGTGTGTGTGTGTGTGTGTGTGTGTGTGTGTGTGTGTGTGTGTGTGTGTGTGTGCAAATGTGTGTATATAATTGTCAGCAGTTCATTACATCTAAGGTTTTCTGGCTGCACATTCTCTGGGACACATCCATAGCCAGTTAGTTCAAACACGTTCATAACATCAGAGCCTCCTCCTACCTTCGCTCTGCCTGTTAACAGTCAGTTTCTCCAGCACACTTTCATGTTGAGCGAATGAAAATGATCTGACACTGGAGAGTGATGCCACCTCAGAATAAAGAGACAATCTCTCACTCATTTACACTACACTGGGAACGGAGAGAGAGAGAAACAGGAGATACTGAGAGAGAGAGAGATGAATGAAGAGTGACAGGATATTTGACATAATATAATTAGTTCTCTTTCAGTTGGTCTCTCTGTATAAAATAAAGTGAATTCGGAAAGAATTCAGACGCCTTGACTTTTTCCACAGGTCTCTCCAGAGATGTTCGATCGGGTTCAAGTCTGGGCTTTGGCTGGGCCACTCAAGGACATTAAGAAACTTGTCCCGAAGCCACTCCTGCTTGTTTTGGCTGTGTGCTTAGGGTCGTTGTCCTGTTGGAAGGTGAACCTTTGCCCCAGTCTGAGGTCCTGAGCGCTCTGGAGCAGGTTTTCATCAAGGATCTCTCTGTAATTTGCTCTGTGCATCTTTCCCTTGACCCTGACTCGTCTCCCAGTCCCTGCCGCTGAAAAACATTCACACACCACCATGCTTCACCGTAGGGATGGTGCCAGGTTTCCTCCAGACGTGACGCTTGGCATTCAGGCCAAAGAGTTCAATCTTGGTTTCATCAGACCAGAGAATATTGCGGGCTGGGAGACCAGATGCGGGCTGTCATGTGCCTTTTACTGAGGAGTGGCTTCCATCTGGCCACTCTACCAAAAAGGCCTGATTGGTGGAGTGCTGCAGAGGTCGTTGTCCTTCTGGAAGGTTTTCCCATCTCCACAGATGAACTCTGGAGCTCTGAGTGACCATCGGGTTCTTGGTCCACTCCCTGAGCAAGGCCCTTTTCCCCCGATTGCTCAGTTTGGCCGGGCGGCCAGCTTTAGGAAGAGTCTTGGTGGTTCCAAACTTCTTCCATTTAAGAATGATAGAGGCCACTGTGTTCCTGGGGACCTTCAAAGCTGCAGAAATGTTTTGGTACCCTTCCCCAGATCTGTGTCTTGACACAATTCTGTCTCAGAGCTCTACAGACATTTCCTTCAATCTCATGGCTTGGTTTTTGCTCTGACATGCAATGTCAACTGTGGGACCTTATATAGACAGGTATGTGCCTTTCCAAATCATGTCCAATCAATTGAACTTACCACAGTTGGACTCCAATCAAGTCTTAGAAACATCTCAAGGATGATCAATGGAAACAGGATGCACCTGAGCACAATTTTGAGTCTCATAGCAAAGGGTCTGAATTCTTATGTAAATAAGGTAATTCCGTTTTTTTCTAAATGTAAGAACCTGTCATTATGGGGTATTGTGACTAAAATGTTTTATTTATTCCATTTTAGAATAAGGCTGTAACGTAACAAAATGTGGAAAAATTCAAAGGGTCTTTATACTTTCCGAATGCAATGTAGTGTAAGGAGTCAACGATCAATCGTATTCAACTGAAGAAAATTGAAATCACGGCCAACGGGTAAATGGATGCCGAGTCCTTCCCTGGGAAGCCCAGCATTCCTAGCTATAATACCGGGGCTCGCATCCATTTCCTAAATTATTCGCTCTTCAGCTCGCCTGAAGGAAGAACCTGTCACTCAATTTACAAAATGTTCAAGAACACGAAGACCATGAGATTCGGCTCCGACTTACAGAAAGTATTCACACCCTCGACTTTTTACAGATTTTGTTGTGTTACAGCCTAATTGTAAATGAGATTATATCTAAATTGTGTGTCACTCACAATACCACATAATGTCAAAGTGGAATTATGTTTTTAGAAATTTGTACCAATACTTTTGAGTCAATAGGTATTCAACCCCTTTGTTATGGAAAGCCTAAATAAGTTCAGGAGTAAAATGTTGCTTACCAAGTCACATAATAAGTTGCTTGGACTCACTCTGTGTGCAATAATAGTGTTAAACATGATATTTTTCACATTACACCACCTGAGGTTGGTGGCACCTTAATTTGGGAGTATGGGCTCGTGGTAATGGTTGGAATGAAATAAGTGGAATGATATCAAATACATCAAACACATGATTTCTGTCACGCCTGCTCCGCGCCAGGCTGCCCTTCGTTACGCACACCTGTCACCATCATTACGCGCAGCTGCGCAATATTGGGCTCACCTGGACTCCATTACTTTGTTGATTTCCTCCTCTATTTCTGTCTGCTCCTCAGGTTGTTCCCTGTGTCAGCATTGATGTCGTTATTTTCACCCTGTCCAGACGCTGTTCCTGTTCTGTTTCATGTCCGTGTTTCATTAAATGTTCACTCCCTGTACCTGCTTCTCGTCTCCAGCATCGATCCTTACAGGTTTCTAAGTGTTTGATGCCATTCCTATTCGCTCCGTTCCAGCCATTATTATGAGTCGCCCTCCCCTCAGCAGCCTCCACTGCTGTACAAGACACATGCAATTATCCGTAAGATCCCTCAGTTGAGCAGCAAATTGCAAACATAGATTCAACCACAAAGACCAGGGAGGTTTCCAATGTTTTGCAAATTAGGGCACCTATTGGTAGATAGGTAAAAAAAAATAGAATCAGACATTGAATATCCCTTTGAGCATGGTGAAGTTATTAATTACACTTTGGATGGTGTATCAATACACACAGTCACTACAAAGTTACAGGCGTCCTTCCTAACTCAGTTGCCAATGGCGACTTTAAAACAGTTGCAGAGTTCCATGGCTGTGATAGGAGAAAACTGAGGATGGATCAACAACATTGTAGTTACTCCACAATACTAACGTAGATGACAGAGTGATCAGAAAGAAGTCTGTACAGAATAAAATATTTCAAAACATGCATCCAGTTTGCAAAAGGCACTACAGTAAAACTGTAAGAAAATGTGGCAAAGAAATTAACTATATGTCCTGAATGCAAAGTGTTATGTTTGGGGCAAATCCAACATAACACACCACTGATTACCATTCATATTTTCAAGCATTGTAGTGGTTGCATCATGTTATGGGTATACTTGTCATCGGCAAGGACTAGGGAGTTTTTGGGGGAGATAAAAATAAAGAATAGAGCTAAGCACAGGCAAAATTCTAGAGGAAAGTCTGCTTTCTAACAGACACTGGGAAACAAATTCACCTTTCAGAAGGACAATAACCTAAAACACCAAGCCAAATATACACTGGAGTTGCTTACCAAGACAACATTGAATGCTCCTGAGTGGCGTAGTTAGAGTTTTGATTTAAATCGGATTGAAGATCTATGGCAAGACTTGAAAATGGCAGTCTAGCAATGATCAACAACACACTTGACAGCTCGTGAAGAATTAAAAATAATAATAATTTGCAACTATTGTACAATCCAGATGTGCAAAGCTCTTATAGACTTACCCAGAAAGACTCTCAGCTGTAATCGCTGCCAAAGGTGATTCTTACATGTTTTTACTCAGGGGTGTGAATACTTATGTAAATGAGATATTCTGTATTTCATTTTCAATACATTTGCTAAAATTTCTAAAAACACTTTGTCATTATGGGGCAGTGTGTGTAGAAGGGTGAGAAAAATATCAATATAATCTATTTTGAATTCAGGCTGTAACACAACAAAATGTGGAATAAGTCAAGGGGCATGAATACCTTCTGAAGAAACTGTAGGTGTCTTTTAGTGGGGAGAAAGTACTCGTCCCACTAGATGCTGCAAGTTTTGGGTCTTGGTATCGTTTTTTGTGTTTGCTAAAAGCAAACTACTTTTTTCTCTGCTTGTGTAGCTAATGCTTCCTTGCTTGGGTAGGATTTGTGTTCGCTAAAAACCCACTACTTCCTGCTTTGCTTGTGTATTCAGTGCTTCCTTGCTTGAGTAAGATGACCAGTGGTAAGAGTCAGTTCAAAAGACTAACCAGCCATGTTTGAACCTCCAACTGTGCCCTAGGGCATGTGGTTTCACAATTAAAATTAAAGATACTCACGAGTGCTGTCCTGTTTGCCTGGGGTGGAAACACGCTCAGGAGGCTTTGGCTCGCACCAGTTCATGTGACTGTTGTCTCCGGCTGGGCTCCACTTCCATTGGGCGTCGGGCTGACTTTTATAAGAAAAATTGTGTCTGCTTGCGAAGGGTCTTCAGGTGACGTGACCCCAGGAATTGAGTTGTCTGAGGCCGGTAGAGAGCCGCAGCGGTGGTCGGAGATGATAGGGGTGTCACCCCAGCCGAGTGAGGTTCATTCCAGTTTCTCTGGCAGTGTTCAGGGGATGATATACTATCCCTGGTTGGCTTTGGAGGGTTTCATAGTTTGAATCAGATGACATCAGTCCGGAGGAGCCTAAAGCCCCGGCTTTGGATTCAACGGAGGAGAGTGAACCATTGGGGGTTAATGCGCCTTTGATGGAGCTATGTCATAGGGCAACAGGTCACTGCTACCAGGCTGCTGCTATCAGGTTATGGCGAGTTCATGAATGTAGAGAGTGTGGAGGAGGTGGGGCTTGTTTGCACACCTCCGATGGATGAAAAGTTGGTGAGTTAATTAGCTCCAGAGGCTAACAAGGGGCTAATCCTAGCACAGTGCTTCCGAATAAACACTGCTGGTTCTCATGGATCAGCTCAACAAAGTATACCAGGCTGAGGCGGATGTATTTGGATGAGCCAGTTTTGCCAACAAGGTTGTTTGGCTCGACTATGGAGTCCTTACAGACCCGTTTCGAGGAGAAACAGAACAAGACGCAACTCTATGGGAAATCCTTTGCGGGGCTGCTTGGCAGTTCCCGACGAGTGAAGGAAAGGGTCCAGATCAGAGGCGTTTTGCCCCGAACCAGAAGGCGGCTTCGAGGTCGGTCTTTGACTGTGTTAGAGCTTCTGGGCAGCGGCGGACGTTCTGGCACAGATGCACTGCTGGGTCGAAGGAGAGCGGGGTGAAAGCTGATTCTTCTGCGGCGTGTGGGAATGAGCAGACCTCGCGACCCTAGCTGGAGGCCGGGGGAGGGGGAGTGTACTGTACTCAGGGCCCTCCTCCCCAACCATTTACAGTTGCAACAGAGCTCCCAAGTGGCTCAGTCAATGGGGGCAAGTTACTGGTTGCCGAAGTCCCCGATCCCGGTGTGGGCAGGGTATCAGAACAGCGGTACCAGAAAAGCACATCGTTTCTATCCAAGGTTCCTTGGTCTTCAGGGGTATTGAGAGTGTGGTATCGTCCGGTGTGAGCATAATAAACACAGTTTCTTCTGCACATTCAGACACACGGTTGTCAAGAGTGGTGGAAATGCCGCCCCTATCAGGAGATAATGTTTGTGAGACTGGCAGCGTGCTTTGTCCAGTGGCAGGCATGCACAGTTTTACCGTAGGTGATGAGGATGGGGATGAGGGGGTACGGTCTGCAGTTCACTGTGCATCCTCCTCCTTTTCAGGGCGTCATTATGTCAATTGTCCCCGAGGTCCTAGCGCTGTCCTGAGAGAGGAGATTTTCTCTCTCCTTCAAAAACAGGCTATTCGGGTGGTCCCCGTATCAGAAGTACAGAGCGGTTGGTACGGCTAGTACTTCTTATTTCCCAAGAGCGATGAAACTTGCGTGTTTTAAATACCATAGAGGAGGATGCATATTTTCACGTGGCTATATATCCTCCCCACAGAACGTTTCTGAGGTTTCATTCTGAGGGTGCAGCCTAAGAGTTTCTGGTCCTGCCTTTTGGGCTCACCACATCTTTTCTATAGCTTGGGCACCAGTGCGGTGCCAGGGAATCAGAGTATTGGCCTATCTGGACGATTGGCTGGTCATAGCAGACACAAGGGGGAACAGCTGGTTTCCCATATTCAGTCTCTAGGGTTCATAGTGAATCATAAGAAAAGTTGTTTGACTCTGGCTCAGCGCATTCAGTTTCTGGATCTTGTTCTGAACTCGGTTCTGAATCATGCGTTTTTGTCCCAACAGAGGGTCACATTCCGGCTCTGTCTGGAATGGTTCCTGTATGATAGCTCTGGCATCTCTGGGACTTATGTTAACACGTTTGTTTCAGCGCTGGGTGATTGTCACTGCCATAGGATGCTCAATGTATCAAATCAAATTGTATTAGTCACATGCGCCGAATACATCAGGAATTCACCTTACAGTGAAATGCTTACTTACAAGCCCCTAACCAACAATGCAGTTTCAAAGAAATACGGATTAGAATGAGAAATAAAAGTAACAAGTAATTAAAAAGCAGCAGTAAAATAACAATAACGAGACTATATAAAGAGGAGTACCGGTACAGAGTCAATGTGCGGGGGCACAGGTTAGTTGAGGTGATATGTACATGTAGGTAGAGTTAGTAAAGTGACTATGCATAGATGATAACAACAGAGAGTAGCAGCGGTGTAAAAGGGGGGGGGGGCAATGCAAATAGTCTGGGTAGCCATTTGATTAGGTGTTCAGGAGTCTTATGGCTTGGGGGTCCTAGTGCCTTGCGGCTGGAGGCAGAGCAGTTGCCATACCAGGCAGTGATGTAACCAGTCAGGATGCTCTCGATGGTGCAGCTGTAGAACCTTTTGAGGATCTGAGGACCCATGCCAAATCTTTTCAGTCTCCTGAGGGGGAATTGGTTTTGTCGTGCCCTCTTAAAGACTGCCTTGGTGTGCTTGGACCATGTTAGTTTGTTGGTGATGTGGACACCAAGGAACTTGAATCTCTCAACCTGCTCCACTGCAGCCCCGTCAATGAGAATGGGGGCATGCTCGGCCCTCCTTTTCCTGTAGTCCACAATCATCTCATCTGTCTTGATCACGTTGAGGGAGAGGTTGTTGTCCTGACACCACACGGCCAGGTCTCTGACCTCCTCCCTATAGGCTGTCTCGTCAATGTCGGTGATCAGGCCTACCACCACTGTTGTGTCATCGGCAAACTTAAATGAATTAATGATGGTGTTGGAGTCGTGCCTGGCCGTGCAGTCATGAGTGAACAGGGAGTACAGGAGGGGACTGAGCACGCACCTCTGAGGGGCCCATGTTGAGGATCAGCGTGGCGGATGTGTTGTTACCTACCCTTACCAGACACATCCTTTCTGGGATGGGGACCGCTGTGTGTGGGCTACTCGGAAAGAGGGATTTGGTCAACAGCGCAAAGGATGCTGCATATCAATTACCTAGAGCTACTGACTGTTTTGCTGGCACTGAGACGTTTTCTTCCGATGTTGGAGGGCCATTATCTGTTGGTAAGCTCCAACAACAGGATGGCGGTGATATACATCAACAGGCGGGGGAACACGCTCTCTCTCTCTCCTAAACCTGGCCTGTTATCTGCTCGTATGGAGCAGTGCCCATTTCCTGTCGCTCAGGGTGACGTATCTTTCGGATCTCTCAATGTGGGTGCATATCTACTTTCCAGGGGGGTCCTATCTCTATGGAGTGGAGACTGCACCCCTCTGTGGTTGCCCAGATATGAGACCAGTTCAGCAGGGCCGACGTAGATCTTTACGTATCGCGAGAAGACGCAAATTGTCATCTGTTCTTAATGAGGCATCTGGCCGCTCTGTTGGGAACAGATGCTTTGGCGTATCAGTGGACTTGGACACTGCTTTATGCATTTGGGACTTGGACACTGCTTTATGCATTTGGGACTTGGACACTGCTTTATGCATTTGGGACTTGGACACTGCTTTATGCATTTCCTCCAGTGGATCTGATTCAGGCCACCGTTGGGAGGGTCTGTTGTTGATTCTAACGGCTCCATGTCGTCGGGATCTATTGCCCCAGGGGGTACGTGACAGTTTGTTACCCATGACCGCAGAAATGGGATCTGTGGGTTTGGCCACTGACAATGTGACAATGCATAGATAATAAACAGCGAGTAGGGGGGGGGGGGTCAATGCAAATAGTCCGGGTAGCCTTTTGGACCTAGAAGAAGCCTCTTCGGGTAAGTTTTGGGGAAAAATATGGCTTCTGTAACCCCTTTTTGGAGCTGGTGGAACCTGTGTGTTTGGGCTGCTGTGTACCTCCTAGTTTGTTACTCTCTGAGCCGGCTTGGTACGTGACTGTATGTCCCCATAGTATGCTATACCGAGTGACCGACTGATAGGGAACGTACAGTTATGAATATAAATACTGTTCCCTGAAAGAGGGAGCAAGGTATAACATATTTTGGCATATATACTGCGTTATTTAGAATGGTTGCTATTCTAGTCTACAACAACAATTTTGTAGAATGACACTTACACGAAACAATGTTTATTTATTAAATAAAAATTCTAAGAAGAGTCACCTGTTCATAATTATATATTTTACAGTACTATGATCTCCCCTGGCTCACATGCTCCCTGTGACAGTAATGAAGTGTCTGTCTAATGTATTAACCAACAAAACATTCTCAAAAGACCTGACATTCACTCACACACACACACACACACACACACACACACACACACACACACACACACACACACACACACACACACACACACACACACACACACACACACACACACACACACACACACACACACACACACACACACACACACACACACACACACACACACACACACTGATCACTCCACTCTGCCAGCTCACTGTCTCTCCTGCCAGCAGCTCCCCTTCAATGCCAATTAGTTTAATTAGAACTAATTGCGTTATTTGCGCTCATTAAGGCGGAACAAACTTCCTGAGCTCTGCCATGTCACCGTAGCCCTTTCCTGACCAAATTGTCCTCTACTGGCCTCATGGGCGGAATATTATTCATATTTATTCATCATTTCATAATTAATAAACATTATATAATTTTTTACGCTGAAAATCCGGTAGTTCTGTGTCAAACTGTTTTGGTATATTGGGATGTAAACTCAAAATGGAATACATTTCAACTGCTTTATATACATTATCTGACATAGCACAGGTGCCTTCTTTTTTTAAAGCCCATAACTGTGTGTGAGGTACAGTATATACTTCTGTTTCGAGTTAGATTTCACACTCTGTGTGACCCTGATTTGGCCCACTGCAGTAAAAGGTTAATCCTCTTAAACGTAACTAAATGTAATCGAAAATGTAATCTATGTAATCAGCAAAAGTAATTATTTATCATGAGATAAAACATGAACTAGTAATGCTGCATGCTCCAAGAATGGTTAATATCTCACCTTTCTGGCAAAAAAAAGTTATAAATTCCTGAAGTGTTGTCACTTTCGAGGACACAAGCTCAAGTACAAGCTCAAGGACACAGTACAAATACAATGAAAATATGAAATATTTTATATGATGTATTTCCTATTCAACAAAACTATGAATAAGGCTTGAAATTACATATTTTCTTCTAAATTTAAAATAATCAAGTTCTGAAAGGACTACCTATAAGATTTCACCTTCCTTATAACTGTAACTGCTCTTTCCATGACATAGACTGACCAAGTGAATCCAGGTGAAAGCTATGATCCTTTATTGATGTCACTTGATAAATCCACTTCAATCAGTGTAGATGAACGGGAGGAGACAGATTAAAGAAGGATTTTTAAGCCTTGACACAATTGACACATGGATTATGTACTGTATGTGTGCCATTCAGAGGGTGAATAGGCAAGACAAAACATTTAAGTGCCTTTGAATAGGGTGTGGTAGTAGGTGTTTCAAGAACTGCAACGCTGCTGGGTTTTTCATGCTCAACAGATCTCCGTGTGTATCAAGAATGGTTCACCACCCGAAGGACATCCAGCCAACTTGACGTGACTGTGGGAAGCATTGGAGTCAACGTGGGCCAGCATCCCTGTGGAACTCTTTCGACACCTTGTAGAGTCAATATCCCGACAAATTGAGGCTGTTCTGAGGGCAAAAGGGGCAGTGCAACTCAATATTGGGAAGTTGTTCCTAATGTTTGGTATACTCAGTGTACATATGTGTATATTCAGTGTGCATATTTTCTGAAGGCCTCTCTTGACCATCGCTGTGAATGTCTCAAAAAGCTCTAGCTTGGCTTCCTGAACTTGTTCGGAACTCGCCTTTCATCTCATTTTTTTACATTTTACATTTTAGTCATTTAGCAGACGCTCTTATCCAGAGCGACTTACAGTAGAGTGCATACATTTT
Source organism: Salvelinus alpinus (assembly GCF_045679555.1). NCBI lineage: Eukaryota > Metazoa > Chordata > Actinopteri > Salmoniformes > Salmonidae > Salvelinus > Salvelinus alpinus. The sequence continues at coordinate 27,107,325 of NC_092088.1, forward strand.
ATTACATTTTTTTTACATACTGAGACAAGGATATCCCTACCGGCCAAGAGCAGACGCTCTTATCCAGAGCGACTTACAGTAGAGTGCATACATTTTTATTACATTTTTACATACTGAGACAAGGATATCCCTACCGGCCAAACCCTCCCTAACCCGGACGACGCTATGCCAATTGTGCGTCGCCCCACGGATCTCCCGGTTGCGGCCGGCTGCGACAGAGCCTGGGCGCGAACCCAGAGACTCTGGTGGCGCAGCTAGCACTGCGATGCAGTGCCCTAGACCACTGCGCCACCCGGGAGACTAGATCTCATTAATCTTGTCCGTCTTTTAGATTACTGGCTATAAATCGATCTCTGAATGTGCTACAGCCACGAAACCACTCTCTCCTGCTGCGTTACAATGTAAGGATTCCCAGGCATAAAATGATGTTCGTGGCTATGACGTAGGGTTCTGCCAGGAGTTGATGGACAGTCAGAAGAGCGAATAAAATGGTAGGAGGGACATCCCAGCTTCAAATGGTGTCAGATTTCACATCCTGCTTCACACAGGAAAAATAGACATATTAGAATCAGAGCTATCGCTCGATGCAAGCCACATCAATCTACGGTGTCCCCACAGATCGATTTATAAGCTAAAATGTTGGCCGGAACCGGTACCAGAACCACGCAGGTCCCCTAAACAGGGGGCTTTACATCGAAGTGGTTTTAATCTAAGGAGTCCCAGAGGAGTGTCACCGTCACCACGGCATTCTGTGGCCAATAACTTACACAGCCAGCCATAGGGTTGTCATACAACTACACAGCTCTAAGACCAAATCTAAAATGACAAGTGATTGAAGTGAGCCAGTCCTGACCTGTATGGAGAACCGGCACCATCATTTTCTTCTTTGCGTGCATCTCTTATCGAATACTGGCTCGAATACAAACCTTTGTACAGACATATTAGTAACAGCCCTTTTTTCATCCCATTTCAAGCACCGCAATATGACCAGTGTTGTGTACTGTATAAAAACATCCAGCTCTCGCCATAAGGAGTGCACTATAGTACAGTATGTACAGTATTCCATTTGAGATGCCGCCTAAGTGAGCCTCTGTAAACCAGAGGCCTTCATCATCACAAGGTCATCATTTCAGTTTATCTAATCCAATATTACTGTACTTCCTGACTGCCAACCAATTGGGTCTAAGCTGCAGCTAGAGCCAATAAAGGCAGCTGGGCAGGAGAGTGCGATGGTTTTCTATCTATAGGAGTAAAAATACAAAATAAAACAGCTGTTGATTGATTTGATGGAACTTTATTGACATGTGTACAGGTCACAGTCCAGGTGGCCATGCAGGAAGGGAGACTGTGTGTGCCAATGCCAGGTGGATGGGGAGGGAAATGACCTTGGAGTACTGGTCCAGAGCCAGGCTTGGTTAGTCAGTCTCAAATAAACTGATCCAAGACCAGCCCTTAAAGGCTACTATACCCGTTATGCCTCTAAAACCTTTATTACGCAGCTATTCTTTAAAGCTACATGCTGTAAGATTTCAAGTCACTCCAGTGGTAATTTTGACTAATAAAATACACCCCTTGATGAGGAGAATATATATATCATACATATTACTCCATTGTCTTTGCTTTTGTAGTTATATAGGAATTTGTAAACAAATTACTGTATGTATAGCTTTAAATCATGTATGAAAAAGTACTGTTTCTCTCGTGAAATGTCGTCCCTTGATCACTATAGAAATATCATATAATTCAAGTGCTATATGCGTGTGCAACTGTACTGGAATGCATCGTAATGATCTAATGCTTGGTGGACCCACTCCTTGATGGCCAAGAAATCCAAGAGTGTGGCTTAATTGCAATATACACCTTATAACAGTTAGTAAAGATTGAGACTGTACTGAGGGGTAATCAGATGTACAGAGTGACTAGAATGGGTAGAGTGCAAAGTCTTGTGGTTGTGTTGTGCTTTTAAGTCTTGATGCTGATATATTAGGTAGGGAATGAATGCCATTACTGAAAACAGTGAACTCTTTGATAGCCGTATACCACATGGTTAAGGCCATGATAACTGAATACATACAACAGTTTCCCCATAGTTCTATTTAAATGCAGTACCAGTCAAAAGTTTGGACACACCTACTGATTCAAGGGTTTTTCTTTATTTTTACTATTTTCTACATTGTAGAATAATAATGAAGACATCAAAACTATGATATAACACATATGAAATCATGTAGTAACCAAACAAAGTGTTAAACAAATCAAAATATATTTTAGATTATTCAAAGTAGGCACCCTTTGCCTCGATGACAGCTTTACACACTATTGGCAATCTCTCAACCAGCTTCATGAGGTAGTCACCTGGAATGCATTTCAATTAACAGGTCTGCCTTCTTAAAAGTTAATTTGTGGAATTTCTTTCCTTCTTACTACATTTTAGCCAATCAGTTATGTTGTGATAAGGTAGGGGTGGTATACAGAAGATAGCCCTATTTGGTAAAATACCAAGTCCATATTATGGCAAGAACAGCTGAAATAAGCCAAGAGAAATGACAGTCCATCATTACTTTAAGACATGAAAGTCAGTCAATCTGGAAAATTTGAACAACTTTGAAAGTTTCTTCAAATGCAGTTGTAAAAACCATCAAGCGCTATGATGAAACTGGCTCTCATGAGAACCTCCACATGAAAGGAAGACCCAGAGTTAACTCTGCTGCAGAGGATAAGTTTATTAGATTTACCAGCATCAGAAATTGCAGCCCAAATAAATGCTTCACAGAGTTCAAGTAACAGACAAATCTCAACATCAACTCTTCAGGGAAGACTGTGTGAATCAGGCCTTCATGGTCGAATTGCTGCATAGAAACCACTACTGAAGGACACCAATAAGAAGAAGAGACACCAGCAATGGACATTAGACCAGTGGAAATCTGTCCTTTGGTCTGATGAGTCCAAATTTGAGATTTTTGGTTCCAACCACAGTGTCTTTGTGAGACGCAGAGTAGGTGAACGGATGATCTCCGCATGTGTGGTTCCCACCGTGAAGTATGGAGGAGGAGGTGTGATGGTGTGGGGTGCTTTACTGGTGACACTGTCAGTGATTTGTTTAGAATTTAAGGCACACTTAACCAGCATGGCTACCACAACATTCTGCAGCGATACGCCATCCCATCTGGTTTGTGCTTAGTGAGACTATCACTTGTTATTCAACAGGACAATGACCAAAAACACACCTCCAGGCTGTGAAAATGTTGTTTACATTTTTTCATTTGAATTAATTATTTAACTAGGCAAGTCAGTTAAGAAAAATTCTTATTTAAAATGACTGCTTACACCATCGTTGTAAAAGTTATTTGACTAAGGGCTATTTGACCAAGAAGGAGAGTGATGCATCAGATGCCATGTCTTCCACAATCACCCGACCTCAACCCAATTGAGATGGTTTGGGATGGATTGGACCGCAGAGTGAAGGAAAAGCAGCCAACAAGTGCTCAGCATATGTGGGAACTCCTTCAAGAATGTTGGAAAAGCATACCTCATGAAACTGGTTGAGAGAATGCCAAGAGTGTGCAAAGCTGTCGTCAAGGCAAAGGGTGGCTACTTTGAAGAATCAAAAACCTAAAATATATTTTGATTTGTTTAACACTTTTTTGGTTACTACATGATTCCATATGTGTTATTTCATAGTTTTGATGTTTTCACTGTTATTCAACAATGTAGAAAATAGTAAAAATAAAGAAAAACCCTTGAATGAGTAGGTGTGGCCAAACTTTTGACTGGTACTAAGTGGTTATTGCCAAGAAAGCTTCTGACTGCTACGGAGTGAATCCTATAGTGAATAAACCAGCAAATGAAGTAATGACATCCACAGGACGTTGTATCCAGTGTTTCATAGACATTTCACTCTCAATTCAGCGGGATACACAAAAACATCCTTTGTCCGGCCTAGGCATTTGAGAGTGATAGAATGGTATGTTTCAACACAAGATGCAGACTATTTCTCTGGAGAAGAAAAGAAAAAACACAACATGGAAACAAGCATTACCAAAAGGGCTGAGGACATCGCGCATGTGAAAATAATTCAGTCGGGTGGTTGCATCCCAACACATTCCGTGAGAATAAGGTATTACTAACTTACTATAAAATGCTATGAAAATGGCGGACATCCAGAGGCCAACGGAGGAGCCCATATAGAGGGAGGAATCTGACGTTTAGGTTAAGCTTTGTGTCTGAGTGTCTTATCATGCTACACTGTCTCAGTGCTGTGACCGCTGTGACCTCTGCTGCAGTCACAGAGCTCTAAGCCTTCAGTGATCACAGAGAGGGAGAGAGTGCTAGACAGAGAGCATGTGTGACAGACAGAGAGGCGGGAAAAATAAATAGGGGGAGAGGGACAGAGGTCCCAAATAATCACGCATTGTTGGGAAGGACATCACAGCAGGATTAACATGTGTGTCTGTCTCCCCTCGCTCTCCTGGCTAAACCCTTCTTAATAGTAAAGATAACTAGTGATAATGGATTGGATTTATATAGTGCTTTTCCAGATGCTCGGAGCACTTTAAACCTCATCCAACACCTATAGGTATGTGTAACACCCACCTGGATGATGCCACGTTAGCCATTTTGCACCACAAAACCTGTTAGCCATTTAGCTAAACAAATTGTCAAATGGGATTGACCAATGTAAAGCAAAGAAGGGGGTTAGCGAAGATGAAATGCTAGGACCTGAACCTCCCAATGGTCAGGGAGTGAGTGAAGCATGCATCAATACATTTGACTCAACAGTACACTTTCAATTACATTGTCCAAGCTACAATCCTCAAATCAAGCATAAGGCCCTTGAGGCTCCCTTCTACCCCCACCACCTACCCACTTTGGTTTGCCCCAATGTGCTAAACAATCTGTGCCACAGTGAATGCGGCTATACCATATCTGGCTGGGAGGACAACCTCAAAGGAAAAGAGCTTTGTCGCAACAAGCTGCTACAATAAAATGCTACAGAACTTGGACTCACAAAAACGTCCAAATTTCACTTTCACGTGAAATCCAAAAGGTCACACGACCACACGGCGAATAACTGCCAGTCTTCTCCACCTTGGCTCAAGCGGAAGCTGTGCTTGTGTCGATTGTGAGGTATCCATACATCTTTCAGACAACCACTGCCTGCTACAGTCACGCCGCCCAAGCTCCAGGGCCATTGTTAGCATCAGTGTCTTTGTGCAGTGTGTGTGTGTGTGTCTGTGTGCGTGAACAGGTGACAGAGTGTGAGGGTACACCACAGGTAAAGCAGCTAGCTCAACAGAAGCCCTCCGCCCTCCTTTCTCTCAAAATGATTCCACCACTCCAAGCAAAGCAGTGAAACCAATTCGATCCTGGCCAGTGTCCACCATATTCTCACTCCCTCTCTATGTTTTCTGGTGTTGGTGGGAGGGTCCATTTCCACATCCAGGGAGTTGGCAGTCAGTGAGGTGTTAGGGAAGCGCTCCTGATAGAGGGTGGTCTTCAGGGCAGAACGAGGGTTCGGGACACAGAGAATTCCCTTCTTTGACGGAAGTCATATCTCCAGAAGGTACTTGGAAGGGACTAGACCTCTCTTCTTCCCACTGCTCAGCTTTAGGAAACCGTCCAGCTCTTCGTTCTTCCCCACACAGATCTAGTTTGAGAAAAGAAAGGTGTGTGTTTAGTACAGGTGCTTGTGTGTGTGTGTGTGTGTGTGTGTGTGTGTGTGTGTGTGTGTGTGTGTGTGTGTGTGTGTGTGTGTGTGTGTGTGTGTGTGTGTGTGTGTGTGTGTGTGTGTGTGTGTGTGTGTGTGCACGTGTTGTGTGCGTCAGCGTACCTGAGATTCTTTCACAGTCATCTGCCCTCTGTCACGGTCACCATGGAAACCACCCGTGACCTTCCACACACGCTCACCTGGGCGCACTCTCTGTACAAAGTTGGCGGGGAAGAAACCCAGCTTGTCTTTGCTTTTCCCCTGTGAACACACACGGCAGAACATAGTTAAGATCATTAATTAGACTATGCTAGTATATTCTCAGGGATGTAGTGATAAAAGGGTGTGTAAACGCCGAATGCCAATAGACAAATGGCAAATGGTGCATCCATGTAGATACAGCACTTTTTTATTCTTTGAACAAATGGTGTGTCTGCATGCACGCTTGTGTCCCAACGTGTTTGCATGTAACTGTGTGAGCTGACGATTGCCTTTCCATCTGGGCTCACCTTACCTCCATTAGGCCAGACCAAAAGGCAAAGCACATAAAACTTTCATTACATCCTGCTCCACTTACAGCCTACTAGCTCTGCTAAACCGAAGTTGCCCAAAGACACTGATTTAAGGTCAGTTTTGCTTTTCCCAACCTAATGGTTACAGGTAGAATTGGGGGAAGTTAAGATGATCCTAGATCTGTGCGTATGGGTAACTTGTACCTAGATAAAGCCACTACTCTCTCCATTGTCTAAGAACACTTCATGGAGATGTACTGTATATTAGTGATGCACCGGTTGACCTCGCATGGTTAGGGTCAGGAAATATTGTGTGGATGAAGGGTATGTGGGTGGCGGGCGGGTTGAATATATATAAAACAATGCATTCATAATCCATAAATGTATAATTCTCATGCAATTCATATCTATGGGCTACATTGAGGTTTTTCTTACATTATTCTTTATCTGCCGTTAGTGCGTAGCCTAAGCTTTAGGGCCTAACTGTACTACCTGGACTCAGGGGTACGTTTTGCATGTATTCATTTGTGGATGTCTATCATTCATTTCGTATGATATGTTACGAATTACAATTTGTATGATATGTTACGAATTGCAATTCGTACAATAAGTTACGAATTACAATTTGTTGTGGCTAATGTTAGCTAGGTGGCTAACACTAATGTTAGCTAGGTGGCTAACACTAATGTTAGCTAGGTGGCTAACGTTAGCTAGGCAAGGGGTTAGGGTTAGGGGTTAACGTTAGGGTTAAAGTTAGAAGTTAGGTTCAAGGGTTAAGGTTAGGTTTAGGGTAAGGGTAAGGGTTAGCTAATATGCTAAGTAGTTGCAAAGTAGCTAAAAAGTAGTATGTATTTTCTAATTAGCTATAATGCTAAAGTTGTCCAAGATAGACGTTTGTGTTATGTAACCGACCAACCGCCCTACTTTCATTTTAGCCTTAAGTAACTTTCTGTCTTACCAAATGTAACATATCATACAAATTTGAGTGTCCCGGATATACATTTACTATGTTACGTCTAGTCTATGAGACCAGGCTGAACTGTAGCACACCAAATACATGCCAATTGCCAAACGCTTTTGGGAACTTGAGCAGAAAAAGTTCATGACGATCCACAGAGGCAAAAAGAACAATGCCAGAGTTTAATTCAATAAGAGAAAAGCTGCAAAATGAGAAATTACAAATAAATAGAAGGGAGGGCCAGAACAGTAGTCTAATGTTTGGGAAAGATTTTGTGAAGTGGTAAAAGAGGATGGTAGCAGTGTCGGCTGTGTTATGTGTGATGATTGTGAGGCGCTATACAAATTCGACAGTCACAAGACGGGGACTTCAAAATGGCACGTCAAGGGAACTGTACTGTTCAGATGGGTTAAATGGAATAGTAGCCTAACTGAAATCTGGACACTGACTGTTGGTCTAAAACCTCTCACATAGTCTAATATAATATGAACTCCTGCAGAATAAATCATTTCCTGCAGTAAAGTTATACACCAAATGTGCATTTTTACTCAGGAACAGGAGTGGAGAAATATGGATTTATTTCTTTCAGCATCTTGAGAGAATGAATGCATGGTTAAGGACTGTCTGTAAAGGTGGAGGTGCTATCTTTATCACCATCATAAAAAATTATCGTATTCCAACCACATAGGATATATGCATCCAAGCCGAACTGAAATCTTATGAAAAACATGTTGTGTTATTTTTTTTAAAACATTGAATTTTCTTACAACCGGTCAAACTGAAAATGTTGCATGAAAAATCTTCCCTGTTTTTTGTTGTTATTGTTTTCTTCCCGGTACCTAAATGTCTTTGCTGCGCGAGCGAAGCAGAGATGAAAGAGGAAAATGAACAAAAAACTTTACCGATGTCAACTAAACATTCATTCTATCGATTTATGAACAAGCGTTTATTTAGTCTTCTACAAAAGGTGCTATCTAGAACCAGCACATTTTCTATATTTGTGGGTTAGGGTTGGGTGCAAGCCTCAGATTGTCACGTTATTACGTACTGTATAATCAGGCGGTAGCAGATAGATTATTAGCAAGTGCGGGCAGGTGCAGGTGAAGAAATATCTGACCCGTGCATCACTACTGTATACAGTATAGTAGATCCTGTTTGAATACTTGAATGCTTTCATGTCTTTTCTGATATTGACATGACTGGAAGGGTGAAAGCTATGTAATAGAGCCCTTAGATATACAGTTGAAGTCGGAAGTTTACATACACTTAGGTTGGAGTCATTAAAACTTGTTTTTCAACAAATCCACAAATTTCTTGTTAACAAACTATAGTTTTGGCAAGTCGGTTAGGACATCTACTTTGTGCATGACACAAGTCATTTTTCCAACAATTGTTTACAGACAGATTATTTCACTTATAATTCACTGTATCACAATTCCAGTGGGTCAGAAGTTTACATACACTAAGTTGACTGTGCCTTTTAACAGCTTGGAAAATTCCAGAAAAGGATGTCATGGCTTTAGAAGCTTCTGATAGGCTAATTGACATCATTTGAGTCAATTGGAGGTGTACCTGTGGATGTATTTCAAGGCCTACCTTCAAACTCTGTGCCTCTTTGCTTGACATCATGGGAAAATCAAAATAAATCAACCAAGACCTCAGAAAATAAATTGTAGACCTCCACAAGTCTGGTTCATCCTTGGGAGCAATTTCCAAACGCCTGAAGATACCACGTTCATCTGTACAAACAATAGTACGCAAGTATAAACACTATGGCACCGCGCAGCCGTCATACCGCTCAGGAAGGAGACGCGTTCTGTCTCCTAGAGATGAACCTACTTTGGTGCGAAAAGCGCAAATCAATCCCAGAACAACAGCAAAGGACCTTGTGAAGATGCTGGAGGAAACAGGTACAAAAGTATCTATATCCACAGTAAAACGAGTCCTATATCCACATAACCTGCCAGGCCGCTCAGCAAGGAAGAAGCCACTGCTCCAAAACCGCCATAAAAAAGCCAGACTACGGTTTGCAACTGCACATGGGGACAAAGATCGTACTTTTTGGAGAAATGTCCTCTGGTCTGATGAAACAAAAATAGAACTGTTTGGCCATAATGACCATCGTTATGTTTGGAGGAAAAAGGGGAAGGCTTGCAAGCCGAAGAACACCATCCCAACCGTGAAGCACGGGGGTGGCAGCATCATGTTGTGGGGGTGCTTTGCTGCAGGAGGGACTGGTGCACTCCACTAAATAGATGGCATCATGAGGTCGGAAAAAAATATGTGGATATATTGAAGCAACATCTCAAGACATCAGTCAGGAAGTGAAAGCTTGGTTGCAAATGGGTCTTCCAAATGGACAATGACCCCAAGCATACTTCCAAAGTTGGGGCAAAATGGCTTAAGGACAACAAAGTCAAGGTATTGGAGTGGCCATCACAAAGCCCTGACCTCAGTCCTATAGAAAATGTGTGGGCAGAACTGAAAAAGCATGTGCGAGCAAGGAGGCCTACAAACCTGACTCAGTTACACCAGCTCTGTCAGAGGAATGGGCCAAATTTCACCCAATTTATTGTGGGAAGCTTGTGGAAGGCTACCCAAAAAGTTTGACCCAAGTTAAACAATTTAAAGACAATGCTACCAAATACTAATTGAGTGTATGTTATCTTCTGACTCACTGGGAATGTGACGAAAGAAATAAAAGCTGATAATAAATCATTCTCTCTACTATTATCCTCTCTACTATACATTTCACATTCTTAAAATAAAGTGGGGATCCTAACTGACCTAAGACAGGGAATTTTTTACTAGGATTAAATGTCAGGAATTGTGAAAAACTGAGTTTAAATGTATTTGGCTGAGGTGTATGTAAACTTCCGACTTCAACTGTACCTATCCAAATGTGTTGCATTTTTCTAAAGGAAGGAAGGAAGAATGGAAGGAAGAACGGCGGGAAGAACGGAAGGAAGGAAAAACAGAAGGAAGGAAGGAAGGAAGGAAGGAAGGAAGGAAGGAAGGAAGGAAGGAAGGAAGGAAGGAAGGAAGGAAGGAAGGAAGGAAGGAAGGAAGGAAGGAAGGAAGGAAGGAAGGAAGGAAGGAAGGAAGGATAGCAAAAGTATTCTAACAAAACAAAAAACGTATTTTTCACCCACCTTCCACCAGTCCTCATTGGAGTCATCAGTTACTTGCACTCGATCGCCAGGTCTGAGAGGGAAACAACAGGTACTGATTAAACACACAAACGCACACACACACACATTCCCGGCTGCCTGTCCTTCTCAGTCTGTGGCTCCAACAGCGTTGCCAGTTACGTCTCAGACCCCCAGTGAGAAGGCAGATGGTCTGAGAGATGTGTTGGCACTGCACACCTGTCCTTCCTCTTTCTCTCACCTGCCCACTGCGACAATACCCCCTCCCCATACACACATACATTTCTCCCTTCATCCATTCTTCATCACTGCCTATTTCTTTACCTCTAACTTTTAACCTTTCATGTGGTAATGCGAAGTCTGACTTTCTGTCTGAATATGACCGAACACATGTGCAGGCACACACACACACACACACAAAATCACATGCGTGCACACACACACCCACACAAACCAAGGGACTATGTATTTAACTCACTGTAACTCCAGATCATTCTTCTCCTGAGGGATGAACTTGTACAGAGCCACGTAGGTGTGTACAGAGTGGACATCGATGCGCTTTGGAGTCTGGACACACGCACACACCAAATTAGTCTAATACACACAGTTTGTATTTCATTTGATTACTTTGGTACTATTTTCACAAGTATGTGTGTGGTGAATTTTCAAAACTCCTATTACAAATTTCCAAACTGGTAACACTTGTAATGCAGCCGGTCTTGCATTCAAAACCTTTCATTGTGCATTCATTTTGCTTGTGGACATCTTTCACCGTTGATCCAATATATAAGTTTACTGTGAAATATAATGAGTACATTGGTTCACCAAAACACAAAATAATGATATCTTCTCAATTTAGTTATTTTAACAACCAGTTAATCCAATAGCAAAAAAATTTAATATGCATGTTTAAAAATTGCCCATTGAATGTAGTATGCTTCAGTAGTGTAAATTACAGGACATTACAATGTTTTCACATTAGGCAATACACATTGCAATACACATTGCACTACACATTCAAATTTACTGAACATAACATTTCCGTCATTTCTATCCCATGTGTGACCAAAGGTGTGATCATTGAAGACATCTTTCACAATGTAATCAAATGAAAGAAATGAAAGAGACATCATGTTTAGCAGGCACTAGTTTGCGTCCAGCCTGTCTTGAGCATTTGGCCATAGGTTCTCATCGAAATCGCAGTAAATATCCTCATTGTTCATGCGCCTGGGGGGAAAACGTTTTGGCATGGCGAATCCAAGCCTGACATACTGTAGGTCTGGTTTGATGTCATTGCATGCCTCATCCATGGCCTGAAGGAGGGTGGTGCACTCATGGGGATGGCAATCGATCGTAAATAGCATATATTACGCTATTACGGTACTGTATTGGCCTATGCAATTTTAGTAAAACAGGGGTGAACAAAAAAGTCACATGGAGGTTGATAGCAGAGTTTGAAAGAAGGATAGATAAAGAGAGGGAGGGTTTAGAGTTAGAGGTGAAGGAAAGAGGAAGGGAAGAGGGAACACTTGAGAAAGAGATATGCTGACTACGCACCTTCAGACTGACCCTGTCCTCTGAATCAGCCTTCTCACTTTCAGGAGGATTGAGAGCTAGAGGGAGAGAGAGCAAGAGAGAGAGAGGGGGGGAGGGGGGATATATATATGAGAGAGAGAGGGGGGAGAGATAGAGAGAGAACGAGAGAGAGAGAGAAAGAGAGAGAGAAGATAGATCGAGAGCAGGGAAAAGAGAGAGAGGAGAGAGAGAAAGAGAGTGGGAGCAGAAAGAGAGAGAGAGGGAGAGTGAAACGAGAACGAGAGAGAGAGAGAAAGAGAGAGAGAGAAGATAGATCGAGAGCAGGGAAAAGAGAGAGAGGGAGCATACAGATTGAAAGAGAGTAGAGATACAGAAAGAGAGAAAGAGATAGAAAGAGGGAGGGGGTCTTGTCACTTTGCAGTATAGCACAAAGACAAGGTCAGTTAGTTAAAGCATACACAGTACTTTATATCATCAGATTTATTGAAGATGGAAAAACACTGGTGAATTCACTACACACACGCAGGCATACACAAACACACACACACACACACACACACACACACACACACACACACACACACACACACACACACACACACACACACACACACACACACACACACACACACACACACACACACACACACACACACACACACACGCATACTCTCACACACACACACACACACGCATACTCTCACACACACATGCATGCACGTATGAACACACACACACACACACACACACACACACACACACACACACACACACACACACACACACACACACACACACACACACACACACACACACACACACATATACACACACACACACACACACACACACACACACACACACACACACACACACACACATCACCTAGTTTTGTCAATGGAAGGTCTTCTCAGTGTAATGGATGGGTATAATGATAGTCTATAATGAAAGAGATTATTTCAGGAGAGAGGACAATGCTTGACAGTCCAGGCTTGGCTTTTTGCAAGTTGCAAGACTTTTTGCAAGTTCAACCAACTAGTCATGTTGATGCAACATTACATATATAACATTACACTGATTACATTTAAATGACATGACATTGATAAAGGAGCTTTACATAATGAGGAAACAGGTTGACTCAACCATTTAAAGCCCAGAGTGTTGGGGTGAGTGTGCTTTAGAGTGAAAGGATAGCCTCCCTAACAACCATGTTTCCTCTAAGCCACGCGAGTGCACAGGCGCTGCTTCCCAGGGACTGCCGCGCACAGAAGAAATATCAAGTCTCGCAGAGAAGCACGAAGCTCTAGAGTTTCCCCCGTTAGTTAACATTAGCAATGTTTGCCTTTACTATGGGAATTGTAATAGAATCAACGCAATATCAGCCACTTTCAATGCAACATACCAAAACAAAACAAATGATGCATGCCTTAGAATGCAAAACTAACCACAAAATATTTTGTTGTCGGCAGAACGCATCGGAATAGGATTCTATTGCCCGTACTCTAAACAGACTGGTGCGCCATAACCAATAAGAGCTGCAGTAGGCCTATATGCAAATTGATCCTTGCCATATATGGATTTGTGCCATTCACTCTGACCTGGACTGTTTTACACCATGGGCGGTTGTGAAAATTATACACTTCTTTAGAGATGAATGCGAGAGCAGCATTTAGCCACGTGTGCACATTTGTTCATATTCTTTGCTAGTTCGTGAGTTATTAGCCCAGTTATAGCTAACTTGTAGTTAGCAATATGGGAGTGATTGCTTCCTACAAGAGTACAAAACGTGTATTTCTAGCCATCTTTGAAAAGCGAGTCAGGTAAAGAGCTTATTTTTTTTTTTTTTTATGCCTTAAAGGGGCAGTGTTGTATTTTGAGACAGGCTTGAATAAACTAAGTAACCAAGAGGCAGAGGGTAGCATAATTTGTCTGATTCTCTGTAATAATGGTATGGGAATAATAATACATTTTAATTTGTAAAGTGGTTTCTTGCATCAAACAACAAAACAAGTGTTCAGTCACCTCCTTGTCTGAAGGACAAGTGGATAAACAGGTTAATGTCAAGCCCTGAGAGGTTTAGAGGTGAGAGGTTGGGTTGAGATGTCAGGTAATAGGTTAGGGGTGAGTAAATTGTGGGGAATTTGATCCAACTCACTCTCAGTCTCTGGGACAAACTCCTCCTCAGCGATTGGTTGTGTTTCCAGTCCCTCCCCTACTCTCTCCACCTAAAGAAGACAAGAACAAGGTGCCAAGTCAGAGAGGGAAGAAGACAGCGTGCAAAAAGGAAAGAAGCGGGGGAAAATACTGATCAGTTTTAACTGTTATTGTTAGCATTTGTATATCAAAACACATTGCTTAATAACGTATAGTGAGAAAACATTTCAAATGGACTATTTGTATCTATGAACTCAAGTGCGTGTAAGCAGTGTACCTTATGAATGGGGGACTCAGTGATGCTTCCGAAGCTAGAGCGACTCATCTGTGCCAGCGACGTCCCATAACGCAGAGCCTCATACACAGGGTCAATTCCCCCTTTATCAGACTCTAGAAACACACACACACACACACACACACACACACACACACACACACACACACACACACACACACACACACACACACACACACACACACACACACACACACACACACACACACACACACACACACAGAGAGAGAACAAAACAATGTGTCAGACTAAAGACCAGATTTTGGAATGAACTAAAAGTTGATATATCTGTAGCATCAACACTGATCACTCAAGCAACATGCACGCGCACACACACACATACACACTCACTCACCTTGCGATGGTAGAACTTCCTTGACCACCCCTAACATATCGTTAGTCAAGAGAGGGGAGCTGAAGTTTCGTTTAAAGGCCCCCGTCTAGCAGGCGAGAAAGCGAGAAGGAGAGTGGGATGAGAAGAGACAGAGAGGAGATGAATAACTGTCCCTATATTTATTCCTTTTATTTAACCTTTATTTAACTAGGCAATTCAGTTAAGAACAAATGATTTCCCTATCAGCTGAATGTTATTTTAGCAGCAAAAAGCGGACAAACACAAATGTCAGAAACTTTCCCACCATAAACAGATAGTCTTGTGGTTTACAAAGGAAGCTGAAAATGTATGCGTGCGTGTGTGTGTGTGTGTGTGTGTGAATGTTTGTGCGTGCGTGCGTACGTGTGTGCAGAGCGGATGCTGACTGTATGATATTCCCTCTGCAGTCTGTGGCCCGGGGGTCACTGTAAATTGAACAAGGAGACAGGTGCAACTCGATTCTTAGCCTTCTGCATTTGCAATGAACTGTACCTGCACTCTCTTACAGCATCGTTCACATCTCACGCCCAATGTCAGCTAGACAAGCACAACAAAGCCTCGGCATTGTCGTTTGACAGAAAACCAACATTCGCCACAGTAATTCCCAAGCTGTTGGGATTAAAATAGTCCACGGACGTGTGAGGCAATGAATCACGGATTCTGATTTAGAAATAGGAACGGAATAGAACTCAAAGGTCGATCTGAGTCATTGAACGCTTTGTGTTTGACAGAGGGAGCAGTGTTGTGTCGTTGTTTTTTCCTGTACGATCCCGTCCTAGGTGCAGCATAGCTCTACTTTCCTCTTTGTGGCATCATGGCGTAAAATATATCCATATATCAACAGCTGTCATCAGTGGCTGGATGAGAGCTTATACAGAAAGGAGAAGATAATCAATCAATCAATCAAGTTTATTTTATATAGCCCTTCGTACATCAGCTAATATCTCGAAGTGCTGTACAGAAACCCAGCCTAAAACCCCAAACAGCAAGCAATGCAGGTGTAGAAGCACGGTGGCTAGGAAAAACTCCCTAGAAAGGCCAAAACCTAGGAAGAAACCTAGAGAGGAACCAGGCTATGAGGGGTGGCCAGTCCTCTTCTGGCTGTGCCGGGTGGAGATTATAACAGAACATGTTCAAAATGTTCATAAATGACAAGCATGGTCAAATAATAATCAGGAATAAATGTCAGTTGGCTTTTCATAGCCGATAATTAAGAGTAGATAAGGTGATAAGGTGTCAGGACCACGCTAATATGATAAGTCACTTTACCCAAGACCTGAAGACTTGTGTTAGCTTCCGAGGTAATGCCTTGGCTCCAGTTCAGTGGGCTAACACAGTCTTGTGATGAGAACCGATAACCGAAAGCATAACATAGGACTGGGCAGTGTCATCGACAAAATATTGCCAACCATGCTCATAAAAGGTGAACCCTGAACCGTGACGAGTAGTTGGCTCCAAGAGCTAATGCCTTGGTTTAGTTTGGTGCGACGACGCGGTCTTGTGGCGATAATTGGTCGATCATTCTCGCTTCTTCCGAATATAACCTTTTGGAAACATAAATCATAAGTCATTATATGAGCAGAGTATCCTCTCTGCATTTGATTAGATTAGTCTGATTATAACGGATATGTTATAACGGATGCGCCACCGTGAGATTTTGATAAATGAGACGAGAGGTTCCTATTGGCTGTCAAGATGGCCCAAGGTGCTCAGCGGGGCATGTGGGGAATTGGAGGGGTGACTTTCTACTTTCTCCGGAGTGATCTAAAGTCAATTTAACGCTTATTGCTTCTCTTATTGCTTATCTTGGGGCCCTCCTCGTCCCTGTCCAAATTACAGCTTCACCTCTGATAGGGTAAAACGATGATGAGAACGAGAGGGAGAGAGAGAAAGAAAGAGAGAGAGAAAACAAGTGAATGAGCGAGAGAGAGAATGAGAAAGAACTAGAGAGAATAGATAACTAAACTAGTTGTGTTTACAAAACTCTTGCTCGTTAATCTTGGCCGACGACCTTTATTTTGTATTATATACCAAACTTAACTAATCATCCCTTCTCCCCACCCCAATCGTGCCTTTATTATAATTATTGGTCTGGGCTGGGGATTGGGCTAGATTACTAATGCACCTTTGAAGATATCCCCACTGGCTGGATTCAATGTGGCTCCCAGATGTCCAACTGATTAAGATTTTTGGACACTTTTGGACAAACACACAATTGCCCCTCTTTTGACCTCAAACGAGACTGGTGTCCAATCCTGTATTGACACCATCACTCCTAACTCCTAGCCCCCACCTCCTATCTCCTAGGCATTGTGTAGATCAGAGACGATTGGATAGGTGTAAGCAATATTGTGGACATTTTCAACTAGCCTATCTGAAGGCAAGGTGAATTACCAGTATAACCATATTTTCCAAACCCTCACTTTGCTTTTCATAATGTTTGGTCCTTGTTTAAAAAAATAATAATTGTAATTTACTCTACAAAAGAAAAACGCTGACAAAGTCACTAAATTAAATGAATTAAAAGTTTTAAAATGAATTCAAATTCAAATCCCACTCCACAGGGGCCATATTTAATTTGCATACAAAGTGACACCAAAATTCATTACATACTAATCAGGGGGGGGGGGGGGGGGTTGGGGGGCAACACGAGTCTAAACTTATGTACGAGCTACTGTTGCATGTTGCTGCCGTCTCTCCTCCATTATGACTATGCAGCGGACACAAGTTTTGCTGCTGCCGGCCATGTCGCGTCCCGCGGGAACTGCGAGCACCTCAAACACACCGCATTTCACACTGAATTAATCACAGCGCCTGGTGTAGGGAGATGTTGATTTCTCCGACTGACTTGAGAAAATCGGATCCGTGCAAGAAGAGGGTGAGTGGGTGGGGGGGGGGGGGAAACAGGACAGCGCTATCTGCCTCAGCCCTCGCCTCGGCTTTTGTTCCACATATAGAAATTCAGAGTCATTGTCGGATCATTTTATTATGGCTCTCACTCATCCTCTTCTTCTCTCTTTTCTTCAGCTGTTTCTCTTTGTCAGGTTGTCAATTATCTTTCTATTTCTATCCCCTCTTTTCTTTTTTTAGCTCCTCGAGTGGAAAAACGTTCATTGTCTTCTCGAACGATTGGGACTTTGAGACTACATTCAGCCCCCCGCCAAATAATATTTAGACCGTAATTGTTGAGGATCGGAAAGCAGTAGATATCCAACTCTAGAACAGTCCACTACTTAGGTTGTAATGGTTGAGTACAAGACAGCTGTGGGGAAATCTGAATCTAGGGCAGTTGACTCACCTTTCCTGTGCAGGGCTGTTGGGACAGCTCAGAGGAGCACCAGAGGTGGGCGCCCAGCTTACAGGCTTTACAGCGCAGACCCTGCTTGGAGTTCCCTGCACAGATGGAAAGCCAGGTTACTACAGTACTGTACTTTCCTTTACTATACTATACTGTACACACCACACACAACAGTAGCCTCAGCTCACACACTACAATCTATTCATCAATCAATCAATCAATCAACTAGAACTAGGTTATAAAATGTCAAAGTGAGACCCTTTTGATGAGAGATGTTATAGGCAACATGTGTATGGACAGTGTGATCATTAGCCACATCTACTTCGAACTCATCCTCAATCAAAATCCTAACTTGCCAATTGGCCAAAAGAGCTCAAGTTTTCATGGAAACATTGCACTGATCACATGGGATTGCTAGATTGTGTTGGATGTGCATACTGTCTCTCAGTAGTCAGTAGTCTGCCCAAAGAGAATAGCTTTTATGTGACATGATTGACCAGAAGATGATTTGCATTTCATGTCACTGCATTAAGGGAATACTGGACCTGAATCGACCTACCCTGTATCACGTGTTTGCATTGCTGGCAGCAGGTGGGCCGACGGAAGACGTGCTCCTGGAAACAGTGGGTCTTCACTAGCCGGGCCTGGAGCTGGCCATGGAGCTGGCCATGGAGCTGGGCTTTGGAGGTCAGGGAGAGGGAGGGACTGAGGGAGGGCGAGCGGGACGAAAGCGAGGGGTTGGGGCTGAGCGAAGGGGAGAGGGAGGGTGAGCGCTCGCAGGTCAGGGGCGTCTCCCCGAAGGGTGGTGGCGAGGAGGTCAGCGGAGGCTCGCGGATGATCCCAGAGGGCAGGCGGACTTCCCCGTTGCTGGGGCGCTGGAAGAAGTTGTCCACGCTCTTGCTGCGCATCACTGACTTGAAGGACAAGGAGCGCTTTAGTCGCTGCAGCTGTGGAAAGAGAGGAGTGGAGACATTAGGTTAGCATGGATAGACAAGGGCTGGGGAATGACAAAATCACTGACACTGGCCGTTCAGAATAGCAGGTTGCACTCATTAAGGGCTGAATCGTAACTTGAGATCCATGTACGCACCTAGCAACTCCAGAATTCGAACACAATTTGACAAAGCACTATAAGTTCGCTGTCTCCATGTAATGATATCGAAGGTGGTTCGGTGAACCACTCTCGAGTAATGAGTAACCTTGCCAGAGACCTGAAGAATTGTGTTAACTTCCCAAGCTAATGCGTATGAGTTCATAGCGCAGCAGGCTAACGTAGTCTTGTGGCACGAGACCTGGGTTTGACCGCAGCCACTCACATCTACACAAGATCCCTGGTCATGATCTGTGTTCAACCCACTGGATCAAAGACATTCATTCCATCCATCCATCCATCCATTAATTTATTTATTTATTCAGTGACGATGAAAACAAAACGACCACAGAATTTGCTAACGGACTCTTAAAAAAAGAATCTAAACGTTATCATTTTAGCAGCAGCTAGCAACAGCTCTTCTGACTTGAATAAGGCGACAGGAGTGAGACAGAGGGAAGCGAGACAGAGACCCTGCAGTACCCTCTGACTGCCCTTGTCCTACAGCACCACACTTGGCTTGTTTGGATCAGAATTATAGCAGATCCAGGGAACTCAAGTCAATACCCCTTAAAATTCAGATTTGATTAGTTTATTGACCGGTCTGCTCCTCCGTACTGTGATGTATTGATGCACAACAAGGAACAAACACTCGGTTGATATTTCACTCCCCCGGCCGCCTCACTTTCAGTGGACTTGCCCAGGCATCTTGGCCGCAATATTAAGATTCTGCTAATGACATAAGATTATGGGGAGTGGAAGGCAATGAGGTCCTATGGTATAATAATAAGCCACAGATTCCTACATCAATAGAATGGCCTACGTAGTGAGAGAGCACACGTGCAGGCACACACACACACACACACACACACACACACACACACACACACACACACACACACACACACACACACACACACACACACACACACACACACACACACGTTTGTTTGTTTGTTTTACTACCATTGTGGGGACCAAACTATTGACTCCCATTCAAACTCCTATATTCCCTAACCCCTAATCCTAAATTTAACCCTGAGCCCTTAATTTAACCCTAACCTTAATCCTAACTTTAACCACAAACCCCTAACCCTAACTTCTAACCCATGGTACTCCAACCCTGTTCCTGGAGAGCTACCCTCCTGTAGGTTTCCCCTCCAAACTCAATTGTAACTAGCCTGATTCAGTTTATCAACCAGCTAATTATTAGAATCAGGTGTGCTCGATTAGAGTTGGAAGGAAAACCTACAGGTCGGTAGAGCTCCAGGAGCAGGGTTAGAGAACCCTGTCCTAACCATAACCTTAAACCTAACCCTAACCTTAATTCTAACCCTAACCCTAAACCTAACCCCTAAGCCTAAAATAACCTTTTCCTTGTGGGTACCGACGAAATGTCTCCAATATTCCTTTTTAAAAATATTTTTTATACATAGTAAAACCAAAAACACACTCACACGCAGCGATAGTCACAAAGATTGAGGTGAAACCGTTGGGCATACCGCTATTCGCTGCCTATCTGACTGGTATGGCTGTTTTTTATGATTTTTTTCTGTAGCGCAGCATAGTTGTGTGTTATGTCTACGCCTTACAGCTTGTGTCTGTGGTGTATAGCTGTTCGCTATATGCTTTTCGGTTTATTTTGTCTGCAGGTTACAGCTTGTTTTGTTTCTGTTTCCACCTGCACTGCAGTAGCCTAAAGATTAAAAAAAGTATGACACAACTGTGTGTGTGTATATATCATTATCAAGGCCTTGTATAAGTGTGTGTGTGTGTGTGTGCGCATGCGTGCGTGCATGTATTCGTGTCACAAGATGTGTGTGTCACTGAGTGTTTGTAGCCTTCACATCGTTTCCCTCTGCACCTGCGGAAGCCTGCGCTCTCTCGGCGAAACGGTCATCAATAACGTTGAGTGGGTTCCTCTTTTCCTCCCTTAAGCCATGGCTCCACTGACGCCAATTATCTTGAGTGATGAAAAGAGCGCTCTCTCTGTTGACCCATTAGCGAGCACCTCTTTGCAAGTGTTTTTCATACCCCGAGCTGCGTCCAGGCTCATTTTTAATGGGCTTTTATAGGGTTGACTGGTGGTTCATTCAAAAATAGTCTATTTGATTTTTTTCTCTTTCCACCACATTGTTTACACATTTGACCTCGTTTTTGTATTTAATGTATTTAATAATAGAAACACTTGAGTTAATGTGGGATAAAAAAAGTACATTGAAAGCAGGTGCTTCCACACAGGTGTGGTTCCTGAGTTAATTAAGCAATTATTTATGGTCATTATTTTGGCTACGATGGCTATGTCCACATAGGATGACAATGCCCGTATCCACAGGGCACGATTGATGAGCTTGAAAACAATGTAAACCATATGCCATGGCCGTCTCAGTCCCCAGTCTCGGATCTCGACCTCGGGTTAGGTATTGAAACACTTAAAAGCCTTCTTAATGAAGACAACTTCTTCTGTGAAATCTGGAAAATAAATTATAATTATATAAAAAAAATATTCATTATTATATCATTAACAAATATATTTTGCTATAGCTATTTCAAAGCTGGAGAGTAAACCCTGTAAGTTTCATCAAACTCTGTAGCGCATCAAATTAATTTCCTGACTTGCGACATAGAATTCTGTTCTGTCATCTACTTTACACAAAGAACATTTACATTTAAGTCATTTAGCAGACGCTCTTATCCAGAGCGACTTACAAGAACCAGCAATTTCAGCCTATTTACAGTGCATTCGGAAAGTATTCAGACCCCTTGACCTTTTCCACATTTTGTTATGTTACAGCCTTATTCTAAAATGTATTAAATAAAAAATGTCCTCAATCTACACACAACACCCCATAATGACAATGCAAAAACAGGTTTTTAGATTTTTTTGCAAATCTATAAAACATTTAAAAAATCCCTTATTTACATAAGTATACAGACCCTTTGCTATGAGACTCAAAACGGAGATCAGGTGCATCCTGTTTCCATCTATCATCTGGAGATGTTTCTAAGACTTGATTGGAGTCCACATGTGGTAAATTCAATTGATTGGACATGATTTGGAAAGGCACATACCTGTCTATATAAGGTCCCACAGTTGACAGTGCATGTCAGAGCAAAAACCAAGCCATGAGGTCGAAAGGAATCCGAGACAGGATTGTGTCAAGGCACAGATCTGGGGAAGGGTACCAAAAACAGCAGCATTGAAAGTCCCCAAGAACACAGTGGCCTCTATCATTGTAAAATGGAAGAAGTTTGGAACCACCAAGACTCTTCCTAGAGCTAGCTGCCCGGCCAAACTGAGCAATCGGGGGAGAATGAGCTCCAGAGTTCCTCTGTGGAGATTGGAGAACCTTCTAGTAGGACAACCATCTCTGCAGCACTCCACCAATCCGGCCTTTTGGTAGAGTGGCCAGACGGAAGCCATTCCTCAGTCAAAGGTACATGACAGCCCGCTTGTGGAGTGCTCTGAGACCATGAGAAACAAGATTCTCTAGACTGATGAAACCAAGATTGAACTCTGGTCTGAATGTCAAGCATCACGTCTGGAAACCTGGCACCGTCCCTACGGTGAAGCATGGTGGTGGCAGCATCATGCTGTGGGGATGTTTTTCAGCAGCAGGGACCGGGAGACTAGTCAGGATCGAGGGAAAGATGAACGGAGTAAAGTACAGAAAGATCCTTGATGAAAACCTGCTCCAGAGCACTCAGGACCTCAGACTGGGTTGAAGGTTCACCTTCCAACAGGACAACGAGCCTAAGCACACAGCCAAGACAAAACAGGAGTGGCTTCGGGACAAGTCTCTGAATGTCCTGGAGTAGCCGAGCCAGAGCCCGGACTTGAACCAGATCTCTGGAGAGACCTGAAAATAGCTGTGCAGCAACGCTCCCCACCTGACAGAGCTTGAGAGGATCTGCAGAGAAGGGAGAAACTCCCCAAATACAGGTGTGCCAAGCTTGTAGCGTCATACCCAAGAAGACTCAAGGCTGTAATCGCTGCCAAAGGTGCTTTAACAAAGTACTGAGTAAAGGGTCTGAATACTTATGTAAATGTTATATTTCAGTTCCAATTTTATTTTCCTTCTAAAAACCTGTTTTTGCTTTGTCATTATGGGGTAATGTGTGTAGATTGATTAGGGGGAAAAATGATTTAATCCATTTGAGAATAAGGCTGTAACGTAACAAAATGTGGAAAATGTGAAGAGGTCTGAATACTTTCCGAATGCACTGTATATCGCAGGTTGACGTTTAATGGCATGAGTCTTGTCCTGGAGGCAGAACTGAGCAGTTTCCCCTTAGGCCAGCTGAAAAGTCAAAATTGTCTATTATGCAAAAATGTATGGAAACAAAGATTGATTTAAGGTTAGAGTTAGGCTTTAGGGTTATCAGTGTCGTTAAGGTTAGGGTTAGGTTTAAAATCCGGTTTTATTACTTTGTGGCTGTGCCAGCTAGTGACCACTCTGCAGAGCTGCCTCCAGAACAAGATTTGTGCTCTAATGTGACTAGAACGATGTTAACAGTAGCTATTACAGTGAAAAAGTGAAAAAATACCATGATATTGTTTGAGGAGAGTGCACAACAACAAACCACTTTTATCATGGCAACTGTTTGGATACATTCACATCGCAAGGTAAATAATGTACTTACATTCAGTAATCTTGCTCTGATTCGTCACATCTTCTCCTGCTCCTCCCCTCCGGCGTACGACGTCGCCAGAATACTAACCACCGGTCCTGATTCACACCTGGACTTCATTACCTTCATCACTTTCTCCCATTTATATGTCACTCTCTTATGTTTTCTCACCAGTTGGTATTATTCTTGTGTACCGGCGAATAGCCACATGGAATTGTCTTTTTGTTGTTTTATTAAAACGTTGCACCTGCACCTGCTTCCCGACTCACAGCTCTGTTATTACAGAATACCAACTCAAACTATGGAAGCAGCAGGAAAGTCGGAAATCTCAGATGGTCGATGAACAAGGGTATCTTCTACGTCAACACCATGACCAGCTGGCTCAACTGGGGACTTCCATGGAAGAGGTTCTCCGCAGTCTGCAGCGTCTCAAACACCCCCGAGAGACGTTGCAGCCCAGCATCGGAGGATACTCTAGAGCCAGTCTACCCAGCGAGCCAGCGCAACGGCCCATTCAGCAACCCGCTCAGGTCAGCTATGTCCGTCTACCCCTCCTTGAGAAATACGACAGTACACGATCCAAATGCCTTGGCTTCCTCCTTCAATTTTCTCTATTTTTCACACCAGTTGGGACCCCCACTACCGAGAGGTCTAAGGGTGCCACGGTTATTTCTCTGCTGACCGGGCGGGCATTGGAATGGGCTTTGGCCGTCTTGGAGATAGGAGAGGAGGAGCTAGATTTTATGAGGGGTTCATGGCTCTGTTTAAATGCATTTACGATCATCCCGCGGAGGGCAGAGAGAAAGGTGAGCGTCTGCTTCAGCTACAGCAGGGGAATCGTGATGTCACGTGATGTTCCATCCCCTGGACCAGGAGTGAGTATCCCAGATTCAGCTCTTCCTGCTAGACTCTTTTTAGTGTCCATCACTCTGGCTGACTGTCCCTCGTGTACTGTGTCTACTGATTTAGGGGATTCCGGCACCGCGGGAAACTTTATGGATCAGACCCTTGCCTCCTCCCTCAACATTACTATCTATCCGCTCTCTTCTCCTTTTCCAGATCAAGGTCTCGGCGGTCGGCAATTAGGATAGGGAACCATCACACACATCACTCAACCACTCACACTCACCATGGAGTCCAATCACCAGGAGAGCATCTCCTTCTTCATCGCAAGTGTACCAGTTCACAAAATCATCCACGGCATCCCTTGGCTCCAACGCCATAACCCTACCATCTCATGGTCGAGGATGAAAATCACAGACTGGTCACCTGAATGCCGGAAGACCTGCTTCCCTGTCTCCTGTGGTTCCACGTCGGTTGAGAGTCGTATGGTTTCCTGCCTAACATCCCGGAGGAGTACCAGAACCTAAAGGACATATTCTCCAAGACCCGTGCTACTTGTCTCCCTCATCGCCCCTGGGACTGTGCCATTGACCTGTTTCCAGTGCTACACCTCCACGCAGATGCATCTACCCTCTGTCTGTGGCTGAGACCCAGGCCATGGAGGATTACATTCAAAAGAGGCGCTCCAACAGGGTTTCATCCACACATCCACGTCCCCTGAATCAGCTGGTTTCTTCTTCGTGGCCAAGAAGGAGGGAGGATTACGCCCATGTATCGATTACCGAGGACTCAATGACATTACCAAGAAGTATCAGTACCCTCTCCCGTTGGTGCCGTCAGCCATCGAGCAGTTCCGCTGGGCCCAGTTCTTCACCAAACTGGACCTGCGGAGTGCCTACAATCTCATCTGTATCCGGGAGTGGGATGCGTGGAAGACGGCGTTCAGTACGATGTCTGGTCACTACGAGTATTTGGTTATGCCCTTTGGCTTAGCCAATGCTCCGTCAGTGTTCCAGGCATTCGTCAACGAGGTGTTCAGGAACATGCTCGGACGGCAGGTGATTGTATACATCGATGACATCCTGATCTTCTCGACCAACCTGAAGGATCACATCACCCACGTTCGAGTAGTCCTGGAACGCCTCTTGGTCAACCACATGTTCGTCAAGGCGTAGAGGTGCCAATTCCACCAGAGGGCTATATTCTTCTTGGGTTACCAAATCAGCCCGCAGGGAGTGAGGATGGAGGACAAGAAGGTAGATGCAGTAAGGTCTTGGCCAGTCCCAACCACCATCAAGGGGTTACAACGGTTTTTGGGGTTTGCCCATTTCTACCGCCGCTTCATCAGGAACTTCTGCGCCGTCGCCACCCCTCTTACCTCCCTCATAGGCTGGTGTGGTCTCCAGCAGCCTCCGCCTCCTTGCTAAAACTCCCAGATCCCACGCTACCTTTTGTGGTTGAGGTAGACACATCTGAGGTGGGCGTGGGGGCAGTTTTGTCACAAAGACAGGGTAACCCATTGAAATTGTATCCTTGTGCTTTTTTCTCCAAGAAACTGTCCTCCGCAAAGAAGAATTACAACGTCGGCGATCGGGAGCGCCTGGCGGTGAAGTTGGCATTAGAGGATTGGAGACACTGACTTGAGTGGAGACACTGACGCCAAGGAACCATTCGTCATCCTCACCGACCATCGGCACCTAGAATACATACGGACAATGAGGAGACTGAATCCGCGCCAAGCCAGGTGGGCCCTTTTCTTCACCAGGTTCGACTTCACGCTGACCTATCGCCCAGGTTCTAAGAACATCAAGGCAGATGCTCTGTCCCGTATCTACGATTAGGGAGAGGTTCCTGTCCAGAGGATACCCATAATCTCATCCTCCTGAGTCATGGGTCCAGTGGTTTGGGAAATAGATGTGGACATCCGCCAGGCTCTAGAGAGGGAGTCCGCATCCTGGAATTGTCCTCCCGAGCGCATCTACATTCCCACAGGGATAAGGGATCGGCTGCTGACCTGGGCGCACACAGCTGTTGTCGCTGGAAGTCCAGGTATTACTCGCACCATCCACTCCATCGTGGAGAAGTACTGGTGGCCCACCTTGGTGCAGGATGTCACTCGGTATGTCAACTACGGGTTCCGTATGTGCTCAAACCAAGTCCCCCCGGAATGCTCCAGCAGGGAAGCTCCTGATGCTTCCTGTGCCTCAGCAACCTTGGTCACATCTATCCATTGACTTTGTAATTGATCTTCCCTCCTCTGATGGTTTCACCACCATTCTGGTGGTAGTGGATAGATTTTCCAAGTCATGTCAATTAATCCCTCTTCTGAGGTACTCTTCCAGCAGGTCTTCCGGCATTATGGCCTTCCGGAGGACATCGTCTCCGACCGTGGCCCCTCAATTTACATCACGAGTTTGGAGGGCCTTCTTGGAGAAGCTCAGGGTCACGGTCAGCCTCACTTCCGGGTATCGGCCTCAGTCCAATGGGCAGGTGAAGAGGATGAACCAGGAGCTGGGGAGGTTCCTGAGGAGTCACTGTCAGGACCAGCAGCGTGAGTGGGCACGATTCCTTCCCTGGGCAGAGTATGCTCAGAACGCCCCACGTCACTCCTCCACTGGGTTTCCAGCTGGCCCTGGCCCTGGCCCTGTGGACCCCGGTCCAGACCACGGCTCCTGCGGTAGATGAGTGGTTCCGGCACGTGAAGGAGGTGTGGAGTGACGCGCATGTGAGACTCCAGCGCACTGTCCATCGTCAGAAGGAACAGGCAGGCCGCCACCACAGTGAGACCCCTGTGTTCCATCCTGGGGACCGCGTCTGGCTCTCTACCGGGAAACTCCCACTCCGCCTGCCCTGCAACAAACTGAGCCACCGGTTTGTGGGGCCGTTCAAGGTTCTCCGGAGGGTCAACTAGGTGACGTACAGGTTACAACTACCCAGTCACTATCGCATATCACCCTCTTTTCATGTCTCCCTTCTCAGGCCGGTGGTTCCTGGTCCCCTAGCTGATACTGCCCACCACGACACACATCTCCACGCCCTGGACATTGAGGGGGGTCCGGCGTACGCTGTCAGATCTCTACTGGACTTGGAGGGATATGTTCCGGTGGACATTCTGGACGCCAACATCATCTGTGACTTCCACCTTCACCGCCCGGGCCGACCCGCTCCTCGTCCTCGGGGTCGTCCCTCTGGTCGGCATCGTCCTGCGGCTGGAGCAGCGCGTCAGAGAGGGGGTACTGTCACATCTTCTCCTGCTCCTCCCCTCCGGCGTACAACGTCGCCAGAATACTAACCACCGGTCCTGGGATTCATCATGACGCACACCTGGCACTCGTCATTACGCGCAACTGTTAATCATTATGATTCACACCTGGACTTCATTACCTTTATTTCCTCCGCTTTATATGTCACTATCCTATGTTTTCTCACCAATTGGTATTATTCTTGTGTACCGGCGTATAGCCACATGGAATTGTCTTGTTTCTGGTTGTTGTTGTTTTATTAAACGTTGAACCTGCTACCTGACTCACAGCTCCAATATTACACTGAGGGTCCCAGACATAAAATGTTGCATAGTTTTGTTCGGTAAAATACATTTATGTTCAAATGTAGGAACTGGGGTCTACAGTTTGACCCCACTACTGTCTCTGACTCCACACCCACCCCGCCCAGACCATCTAGATGTGAGAAAGTTAGTGTATTAGCTAATGATCCATCGTGTATGACATTCCTGGGAGTGTGTAAACTTAAATGTTGTATTACCATAGCATTTTGTATGTTCTCTATAGTTATGGACTTGCAAATGTATCAATTGACCAAGTCGGCAAACTCCTGGCAGATTTGATACAAAATATTGTGCAGTAAGGTAATTCTTCACTGGATCAGTCTGAAACTTTCACACACTGCTGCCATCTGGTGGCCAAAATCTAAATGACACAGACTACTACCTTTATCTTTTACCAGATCTAATGTGTTATTCTCCTACATTAATTTCACATTTCCACAAACGTCAAAGGGTTTCCTTTCAAATGGTATCAAGAATATGCATATCCTTGCTTCAGGTCCTGAGCTACAGGCAGTTAGATTTGGGTATGTCATTTTAGGCAAACGTTTAAAAAAAAGGGTACGATCTTTAAGAGTGTAGCAAGATCAAGGGTGCAGGGTTTCCACATCACCAATTTCTTTTTTTTATACCCCCCTTTTTCTCCCCAATTTCGTGGTATCCAATTGTTAGTAGTTACTATCTTGTCTCATCGCTACAACTCACGTACGGGCTCGGGAGAGACTAAGGTCGAAAGCCATGTGTCCTCCGAAACACAACCCAACCAAGCCGCACTGCTTCTTAACACAGCGCGCATCCAACCCGGAAGCCAGCCGCACCAATGTGTCGGAGGAAACACCGTGCACCTGGCGACCTTGGTTAGCGTGCACTGCGCCCGGCCCGCCACAGGAGTCACTGGTGCGCGATGAGAAAAGGATATCCCTACCGGCCAAACGCTTCCTAACCCGGACGACGCTAGGCCAATTGTGCGTCGCCCCACGGACATCCCGGTCGCGGCCGGCTGCGACAGAGCCTGGGCACGAACCCAGAGTCTCTGGTGACACAGCTAGCACTGCAATGCAGTGCCCTAGACCACTGCGCCACCCGAGAGGCCCCCACGTCACCAATTTCAATAACAAACCAGGCACCAGTAGCACAAATGGAATGCAAAGGGGAAGTTTTAGGGATTTTCGTACAGGGGGAAAGAAGGGGGAATTCACCAATCACCTCGCAGTCCACAAGCCTCTCTCTCTTTGTACGTTCCATTTTCCAGGGGTAATCCACACTCGGGTCCTCAGCCAATCCGGTCCGGTACACAAGGGGGGTAATCCAACAATCCAGGTCACAACGGGCAATCACACAGATTTTGCTCTCGTTCCTCTCACTCTTCATACCTTTCTTGTCTCTCACCTCCTCTGCCCCTTTGTGCAGGCTGCTTCCTCCTTTATCCCCAAGCACGCCCTGGCTTAACGACCCATAGCCTTTACTCGTTGGGGCAGGAAGTCCATATAAGGCTTGGGGGTGGAGCCAGCTACCTGCAAGATCTCCTCAATTACCACTCCCCTCACCTCTCCCTACCGGCTGCCACGCTATGTAAAAATTAATGGAAACAAAGATTAATTTAAGGTTAGGGTTAGGCATTAGGGTTATCAGTGTTGTTAAGGTTAGGGTTAGGTTTAAAATCTGTTTTTATTCCTTTGTGGCTGTGCCAGCTAGTGACCACTCTGCAGAGCTGCCTCCAAAACAAGATTCATGACAAAAAAAATGCCAACCAGCATTTATATATTTGTACCTGTTTTTTAAAGTATTGTATGACATCACATGTTTTATGTATGTGTTTGCATATGTACAATCATGTTAATTAAACCTTCCCTTCATCCTCTCGTTATAGTAGCACATCTGCATATTTCCGCAGGCCTATGTGAATAACTACCATTATGCACCACTGACAGCACACCTACAGTAAGTACCTCAGTAGACACACTTGTGAGTGCATCCCACTGGGCTAATCACTATACAGTAGGTTTGCATTATTCAGCAATCTTAATTTAATTCCACGCCTCTTAGGTTCAGGCTACATGGATCTCATATCAATATGCAAAGGCCAGGTTAAGTGCCTTGGCTTCTCCCATTGTCCCGAACTGCCGCAGTGGGTGCCAGCTGTGAACAGAAGGGCCCTGTGACAGGTTTGGGTCTCATGGGTGTTTTTCACACCTTACACCATTAGTCCTACCAAAATGACTGCATGAAGCATCTGACTCATAACTGTTGTATTCGACACTCACACATCAGGGGCTGAAAGGTGTGTGCGTGTGGCGGTAGGGGTATGTGTCTGTGTGTGTGTGTGTGTGTGTGTGTGTGTGTGTGTGTGTGTGTGTGTGTGTGTGTGTGTGTGTGTGTGTGTGTGTGTGTGTGTGTGTGTGTGTGTGTGTGTGTGTGTGTGTGTACGCGGGGGAGTGACTGTGTGTATGTGTACGCGGGGGAGTGACTGTGTGTGTATAGTGTGAGACTGTGCGTGTATATGTGTGAACTTTTTTGTGTGTGATTAGGCCTTTGTAAGTGTGAGACTGTTTGTGTGTGTATGTGTGTGTGTGTGTATTTGACTGTGTGTGTGGGTGTTTGTGTTTGTGAGTAGCCTATTTCCATGCGAGGAGGGTAAATGGCGACTTCCCAAATGTGCTCCTCTGCTCCTTGTCTCTTACCACATGTCTCCCTGAATTTGAAAGGAACAAAAGCAGACCCCTGGGGGACGCCAACCCTCTTCAATTGCAGCAGTCTCTCCCTCATGTGCTGTTGCATCAATTCATAGTTCCAAAAAACACAGACCCCTCTCTCTCTGAACAACTGGCTGCTCAATTTGCGTAAAAGAGAGAAAGAGGGAGCAGGACAGAGTGTGTGTGTGTGAGAGAGAGAGGGGGGGGGCGGGGGTGAGAGAAACCCTTGCTTTTGAAATCCCAAACAATGCACAGAGCCTTTTTTCCTCCCTCTGACAGACAGATAGACAGATAGACAGATGGTAAAGACAGAGGCAGAGAAGACATTGTGGCCTTGTTCTTCTTCAGCTGTTTGAAGATGAGCAGTCCACAGAGGGTTGTTTGGCGGCGAGCTAAAAATAGCGTGTTGTGAGATGCATAGATAAATTAATGATTAGGGTTACGGAGGCGTTCACACGGCATGCCTCGGAATAACGGTAAGGTATCGAGCACAAAAGAACTACCTGCTTCTGTTAGGCCTACAGTACACATTAGATTTCTTGTCGACTTCCTGTTTCTCACACTACTTAGTTCAACTGTTGTACCCCAAAATATAAGTTTGTTTTGCCCCTTTGTTTGTAAACAAAACAATTGTAAACAAACACTGTATGGCCTCAAAACATGGTTAAACTCTAATTTTGATAACATGGATGGTCAGTCCAGGGCTGCGTTCAGTACGAAAAAAACGTACTGGAACGTTCAATTCAACAGAAACGGGGCTGTACTGAACGACCAGCTGATAAACGGGGAGGGGTTGGGTTGTGGAACGCTGTCAGCATGGCCGCTGCCCTTTAAATGCGTCCCTCATTGCTTCAAGCCACACCCCGCCACACCACCAAACGGATCAAAAATACCTCAAAAGTCTGTTCCAGAGTGTACAAGAACATTTTGGGGAAACATGTAGTTGAGTACAAACCGTTCTGCAACGTAGCAAACATTCAATCGAACTGAATGCACCCTTTGTATCCATAGCTCTATCCATGAATTTGAGAGTGGGTACATTTCTCTAGCCCCATCTCAGCTTTTTACCAAAACAGCTTGGTTTCTTGCAACTGAGTTGCTTCTTGATTGATTCCTGAAACAACCACCAGCAACTAATAAGCAACTTATCTGCAACTTGGTTGCAAGCAGTTGCAAAAATTTCAACTTTGTGCAATTAGTTGCAAGCTGGCCCTTGGATGTACACAGAGAGCTAATAATAATCATATGCATGTCAATCTCTCCTGGCTCAAAGTGGAGGAGAGATTGACTTAATCACTACTTGTATTTATGAGCGGTATTGACATGTTGAGTGGACCGAGCTGTCTGTTTGAGCTGCTGGAGCACAGCTCGGACACACACATACTATTACATTAAACATGTTTTCCTTGGAGTAACAACTAATCATTAACCAAAGATCTTGTCACTGTTAGATTTACCTCTGCTAGCCTGAGTGCCAGTCTGTTTGTGCTATCATGCCAACTCTTTGGCTGGATTTCAATTCGATCATGCTTTGTCAGCTATGCACATTTAAAGGCAATGTTTTCGTGTTCGCTGCGTATGTCGGTTGAATGGAACATGGCCTTTTTTACCCCACAAGACATGCCACAAGAGGTCTCTTCACAGTCCCCAAGTCCAGAACAGACTATGGGAGGCGCACAGTACTACATAGAGCCATGACCACATGGAACTCTATTCCACATCAAGTAACTGATGCAAGCGGTAAAATTTGCTTTAAAAAACAGATGAAAATACACCTTATGGAACAGCAGGGACTGTGAAGCAACCCAAACATAGGCACAGACACATGCATACACACACGATAACATACGCACTATACACACACGTACACATGGATTTAGTACTGTAGATACGTGGTAGTGGTGGAGTAGGGACCTGAGGTCACACAGCGTGTTGTGAAATCAGTGAATGTATTGTAATGTTTTTAAAACTGTATAAACTGCCTTAATTCTGCTGGACCCCAGGAAGAGTAGCTGCTGGGGATCCTTAATAAATACAAATACAAAGCAACTGCCAATCAAAACAAATGCTGTTGTCACATGATCCATTAGAAGGTTGAGAACTCCGACCAAGTTGTCATGTCAACACAGCTGTCAGTGCTGCGGGAACCACGATGATTGATAGAATTGTTAATAGAATGGCTAGTAAAGGTTTATGTACATGGTTTGGCAGTCAATAAATGTACTGTTCAAAGTGAACCTAAACCTCTCACTGACCAGTTTCAACTTAAATTATTTACCATGAACTAGCTTAATTAGTTGCTAGCTTGGATAGCTCATTGCTAGCTAGCTGTGTTGGTGTTGGCAATGTCATTTTGGCTAGCTAGCTAAATTGTACAGGCTGCATTGTGTTTATATCCATGCTGTTACAATAACCAAACAGTTGGAAAAACAAATAATTTGTGAAACCATTATGTAATGCAGCAGATGACATGGGGTATAGAATTCTCAAACAATATGACAGAAGCTGCTTCAATTTGATTGTCTGTTGCATGCAATTCTAATCGCGTTTGAGTTGCTTTATGTAACAGCAAAGTTGCTTGAGATGATGATGTCACTTGCAACCTGCAACTAAGATGTTGCTTTGTGTAACTCCAGCCTTATTGTGCAAACTGCATATTGCCCCTTTAAGTACACTCAACTTATTACACTGAGTTGACTAAACTTTTCATCCTAAAAGTACAGAGAACTAAGCCATAGTCCTGCCAGCAAATGTAAAACATTTAAATATATTTAAGTTAGGACACTTGACAGTATTTACAGTGCACCAAGAAACAAAAAACATGGTAAAAAAAAGTGCCAACAGTGGTGTTGTTTAGTAACACTGGAGTCATATACATATTTTAGGGGAGATAATTGTCAAATTATGTATTATGCAAATGTATGTTTTATACAAGAGCTTAGGGTGAAGATATCATTGCGATAGAAGTGAAAGAAATCAATGGCCACCCACTGTCAGTTTAATCGGTTTCTCTCAGGCCTCACTTTTAGCTTTGCGCGTAAACTGTCTGGCTTTTCTGGGGGTGGTAGGTATTTTTAGCCGTATTTAGCCTATTTTAGCCTAACTAGCCAACACTCCACGTGCTTGAGTGCTTTGGTCTGAGTGTATGTATGTGTGAAGAGGAGCTAGCTATATGTAGCATCTCTAAATCCTGCCTAAGCAGCTTTAGCAATTAGCATGAGGTGGTAGATGTCTGTACATGTCATCATTGGGCTAGCATAGCTATTCATTAGGGCTGGGAATTGCCAGGGACCTCACGATACGATATTATCACGATACTTAGGTACCGATACGATATGTACTGTGATTCTCGTGACTCTCACTATTCTATATGTATTGCTATTTGATACTGTGATTTTATTGCGATTCGATGTTCCAAACATATTGCTCACCATATGTCTGCTGCAGCGGGACAAGAGAGAACCACGAGAAAACTAGTTTTGATCAGTCAGGGAAATAAAAGTGCTGAAAACAAAATTCTCTCCCTATTTAAAAAGAAGTTTAGGGAAAAATCTATGAAGGAAAAATACTGGCGTTTTGGTGCAGGTATAACCAACTAGTGCAAAAATAATATTTTGCGATAGTCAAACTGATACGATGCGAGATATCATCAAAAAGATAGGTTTCGATATGTAGCTGTATCTATTCTTTCCCCCATCACTACTACTCATGTCCCCTTTCATTGTTAGTACCTTGCAGGGGTGTTGGCGTATAAGGGCAGCACAGCATCTGTTTATGGACGTATTTCCTGTCATTATCAGGAAGTAAGGTGTTTTTGTTTTTTAAAGATATTTTGACAATATTTTACTGACTGTTAGCTGTCGCAAATGCACTGTCATTGAGAAGGTTGCCTAGCCTCACAGGCTATACTGTACTTTTCTATTTCATACTGTACATTGCATTAACCTTATATTGTACTGTTATGTGAAATGAGATTATTGTTATAAATCAAATCAAATTTTGCTTACTTACAAGCCCCTAACCAACAATGCAGTTTTAAGAAAAATACCTTAAAAAAATAAGAAATAAAAGTAACAAATAATTAAAGAGCAGCAATAAAATAACAATAGCGAGGCTATATACAGGGGGTACCGGTACAGAGTCAATGTGCGGGGGCACCGGTTAGTCGAGGTAATTTGTACATGTAGGTGGAGTTATTAAAGTGACTATGCATAAATAATAACATAGAGGTTCAGCAGCGGAAAGGAGGGGGGGGGGGGGCAGTGCATATTGTCTGGGTAGCCATTTGATTAGATGTTCAGGAGTCTTATGGCTTGGGGCTATTTATTTTTAACCTTTATTTAACTAGGCAAGTCAGTTAAAAACAAATTGTTATTTACAATGACGGCCTATCGGTCGCCTCTTGCACTGAGATGCAGTGCCTTAGACCGCTGCGCCACTCGGGAGCCCTGGGGGTAGAAGCTTTTAGAAGCATCTTGGACCTAGACTTGGCGCTCCGGTACCGCTTGCCGTGCGGTAGCAGAGAGAACAGTCTATGACTAGGGTGGCTGGAGGCCTTCCTCTGACACCGCCTGGTATAGAGGTCCTGGATGACAGGAAGCTTGGCCCCAGTGATGTACTGGGCCGTACGCAATACCCTCTGTAGTGCCTTGCGGTCGGAGGCCAAGCAGTTGCCATACCAGGCAGTGATGCAACCCATCAGGAAGCTCTCAATGGTGCAGCTATAGAACCTTTTGAGGATCTGAGGATGCCAAATCTTTTCAGTCTCCTGAAGGGGAATAGGTTTTGTCGTGCCCTCTTCACGACTGTCTTGGTGTGGAAGAGAGGAGTGGAAGAGAGGAGTTGACGTATAAGGGCTTTACAGCATTTGTTTATAGAAGTTCTTCCTGTCATCATCAGAGAAAAAAAGATCAATACCAACCCTGATCTTATGGTTATATGTAAGCCAATCAAAACACACCACAGAGGCAGTCTACGGCGGTCACACTGAGGCTTTGTGAGACTGATGGTTGGGTTAAGAAATATTCTATATGGACAACCTACCACTTTTACTCACACACACACACACACACACACACACACACACACACACACACACACACACACACACACACACACACACACACACACACACACACACACACACACACACACACACACACACACACACACACACACACATCTTAAGGTTTTTGTCTGTTTACGCTTTCCTGACTCTCAAAAAACACATATTTAATAAGAATACTGATCAAATCAAATCAAATGTTATTGGTCACATACACATGGTTAGCAGATGTTATTGCGAGTGTAGCGAAATGCTTGCGCTTCTAGTTCCGACAGTGCAGCAATATCTAACATGTAATCTAACAATTCCGCAACAACTACCTAACACACACAAATCTAAGTAAAGGAATGGAATAAGAATATATTTAAATATATGATCAGCATACATCGTTAGTCACAAGGTCACTCTCTTTTTACCCTCTTTGATCACAGCATCATCAGCTCTAGTGTCCTTAAAGGGATAGTTACAACCAAATTAAAGTTTTGGGGACATAAAGTGTCGAAAAATGCTTATATCAAGGATATTGACTTGCAAAAAAGGGTTGTCCAGCTAAACAAAATCAAAGCATGAATTGCTGTCTTACCTTGTCGATGGACTGCTTACAGGGTAAGAAAAGAAATATGGCCGTTTGTAATTTGGGTGAACGATCCATTTGAATAAGATTCCATAATATATTCTTAAAGCAGACTATTAATAGGTTATCTTGATAATGTTACGCTATGCAGATACGTAGTGCACCTTGATCCAGAGCAAACTCTTTGCAATTACTATCCCATATCTTGGGGAAGGCCTTGATTTCTTAAATATTCCAAATAGCATCAGGGGTGTGAGCCTGTGAGTGTGTGCGTGTGTGTGTGTGTGTGTGTGAGTGTGCATGTGGTAATCCTAAATGACATCAAGATGAATATATCAAGAATATAATTGCAACAGTAGAAGGTCATCAGTGTCAGCACACTCTTGTTCTCTTCTTCTCCAACTGTGACTTTTCTGGGTCAGAACTTTGTGGAGCTCAATCAAGGGTATTCGAAGGATCATCATTCGGAGTGTTATAAATGATCAGTTCGTGGCCCTGGGTTGGTCTAGCTAATGATTAGCGTTGCCTCCTCCTTCAGCCTTCTGTATTCTCATGTCGCTTTTCCATCTCTTTCTCTCTCTCTCTCTTTCTCTCTCTATCTCTCTCCACTCTTTGTCACGCCCTGACCATAGAGAGCCATTGTTTCTCTATGGTGTAGTAGGTCAGGGCGTGACTAGGGGGTGGTCTAGTATATCTATGTCTATGTTGTGTTCTAGTTTCTTTTTCTATGTTGGTGTTTTGTATGATTCCCAACTAGAGGCAGCTGGTAATCGTTGTCTCTAATTGGGGATCATATTTAAGTAGTTATTTTTCCCACCTGTGTTTGTGGGATATTATTTTGTGTTTTGTGCATGTGCACCACGTAGTCACGTTTCGTTGTTAGTTTATTGATTGATTTGTTTTGTTCTTGCTAAGTTTCACTTAATAAAATATGTGGAACTCAGAGCACGTTGCGCCTTGGTCCGTCTCTCCACACAAACTTGACAGAAGATCCCACCAATCAAGGACCAAGCAGCGTGCTACGATGGGGAAAATAAGTTGTACCTGGGAAGAAATAATGGAAGGACAAGAGATCCTTCCTTGGCAGGAGTCACAGAGGACGCAAGGAGAGAAGGGAGGACAGCGATGACGCCGAGGTTCGCGGCCACAAAGAAAGCCCAAAAAACAGCCCGAAAATAATTTGGGGGGGGGCACAAGGGGTGGTCGGCAGAGCCGAGGAGTGAACCAGAGCCAGTCTGGGAGAAGAGGGAGAAACTGGAGGAGAGTGATAGGAGAGAGACAGAGACCGTCAGTGAGTTGAGGGAGTATTTGGAGGAGAGAGAAATGAGAGAGTTGTTGAGTTGGTGGAAGATGCACGACATTTGTCCTAAGGAGCGTGTTATCAGTTTAATGCCACCTGAGTCAGCTCTCCGTACTCGTCCTGAGGAGCGTGCTATCAGTCTAGTAAAATCTGTGCCGGCTCCACTCACCAGGTCTCCAGTACGCCTTCCCAGCCCTGTATGTCCTGTGCCAGCTCTCCAAACTCGCCTTGAGGAGCGTGTCATTTGTCCGGTACTATTTGTGCCGGTTCTACGCACCAGGTCTCCAGTGCGCCTCCACAGCCCAGTACGTCCTGTGCCAGCTCCTCGCACTTGCCGTGTGAAGTGTGTCATCGAACCGGTACAATTGATGCCAGCTATATGCACCACGTCTCCAGTACGTCTTCACAGCCCAGTATGTCCTGTGCCAGCTCCACGCATCAGGCCTCCAGTGCGACTCTCCAGTCCGGTACGTACTGTACCAGCTCCACGCACTCGCCCTGAAGTGTGTGTCACCAGTCCGGTGCCACCTGTACCGGCTCCACTCACTAGGCCTCCAGTGCATATTCACAGTCCGGAACCTCCTACGACGGTCCACAGTCCGGAACCTCCTACAACGGTCCACGGTCCGGGAACCTCCAGCGACGGTCGACGGTTCGGAGCTTCTAGACACGTCGTCCAGTCCCGCTCCATGGCAGGAGCCTTCCTCTGCGCCAGTGCCCAGTCCAGGCACAGTGTTCAGTCCTGTTCCATGGTCAGAGCCTTATTCTGCGCCGGTGCCCAGTTCAGGCACAGCGTCCAGTCCAGCTCCAGTGCAGGAGCCTTCCTCTGCGCTGGTGGCCAGTCCAGGCATGGCGTCCAGTCCCGCTCCATGGCGGCAGCCCTCCTCTGCGCCGGTGTCCAGTCCAAACACGGCGTCCAGTCCTGCTCCATGGCCGGAGTCTTATTCTGCGCTGGTGCCCAGTCCAGGTATGGCGTCCAGTCCAGCTCCAGGGCAGGAGCATTCCTCTGCACCGATGTCCAGGCCAGGGCTGGTGTCCAGTCCCGCTCCATGGCAGGAGCCTTCCTTGACACCGAGGTCCAGTCCAGGCACAGTGTTCAGCCCGGGTCCATGGCTGGAACCGCGGGATGAGCGGGTTCTTCGGCCCGCACCAGAGCCACCACCAAAGCTAGTGGATCCGCGAGCTGAGCGGGTTCTTCGTCCCGCACCAGAGCCGCCACCAAAGCTGGTGGATCCGCGAGCCAAGCGGGTACTTCGCCTCGCACCGGAGCCACCACCGACACTAATCACCCCCCCCTACCCTCCCCATTTGGTTTCAGGTTTTGGGGCCGGAGTCCGCACCTTTGTTTCTCTATGGTGTAGTAGGTCAGGGCGTGACTAGGGGGTGATCTAGTGTATATATATGTCTATGTTGTGTTCTAGTTTCTTTTTCTATGTTGGTGTTTTGTATGATTCCCAATTAGAGGCAGCTGGTAATCGTTGTCTCTAATTGGGGATCATATTTAAGTAGTTATTTTTCCCACCTGTGTTTGTGGGATCTTGTTAATGTGTAGTTGCCCGTTAGCACTTCATTGTCTTCACGTTTCGTTCATTCTTTATTGTTTTGTGCGTTTCAGTAAATAAACATGTGGAAACCATATCGCGCTGCACCTTGGTCCGATAATTCTTTCGACGAACGTGACACTCTTGCTCTCAGTCTTTCTTTCTCTTTCTACCCTTGCTCTCTCTCTACGTCTCTCTCTCTCTCCACCTATGCTTTCTCTCTCTCTCTCCGTCTCACTTTCTCTTTTCCTTTCTCTCTCTAACCTTGCTTTCTCTCTCTCTCCCCATCTGTTCTCTGTACAGACAACATTTTTATTTAAAGGTCAGCAGGTCACTCAGTTTGGCAAGCTGTGTGTGTGTAAACAAACACGGACGCACGCACTCTCACAAACACTTGCCCAAACCAAAGTTAGCACACCAATATATACAGTCATGCTTACACACACACACACACACACACACACACACACACACACACACACACACACACACACACACACACACACACACACACACACACACACACACACACACACACACACACACACACACACACACGCGCGTGCGCACACATGCAAATTCACACACATTTGCTATGATTTCTACTTCCGTAGTGCCTCCATAGTAGTATAATGTGCTGTGAATGATGTAACCTTTACACTGTGGAATGACTGTTTGGGGAGGCACAGTCAAGAAACCAAAACACAGATGACACGTCTCTCTCACTTCCTTGCTCTCTTCTTTCACTCTTGCTTGTGTTCTATCACTTCCATCTCTCTCTAGTCTTCACTCTCCTCTCTCTGTCCTATCTCTATTTTTGTCCCTCTTGCTTCCTTGCTATTTTTTCCAGCACTCTATCCCCCCGTCTTGGCACGGGCACTGCCCCTGGCACGCTACCCTGCCCGTAATCACACCTCTAACCTGCCAAGCGCTCAGCCAGCCATCACCACCCAATCAATGTCCATAGAGACAGAGGGGGGCGGAAACAGAGGGGAGGGGGGGGGGGGGACATTCAAAGGAGAGGGAACATCAAATGTGGAGAAGTGTATAGGGAAGGAGACAAGAATGAATCGAAGAGAAAACAGAGTGGGTGAGGAGAGAGTTCCGAGAAAATGTTCACACGAAATCGAACAGAGGGAGAGAGGGAAACAAGATAATGATGCAAAGAGATGGGTGCAACATTAAAGAGGCAGAGAAGGGAGAGACAGATGAAGAGTGCGTGCAGGATAGATAGAGAGCACAGGAGGTTGCTGGCACCTTAATTGGGGAGGATGGGCTCGTGGTAATGGCTGGAGCGGAATAAGTGGAATGGTATCAAACACATGGTTTCTATGTGTTTGATGCTATTCCATTTGCGCCTTTCCAGCCATTATTATGAGCCCTCCTCCCCTCAGCAGCCTCCACTGATAGAGAGAGCGCAGTATCATAATTTCCCCCCCATAAATGTGCGTTCCCACTAGGCAGACACTGGTTGAATCAACGTAGTTTCAACGTCAGTTCAATGAAATTACGTTGAACCAACGTGGAATAGATGTTGAATGGACATCTGTGCCCAGTAGGTTGTGTGTTAATTGAAAAACTGATGGGCCATGTAACAAGGCTCTGTACTCTTCTGCACTATCAGAGTTTTAATTCAACACTACCTCTTTATATACAGTGTTTCCCCTATTGATTCATTTCCAAGAAGGGGCACAAAGACCCCCATTATCAACATCTAGGGGCTCTTTAACAATTTTTTGGGCAAATGAAACCAATCAATGCAAAAGTGATTTTGGCAGAGAGGGAAACGTAGTTCTATTTCAGAGCTGTAGGCAAAGGTGGCCCACTCCACCTTTACAATGATAGGGGAATCACTGCTCCATACCCCTTTGATTAGGACTCAAACCACTTGAGTGTGTCAGGACCCGGTGCGAGAAACAGTCACTAATAATCGTCAGAACCCAGACGATGAGGCAGACACAGCAGTACTAGAGATGGTGGTTTAATTAAAGAACAAAATCTTCAGGCAAAGAAACTAAATCCACAATGTCCAAAAATAAAGCCAAGAGGCACAAAATGGAAATCCTCCAAAATACAAAAGAAACTCCACAAAGTGGTAAAAAACAGCAGGGAAAAACAAACCTCAAAAGACTACTCAAATAATACACAAGAACTAAACCAGAGAACCTCTGGAAAATCCAACAAGAGAAATATCTGTATAAAACAAGGCTTGGGCTGGGGCTGGGTGCTAACTTACAAACACTGAGCAAGGAACTGAGGAACACACAGGGTTTAAATACTAACAAGGGAATGACCTACAGGTGCAAACAATAATTAGAGCAAGAAAAACAAAAGGTACAAAAAAGG
The DNA here is from genome assembly GCF_045679555.1 of Salvelinus alpinus. NCBI lineage: Eukaryota > Metazoa > Chordata > Actinopteri > Salmoniformes > Salmonidae > Salvelinus > Salvelinus alpinus. The sequence continues at coordinate 27,148,953 of NC_092088.1, forward strand.
TGCAATGGGGACATCTAGTGACCAAAACCCGAACAGTCTTGGCCAAAACCTGACAGAGTGGAATCGTTATATTTATTTTATTTATTTAACCAGGCAAGTCAGTTAAAAACAAATTCTTATTTTCCAATGACAGCCTACCGCGGCCAAACCCGGATAATATTTGGGCCACTGCGCCACTCGGGAGACTATCAACCTCACCCATTAGTCTTACCTCCCCCTTAGAAACCTCCCCCAGCAGGGAGGTAGAGGGGGTAAAAAGGGCCAAAATCATTTGTTTCAGAGAACATAGCTGTCACTGCACCCCAAAGGAGGAGAGGGTCACTTAGCAGAGTGCTGAGACCAGCGGTCCCATTTAAGACTATGACAAATTCTCCCAGAGCCATTTGAAATTGGAGTGGAGAGGGACAGCGAGAGTGGAGAGAGGAGAGAGACACAATACGAGAAAGAGGGATGATACGCCACATGTTCTCCTGGCCGTTATTCATTGAGACTCCTCTAACCGGTTGGAAATGGGCCTGTGGCTGCCAGCCGGGGCTTTGGCCTGGCGGGAAGTGAAACACGGGACACCCTTTGTTTTCCCCATGTCTTGTTGAGCCAGCGACCCACTGAGTTATGACCCAGCCGGTGGCCAGACAAAGAAAACATCTGTTACCTGATTGAGTCATAAATTCTCAGGTGACGGTCGAGGACCGAGTCCGCCCTCCCTGGTTGAAATGTACCGTAGCTCATCCTTTTTAACCCTTGTGTGTGTGTGTATGCTAGGTGACTGGTGTGTGTGTGTGTGTGTTCCTATGATCAATCAAAAAAGTTACATTGCGCACAGAGATTCTTTTGGTTGAAATAATTAGGGCCCATGGGAAAGGGGATGTCCAAAAAAACATCTTTAACACAAACATTTTGTTTAACGAATACATCTTGATGGCAGTCTCAGTTTGCATATAGATCATTCACAACCTCATGTTGGGTGTGGCCAGTTGGGTTCAACCCCGGGTTTCCTGCATTTCTGTGTTAGACGCCTAAGCTAAAGCCTTGGTAAGTGTTCAAGTACAAAACAATGTCACTCGTCACACAAGTGTGATTCAGCGAACCACCTCCATTCATACAACCTCTAGTACATGGTGTGCCTGTCTAGAGTTCTGGAGAGTAATGGGAGCTGGAGCTCACGTGTGCCCAGGCACAAAAGGTACAAAAAAGGTGCAATGGGGACATCTAGTGACCAAAACCCGAACAGTCTTAGCCAAAACCTGACAGAATCCCCCTCCTAGGAACGGCTCCTGACGTTCCTACCAGCCTTCTCAGGGTGGAGGGTCCTGAACTGACGAATGAGGTCAGGGTCCAGTATGTCCTTGGCAGGAACCCAAGAGCGCTCCTCGGGACCGTAGCCTTCCCAGTCCACCAGATACTGCCAGGACCGCTGCACCCGGCGGGAATCCAGTATCCGGTGGACGGTATAAGCCGACTGGCCACCGATGACACGGGGCGGAGGGGGAGGTCTGCCTGCCGGGATAAGGGGAGAAAAAACAACAGGTTTTAATAAAGAAATGTGAAATGTTGGATTGATCTTAAGGGATCTGGGTAAGTGCAGGCAAAAAGTAACGGGATTGACTCTCCTGGCAATCTTAAAGGGACCGATGAACCTCTGGGACAGCTTGCGAGACTCCACCCGTAGTGGTAAGTTCTTAGTTGAGAGCCATACTCTCTGGCCGGGGTACAGGGTAGGACCGGGACGGCGACGTCTGTTGGCTTGTCGTTGGTACTGCTGAGAGGAACGCAGAAGATTAAGACGTGCCTTCTTCCACGTAAGCCGACAGCGTCTGATGAACCTCGAGGCTGAAGGCACTCTGACTTCTGCCTCCTGGTCCGGGAACAATAGAGGCGCATAGCCAAACTGACACTCATGCGGGGATATACCAGTGGAGGAGGAGCACAAGGTGTTGTGCGCGTACTCGGCCCAAACAATGAAGGATGACCATGTGGACGGGTTGTTGGAAACCATGCATCTGAGGGTGGTTTCCAGCTCCTGATTCATCCTCTCAGTTTGGCCATTGGACTCCGGATGGTACCCTGAAGATAAACTGGCCGTGGCCCCTATGAGTTGGCAGAAGGCCTTCCAAAACCTTGAGGCGAACTGGGGACCTCTGTCGGAAACCATATCTTGCGGAATCCCAAAGACTCGGAACACATGGTTAATCACCAACTCAGCTGTTTCCTTGGCAGAAGGTAATTTGGTCAAGGGAACAAACCTGGCCGCCTTAGAAAACCTGTCGATGATGACTAGGATCGTAGTATTACCATGGGACGGAGGAAGGCCAGTAATAAAGTCCAACGAGATATGGGACCAGGGTCGGTGGGGAATAGATAGAGGGTGAAGGAGTCCTTGAGGGCGGAGGTGAGAAGATTTGCCCTGGCAGCACACGGAACAGGCCTTGACGAAAGTGGCAATGTCTTCTTTTATGGTGGGCCACCAGAACTTACGCTGGATGAACTCCAAGGTGCGACCTACGCCCGGGTGACAGGTGAGGCGAGAGGAGTGCCCCCACAGAAGGACTTGGGACCTTGCTGCCTTGGGAACAAACAACCGATTAGCAGGACCTCCTCCAGGGCCCGGTTCGATGGCTTGAGCTTGTTTCACGGAATCCTCCACTTGCCACGAGATCGGAGCCACGATCTTAGCGGCCGGAAGGACAGTCATGTCAGTATCTTCTCGAATGGCAGGAGAGTAGATTCGTGACAAGGCGTCCGGTTTGAGATTCTTCGACCCGGGTCTATAGGTGAGGATAAACTGAAATCGGCTGAAGAAAAGAGACCATCGAGCTTGTCTGGAGTTCAACCGCTTCGCCTGCTGGATATACTCCAGATTTTTGTGGTCCGTAAGCACTTGAAACGGTTGAGAAGCCCCCTCGAGCCAGTGTCTCCATTCCTTCAATGCCATCTTAACCGCTAGGAGTTCACGATCCCCCACATCGTAATTCCTCTCGGCCGGGGTAAGCCGGTGAGAGAAGAAGGCGCAAGGATGTCTTCACCCCTCTGAGACAGGACAGCTCCAACCCCAACCTCTGATGCGTCTACCTCCACCACAAAAGGTTCATCCGCCGTTGGTAGTGTCAGGATGGGAGCAGAGAGGATGCGCTGCTTGAGTCCTTGGAAGGCCGTCTCAGCTTCTCTTCCCCACAGAAACCTTGTGTTGCCACCCTTGGTTACAGCTGAGAAAGGGGCTGCCACCGAGCTGAAGTTCTTGATGAACTTGCGGTAAAAGTTGGTGAAGCCCAGGAAACGCTGAACTTCCTTAACGGACTTGGGGGTGGGCCAATCCGCTACCGCCCCTACCTTCTTGGGGTCCATCTGGACTCGACCGGGTTCCACTATAAATCCCAGGAATGGTACTCGAGAGGAATGGAATTCACACTTTTCCGGCTTAACGTACAAATGGCTGTCTAGGAGGCATTTGAGCACTTGTCTGACATGCTTAGTGTGTTCTTGAAGGGAGCTCGAAAAGATGAGGATGTCATCCAAGTAAACAAACACGAAGATGTTAAGCATATCCCTAAGCACATCGTTTATGAGCGCTTGGAACACAGCCAGGGCGTTGGTCAGGCCGAAGGGCATCACCGAGTATTCGTAGTGACCAGTAGGCGTGTTGAAAGCGGTCTTCCACTCGTCCCCGGGTTTGATCCGCACAAGATGGTATGCGTTCCGCAGGTCAAGCTTAGTGAAGACAACTGCTTCCTGGAGCAGCTCAAAGGCTGTGGCCATAAGGGGTAGCGGGTAGCGGTTACGGACGGTTATGGCATTGAGTCCCCGGTAGTCAATGCAAGGTCGTAATCCACCGTCTTTCTTGGCCACAAAGAAAAACCCTGCTCCCGCCGGCGAGGTAGATGGACGCATGAGGCCTGCTGCCAGAGCGTCCTTGATGTAGGTATCCATAGCAGCTCGTTCGGGAGGAGAAAGGGAAAAGATCCGACCCCTGGGAAGGCAGGTCCCCGGAAACAGGTCGATGGTGCAATCGTAAGGTCTATGGGGTGGTAGTTTGGTGGCCCTCTGTTTGCTAAATACCAGTTTGAGGTCATGGTAACACTCTGGAACTCGGGACAGGTCGATGGATTCTAGAGACTCGGAAGGGGAACTCTGGGAACTCGGGAAGATACAAGTGGCTTGGCACGTAGGACCCCACTGCTTGATAGTGCCCACAGACCAGTCGATGTGAGGGTTATGGCTGTGAAGCCAGGGATAACCAAGGACGAGAGGGAACTCGGAACAGGAGATCAGATGAAAGTTCATCACTTCCTGGTGTTGGGAAACTGAAAGTCGCAAGGGGGTAGTGGCACGAGTGACAAGTCCAGATCCCAAAGGGCTTCTATCCAACGTAGTAACCCTTATGGGGTCACTTAGAGGTTCAGAAGGAACGCCATTCTCCTTCGCCCAGACCCCATCCATGAAGTTACCTGCGGCTCCAGAGTCTACCAAGGCTTGAAGAGAAAACTCGTGGTCGTCCCAGGAAAGGGTAACTGGAATGAGCAGGCGGGAGTTGGATGGATGGGAGGAGGTTATGTTTCCCGTTACAGTCCTCCCAGGCCTGCACGGGAGAGTGCGTTTCCCTGGAGCCCGGGACACGTGGAGCGGAAATGGCCCGGTTAGCGAGGATAAAGGTGGAGACTCGGAGCTGGAACCGATAGGAGCTAGGGTGAGCGGTCTACGGTTGAGTTCTCTCTCTCTCAGACGCTGGTCTATGCGTGAAGCCAACTTGATAAGGGACTCGAGGTTGTCCGGTGGTTCCCGAGTGGCCAGTTCATCTTGGATGGTGTCAGAAAGACCCTTCAAAAAACACACTGTGAGCGCCTCGTCGTTCCAGCCACTTGCTGCTGCCACAGTGTGGAACTGGATGGCATAGTCCGTCACGCTGCGCCGACCTTGGCGGAGAGTCAGGAGCTGTTTGGCTGAGTCAGGGCCGTTGGTAGGACCTTGAAACACTCGCTTGAATTCTTCAGCAAAGGTAGAGTAGCTGGCACAGCAGGGACTTTGGGCATCCCACACAGCAGTAGCCCAGGCTAGGGCCTTTTCCGACAGCAGGGTGATGATATATGCTATCTTGGACCGGTCGGTGGGAAACGATGATGGTTGCAGCTCAAAGGAGAGAGAACATTGGGTGAAAAAACCCTTACAAACACTCGGATCCCCTGAGAACCGTTGGGGAGGCGGCAGACGAGGTTCAGCCAGGGGGTTAACTGCCAGGGGCACTTGAATCGGATGAACTGGAGCAGAAGCGGTTGCCGGGGAAAGTCGATCCGAAATCTGCTTTATGGAAGTCAGCATCTCTGACAGAAGTTGAGAATGTCTAGCCATTAAGGCCTCTTGCTGAACCAGAGCAGCTTCGTGGCGTTGGACAGTCCCCTCGTGGTGGGACAGCATGGAAAACAAATCCTGGGTACTGGCTGCCTCTGGGTTCATTATAATGGCTCAGTTTTTCTGTCAGGACCCGGTGCGAGAAATAGTCACTAATAATCGTCAGAACCCAGAAGATGAGGCAGACACAGCAGTACTAGAGATGGTGGTTTAATTAAAGAACAAAATCTTCAGGCAAAGAAACTAAATCCACAATGTCCAAAAATAAAGCCAAGAGGCACAAAATGGAAATCCTCCAAAATACAAAAGAAACTCCACAAAGTGGTAAAAAACAGCAGGGAAAAACAAACCTCAAAAGACTACTCAAATAATACACAAGAACTAAACCAGAGAACCTCTGGAAAATCCAACAAGAGAAATATCTGTATAAAACAAGGCTTGGGCTGGGGCTGGGTGCTAACTTACAAACACTGAGCAAGGAACTGAGGAACACACAGGGTTTAAATACTAACAAGGGAATGACCTACAGGTGCAAACAATAATTAGAGCAAGAAAAACAAAAGGTACAAAAAAGGTGCAATGGGGACATCTAGTGACCAAAACCCGAACAGTCTTGGCCAAAACCTGACAGAGTGGAATCGTTATATTTATTTTATTTATTTAACCAGGCAAGTCAGTTAAAAACAAATTCTTATTTTCCAATGACAGCCTACCGCGGCCAAACCCGGATAATATTTGGGCCACTGCGCCACTCGGGAGACTATCAACCTCACCCATTAGTCTTACCTCCCCCTTAGAAACCTCCCCCAGCAGGGAGGTAGAGGGGGTAAAAAGGGCCAAAATCATTTGTTTCAGAGAACATAGCTGTCACTGCACCCCAAAGGAGGAGAGGGTCACTTAGCAGAGTGCTGAGACCAGCGGTCCCATTTAAGACTATGACAAATTCTCCCAGAGCCATTTGAAATTGGAGTGGAGAGGGACAGCGAGAGTGGAGAGAGGAGAGAGACACAATACGAGAAAGAGGGATGATACGCCACATGTTCTCCTGGCCGTTATTCATTGAGACTCCTCTAACCGGTTGGAAATGGGCCTGTGGCTGCCAGCCGGGGCTTTGGCCTGGCGGGAAGTGAAACACGGGACACCCTTTGTTTTCCCCATGTCTTGTTGAGCCAGCGACCCACTGAGTTATGACCCAGCCGGTGGCCAGACAAAGAAAACATCTGTTACCTGATTGAGTCATAAATTCTCAGGTGACGGTCGAGGACCGAGTCCGCCCTCCCTGGTTGAAATGTACCGTAGCTCATCCTTTTTAACCCTTGTGTGTGTGTGTATGCTAGGTGACTGGTGTGTGTGTGTGTGTGTTCCTATGATCAATCAAAAAAGTTACATTGCGCACAGAGATTCTTTTGGTTGAAATAATTAGGGCCCATGGGAAAGGGGATGTCCAAAAAAACATCTTTAACACAAACATTTTGTTTAACGAATACATCTTGATGGCAGTCTCAGTTTGCATATAGATCATTCACAACCTCATGTTGGGTGTGGCCAGTTGGGTTCAACCCCGGGTTTCCTGCATTTCTGTGTTAGACGCCTAAGCTAAAGCCTTGGTAAGTGTTCAAGTACAAAACAATGTCACTCGTCACACAAGTGTGATTCAGCGAACCACCTCCATTCATACAACCTCTAGTACATGGTGTGCCTGTCTAGAGTTCTGGAGAGTAATGGGAGCTGGAGCTCACGTGTGCCCAGGCACAAAGTTCCACCACTGGGATAAAAACAAACTCTCAGGGAACTACATCCAGACTGTCTCTGGAGCACTGTCCCTGTCAGTGCACATTCCATCACACACACACACTCACACACATGCATGCGCACACACACACTCACACACATGCATGCACGCACACACACACACACACACACACACACACACACACACACACACACACACACACACACACACACACACACACACACACACACACACACACACACACACACACACACACACACATTCTAACACAACATACACACATAGACTGAGTGTACAAAACATTAGGAACACCTTCCTAATATTGAGTTGCACCCCCTTTTGCCCTCAGAACAGCCTAAATTCGTCAAGGCGTGGACTCTACAAGGTGTTGAAAGCGTTCGACAGGGATTCTGGCCCATGTTGACTCCAATGCTTCCCACAGTTGTGTCAAGTTAAATCAAATCACATTTTATTCGTCAAATGCGTCGAATACAACAGTGGTAGACCTTACCTTGAAATGCTTACAAGCCCTTAACTTCTTATGGCTGCAGTGCAGTATTGAGTAGCTTGGATGAAAGGTGCACAGAGGTGCCCAGAGTAAACGTCTTGCTCCTCAGTCATAGTTGCTAATATACAGTGGGGAGAACAAGTATTTGATACACTGACAATTTTGCAGGTTTTCCTACTTACAAAGCATGTAGAGGTCTGTAATTTTTATCATACGTACACTTCAACTGTGAGAGAAGGAATCTAAAACAAAAATCCAGAAAATCACATTGTATGATTTTTAATTAATTAATTTGCATTTTATTGCATGACATAAGTATTTGATACATCAGAAAAGCAGAACTGAATATTTGGTACAGAAACCTTAGTTTGCAATTACAGAGATCATACGTTTCCTGTAGTTCTTGACCAGGTTTGCACACACTGCAGCAGGGATTTTGGCCCACTCCTCCATACAGACCTTCTCCAGATCCTTCAGGTTTCGGGGCTGTCGCTGGGCAATACGGACTTTCGGCTCCCTCCAAAGATTTTCTATTGGGTTCAGGTCTGGAGACTGGCTAGGCCACTCCAGGACCTTGAGATGCTTCTTACGGAGCCACTCCTTAGTTGCCCTGGCTGTGTGTTTCGGGTCGTTGTCATGCTGGAAGACCCAGCCACGACCCATCTTCAATGCTCTTACTGAGGGAAGGAGGTTGTTGGTCAAGATCTCGCGATACATGGCCCCATCCATCCTCCCTTCAATACGGTGCAGTCGTCCTGTCCCCTTTGCAGAAAAGCATCCCCAAAGAATGATGTTTCCACCTCCATGCTTCACGGTTGGGATGGTGTTCTTGGGGTTGTACTCATCCTTCTATTCCGCCAAACACGGCGAGTGGAGTTTAGAGCAAAAAGCTCTATTTTTGTCTCATCAGACCACATGACCTTCTCCCATTCCTCCTCTGGATCATCCAGATGGTCATTGGCAAACTTCAGACGGGCCTGGACATGCGCTGGCTTGAGCAGGGGGACCTTGCGTGCGCTGCAGGATTTTAATCCATGACGGCGTAGTGTGTTACTAATGGTTTTCTTTGAGACTGTGGTCCCAGCTCTCTTCAGGTCATTGACCAGGTCCTGCCGTGTAGTTCTGGGCTGATCCCTCACATTCCTCATGATCATTGATGCCCCACGAGGTGAGATCTTGCATGGAGCCCCAGACCGAGGGTGATTGACCGTCATCTTGAACTTCTTCCATTTTCTAATAATTGTGCCAACAGTTGTTGCCTTCTCACCAAGCTGCTTGGCTATTGTCCTGTAGCCCATCCCAGCCTTGTACAGGTCTACAATTTATCCCTGATGTCCTTACACAGCTCTCTGGTCTTGGCCATTGTGGAGAGGTTGGTTGTTTGATTGAGTGTGTGGACAGGTGTCTTTTATACAGGTAACGAGCTCAAACAGGTGCAGTTAATACAGGTAATGAGTGGAGAACAGGAGGGCTTCTTAAAGAAAAACTAACAGGTCTGTGAGAGCCGGAATTCTTACTGGTTGGTAGGTGATCAAATACTTATGTCATGCAATAAAATGCAAATTAATTACTTAAAAATCATACAATGTGATTTTCTGGATTTTTGTTTTAGATTCCGTCTCTCACAGTTGAAGTGTACCTATGATAAAAATGACAGACCTCTACATGCTTTGTAAGTAGGAAAACCTGCAAAATCGGCAGTGTATCAAATACTTGTTCTCCCCACTGTATGCATATTATTATTAGTATTGGATAGAAAACACTCTGAAGTTTCTAAAACTGTTTGAATTATGTTTGTGAGTATAACAGAACTCATATGGCAGGCAAAAACCTGAGAAGTTCCACAGCCAGCTCCGTTCCATCTCTCAACTGAAGTCAATGTAATTCTCCGGTTGGAACGTTATTCAAGATATATGTTAACAACATTCTTAAGATTGATTCAATACATCGTTTGACATGTTTCTACTGACTGTTACGGAACTTTTGGACATTTCGTCACGTTATAGTGGACGCGCTTTGTGACTTTGGAATTGTTTACCAAACGCGCTAACCAAAGTAGCTAATTGGACATAAATAACGGACATTATCGAACAAATCAAGCATTTATTGTGGACCTGGATTCCTAGGACTGCATTCTGATGAAGTACATCAAAGGTAAGGAAACATTTATCATGTATTTTCTGGTTTCTGTTGACTCCAACATGGCGGCTAATTTGGCTATTGTTCTGAGCGGCGTCTCAGTTTTTTTTAAATCTGACACAGCGGTTGCATTAAGGAGAGGTATATCTATAATTCCATGTGTATAACTTGTATTATCATCTACATTTATGATGAGTATTTCTGTTGAAACGATGTGGCTATGCACTGTCACTGGATGTTTTTGGAACTAGTGAATGTAACGTGCCAATGTAAACTCAGATCTTTTTATATAAATATGAACTTTATCAAACAAAACATGCATGTATTGTGTAACATGAGGTCCTATGAGTGTCATCTGATGAAGATCATCAAAGGTTAGTGATTAATTTTAGCTATATTTCTGCTTTTTGTGACTGCTATCTTTCGCTGGAAAAATGGCTGTGCTTATTGTGGTTTGGTGTGACCTAACATAATCGTTTGTAGTGCTTTCGCTGAAAAGCATATTTGAAATCGGACACTTTGGTGGGATTAACAACAAGATTACCTTTAAAATGGTATAAGAAACATGTATGTCTGAGGAATTTTAATTATGAGATTTCTGTTGTTTTGAATTTGGCGCCCTGCACTTTCACTGGCTGTTGTCATATCATCCCGTTACTGGGATTGCAGCCATAAATTAACCAACAATGCAGTTTTAAGAAAACAGAGTTAAGAAAATATTTACTAAGTAACACAGTAAAATAACAATAATGAGGCTATATACAGGGGGTACCGGTACCGAGTCAATGTGCGGGGGCACAGGTTAGTCGAGGTAATTTGTACATGTAGGTAGGGGTAAAGTAATTATGCAAAGATAATTAACAGTGAGTAGCAGCAATGTAAAACAAAGGGGAAGGTGTCAATGCAAATAGTCCTGGTGGCCATTTGATTAACTGGGGGTAGAACCTGTTAATTAGCTTTTTGGACCTAGACTTGGCGATCTGGTACTGCTTGCCATGCGGTGGCAGAGAGAACCTTCCTCTGACATCGCCTAGTATATATACGTCCTGGATGGCAGGAAGCTTGGCCCCAGTTATGTACTGGGCCGTACGCACTACCCTATGTAGCGCCTTACGGTCGGATGCTGAGCAGTTGCCATACCAGGCGGTGATGCAACCGGCCAGGATGCTCTTGATGGTGCAGCTGTAGAACATTTTGAGGATCTGGGGACCTATGCCAAATCTTTTCAGTCTCCTGAAGGGGAAAAGGCATTGTCGTGCCCTCTTCATGACTGTCTTGGTGTGTTTGGACAATGATAGTTTGTTGGTGATGTGGACACCAAGGAACTTGAAACTCTCAACCCGCTCTACTACAGCCCCGTCGATGTGAATGGGAGCCTGTTCGGACCTCCTTGTCCTGTAGTCCACGATCATCTCCTTCATCTTGCTCACATTGGGGGAGAGGTTGTTGTCCTGGCACCACACTGCCAGGTCTTTGACCTCCTCCCTATAGGCTGTCTCATCTTTGTTGGTGATCAGGCCTACCACCGTTGTGTCGTCAGCAAATGTAATGATGGTGGTGGAGTCGTGCTTGGCCATGCAGTCGTGTGTGAACAGGGAGTAAAGAAGGGGACTAAGCACACACCCCTGAGGGGTCCCCGTGTTGAGGATCAGTGTGGCAGATGTGTTGTTGCCTACCCTTACCACCTGGGGGCGGTCCATCAGGAAGTCCAGGATCCAGTTGCAGAGGGAAGTGTTTAGTCCCAGGGTCCTTAGCTTAGTGATGAGCTTTGTGGGCACTATGGTGTTGAACGCTGAGCTGTGGTCAATGAACAGCATTCTCACATAGGTGTTCCTTTTGTCCAGGTGGGAAAGGGCAGTGTGGAGTGAAATTGAGATTGCATCATCTGTGGATCTGTTGGGGCGGTATGCGAATTGGAGTGGGTCTAGGGTTTCCGGGATGATGGTGTTGATGTGAGCCATGACCAGCCTTTCAAAGCACTTCATGGCTACCAACGTGAGTGCTATGGAGCGGTAGTCATTTAGGCAGGTTACCTTCGCTTTCTTGGGCACAGGGACTATGGTGGTCTGCTTGAAACATGTTGGTATTACAGACTTGGTCAGGGAGAGGTTGAAAATGTCAGTGAAGACACTTGCCAGTTGGTCAGCGCATGCTCAGAAGCAAGCATAAAAGGCATTTTTCCCATCTGGTAGGCTCGGGTCACTGGGCAGCTCGCAGCTGGTTTTCCCTTTGTAGTCCATAATAGTTTGCAAGCCCTGCCACATCTGATGATTGGCCTGTTTGACGCTTTGCCTGTTTGATGGTTCGTCTGATGGCATAGCGGGATTTCTTACAAGCGTCCGGATTAGTGTCCCGCTCCTTGAAAGCGGAAGCTCTACCCTTTAGCTCGGATGTTGCCTGTAATCCATGGCTTCTGGTTGGGATACAGTGCCTTGCAAAGTATTCATCCCCCTTGGCGTTTTTCCTAGTTTGTTGCATTACAACCTGTAATTTAAATTGATTTTTATTTGGATTTCATGTAATGGGCATACACAAAATAGTCAAAGTGAAGTGAAAAAAATGACTTGTTTCAAAGACTTCTAAAAACACAAAAACGGAAAAGTGGTGCGTGCATATGTATTCACCCCCTTTGCTATGAAGCCCCTAAAGAAGATCTGGTGCAACCAATTACCTTCAGAAGTCACATAACTAGTTAAATAAAGTCCACGTGTGTGCAATCTATGTGTCACATGATCTGTCACATGACCTCAGTATATATACACGTGTTCTGAAAGGCCCCAGAGTCTGCAACACCACTAAGCATGAGGCACCACCAAGCAAGCGGCACCATGAAGACCAAAGAGCTCTCCAAACAGGTCAGTGACAAAGTTGTGGAGAAGTACAAATCAGGGTTGGGTTATAAAAAAAAATCCAAAACTTTGAACATTCCACGGACCATTACATCCATTATTAAAAAAGGCAAGGAATATGGCACCACAACAAACCTGCCAAGAGAGGGCCGCCCACCAGAACTCATAGACCAGGCAAGGGGGGCATTAATCAGAGAGGCAACAAAGAGAACAAAGATAACCCTGAAGGAGCTGCAAAGCTCCACAGCGGAGATTGGAGTGTCTGTCCATAGAACCACTTTAAGCAGTACACTCCACAGAGCTGGGCTTTACGGAAGAATGGCAAGAAAAAAGTTATTGCTTAAAGAAAAAAATAAGCAAACATGTTTGGTGTTTTCCAAAAGGCATGTGGGAGACTTCCCAAACATATGGAAGAAGGTACAGAAGGTAAGGTCAGATGAGACTAAAATTGAGCTTTTTGGCCATCAAGGAAAACGCTATGTCTGGTGCAAACCCAACACCTCTCATCACCTTGAGAACACCATCCCCACAGTGAAGCATGGTGGTGGCAGCATCATGCTGTGGGGATGTTTTTCATCAGCAGGGACTGGGAAACTGGTCAGAATTGAGGGAATGATGGCTGACGCTAAATACAGGGAAATTCTTGAGGGAAACCTGTTTCAGTCTTCCAGCGATTTGAGACTGGGACGGAGGTTCACCTTCCAGCAGGACAATGACTCTAAGCATACTGCTAAAGCAACACTCAAGTGGCTTAAGGGGAAACATTTAAATGTCTTGGAATGGCCTAGTCAAAGCCCAGACCTCAATCCAATTGAGAATATGTGGTATGACTTAAATATTGATGTACACCAGCGGAACTCATCCAAATTGAAGGAGCTGGAGCAGTTTTGCCTTGAAGAATGGGCAAAAATCCCAGTGGCTAGATGTGCCAAGCTTATAGAGACCTACCCCAAGTGACTTGCAGCTGTAATTGCTGCAAAAGGTGGCTCTACAAAGTATTGACTTTGAATAGTTGAATAGTTATGCACGCTCAAGTTTTATTTTTGGGGGGTCTTATTTCTTGTTTGTTTCACAATAAAAAATATTTTGCATCTTCAAAGTGGTAGGCATGTTGTGTAAATCAAATGATACAACCCCCCCCAAAATATATTTTAATTCCAGGTTGTAAGGCAACAAAATAGGAAAAATATCAAGGGGGTGAATAGTTTCGAAAGCCACTGTATGTACGTACATTCACTGTTGGGGAAGATGTAGTTGATGTACTTATTGATGAAGCCGGTGACTGAGGTGGTATACTCCTCAATGCCATTGGATTAATCCCGGAACATATTCCAGTCCTGTAATGTAGCATCCGCGTCATTTGACGACTTCCGTATTGAGCGAGTCACTGGTACTTCCCGCTTTAGTTTTTGCTTGTAAGTAGGAATCAGGAGGATAGAATCATGGTCAGATTTGCCAAATGGAGGGCGAGGGAGAGCTTTGTATGCGTCTCTGTGTGTGGAGTAAAGGTGGTCTAGAGTTTTTTTTTCTCTGGTTGCATTTGCCATGCTGGTAGAAATTAGGTAAAACAGATTTAAGTTTGCCTGCATTAAAGTCCCCAGCCACTAGGAGTGCCGTTTCTGGATGAGCGTTTCCATGTTTGCTATTGGCCTTATATAGCTCATTGAGTGTGGTCTTAGTGTCGGTTTGTGGTGGTAAATAGATGGCTAAGGAAAATATATAAAAAATAAAAATAAAATTTTTTAATCTTTATTTTAACAGGGAAAACAGACTGAGACCTGGATCTCTTTTACGGCTGTGCCCTGTGTAAACATGTTGACATGTACAGTTTTAGACATACAGACAAGAACATTTCAAAACATATACAATTCAACAGAAACAATCACAGACAACATCATATTGATCCTCCATAAGCATTTTAAAATGGGCAAGGGACACCAGAGTGTCTAACTTAAGTTGGATCTGCAGTTTGTTCCATGAATAAGGTGCAAAGGAACTGAAGGCAGTCCTACCCAACTCTGTGGAGACCGCAGGAGTCTCTAATGTAATCCACATCTGTGATCTGGTTTTAAAATTAGTACATCTTGTGGAAATTAATGATGATATATATGGAGGTAGTTTTAAAAGAAGTGCTTTATAAATAAACAAGAGAGCATGTTGCTCTCGCCTCACAGATAGAGAGACCCAACCCACATGTTGATATAGGATACAGTGATGAGTTCTGTAACTATCACCCGTGATAAACCTAAGTGCACAATGGTAAATAGCATCCAGTGGTTTTAATGTGTTTGCCGATGCATGCATGTAGATAATATCACCATAATCTAAAACGGACATAAAAGTAGCCTGCACAATTTTTTTCCTATTTACAGAGGACAGACAAGCCCTGTTTCTGTAAAGGAATCCTATCTTGAATTTGAGCTTTTTTCCCAATTCAGTAACATGTTTTTTAAAAGAAAGCCTATCATCTAACCATACCCCTAAGTATTTATATGCAGAGACCTTATTGATTTGAGTACCATCCAAGCTAGTGATTACAAACGTGTTTCTAACTGAGAGTTTAGACCTAGAAAAAAACATGACATTTGTTTTCTTAGCGTTTAAAACAAGTTTAAGCTGTAAAAGAGACCCCTGTAGTATCCTAAAATCAGACTCCAACTGCATTAAAGCTTGGTCCGCTGTTGGAGCAATAGAGTACATCACTGTGTCATCTGCATATAAATGGAATTTACAATATCTGACATCATCACCAAGGTTGTTTATATAAAGTGAGAACAATAGTGGGCCAATTATTGAACCCTGAGGGACCCCTTTAAGTAACTGTAAGGGGTCAGACTTGACCCCATCGACCATGACGGCTTGAGTTCTATCTTTAAGATAGTCATAAAACCATCGGCAGGCATCAGTGCCCAGTCCTATAGATGACAGCTTACTCAAAAGGATAGCATGGTCTACAGTGTCAAAAGCTTTTGACAAATCTACAAACAACGCAGCACAGTGCTTTCTATCGTCTAAGGCATTTGCAATATCATTTACAACAAGCATAGTGGCCGATGTGGTACTGTGTTTACTAAGAATACTGTTAGCAGAAAGAAAAGATTGTAACTGTTTGTTGACTATAGATTCTAGAATCTTTACCAGACAAGGGAGCCTAGAGATGGGTCGATAGTTATCCAAATCACTACCGTCACCTCCCTTATGTAATGGCAGAACAAAAGCTGCTTTCCACACCTTAGGGATATTTCCTGTGCTTAATGTTAGATTAAAAATGTGTGTTACTGAACCAGCAAAAATAGGTGCAGCACACTTAAGTAAGTACAGGTCTAAATTGTCAGCGCCTAAGGATTTCTTAGTATCAATGGCACACAGGGCAATTAGAACCTCTGCTTCAGTTATTTTCTGGAAACTAAAAACAGGGTTACCATTTTTCAGAGTAACGGTTGAAAAGCAAGACGAAAAATCAACTAACTGGCCAGTACCACAAAGTCCACTTTTCCTTTCAAATAAAAAACCAGCAGAGATGAAATGCTTATTAAAAGCATCACAAATATAATTTTTTTCAGTTAGAATACAGAAGTCTGAGGTAATTTGCTTAGGAAGAGAAACAGCAGAATTCCCCCGTTTCAGTGAATTAACGGTTTTCCAGAATTTTGCAGGATCTCCTGCAGAATCTGTCATAGCATTAAGGAAGTAATTTGATTTTGCCTTAGTATGATAGTATGGTCTACAGCTCATCATGAGGCACTCTGCCTTAGGCGAGCAATACCTCAAGGCTACCTTAATATTAGACATCGCGCACCAGCTGTTATTGACAAATAGATTTCCTTTGGGTGGTGGACCATTCTTGATACACAAGTGAAACTGTTGAGCGTGAAAAACCCAGCAGCATTATAGTTCTTGACACACTCAAATCGGTATGCCTGGCACCAACAACCACACCCCGTTCAAAGGCACTTAAATATTTTGTCTTGCCCATACAACCTCTAAATGCCACACGTACACAATCCATGTCTCAATTGTCTCAATGTTTAAAATCCTTCTTTAACCTGTCTTCTCCCCTTCGTCTACACTGCCTGAAGTGGATTTAACAAGCGACATCAATAAAGGATCATAGCTTTCACCTGGATTCAACTCATCAGTCTATGTCATGTTTTGTACACTCAGTGTACATACAGAAACAGACAAACAACACTCACTCACATACATATACACACACCACACAAATCCAGGTGCAGAGTAGAAGGTTGTCAGGGCTCTGCAATCAATGAAAGTTTTGGATAGTGTTTTTTTTTCTGTTGTGTGTGTGATAAGTTCTTTTTCGGGTTGATAGCCTTGGCTTGTTTCAATAGAAGTACCAACCATTTTGTAAACAATCTTCATTTTAAGAGACAGTAGAAAATGTAAGGATATTGTCAATTGCTTTTGTATCTTTCTTAGTGGTTATCCACTTTTACATGTAGGCCTACCAATTGTATTATCCCCTATGTAGGCTACTTTTGTTGTTTTATATTACACTGTTTCATATACGGTACACTCACCGGTCAGTTTATTAGGTACGCCATCCCGTTCATGAAAATGAATCGCTCCTACAGACAGTGAGTCACGTGGCCGTGGCTTGCTATATACAGCAGGCAGACAGGCATTGAGGCATTCAGTTACTGTTCGATTGAATGTTAAAATGGGTAAAACAAGTGACCTAAGCGACTTTGAGCGTGGTAAGATCGTCGGCGCCAGGCCCGCCGGATCCAGTGTCTCAGAAACGGTCGCCATCCTGGGCTTTTCACGCACCACAGTGTCTAGGGTTGACTGCGAATGGTGCGACAAACAAAAAACATCCAGTCAGCTGGAGTCCTGTGGGAGAAGACAGTTTGCTGATGAGAAAGGTCGGAAGAAAATGCCAAGAATCATGCACGCTAACAGGCGGGCCACAAACAGGCAAATCACGGCGCGGTACAACAGTGGTGTGCAGAATGACACAGCAGACAACCACAACGGGTTCCAGTCCTATCCACTAAAAACAAGAAGAAGCGGCTCTAGGGAGCGTGACAATTGAGGAGTGGGAAAAAATGGCCTGGTCCAACGATTGCGGTTGCGTCATGCTGATGGCAGAGTCAGCGTTTGGCGTAAGCAGCATGAGACCATGGACCCATCCTGCCTGGTGTCAACGGTACAGGCTCATGGTGGTGGTGTACTGGTGTGGGGAATGTATTCCCGGCACACGTTATGTCCCTTGATACCAATTGAGCAACGAACATTTCCGACACGTTTTATAATTCATGCCCCAAAGAATTCAGGCGGTTCTGGAGGCAAAGGGGAGTCCAAGCCGGTACTAGATGGAAGTACCTAATAACATTCTGTAATACGTTTTAATATGTCTATGCATTTTGGGATAAAAAAAACAATGCTGCTTTATAAATAAAATGTATTATTATTACATTTATGAATATTTGGGGGGTTTAGGTTCATCCCTCCTTAAGCTATAGTCTTCTCTCAAACAACTCTCAGAGTTCCGACTTCAGTGTGTTCAACACGACTGGGAACTTGGAAAATAACGAGCTCCAACTGGTAAATATTGTTTCGAACAGTCAGCCAACTCGGAATTGCAAGTCAGGAACTCGGAACTCTTTCTAGAGCCCCGCCTTTCCGACCTGAAGATCACTGATGTCATGATTTGACCTCGTTTTTCCCCCGAGTTCCCAGTTGTCTTGAAAGCACCATGACACTGTCATTTAAGGCTAGCTGCTAGCTGTCACTTTCGATACATGCTGTCACTTTTGCCGCCTGTGGTGTCACATCCCAGTTTTTCTCAATCATTTTGGGTCTCAAAAACAAATATAAATGCTTTGCATATAAAGGAAAAATGTAGTCTAAAAATTGTTAGGTATGGCTCATCAAGTCCTCATCATTTGATTCAGGCCATTAAACTGCATTGCATTTAAACTAATATCAGGCAACCCAGAATCAACGTCTTTGCGTGCGCACCTGCAAGGCTTCAATGTAAAGCCGAATGTCTTACCTTTGATTCGGGCTGAATAGGCACAGTGCTCGGGCAACGATGGAGGTCCCGGTGTTGCGGTTCATTCTCCTTCTCATTGTTTTCCGTCATCTTTTGGCAGACAAGCAGCAGCTATTACAGTATACTGCCAAAATTGGATACCGTGGTTAAATTTGCTCTAGTAAAATACAACAAACGTCTAACGCGACCGGTATTCGTGGGTTATGAACTTGAAAGTATACGTAGGCTATAAAGGCTCATGCTTTTCACTTTTTCACAAGTCAAATCGAAGTAATTTACTCGATAACATTCCAGTGAATAAGGTATCTTGACGCGCAAAGCCACTCCGTCGCAAAAACAATATCCTCTCTCTTCCAAATAAAAGATCCTCGTATCACGTTAGGCTACTTTAAAACAATTGTAAATATCCACTAGTCAAAGCGTATTACATAGCCTTGTCTTTATCCGTGTATCTATTGATTAGCGCTGTCCACTGGTTCGCTCAGCTTCTGCCACACGCGCCTTTGCTAAAACTTTGATTTAGTGACAAGGTTGGCTCAACCTGATTGGCCTAACCTCCTTACACTATGCAAATGTTAGTGTAGTACCACGTCAGGACTGGATGAGAGTTGATGACGTTAGTAGACCTGGGCGGTGCTAGGGCGCAGGTGTACGTCTCTGAAGATGTTGATGGCAATGCAACAGCTTGCTAACATGTCTATTAATTTTCTTTCGGTTTATGGTTATGACTGCTTTTATGTTGGATGATGTTATTTCAAAGTGGAGTCGTAGGCTAGGTGGAACGTTGTGTTTCAGCACCATATGCCCGGACAGGGTTTGACTCTTTCCTCGCGGTTCAGAACCATATTATAGCTGGACAGCGCCTCTTCCAAAGTAAATCCTGAAGGCACCTAGTCTCATGTTTCAGCACCATAGGTTTGGACAGCGCCTGGTCCTTTCCCCATGTTTCAAAACCATACGTTTGACAGTACTCAGACCCTATGTTTCAGCACCATATGCCATGGACAGAACCTGAACCTTAGAATAGCCAAATCACATTAAAACACAATGAAACACAATGAAAATCTTCAAAAATATCAAATATACTTTCTCATAGTCAACTTTACCAGGTCAATCGACTGTAATAATCACTGGTTTTGCAAAAAAGCAGTACTTCTCACTTGCAAAGGCAAGCATCCCCCCTCTTCGAGTTTTTAAATATGCACCCACCCCATGACGCCGAGCTAAATATAGAAGCTATTGAATAGAACAAGGAGGATAGAGAGGCATATAATATTATTCACTTACAAAACCGCAATGCTGAAAACTCAGATGGGACAGCCAATGGCTACATAACCACAACAATTACTCATTTATCTAAAACACAGACAGTAGCTGATCACTTTTATGATAATGTCCTTGAAGTTGTAATTGGC